>NC_059075.1:57019320-58219320 GCF_020497125.1 Mauremys mutica
GTGATGATCCCCAAGTCTGTCCAGTGGGTTAAGCAGACCCTTTCCCACAGCTTCAACCTTGTCTTCAGGGATTTCTGACCATGAGGTAGACACACATACAGATTTGGTGAGGGTTCCCAAAAACCAAACACTCTTTAGTTAGCATAAGGATTAAGGAGTTCTAAACAAGACAATTAACACATTTACATGCCTTTCCCTGCCTCACTATCCTGAGCTTTCTTTGAGCATCGGCCAGAGTCCTATAAGGAGCCCAGGATTTCCCTCCTGCACATAGCTTCTACTTCAAATCATGGAATCTTTCTCTCTCCTATGCATTGCAGCCAGTTTCCTTCTTTCTCAGCTCAAACTGCAGTTAAGAAGGATCTCCCTATTATGAAAGCATGCCCCTCTCTTCCCCTGTTATGCCCCAGCTTCCAGTTTGTGAGTCCCCATCCCAATGCCTCAGCCTTTCTTTGTTCTGCCTCTGGGGAAATTCCACTGCTCTAGAACCTCCCGCAGAACAGTTGGACAAAACTGGTTTTCCATAGGCTTCAACTATTCCACATCCTAAGGTGCTCCCATTTGAAAGGGAATTATTTAGATTAATGGCTCACGTTGTCAGCCCTGTGTTACCACTTCTTGGAATTTCAATCCAATATGAAGGCAAAAAGACAATAGAGAAGGTAAGAAGCCCCACATTCAAATAGAGTCTGACACAGACACATACAGAGTCCCAATATCAAACAGAATTCATAAAGTGTGCTTGGATTCCCCAAGCATAAGAGTGACCATTGCTACTACTAAGTATGCTATTGGTGCTGCTGTAGCTCTCTAGATTCCTGTAAACATGTCTATGTAGTTCACTTCCTAGAAATAAACTGATTATGTCTCAGGGAGAAAATAGAGATATGGACCCTCATCTTCCTCCCCACCTAGGGTGACCAGACAGCAAATGTAAAAAATCGGGACAGGGGGTGGGGGGTAATAGGAGCCTGTATAAGAAAAAGACCCAAAAATCGGGACTGTCCCTATAAAATCGGGACATCTGGTCACCCTATCCCCACCACCTTTTGACTATTTCTGTTTTGAGAAATACAAAATAACTATGGGTCCTTCCATGTATTTCTAGTGGCAGTTTGCCTTCGCAATCCTTGCTACTGATGATTACTTCAAGTCACTTGATTCACAACATAGTTTTAGTCTTTATCCCTGGTTTCTCCATTACTACTGTCTTCATAGTTGCAGAGGTGAGCATTTAACACTACCCTCTTTGGTCTCTGGAATATGTTTGTCCTTATCTCCCTCTTAATCTCTGACAAAGCAAGCCATGCTTCCTCACTGGAGTAATTTCCCCATACTCCTAATAGCTCTCTAGAAGGTAGATTTCACTGTTGATACAAAAATGGTTATTAAAAATATTATTCTAATTTTAGGTCATTACACATTTGCCTTTGCCTTCACTGAATTTTAAGATATACTTATTAGAGTGCTGCACACCTTCTGTTGCTTCTGTAGGCTGATCTTATTGCGCACACCAGGAGCTTTTTGCATCGCTCCATTCCCCCCCACCTCCCTTTTATTTCAGGGAGTTGCTGCAACTCCCCCCCATCCCTTCTTTCATGCCAGAGCTCGTGCCATTTCCCCTTTCCCATACCAAAGTCTCCCATTCTTGCCCCCCCAGGCCACATGGTCGGTGTGCTCCTCATTCACCTCTAGCTAAGTAGCCTCCCAGCACACACTTGGGGGCAATAATAAGAAAATGGCTGATCCTTTTGAAATGAAAATGCTACTTCCAGCCTCCAGCTCAGACTTACCCAGCTGTTTTGCCAAAGCTGGCAGCCTAGGAATCAAAGGGACCCTAAACAATTAAAGAGACTCTTTGAAGAGAGAGGAAGCAGTGAGTCATGAGAGAGCTAGTACTGGGGAAACAGACTGACATGGAACACAGATACACATCCCTCAAAAGGATCTGAAACAATAAGGATCTTTCCAGGTTCATGGGGAAGATAAGTCTCAGGAAAGAAAGCCACATGTATAGATCGTTTTAAAGTAAATTTTCTCCAAAATTATTTGGTTCTCAATCAACAGTAAGTGGTTTTAAGAAGGCTGTCTGGTCAGTGGATACCATTGTCCATAGCTCCCAGAGGGAGCAGAACTGCAGGTACTGCTGAGGTAACAACTAGGGTGGCCAGGTGCCCGGTTTTCGACTGGAAAGTCCAATCAAAAAGGGGACCTGACAATGTCCAGTAAGATCTATTGACTGGACACCCAAAGTCCGGTTACTACAGGTAGGGGAGGTGCCAAGTCATCACTTGTGCCAGCCCCTCTTACCTGCGCTGTGCGCCTGCAGCTCCCAGCCCTGACTTCCCAGGCAAGTACCTCCCGACCTGGGCAGAGGTGGGGGACAGAGAGCGGAAGAGCAGCGAGAAACAGGGGCAGGAGGAAAAAAGTGAATGGAGCAGGGCCTCGGGGGAAGGGGCTGGGGCAGGAGTGGGGCCTTGGAGGAAAAGGCAGGGCTGAGGTGAGGTCTGCGGGAAGGGGCGGGTAAGGAGAGGTTCTGGCCCTCCTGTTGGAGTGTCCAGTTTTTAAATTACAAAGTTGGCAACCCTAGTAATGACAGTTAGTACAGGGGGACTGAAGCCCAAGGCCTAGTCTGAGAATGGGAGAATCATGTGGGGTTCGACCCCAACAAAGGTGATGGCTCGAGGCCCGAGACCTGGAAGGGATGCATTCCAAGAGACCAGGAGAGGTCAGCAGGGCCAGGCCTCAAGGAAAATCGCACTTTGGGCAAACTTGTATTTTGGCACTCCTGGCCTCCGTGGGCACGGCACTCCCCACATTGCCCCTGGTCCCCACAGGTGCTCCCCATTGTCCCTGGTCCCGGTGGGCTCCCAAAGCTCCTCACCCCCCTTTTCCCCAATCCCTGCACGATGCCCCTTTTGCCCCAACCCCTGCCCCCCTTCTGATCCCCTAATCCCTGCGCTCTCCACCTCCTGCACTCCTAATGCCAGCTCCCTCTTGTGTCCCCAATGCCTGCAGTTTGCCCTCTTCGTTCCTAATCCCTGCACCCAGTCATGCATCCACGTGGGGAAAACGATCTGGATGCATGGAGTGGCTGGCATTGTGACTCCCTCCCTCCCCCCGAATACTGCTCCTCCGGCCCCCTTGGGGAGTGAGAGCGAGGTGCAACGTTAGGGATCCCTGCTTCCAAGTTACTTTCCCCACCTGGGCTGCATAAGGGGAGGGCAGGAGAGCAGCAGCTCCTGATGCTTGACTCACAGCACAGCCCAGGTGTGGAAAGTGACCTGGATGCAGGCAGCCTAGCGTTGCTCCTTACCTCCCCTTATAGTCCCCCTAGGGAGGTGCAGAGTAAAGGGGAAGGAACAGTATCTGTGCATCACTGCTTCCCCTGCCCCAATTCCTCTACCAGGAGGAAGCAGGGAGAAATCTGGGCGCCACCCCCTTCCCCCCTGACGCATCACCTCTGCAAGTTTGCAGCATTCCCCAACCAATCAGGAGCAGTTTCTGACACTACACTGGCAACACACACCTCTGCGCTGCCACATGGTGCCCCCCTGACTATGGCTCCCTGGGCAAACACCTGGGTGGCCCACCCCTAAGGCCAGCCCTGTGAGTGGTGCTGTTAGCCTGGTAACTGTAACAGCCTTTCTTTTCCAATAGTCATGGTTAATAATTGTGAGGCTTTTCCTTATCTTTAAGCATAGTGCCACCTAAAGGATGCCAAGAACACAATGTGACTATAATATTGGGAATCACATCCCTGTGTTGTGATTGCCTAGGGAGGTTGGGGAATCACCATTACTGGAGACTTTTACGAGCAGGTTAGACAAACACTTGACGGGGTGGTCTAGAGCCCTGCCATGAATGCAAGAAACTGGACTAGATGACCTCTCGAGGTCCCTTCCAGCTCTACAATTCTATGAGTTGACATTAAAACACACAATTAAGATTTGGCCTACCATTTTTTGTTTCTCTAGACTACAAAGTTTTAGTAATTTCGGGGATAAAATTCCTTAGAGCTCAACACTTTAAACACCACTTTCTACACCGCATCTCCATATCTAAGTCAAGTAGGTCTGCATAGATTTGTCCTCAGAGCCTGTCAATGCTACTCCTCAATCATCTAGAAGAACTAGTGTTGAGTGATGTGCAGAAATCTTCACATCTCACCACAGCAACAGATACCACTTACTGGTGGGGTAAAATAAGCAGTAGAAGAGCAAAATACCCATCTCTTTAACAGCCCAGGAAGTGAGAGACTAGAGAACCTATTTGTCCCTCTCTTCATTCATCTCATTCTGTTTACTTTCCTTTTCTGTATATTCAAGCATGAGGCATCTTGCCAGAGGTATCTGGGCACCAAAACATCAAGAAACACTTTTTTAAAAGCCTTTTTGATGTTCTTTAGACAATCAGATGATTCCATGTAGATTTTGTTAAATGTGGGTCTGTCATCAAGCCATTTGATTTGTCAAACATTGATTCCATTTTGTTCCCCCAAAAGCCCAAATTTATTGATCTTCTCAGCGTGCTTTAAAGCCCATCTGTTTTTCTCAGCAAAATTTATTGTAGTGGGAACTACAGTAGAAGAACAGGACTTCAGCTGGATGGCCAGATTTTGGTATGAAATTGGGCTAATTGGCCTTGTTTTTGTATTGCTATGTTAAAAGTTTTTATATGACATGATAATCTGATTGATGAATCTACAGCCATTGAGAATATACTTTTAAAAAACAGAAATCAATAAATGCTAAGTCTTCAGCATTAAAAACCGCGGCTCATACATGTCAAGGAATTTTGAAGAAAATTAAAAAAAACAAACAATATGAATGAAATCCTGGTCCCATTGGAGTCAATGGCAAATCTCTCATTGACTTTTCAGTTGAGCAAGATTTCACACTATAGACTCAAGAAAAATGATGAAAACTGAAAAAATTATGCCAGCACAAGAAAAGTCAATGTGTGGGGGGTAAGGGAGGGAAAAAATACAACATTCAGGACTTGAGGAGACCCAACAAGTGGAATCTATTAGTAAAGCTTCTGAGAACATGTTGCCTTTCATGTCACCAGGTTCAGACTTTTTTCTACCTGCTATTTTCAATTCCATTTGCCTTAATGTTGACAATGGAAACGCTGCATATGTTTGTAACTGTGACAAAGCTCCTCCTCTACCTTGGTGGGTCCTGCGCTTATTGGCGGATTTGCTCACCTCAGAGATCTTCCCTTCTGGTAGAACCCACAGTCTGGGTCAACTCCTCCTGTGTCTGATCAGGAGTTGAGAGGTTTGAGGGGAACCCGGGCCCACCCTCTACTCCGGGTTCCAGCCCAGGGCCCTGTGGATTGCAGCTGTCTATAGTGCCTCCTGTAACAGCTGCATGACAGCTACAACTCCCTGGGCTACTTCCCCATGGCCTCCTCCCAACACCTTCTTTATCCGCACCACAGGACCTTCCTCCTGGTGTCTGATAATGCTTGTACTCCTCAATCCTTCAGCAGCACACCCTCTCAGCTCCTTGCGCCTCTTGCTCCCAGTTCCTCACACATGCACCACAAACTGAAGTGAGCTCCTTTTTAAACCCAGGTGCCCTGATTAGCCTGCCTTGATTGGCTGCAGGTGTTCTAATCAGCCTGTCTGCCTTAATTGGTTCTAGCAGGTTCCTGATTACTCTAGTGCAGCCCCTGCTCTGGTCACTCAGGGAACAGAAAACTACTCGTCCAGTGACCAGTTTGCCCTGTACCCCACTGGCCTGGGTCTGTCACATAACTCAGTGACTTAACACTGAAAACACAGCACAAACATACTGTGGTACCATGGTGCAGGTATTACAGCTAATTCACAGTGCAGTGCTAGAGAAGTGCTATGTAGTTTGACCAGAAGATAATTCAAAGTGTTTAAAATTGGCACCATCTTCTTGTTCAACGAGTCGGGTCTTGTGATATATATTCAACCACACCTGCTTGCTTTTGTGACAAAAATATGCATTTGCTACTTTTTACTTCAGTTAGCACTGCAGAGCCAACATTGTTTTGGAAGAGTGGGCTCGATTCTGATGAGTTCATATACCATCCACAGGATAGTTAATTAAATTCAGATAGCAGAACTTTTTCTATTTATGTTGAACTGTGATCTTTCTAGCTCAAACAGTCAGAAACCAGATTGGGTTTTCAGAGGTGGCATTTAACATAAGAACATAAGAACGGCCGTACCGGGTCAGACCAAAGGTCCATCTAGCCCAGTATCTGTCTACCGACAGTGGCCAATGCCAGGTGCCCCAGAGGGAGTGAATCTAACAGGCAATGATCAAGTGATCTCTCTCCTGCCATCCATCACCATCCTCTGACGAACGGAGGCTAGGGACACTACTCTTACCCATCCTAGCTAATAGCCATTTATGGACTTAGCCACCATGAATTTATCCAGTCCCCTTTTAAACATTGTTATAGTCCTAGCCTAGGAAAACAAACATTCTTTTACTCATAAAGGTAGTAAAATATGAAATCACAGACACACAGACTCAAAAATGCAATTCCTACGGGCAATTTTTGGAGAATAACTGCACTTTATAAGAAATCTATGCTACTACTTAAATGAAAAAGCAATGAGTTAAGTCATGGAACTTTAATATGCTAAATGAGTTTACAAATTACAGTGCTGATGAGTCAAAGAGATGAATTTGCCCTGTGCCCTGCAGGAACGATACAATCAGCAATTTTACAAAAGGGACATTTGAAAAAATGCTAAATCCCTTTAAAAGTGATTTGTGACTGCACATATGGATTTTAAGTAAACTAATTGAGCTGGCCATCAGCTGAAAACTAACTTTTAGAGAGAGAAAAAATTATGTTTAATATCAGAACATAAATCATATACTGGATTACATAAATCTGCAACTTGCACAAGATTTAAAGAATGAAAAATCACTTCTATAACAAATCAGCATCATTAAAAAGATGTACCTTTAAGTTTTCAACTTCTTCCTTGTTTTCCCTCTTTAATTGCAAAATTGCAGCATGGTACTCTGTAAAAAATAAAGAAGTGATTCAGATTAATGACATAAAAGTCAAAAAAGCCTCTGTCTATGAAAACAACATGACACTGTAGACACAGTACCATTTCATACTGTGATTCCATGCCAAAAAAACATAGGTTGAAGCTTCTGAAAATTAGGCCTGCTACAAAGCTGACAAAGAAAATGTAAGTCACATTGATTAGCGTGCATATTCCAGGATCACGTGATATATGTGGCCATACTGACAATGGTGTTAATAATGACAGAAGATAATACACTTAGCTCTCACATGGGGAGAGGAGTAAAAAGTGTATGGGTGGAGTGGGAATGTATTTCAAATTGAGGTAAACTGAGGTAACTAAAGAAACTTGGGATTTGGTTTTTGAGGTAAAAAGTGGAGTTGATAGCATGCTTCTATCACACACAAAAAGTTTTGAAGGAATATCTACATTTAGTATTCACATCTTTCACTGAATTGTATTCAATTTTAAAGCCAATAACATCTACACAGACTAATTGGACAGGGTGCAGAAAAAAGCCAAGTGATTTGAGGCCTGGAAAAATGCCTTACAGCAAGAGACTTAGAACCCTTAAAGCTTATCAAAAAGAAGATTGAGAGGTGACTTGCTTACAATGTATAGGTACCTTGATGGAGAAGAAATATTAGGCACCAAAGTGCTTTTTCATATATCAGAGAAAGGCAGCATAACAAGAACAAATGGCTGGAAGTTAAAGCCAGACAATTTCAAATTACAAATCAGGCAAAAAAATTTTAACAGTGAGGGTAATTAACATTGGAACAGCCTACCCAGGGAAGAGAGAGATTTTCCATCTCTTAATGTCTGTAATGCCTTTTTAGAAGCCAGAATGCCTGTGTAGAAGATATGCTTCAGTCAACCATGTTACTGGGCTCAATGCAGGAAATTCTATTGCCTGTATTATACAGGAAGTCAGACTAGATAATCTAACACACCCTTATAACGTTAAATGTATGAATCTATGAAAAAATATTAATCAAATATGAATGAATAGAACATACAGTTCATAGATCTATTTACAAATAATTGTTTTCTTACAAAGAAATAAAGTACTGTTCCTGGCTTTGGTTGTGATCTGAATCCCTAGCACTATTTTTAATATTTTGTAAGACTAAGATTTTATTATATATTTTACAAAATTGTAACTGCAAATCACAGACCACACGTGAAAAGACTTCATACAATAATACGTATTTGATTGCTATTTGAGTATGGTGCAATAGGTAAAAATAAATGAGTATATCCTTAAACTCATCATGAGTCCAATAAATAGGGCTCTAATACAATTCACAGTTCAGAGTAATGAAATGGAAAGAAAACCATATGGGTCTGCATAAAATTAAGCTTGAATTTCAGAGGAAGATGGGGTTGTGAAGACATAACTGCTTAGTCATGAAAATATACTTGCATTTTAGCTTTGAAAACATAATTAAAGACCTAAAACAGTCTTCTCTCTACTGACTTGAAAGCATTCTAGGATAATATTAGCTACACTAATTACATGCTTGGTAGAGCTCTTTCTTTCAATAAGCAAACCAGACTACAAAAGCTGACTATTTGTTGTGTTTAGTAAGTGGAGTAACTGTCAGTGCTTGCATTCATAAATCACAGTTGGCGCTTGCTCACATTCTTTAAAGAAAGCTTGTTGCAAGTGAGACCAAGGGTCCAAAGGTAGTCAGTCCCTCATATGGCACTAAGGAAGCAGCCACACATTTGGCAACTAAAGCTACTCTCCTCCTCTCTGTCTCCAGTTAAACATATTCAGCCAATGGAACATGGCTCTGCTCCTGCTCCCTAGTACTATTCCTCTTGACTCAGTAGGGCAGACTCAGAGACTCTAACTGTAATGAGTGATGAGCAAAGACCAGACTGAACATGTTTAAGAGAAGCATTTCCCTTTGAGGTACTTCATTTGCCCTGGAAAGAGAGACTTAAACTAGCAGAGGGATATAGAATATGTACTGTATCTTTCTCTTGGGAATAGTTGTGATCAAACTACAGAAGTCGTTCAACAAAATTCAACATTTTTTGTTGGCCAACAAAAAAACTAAGGCCAAAATTTAACTGACAAGTTTCACTATCTTAGGGTTTTATATGGTGCCTAGTACAGAGAACTAGAGCAACAAAACAAAACAAAACAAAAACATTCTCTCTTTCTTTGGGGCAGAGGAGTCTGACTGTGTGTGCCTTTCTTTTAACTGTTTCTTTAGGGAGGGGGAAAGGATACTTGGTTTTCTACCAGTTGGAGACAGAAACAGTTGAAGTCTGCGACCCAGGAAGCATCTTATGCGTAGATTTTGTTTAAATTGTTTTAACTATTTTTGCCAGCTAGAAGGAGCTAGAATCGGGACTGATATAAAAGATCAAAGGGAGAAATTACTGGTAGTTTTACATTTATTTGGTTGGTAAAACAAGAGAAAAATATGGGACAAAATAACAAGGACAGGCAAAAACAACCTATAATGTCATCTCCTCAATATCTCTCTTCCCTTCAACCCGTCTAAACAATGTAAACCACACCAAAAATAAGGAATACGAAACCAAACAGGAATCTTAACCAGTTTGTACGTAATATACAATTCCTCAGCTCCTTAGTTGCTGCCTGTTTCCAGATTGGCTAACTCCTCTACAGCTATCAAAGAGGAATTCTCCAAACACTTTCTGACTCAGAAGTAAATTAACATTTCTGTAGGGGTAGTGTATAGATTAATATTTTAAGGTTCCAGTATCTCAAGGATCTTGAACATGCCAAAGTAGTCAAGAAAAAAAGACCAGTCTGAAAAAATGGTTTGGTTTGGTTTTTAAACCATGTATTTTATTTATGAGGCAGAGTATTATTTACCATTTGGGAGTAGCAGTCTTGTTAATTTCTTGCCTTTTACATCAATTCTTTGGATTGGCAAACTCCAGAATAATTTCAGTGGCTTGGAATGCTACAACTCTTAGTTATAAGATTTTTTTATTTTTTGAAGTTACCTTATTCCAAAAAATCTTGAAGCTTGGGCAATAGCAGATGATCTAGTGGCCCCTTCTGCCCTTAAACTCTACGACTCTATAAGAAATAGTGTACCCAATCTTCTGCTTAAACATATTACCTCTCGGTAGTAGCAAGTGTCCAAGTCTTTGAATTGCTTATATACAGTGTGTTGCACATCGATATAGTGTAATGTATATCTAATATACTTTCTAGCATGCTATAAACCGATATACTGTAGCATACCAATTTACTGACCAGTGTAATGTTTATTCCAGCCAAACTGAAAAGGAAGTATCTAAAATACAAATATTCCTGATGGGTGATAATGGAGAGTGCTCTTTAAAGTAGATGCTTAATTCTGTAATAAGAATAGATATAAAATAAAATTGTCTTCATCAGCTAATTTAAATATTGTAAAAATAATCTATTTAATAGGAGCTGACACCCAGCAAAGTGTGTTTTACCTCCTCCTTAAGCAAACATTAATATTTGTATGTCTAAGATGGTACAGTGAAAACGAAACCCAACAGATAAGATCCAGGACTGAATATAATAATTTGTACAGTGCTATATGACACAGACAGCAAACAAGTGATTCATTCTTCTCCTTGGCTATTTATCACAAGGGCAGTCTAATTTGGGACTATTTACTGTGAGCAATTTTAGTCCCTTGATGAAAGAGTCCGGCATACAGAACCAGTGATCTGAATTGTCAAAATTATCGATAAGGAAGGCGAGAAGGGAGGAGACTTGTAGGGTTCCAATGGCAATGGCACCCATAGAGCTGCAAAGCTTAAATTTTCTGTTCATACTGGCTCAGAGGGATACAGTGCAAAATACAACAGTACTTAGATGTTGCTCAGAAAAAGGTGCAACCACAATAGTGGGGTAAACACTAGTACACTATTGATACAAGTTGTATGTGAATGCAAGGAGTTTTCCATATGTACTAGGAGACTGCAACACCAAAGCAGTGTAGGGTAGTGATAGCAAGAAAAAAAGTCAGGTGGCAGGCACTTTCAGCATCTGCAGATGCAAAGAGGACAAGAGCTGGCAATTTGGGATTTATATGTTATAAGGGAAGACAATAGGAAAGAGTATGTGTGATGGGTTGGGTCACAGAAACCCCCTTGGGACTGTCACCTGATGGACTGAGACTACCTCTGAGCCCGTTCTCCCTGCCCTCTTGGGACTTCAGTACCCTGTCTTGTTGAGCTAGACATGCTAGTCTGCTGCAAACACAGACCCAGGTCTGAACCACATCCCCCAAAAGCGGCAGACTCAACAGAAAACGCCTTAGAAAGTGCTCCTGTCTCTAGCACCCAGATACCCAGTTCCCAATGGGATCCAAACCCCAAATAAATCCGTTTTAATCTGTATAAAGCTTATACAGATAAACTCATAAATTGTCCGCCCTCTATAACACTGATAGAGAGATATGCACAGCTGTTTGCTCCCCCAGGTATTAGTCACTAACTCTGGGTTCAGTAATAAGCAAAAAGTGATTTTACTAAATATAAAAGGTAGGATTTAAGTGGTTCCAAGTAATAACAGGCAGAACAAAGTAAGGTACCAAGCAAAATAAAATAAAACATGCAAGTCTAAGCCTAATACAGTAGGAAACTGAATACAAATGAAATCTCACCCTCAGAGATTTTCCAATAAGCTTCTTTCACAGACTAGACTCCATTTTAGCCTGGGCCCAAACCTTTTCCCTGGTACAGTCCTTGTTCCAGGTCAGGTGGTGGCTAGGGGTTTCTCATGATTGCAGCCCCCTTTGTTCTGTTCCATCCCCTTTTATAGCTTTGGCACAAGGCGGGAATTTTTTGTCTGAGTCTCCACCCCTCTTTCTAAATGGAAAAGCACCAGTTTTAAGGTGGATTCCAGTACCAGGTGACATGGTCACATGTTCTATGAGACTGCAAGCCTTCATTCTTCCCGGCCTGACTCACAGGAAGGCTTGCAAGTAAACAGAGCCATCTACAGTCAATTGTCCTGGTTAATGGGAGCCATCAAGATTCCAAACTACCATTAATGACCCACACTTTGCATAATTACAATAGGACCTCAGAGTTATATTTCATATTTCTAGTTTCAGATACAAGAATGATACATTCATACAAATAAGATGAACATACTCAGTACATTATAAGCTTTGTAATGATACCTTACAAGAGACCTTTTTCATGAAGCATATTCCAGTAACATTATATTCACACTTATTAGCACTGCAATATAGCAAAGGAGAGAAGGATAATACTGAATATCCAGCACTTGCATTCCTTACTTTTTTCTTGCAGGGAATCCCAAAGTAGGTAAGACGATCAACAGGTGGACATCAGTCTGGCATGTTCCAGTGTATTCCATGGCACACAGGCCAGGTAACAGGTTTTATAATGTTTTGTAGTGCATGTCATTGTATCGCATACATATTCTTGATCAGTCCATCCCCTTTTCCTTATCTCAACTTCCACACCCCACTTATATTGGGGTCCCCAGGTTCTATAGGTTAATTAATCATTTACATCAATGGGTTGCTATAACTTTTCTGTGCTCAAACACTTGCAATTTTCTGTAATACGTATTTCTCAGGAATCTCTTAAAATATCAGCAATTCATGTTTTGTGGTTTCTTATTTCAACTCCACCAGTTCTTAAACACAATTGCTTACTGCAACACCGCATCTTGTGAATAAAGATCACTTACCATTACTTACTCATGTGAACCTACAATTTAAGGCTTGATTAGTTTGGCTAAGCTAACTTCTTTTGCAGGCCTCAGGCCTTCTGGTTCTTCTACTTGTGTTTCAGCCTTAATCAATACTTATATCTTATCTATATTACTTACATAAATATCTAAAAGTGCAGGGCTGACAACAAAATTTTGGAATTCCAAATGCCTCAAGTTTGCCAAAACCATTTTTTTTCAGACATTCCAATTCACAGGAAATTTCAAAAATATTTGTTTTCATTCCAATTTGGACCAAAACCAAATTTTGAAATGTCAAAATTTCTCATGAACCAGAAATTCCAAGTTTCAACCAGCTGTAATTACAATTCTCTTCTATATATAATAAATTGCATTTTCGCAGAATTATAGAAACATAGGGCCAGAAGGAACCTTGAGAGGTCAGCTAGTCCAGTGGTTCCCAAACTTTTTACTAAGGCAACCCACCAACTGCATTTTGGCTTTTTTGACACCGTTTCCTCCTGCTTCCTAGCTCCTTTCTCCCACCTCAGTCCTCTAACCTCCTGCTAGTCCCTCTCCTCCCCTCCTTAGCTGTCTAGGCCCACAAGCTTCCCCGTCTCCTGCTCCCATTTCTCCTCCCCTATTCAGTCCTCCAGCCCCATATCCTGACCTCCAACCCCCTGCTCCCTCCTCTTCCCAGCCTCCTGCACGAGGAGTAGTATGCTATATTTCAGTTACTATTTTTAAAAAAAGCATTTATGACATTAAAAAAAAAGTATGAAACCACTTTTGTTGGGTAATAAGAGAAAGTACATTAAATTAAGACATATAAAAATGAATTCAACTTGTCTTCACTCTAATACCTGAAGTGTAAAGACCTAAGTCATCAAGGGACTCCAGTCAAACGTACATGTCATGAGCATAAAAGACAACCATGGTTTTAAGAAGAAATTAGACCAGTATGAGGGAATACAAGAAGATCATTAAGAATATAATTCTGAAGAACATCTGACCACTACTCAAGTTGTGGGGTCTTGTGAGGATTTAAACCCCAAGTATGTATTAAGATAGAGAAAGAAAAGGTGGCAGAAGTAAGTTTTAAAGCAGGGGAAGATGGATCATTTGTGGTGGGCTGGAGAGTGAGTCCGTCTACACTCACCCTACAGTGACAGCTCCTGACCCACTGGGCTGGGCCTGGTCCCCATTCCCAGCATTACAACCTGCTGCATAGGGTCACAGCATCACTCAGGTTTGGCCCAGCTGCCCCTCCATCATGACAGAGACCAAATTTGAGTGAGTAGCATTGTGACATGGTGCACAGGGTCACAGCACCACATGACCTCATGCACCATGTTACATCACCCAGAGCAGGGAGTCAGGCCCAGCCCCACTGGACAGGAGCTGCTGCTTCTGCCAGATGAATGAGAGTCAGACTCACTTTCCAGTCCAATGTAAAAATTTGTGTTGTACACCTCCTTTTGTCACTTGCATAATATGCTTAGGTGTATGCTCGTGCCTTTTTAAAGGGGCTTGACCCCCATTATCTCTGCCACTGCAAAGAAAAATCTCCTTTTCCCTGTAAAAGTATTTTTAACAGCTATTCTTGTTTCTATTGGGCCTGCAGAAAATAAAGGAAAAATTAAGTACTACGGTATTTGCCAGCTTGCTTGCCCTGAGATTAGAAGCAATACATGACTGGGTGTTTGAACGTATGTGTTTTTAGTTAAGCCTTGGAATTCAGTCACTTTTTTATACTAGTTTTAATATTTGTTAGATGTTTCACAATTTTGTTCAAAATTTTTGTTCAGGTCATGATCAGAAGATCTTGTAATCAGTTTCTTCCTAGTGGCATCAGTGTCTAGACAAACTGATATTTTGAGACTCCCAAAGTTTGCTGGATTGTTCCATATTTCTTCATGACCTGCTAAATTGGGGGAAATCCCTGAATTTCTTAAGGGATGACTGAATCCAATCAAATTGCATAGAAGGCCTGGGGCAGTGCCCTATTCTGATTTATCGAAGTACTCAAAGTACTACAGAGGAGGAGTTTCAAAGAGGAAGCATAGTCATGAATCTTTAAAAGTGGAATCAAAGTGACTCAAGTGTTCCAGGCACAAGGAATTTCATATCATGTCAATGTCTCTTGAGCCAGGATTTCAGTGATTAACTGAGCCAGCCTCCTTAATGGAAATCCTGATGTATTATTCTTACATATGTAACAAACAGTGTTCACAACTCATGATTTTTTTTTGTGAGTTTCATGATATTCAGTATTTTTTTTAAAGCCACACATGCTGGAGTCATGATTACAGGAAAATCTCAACTTTCACTTTTTTTAAAAAGTGTTTCTAATCCACGAGAATGCAAAGAAAAATCTTATAAACATGAACTCAAAGAGCTGAAAATCCAGAAGGAAAATAAAAGAATCCCAGATATAGTATTTTTAAAAATCTCATGATTTTAAGTCAATTTCAGGATTTTGGGGCTTGTCTCATCATTTTTTAATGCTTGGAGTTAGCAGTACTGAACATATAGGGATAATGATAAATAAAGGTAAAATCAGGAAGCAGACAAATGAATCCAAAAGCAAGGAAATTAGATACTTATATTATATATATATATATATATATATATATATATATATATATATATATATAATTACACACACACACACACACACTTTACAAAAAAGGAAAACATTCAAGTTTAGCCAGTCAAAACATGGCATTGACATCTAAAAGAAATAGGTGGCAAAAACGAAATATAATTTAAAAAAAAATGTAAAGAGCATGAATTACATAGAGAAAGTTGGCTCTGTGCTCTGACATAAAAAACTGAAAAACAATCTTGAGAGTTACTGTTAGAAGTGTAATTAAAAAACCAGAAATGGGCAATCAGAAATGGGTGGTTGAATAGCAAAAGAACTATGGTCAACAGAAGGCTTACACACTTTTAAACAAATAAAACATCAGGTATACATGTCATAGACATCTAGTATTTGAAGAAGAGAAAGCACTATCTATGATGAAAATGGGTTGAGAAAAGAAATGCTCATGTTATGAATAGCACCCTCAACAGCAACGTGTAGAATTACTTTTAAAAAGATGCAAGTATAATGGCTCAATCCATAACTGAAGTGTCAATGTACTTTCCTCACTCATAACAAGCAATATAAAATACAGTTGGGGTGTTTTATTACTTATCATTCCATCTGCGTAGCAATCAGTCAAAAAAGCATATGGGAAAGAGGATAAATGGATTTAGTGTACTTTTCTGATGTATGCCTTTCTTTGTGTAAAAGTTGAATGTGCTGAGTCACCTATGCTAGAGAAAGTTACACAGAAAAACACATTGGCATCCCGATTCAGTTTAGACATGCAGTTACCAATGTTGTATCTTATTCTTGTGGGTTCTAAAATGGGGCTGGGACAAAGGACAAACACTATTAATCTAAAAACAATAGGGATATTATCAATTAACTGTATTTTGCTATAAATTATAGCTCTTAAGAACTAATCTTGTGGCTAAAAGGTTAATTATAACAACATGGGATTGCACCCAATTTCCATATGCATTTAGAATATTAGTTATAAAAAAATAAATGTATACAATAATATTATCTACTTGTATTGTTGGTCCCCTTTAGAAGTGAATAGAAATTGTTTGTTTGAATTCACCAACAACAAACACCCTGAAGATCCAGGACAAGGGTGGCCTCTAGGCCACACAGCTGACAATTTTATGGCTAATACTGAGACCCCTGGATAGGGTAATTCTAAACTAGGAAATCCAACCCCCAATGTTCTAAAAATGGGTGTGTCAGCTTGGGCTGGATCATGGGGTGGGGAGGGCGGGGTCTGCAGACCAGTACTTTTGCGGCTACTATCCTCTGGTTCAGGATCTACATATTTTTTAAAACAAAACAAATAATAATATAGTCTCTAGTCTTTATGGTCATGAAGAAGAAAACGTTCAAAATGTAAACTGGATATCAAATCAAAGGAGTGGTGTCTACAGTGATAAGCAGGCAGCCTGAAACAAGAGTTCTAGGAGTGAAATGGCTCTCTTCACCTCAGTGAAGTGTTAACTCTGAAGCCCTATGAATATTTACCTGCCAATAATCTAAATAATTTCACTGCTGATCAAAGTACACAGGGAAGATGAGGCATGACCATATTACGGAGATGTGCACAATCTACTGTGAATATTATCACATTTTGGCATCACAAATGGGAAGAACTTGGGTTGTGTATGAAGCTTAGCAAAGTAGCTTCACTTATTTTCCCCATCCTCCACTGCCTAAAATTCAGATGCCATTAAATGACAGAGAGAAGAAAATGCAAAGAAAAAGAAAATTCTTGGATCATCTCTGAATTTCTTTTCAGATATTTGTGAAGTTCTCATAAGACAATAGTTGATTTGAGCTAAGGACAGACTTTTTTTTGCAATTTTTCACAGAATAGTTGACTGCCTGCCCTCCAGGAGAGTAGCTCAAGGAGATGGCCAGGTGCAGAACCAGACACCCAGCTCCCCATCAAACAAGGGTTCCTTGGAAGCCCTGGCTCCAAGGGCAGTCCACCAGGCAAGCTACAAAGCAGCTGAGGAGCCATAAACTTGGAAGCCCAGCTTCTCCAAGAGCCCAGCAGGTGGGCTGCCCAGGAGCCAGGCAGGTGAGCTGGCAGGAAATTAGGCAGAGTTTGAAACCTGCGTGGCAGGATTCCATAGGGTTCCTCCCTGGTTTCCACCAGTAATTTGTTGAAATTGATATTTTAGACTTCAAAGAATTGAACTCGTTAAGATGACTGAATGTGCCTCCCTTAAAAGCCTGTTGATCCCTCTTCTTATATGTCAAACAGAACAGTTTTCTAGCTGAATATTTTGACCAGCTATATTAACAATACTATAGTCTGAAATTTTCTGGAACTTTTAAACAATCTCTGAGAATTCTTGGATCTGAGAATATGCAATTTTCATACAACATTTACTTCTTGCTCTTTGACAGATTCAGGATGTGCAGAATATTTCCAACAAATAAATATTGCTGTCAGAGGGGGATTGTTTTAAGCTTGAATTATCTAGTCTGTATAAAGATTTAAGTGAATAAGTGTAAATTGGTTTAGATGGAAAACTAACAAGCATGTCTTCTTATGCAGAAAATGACAATGCACACAAACAGCAGGTGTCTTGTACAGCTTTCCAGAATCCCATGGACATACTTGCATTGGATCTGACAATAATGAATGAATTAGCCAAAAAGACATACGTAAATAACACTGTCCAGGGCAGGCCTAGTACAGGCTAGGATTTTTCAATTAAAAGTGAGAAATTAGGTACAACGTTGAGATCCTGCTCCAAATATCCTCAAGCATGGAGTGGTTCAGGTTTTCAATTTGGGCCTTATTCTACCTCCACTGGACTGCAATTTATTTACTGATTGTTAATAAACATTTAGAAAAAATATGTATTTTACATAACTAGAAACATGAAACATCTTTTTCTAAATGCTGAACAGAAAAAGAAGTACCACCTCCCAGTAAGGTGTTAGTGACTGCTTAGCTACAGATATACCTTTCATCTGACTGGTACAATTGAAGTCCTGACCACCTATGGCCATACCACAGCCCTTTTCACAAATGTGCAGCTGTTACCCAATAGAGCCAAATCCTCGCTTAGGTTATATTCTAACTATAATTTCCTGTGTGGTTTTAGCTGCTATGACACATGGTACCCCATCTTCAAAACCTTGTTGTCTCAGTTCTCATAAAGGCACTTAGCCTCATGACATAGATCACCATACATATTTCTCTCATCCCCAAACACATGCTTCAATAGAGAGGCTATGCAGTATACCTGTGACAGCAGCAAATTCAGGCTACTTTAGTTCAAGTAAGCAGTAAATTCCAAAACTAAGGGCTCTTCACAGAAAACATCCTATCAGAAATTCTCCTTCTTGTACACTAATGGAGATCCCACTCAAGCATCTCAATTAGCACAACTACAGCAGTACTGTCCAGAGATAAAGTGGTCTCTCAGACTGGGGGGCCTCAAGCCATAAAAGCCTTCAAAATCACTCCTTAAACTCTACCTGAAAACCAACAGGTAGAAAGAACCCTGGTATCATGTGCTAACAGTAGAATACCCTGCAAACATCCTCATTCTGCAATAGATTTAGCTTCAAAATGGATCTAAGGTGTAGCCCCATCCACTAAAACTTGAGCTGACAGATGCATGAATTATGGTAGCAAGATCTGCATCCAAGAATAAGGGTCACAATCGCCGAACCAGAGGAGATGGGAGAAAGACATATGGGTTACTACTGCTATTCAATCTTCTAAAAGAAAGTGAGAGCAACAAGACCCTCAAATGGTGAACTCAAATGACCAATGCTGAACAATCCCTTCGGAGGGGCTGCTATATCCTTGTTTATATCCTTTGTTTGTTACGCCCAGCCTGCCATCACCTCCGTTTTCTCCAGACTGGGCTTTAACCATATTCCTCTCAGTCACAACCTTGTCTCACCTTGACAGAATGACTTTCAAATGCTCTCACTTGGCTGAAAGAAATGGAGACATAGATTGTCATCCCCATATAAGAAGAGGGATCAACAGGCTCTTAAGGGAGGCACATTCAGTCCTCTTAACGAGTTCAAATAGCTCCCACAGAATGAGTACTTTGAGAATGAAGACTGCAGAGGAAACCAAAGAAACCAAATAATAATCAGCAAGACTCCAAAGAATCCTGGGAAGCTCCCATCCCCTTCCTCTCTCCTCTCCCAGAAATAAAGGGAAAGCAAAAACATGCTAGGGATGAAAATGTGGTTCATCTGCCTTCAGTGAGACAGAAAGCCAACTTAAACAGTTACCTTTGTTTTACTAAATTAAAATGATTTTGAGAAACTCATCAGTTTGTGCAAAAATATAAATATTGAAAATAATGACAAATTGTACTTAGAGTATCATATCGCATTGACAACAAAAAGCTACATTCAACAAATTCTAACAGATAAATTGCCAGAACATTTTGTAGGGCTTTATATATTAACTTCAAAGTCAATAGGGCTCATGTCTGCAAACAGAGCTCCACTTTACACAATTGAGGATCAGAGCCTACCAGTCCACCAAGAGACAGGAAGTTCAGAAATCCTAGGTCTTCATCACTTTGCTCATCTTGAGCAGTGATACTGCAACATTTGTGTATAATTATGAATTATTTGTACAGTATATTAGGTATACATGGCACTTCAAAGACAAATAAAAAGAGAGGCCCATTTCCCCAGGAGCTTACCAGCAAAGAGACTGTGATGCTGGCAGACCAGGTGATAGCCCATTCCAAGACCCCCAGGCCTCACTAAAGACTGGAAAATGCATAGCTGGAAAGCAAGCTGGCTCTCCTGTGTGTTAGTATTGTTAAAATAGATATTAGAGTTATGAGAATGTGTTTAGTGTTCAAACTTTATGAAATTCTTGTAGAATGCCGCATGTATTAGTCTTACTTATAATCTCTATATGCCAGGTTTAATGTAATATTAAACTGTTTGCTAAAACTGCAAAATGCCAGAGTCAAGAGAGAAGCATTACCAAGTGTGAAATACTAGTTTACCACAAAAAGAACAGGAGTACTTGTGACACCTTAAAGACTAACAAATTTATTTTAGCATGAGCTTTCGTGAGCTGCAGCTCACTTCTTCGGATGCATAGAATGGAACACACAGACAGGGGATATGTTTACCACAGGAAGCGTCATCTCCTCCCCAACAAGGAAGGCCTAAAGACATCAGACAAGCCACTGTGGAACATCAATGGACAAAAGACTTTGTTGATTGCTCCCCAGCCCTCCTATGAACTAGAGATATGCACAAATCCTCATCCCATCAGCCTGAGCTCTGGGGGAAGGGGATAAAAATCCCTTGTAAGGATGCTGCCTTGGGTGGGACACTTCTGAGACTATCAATTCAGGACAAATTGCTTAGAGCAGGGCAGTTATATCCCAAGGCTGGGGTTCCTTTACCATTAAGGCACAACAAACCAGTCAGACAGAGAGGGCTTTGGTTTTACCCCACTGGCTAACCATAAGTCATACAAGCAATTCCCTTAGACACTCCAATTTCCCAGTATCACCATCAGTGCCACTCATTATAGGGATGAATGGTTATGAAAGCCAATACCCAAGTAAAAGGAAAAAGGTTCTCCCAATTGGAAAGGACCAAGCCCCAGACCCAAGTCAATATACAAATCAGATTATACGGTCACAGTTTATGTCAATAATGTCACATCCCTGTCAAGAAAAATTGTTATCACTATGCTGCTTGGAACTTGGAGAGGACAAAATTTCTAAGCATAAGCAGGGGATTCCCAAGCTGCTTAGCTTAGGTTAGACTGAATGGACATATAGCACTTGCATATTACAGCAGTGTCTATTACTTTTTCAAATATAAGACTGTAACTCATTTGTGTATGTATGTTTACCTGCTTTCACCTTGTAAATAACTCATTTCTTTTTCCTAGCTAATAAATCTTGAGTTAGTTTATTACAGGAGTGGCTACAAATGTTGTCTTTGGTAGGAGATCTAAGATACAATTGACCTTTGGGATTGGGAGTAACTTGAATATTGTTGTGATTTTTGCTGTAAGGGACCATCTATCAAAAGGCAGAAATGCATGGGTGCCAAGATAGACCGGAGTGACCAAGAGGACTGTCTGTGACTCCATATTAAGGCTATTATAGTGCGTTAGGAGTTTAAACTTGTTACTTGGATGACGAAATCTAATTATATAAAATACAGTCAGTTTGGGGTTTATGTCCTGTTCCTTGGCACTCTGCCCTGAGTGCACCTGGCACTCAAGGTCATGAGCCACTCCAGACAGCATGACAAGGATGACAAAGGGAGATAAGGGAAAGATGCAGATTTTTAATAAATTTTTAATTGCTCATATTTAGACATTGCAATTTTTCTTCTTCTACTATATTATTTTTAAAATTAGAGGATCAGAACCAGGCTAGATTAAAGAAGAGGAGAGCAACACTTGCAAGCAAACTAAAAGAAGCAAGTTCTGAAGAGGTTTCAGGGTGTTCAGACTCTGCTATCGTACTGATTTGATTATAGTTCTGGGTTTTTTTAATTTGTTAGACTATTAGTATATGCAGGATTGTTGTAGCTATGTTGGTCCCAGGATCCCAGGTGGTGCATGAGTCTTCAGTTTGGGGAGGCTTACACGTGAGACTGGAAATTCCCTAGTAGTGGGGGGGCCCACCGGCACCTGGACCATGACACCACCCCCGAGGCTCTGTCCCCACTCTTCATCTTCCCTTGAGGCCCCGCCCTTACTCTGCATCTTCCTACCCCCGCAGTCCCCTTGCCCACTCCTCTCTGCCTCTTCCCCTGAGGCTTGCCCCCACCCATCGCCCGCTCCTCTCCGCCTCTTCCCCCTGAGACCCACCCCTACCTACTGCCCACTCTTCTCCGCCTCTTCCCCTGAGGCTTGCCCCCACCCATCGCCCGCTCCTCTCCGCCTCTTCCCCCTGAGACCCACCCCTACCTACTGCCCACTCTTCTCCGCCTCTTCCCCTGAGGCTTGCCCCCACCCATCGCCCGCTCCTTTCCGCCTCTTCCCCCTGAGACCCACCCCTACCTACTGCCCACTCTTCTCCGCCTCTTCCCCTGAGGCCTTCCCCTACCTGCCGCCTGCTCCTCTCTATGGTAGAGAGGAGCGAGCAACGGGCGGGTCAGACCTCAGGGGAAGAGGCCAAACGGGGGTGGGGCCTTGGGGCAGAGCACAGGCAGGGCCATGGTCTGGGCACCAGTGGCCCCTTCACTTCCAAGGAGCTTCTCTTCTGGTGCTCCAAAGGCGGTGCACCTTCAAAGGGAAGTGACCCACACTTTATCTGTGGTATTTGCCCCCCCCCATGGATAGCCTTTTGGGAGGATGCTTAACCTCCCCCAACCTCTTGTATGTGCTGCCCATGCCCAGAATATTAGAGAGACGAGGTGGGTGAGGTAATGTTTTTTATTGGATCAACTTCTGTTGGTGAGACAAGCATTCAAGCTTACACAGAGCAGGTCCCTTATTAGTATTTAAATACATAACAGATAGTGCTTTAATTTTTTTAGTGGTTTCTGATAGTATTTTACAAATATACTTTTACAAATTCCAGAAAATGAGACTACGACAACACAAAACAGGTTTCAAGCAGCTTCAGCTTGAGTTCAATTCCTATTACAGGGCTCCAAGAAGGATTAGAAATGCATCAACAGTATGTCAAGGGTCATTGCGCCTCACAGCATCCCAGACGCAATGTTGCATGCATTTAAACATGACAGATTGCATGATAACCACAACATGGAGGTATTAAATGGATCTCTGACACAAAGTTACTTCAAAAAGGACAGTGTATGGGTGGTTCTTTTAAATAAATTATGAATAAAATTACAATGTAAGCATAGAAAGCAAATTTTAAAATAAAGATTTTTAGGTTGGTTAGTTTTAAAGAGACAAAAGGGCCATATTTCTATTCTGGATTAAACATTTTGAAGTTAGATGTTAGAGGAAAAAAGGGTTTTGTTTTTAGGAATTCCTGCAGCAAAGTTTAAAAAAAAAGGTTGTTAGGAGAAAGTCAATCTTAATCAACACAAATTAAGCGATAGAGCAATAGTTTTCTGCAATTATAATCAGAAACCTTCAGCAATTCTTCTAATGCCAAATTTGCAGACAGAATTTATTCTCTGCCACAGATAATTTTGCCTTTGTTTAAAATATTTTTATTTCTTGCCATTTCTATATCACTCAGTACTGTAGAACATTACAAAATATCAGAGGTGCTCATATTTGATGCATGAGTCACTAGACTACCGTTGTGACTTGGATTTGTACTGCAATTTCCTCAATGTACAAGAGGCTTCTCTAAAATTAATTGACAGAAGCATTGCTCAAATGATAAGTGTAGTAGAAATAATTATGTATTAATAGGTTAAGTGGTTCCTTTCATTTCCTTACAGCACAATTAAAATCTGCTTTTGCTTCCAGACACTTCTCCACCGATTCATGAATAACTCTGCTAGAAATTTATATACTGATATCTAACTGCCTTCACACAGCTTTGAAATGGGTGAGGTACTGCCAGTATTTCCTTCTCAGAGCTAAATAAATTCTTGTTCTGAATCAGGAGCAATGTGTTCCACAGGATACACAAAATTTGACAGTTCTCTGTTGTCATGCTGTTCCTGGGGGCTCCAACATTTTAGTATTGCAAGATTTGTCACTCAGACACAGAACCTTTTGAGACGGGTAATCAAATGGGAGCGATTAATCCAAGTGCTACTTATTTTAATGGGACACTTGTAACTGGGACGTGCTAGATGAAACTGAATTGGTTTAGTGATCACGATAAACCTCAGGTTAGAATTTTCCCATTTATGCTGCAGCACTACAAGGGGCCTGGTTAACTGTGAGCTCAAAACTTAGATAGGCCCTGAATACGTGTTCTTTATAAATCTTTCCATTATGAAAAAAAGTCATAAATTAGGTACCCACTGCCTTTAAGGAAACGAGAGAAACCAAAGACTAGACACACACAGACAACAAAATACACTCTCTACCCACCTGGTGGTCCCTCCTTGTAAAGTTTTAGGTGAGCTAGAGACAAAAGCATAAGCATTTTAGCCTCAAACAATATATTTATATTTTCATATTCATTACATATATCAGATATAGTACTCGGTGATTCCCATGTCAAACAGCAGTACTTCTAAAGGCTTCATTACTCATCATTGTCATTATTCACTACTGCAAACCCATCTACACTATTATCAGGAAAAACTATGTCATGATTGTGAACTGCTTCATCTCTGTTAACTGCTATTAAAGATTACCATCTCTACTAAAAGTTAAGTCATAAGTACATTTTTTGAACTCTTGCATTCTACACTGATACCAGAGAAACTCCATTTTGAAGTCCCCAGACTCCATTTTATAATTCTGGCTTCCAATTTAAATAAGGAAGAGTCAGTCCACCATTAGATGGAAGCTGCAGGTCATGTAGCACTGAATATAAAATTGGAGGGAAAAGCAAATTAGCAGGGATCCACCCGATCATAACACTCTGAAGTAAACAATGGTGACCATGTGAATGAATGTGTAGTAGCAAAAGAAAAAAAAAAGAAGATGGAATGTGTAATAAAAGGAAAAACACTACAAAAAGTGTCTAGAAAGCTCTGACATGACCGTATAAAAGGCAATGTGTCAGTAGGCAGTCAAGAAAGTCAGAGCTGAGGTGCTGACAGTGCAGATGGAGCTGAGGAGAATGGACTGGAGAAGAGCAGATGAGAGGAGACCTGAAGAAGCAAGCGAGAAAGCAGCAGCTGCAGCAGCAAGTGGCTGTAGCACCAGGAGTCCTGTGTCAGCAGAGTAAGCTTGTCAGTTATAAGTACAGTAGTCTTAGAATGTGTACGTGTGAACTAATAAAAATGTTTGTGTGTTGATGATGAAAGAAATGTATAAGATTTAAATCATTTAAGGACTGTGTCAGCAGCCTATGACAGACCAGTCATCTGTAAAGGGTGCAACCGCTTAGAATCATCTCAGCTGTAGGTTATTGTGGTTGGGGTGCTCTTTAAATTGCTGAAGGGATTTGTGTTTTTAGATTACTACTGTATTATGGATTATTGTTTATAAAAATAAAAAGGTGCCTTGTTTTGGAAAAGAATACTGCTTGTGTCAATCAATCATCTATCAGAAGTCTGCATCTGTGTCCTCCAGGAATTTCCTTAGCTACCCTAGTGATCCATACCATAGGAGAACAGAAAGGTGAACAGGTGGGCTGTTTTAAGGAAAACCTTTTAGGGGATATTTAAATTAATCTGTTTTTGAGGGAACCCTAGGTAAGACCAGGAGGGGGCAACAGGTGAGCTATTCTGGGGGTACCCCAATTCTGTTTTCAGGGTAACACCACATGTGATTTGATTAACGACAGCTCATCTATGGAAACACCCACTTGCAAAACAAACCTGCAAGCATTCCTACGAAAGTCAGAACACAAGATATTATATACGCATATACATGCATGCTGTGGATTATTAAAACATCTGTCTTACCCACCCACTTCTTCAAGGTTTTCACTTGGACATGACAAATGCCAAGGTCATGAAATTAACCACTTACCATGAAACTCAGTCAACTTGCTTAACAGGACAAGGAATCTAACTCATCTCAGAAATTATTATGCTCAGCATTTTTCCTCACAGATTTCGATCTTGTATAACTTGATCTGAAGCCACAGACAGGGATGAAGATTTTATTTTTATAAATAAGCAAATAAATAAAAGTGATGTGTTCACTGATGAAGTGGCTATGCTCCTGAATCTTGTCTACAAACCAGGGGGGAAATTTAGTGTATAACTCGCAAGAAAAAAAATCCCCCTAAGCGGTGTATTAGATATGTTAGTGTCTGGTAAAATTAAAGCATATGTAACATTACAAGCGATAACAGAAGTATAAGCACAGACTTCAGTTTTCCAGACAGTACATACTACAGCAAGAATCTCTCTAATGTGTAACATACCCAGTAACGTGAAAGATAGCCAATTTGCTTTGGACACTACAAATACTTTATACAATGGCTTAGCACATTAGTCATACCAACAGGAAAAAATATTTGTATAAGGAACAATGCACACAATTGTTTTGCTAAATACAATACACACCCTTCTACCATTGGCATGTGATCAATAGCAAAATTCCTTTTGTGAACAGAAAAGAGTTCACATTAGTATGAGTAAAAAGCACAAGTATTAAACAGGTATTAGTCACCGTAGAATGCACATTCCAGGATGTTGCCTTAAACAAAGTATGTGCATAATATGGTGCCACTAATACCAACCACAGACAAAGGCAAAGAAAATTTAATTTTACACATAAAAGTGAACTTTAACAAGCTCTAAGTGCACTTACAAACGTTAAAAGAACCATATCAAACCAAACCAACAGCTTCCTCCACCTCTATACCCCTCCTTACCCATTCCTGGGTAAACAGATGAGCTTCACATGCTGTCCTAAAAGACAAGTCTGCAACTTAACTGAAAACTCAGCATTCCACAAAATTGTGAAAGGAGGGATTGTGCATGCTCAAGATGATGGTGCTATTCTTTTTAGGCTCTACATTGAATTAGGTGGTTTTGTTTGAGTTTTCTTTTGGGAATGGGACCAGAGCAGAGCTTTAGACCCCAATTCAGGACAGCACTGAAGCAAAGGCTATTTTCCTGAATCAGTGTACCTGAACAATGCTGAGCTCACTCAGCTGCAGGATAACCCTGAAATAAAGCTAAAAGTAATTTAAAGTAATGCCACGCCTACTTCTTCCTAGTTAACTAATCTTTTATATTAATCAGGTTAAGAAATTTCCCGGATAGATCTTCAGACCACTTTCCAAACATAAGGGTTTGCTTCTCCAAACATCAAATACGAAATTAGGAGTTCTTCTCTGCTATTAACTGAAAGCTAAAAATCATAAGTAGCAAAATTCATAATGAAGAACTGTAAAGTCAAGTCAAGTTTCTTGGCCAATACATTCATTACTGTAAAAAAAATCTCACTATTAAATGGAGTATAGAGGAGTATGTGAAAAATAAGGCTAAAATAAAAAACTTAACTGCTGGAGAACAAATGTACCAGAGAAAGTTTAAAAACTAATGAGCAACCTACCATTCCTCTGATGTAGCACATCCTACAGTACCGATTCTCCACTCACTCCTAATGACACTGATTCATTGCAGTTCTGAACAGGGCGCTTTCTTCATTTGCTTGCCCCCTATTCATTACCGGCCCCACTATTCTCAACATTCTGAAGAACTCTCTACATTTCCTCCTCCATTACTTTCCCATGCAATTTTCTGTTTCAGCCGCTAGATGCCACCAGTGCGTCCTCCCACATTACTGCATAACTATATGTGGATATATAACAGATCCTCAGGCATGATCCTGCATGCTTATTCAGTCAAAACTCCCACTGTTTGAATAAGGAACGCTCTAACATTCTGCCCCACAAACTCAGGCTACAGTAACTGTTGGAGAATATTATTTTCAGCAATTAAAAATATTCTAGCTTGCATTGGCATTTAAATTAAAAATACAATTAAAAGGAATTTAAATATACCTAGAATTAAGGTGAGAATGTAGGCAAATATGGCATTTTAACCAAAAAAAAAGCCTTATATCCATTTTTTAAACATCCAGTCAATTTAAACTCAACATTTAAGGCTCGTAAAAACTGTGATCAGTAGAAATGTTCCATTATTTTTTAAAGTTCAACTTAAAAGAGTTTTGTATTTAAAAATTTTACTATAGTGTTTGCAATGCAAATCTTGAATTGTTGTGCGGCTACATTAGGACCAGCAAGTTAAAATGAACAATAACAAAGGTGAAACTACTCTACTTTCACAAGCAAGCTGAATGAAACAGAAAAAAGGATGCACACAATTTTTGTAGCCCTTTAACTGCATCATTTAACTTATTAGAAGTTTTATAAAATTAGAAATTTTCTTAAACAGGCTGCAGTAATTCTGTGTAATTAGAATTATTTATTTATTTATTTATTTATTTATTTGCAAAACTCTCTTGGTACAAATGGCATAGTCTAATAAGGTCTAGAGTAATAGTTCCCTGGAATAAGGAATTCCTACATTGCAGAGAAACTTGTGCACACATACACCAAACGCAAATAAGCACCCATAAAATTATCACAGCTTAAGAGTCTCCCATAAAATGCAAATGGAAATTAACATGAAATGTACTTAACCTTAAAGCTGCACATATTTGGTTTTGCCTTCTCTTTCTTTTCCATTTCTTACCTCTGCTCACTCTATTAGTTTTTTTTAATCTTTCCCTGCATTTCTCCATTTTCCCCAATTAATTTTCCTCTTCATCCTGCGTGGTCTTTCACCTGTCTTCTGTCTCTTCTCCAAAGATTCCCCTCCCTTTCCCCACATACTTGGATTTCCAACTCCTCCATTATTACCCTTTAGTTTTCATTGCTCTTTAGTTCCCAAACTATCCAAGGCCCCACAAGTCAGCTACCCACTACTCAGTAGCAGCTTAACACAATTTCTTGCTCACCCTTGTTTCAGAGCAGAGAATGGGCAGCCTTACCCTCCCTTCCACTACTACCACATCTTTCTCAAATTAGTAGGGGGAAGGGAGACCTGCAAAGTCACCCTACACCCTAAAGTTTCAAAACAGAATGGTCATCAAGGACCTCTGAAGATTCTGGGATAATAAAAGCGTGGGTGGTAGAGGAAAGCAGTTTGCAAGTCACTGGGAAGACACCCCCCACCCCCAAGAAAATCAGGTGAGGGGGTAATCTGAAGGACAGGGGGTACAGATCAGGGGGGTTGAACAGGCAAATATTGAGATCTGGATATTCACGGTGGTCTAAATAAAGTCTAATTATTGGGACCACCCTCTAATCAAAATTCGATCATTGCTAAATTGTTACAGTAAGTATAATTATTAACTTTTTACTATAAATGGAGTGATCTTGGTAAACAGATAATGAATGCCTTAAATAATGGAGCCAAACATTTCAATAAAATAAAAGGATTCCTACAAGTGTTTGGGCTTCACAAAGGAAAACAGGTGAAGTCTTGGTGTCTCTTCTGCATAAAGGAAGAACACACCTTCCATTCCCTCTGACTGCAAAGCAGCATAAATCACTGTTCCATGGTAATCACCTGAGTAACTATCTGATTGATCTTTCTTCTCCTGTTACAGGTAAGACTAAAGCTACAGCTCATTTACTTGATGACAGATATTAATAACATCACCTGTCACTTTTGTCCTCTCAGGAAGGCAGCAATAGAAATATTGCTGTTGGGCAGCTGCAGCCTGATTTATGTCAGTAAATATCCTCCCTACTCCATATTTACAAAAAATCATTATGTGACTGGATCACATGATACAGTGTGCAATTATCCTGTTACAGTGGCAAGGTTCCAATAGTACGATACAGCAAATAAATGCCACCCAACCAACAAACAGGAGGAGCAAAGTTAATAAGGAATTTCTTCTAAGCATTACAAATTCTTCCCACTCATTCCACCCAGCAAAAGATTAAATAAAAGGAAGTTACTTATTTATCCACGTAAATTATTTTTTCAATATACAATGCACCTAATCCCAGACTACACACATACACAGTAAGTACACATTCTATACATTCTAAGGTTCCTGAGATCCTGGAATAGCTGGAGGATTTAACACCATATGTATGAAATACCTTCTTATGTAAAATAAAATGGATCTCATACTGGTAAGAGCATGTGTTTTTACCATATGGATGGAGATGAAACCAGATGAGGCCCAAAACTCTGATCTAAATCCAGATCCAAAATTCTACAATGTTTGAGGTTATTCTGATCCAGGATTTTAATTTAGGCTCATTTTTAAATCACACAAGTTCACAGGCTGGTTCTGACAAAAGTTGAACACACATGGTGTGTAAGACCGCAGAACAAAATCTGATACAAGAGAGTAAATTCCATTAAACACCCTGGGTTTTACTATTAAGTTGAATGGTCTCGTCTGTTTTGGCACCAGAATCCTGGAGCCAAAACCTCAAGTGATTATTCTATTTGTGCTATGTAGAACTTTTTTTAGATACTGGCTTCCCTTCCACTAGGTGAACTGCAGAGCACACCAAAGTATTGCGATCTGACTGCCCTGTGTGAACATTGCTGGCACAAACTAAAAGGTACCTTATTCACGTTATTGGAATCCTCTTTCAAACAGGACTATGTTAATGCAAACTAAGTACCTTTCATTTGTGCCAGCAGCATCCATACAGAGCAGTTAGATTGCAACACTTTGGTACGCTCTGCAATTCACATTTCCGTAGTTTGCACTGCAGCACTGTGTAAACTTTGGCTTAACACACATAGATCTATAATCAGTATTGCTTAATACACTACTGGAAGGTGCTCAGGGCACATTACATGATGACAGAAAAGTTAAGGCAAATCAACTAAAAATATGAAGTCAATGCACATAAGTTAATGCACATTAAACCCTCAGGTGGACATTCTCATTCAGGAGTAAAGTGGTCTTAGTTCTCATGACAAGCCCTCTGATACTACAGTCATGAGAGATTAGCATTGTTTAAGAACCCATATAGAAGAGAATATAGAACAGAACTGGCTGCCTACTCACAAGCCCCAGGAGTAGCCTCTTATAGTCAGGAGGAAAAGATGGAGGGGAAACTACCCACCATCTTTATTATCAGTTGCATTTCAGTTGGCATGAATGAGATTCTGACATTAGGAGCAAGGATGCGACAGTCATTCCAGATGAGTGACATTTGGAAGGTATAAAAATTTAAAATGGCTGCACTAGTCACAAGTGGCAAGCTGGCTTGTAATAAAAACATCAGCTTCCCAACAGAAATCTAATGCAACTTGACAAAATATGTTAAATCATACCAAGTCGGAACACATCTATTATATTATAACATTTGTGACAAATAATATAGTAAAACAATTTAAAACTCCTACTTCCATCACCAAATGAACTGGAGTCAAATTGGCAGTTACCATCAATCACAAAAACTCCAACTTCAGTCCATATGCACATACTAGGGGAGTTAATTTATCATTTTTACCTAACATATTCCTACCTAATCCTTTCTATTAATTAATAAACTGTTAAATCTATTACAGTTTTTAATACTATGTCTAAATAACAACTGTTAAGATCAAATGAATTCAAGTAACTCTGAGGATATGTATACACTACCGCTTAAGTTGATCTAACTTACATGATTCGGGGTGTGAAAAGGACACCCCCTCTGAGCAATGCAAGTTACAGTGGCCTAAGCTCTGTCCATACTGGTGCTACACCTCTACCCCGACGTAACGCTGTCCTCAGGAGCCAAAAAAATCTTACCGCGTTATAGGTGAAACCGCGTTATATCGAACTTGCTTTGATCCGCCGGAGCGCGCAGCCTCGCCCCCCCCCCCCGGGGCGCTGCTTTATCGTGTTATAGCTGAATTCGTGTTATAGCAGGTCACGTTATATCGGGGTAGAGGTGTATGTCAGCAGGAGATGCTCTCTCACGACATAGCATAACTATTCCACCTCCGCAAGAGGTGGAAGTTGATGGGAAAGCGCTCTCCACCGGCATAGAGCGTCTTCACTAGACGCGCTTCAGCGGCGCAGCTGCACCGATATAGCGCTTCCAGTGTAGACCTGCCCTGAGTAAATCGGATCTTGCCACAAATAATGGAACAACAACTGTTTTACCAGAACACACTAAAATGTTCCCTTTTCTGCATCACGTTTCTTAAATGAATAACCCGTCACATGGCAAAATCTCTTTATGTGATAGTTTCCAATAGCCTTTTGTAGGCAATAACATATCCTGAATTTCTATAAACATTACAAAGCCAAGAACCAAAAAAAAAAACCCCCCAGCCAGAATCTCCTTGAACTACTCTTATCTACCAAAACAATGTGCACCACAAGTCATAATTGACATCCCAGAAGAACAGGCTTTCTAAATTCTATTTTTGCATCTCAGCAGTAAAATATTGTTTCTTCCATGAAATCCTTTATTTGCTATGATATGGCCAATGCAAACCTATAGTAAGTACTCTATTATCAAATCAATAATAAAGCATACACCATATTTATACCAGAAAATGTCATCACAAAGGTTTTAAAATAAAACTGTTGATGCAAGTCAGATACTCTACTAGGGGTCCCAGTCCATGAATGAGGTTCCTAGGCACTGGTGCAATATAAATAATAATAAACTTAAATAGTATTAGTTTGATTATTGATGATTATGTAAAGCTTGACAAGGGATAATAAATACAATTATGTAAAGCTTTGAATGGGGGGCAAGAAATCACATCAGGCTTTCATTAAAATACAGAATGCTTTGCGGGTTTGCCTGAAGTTAATTAAGCCAGATCTTTGCAGTGAACACTCTAACTCCCCATCCAGGCACAGAAAGTAGGAAGCTCATATGTAAAATATGATCACTTTCTTCATGGCGACATTTCCCCTTGAGGGTCAGATTCCACCATCTCCACTCTAAACAGCTAGCAATACTGACAGTAAAAATGGTGAGATTTTGCTGCTTGAAAAAAGATGTCCTCATGAAACCTGTGAGAGTAAGCATTGGCAAATAAGAACTTAAAGTGAAATAGATTCATTTATACTCCAGCATCCAGCTGGTTGTTAAAAAGGACAGGCTCCAAGTGGAGTATTCACCTCCTCTCTTTGTGCCTGAAGAGCTCCCTAAAGAATCTGGCTGCTGTTGGCTAGCTGGCAAATATAAGTTCTGAGAGACACAGGCCACCTACGTAGTGTTATTCCTTATTCATTTAGAAAAAATTACAAATAATAATTCTTTCACTTACAAATATTTTCCTCTTCAGACTACTTTAACTCCACCCTTATAAGGGCATTTAAGTATTATCTCCATTTTACAAGGGAAGAATGAGGCAGACAGGATAAATAATTTACCCATGAAGGAAGCCTGCATAAAAGCCACGATTAGAGCTCATGAGTTTGTGGCTCTAACCTATGCTCAGACCACTAAACACATTGCTCTAGTATAAAAGCCTCTCATTTGGTTCAAAATGTGTTGAAGGATGGATCCCTTAGAGGCAATCCACAGCACAGCTGAAAGAGGTTTTCATACTTCAGAAACTGTAGAGAAAGCATCTGGCACATTATTTGGTATTTCCTTTGCTATCATTTAAAACACCTACGTTTCAATAAGAGGTCTCTCCTGCAGAGCCTGGTTTCTCTTTCCTACAAAGAAATCAAAATTCTGTTTATAGCATCAGAGTCTGTTGCCATAGAAACTGTGGTGCCATAGAGACAGCATGACTTCACTGCAGGATCAAGTATGATGGAAAGACAGGCTGAGGGAGCAGAACCTTGTTTAAAAATATAAACAAAAGAATTAACTAAAAAGGTTGTTAAGAATAGCTATGAAAGCTAAATGGATTTATATTTCAGTCTGATTCATTCCAAAGTTGTCTCCAGTATGAATGCCAATTAAGTCCTTTTTTATTTATTACTTTTTTTCCCTTTGTTTAAGGAATAGGACAAGTTGTTCCAGTTTCAAGTGACTACTAGATCTACATTTACTAAATAAGCATTTTTAACAGAGATCATCAGACCTGTAGTTTTTTCCCCTGTGTGTCTTGGTGATGACAATTCTTCAAACACAGGAGTATTATGTACTGAAAGCTCTTTTACTTCATAGGCAAACTATGCACATGCAAAGAATAAGTATGTAACTACACTCCCTGCATTCTTCCCAGCTCCAAATGCTGTAATGTATTCAAGGGATACTTAGCTTTAATTTTTTTTAGATTGACAAATTTTAAAAAGTACAGTTTCTGACAGAGAACCCAGTAAGTAGTGTCTGTTGATTTTTAAAAAATTCGTTTTAGGAAGATTTTTACAGGTGTATTTATGCTTTCCTATTTATGTTCATAAGGCACTTTTCAGCAAGGGAAAATCTGACTTATCACCTGGCTATGTAGATGAAAGCAATGCAGACTAGAGTGTTGCCAGCCCTCATGGTTTATGTCTTTGGAAGTCACATGATTTTGGCCAGAGCTGGAGCCAGTGTAGCTATAACAGGAGAAGCTCCATACCTCTCACAAATTTCAGGCTTACCCAGAGGAAAACATCCTCCAATTGGCTGCATTTCCCACTTTTTTGCCTCCGGGGGAAGAGAGCAGCCAATCAGGGCTGCTGCAGGAAGCAGGCCAAGCTCTCCACCTGTCCCCTCAAGAGCAAAGAGGATTTTTTGAGTAGTGGACAGCGAAGGGAAGTAGCTGACGCCATTCTTAGAATAAGGGAAAGGGGATCAAAAAAAGCTAAGTGGCTCAGGGTGATCTTCCAGTTCCATCCTCCTCACCCCACCCCTCTCCATCCCTATCACACCAAGTCTGGGAAGGGTGAAGGAGTGCAGAACCCCTGGAGCTGACTTCCTGCTCCAGGTCTGGAAATTGAGAACATCAGGAACTGCAAGAAAAGAGATTAGACTGGAGGAACAGGCAGATGTGGGTGCTTAGGGGTACGTAATTAATAGTTGGGGTGTGGGAGGATGTTGAGATGAGGGGACCCAGTTAATTAATTCAAATTTTGGGATTTGGGGAGAAGCTGGAAGCTCCACACCATCAGGCAGCCACCAAGAGCTCCTGCAACAAGGGCCAGAATCACCCGTGATGCCTGTTGACTAGGCAACAAGAAGCCTCAAATTCTTGCAGCCATGGAGCAAAAGCCAATGAGAGAAGCAGAGGGAACAGCAAGACAAAGAGGTAAGGAGAGAGCATACAGCCTGGGCATCCCCATCCCCTCAGATACAAACTGCTAGTAGCTTCCCTTCCCATCATGGAGATAAGATTCATTCTTCTCCCTGCTTTTAGAGAGAGTGAGGCTATAAACTCCTGCCTCCACTCCCATATGATTCTAGTGCCCTAAAGGTAATGGCACCTTCCTGTTGCAACTCAGCCACTGCCGGGACAGAGGGAAGGGAATTCAGTGATGTTCTCTTATTCATAAGAAACAGCAAACATGGAGCTAAAAATATCTTGGCAGCTGTGTTTTATGGAGTACTTGTAAGTACAGAAGATACAGAGTGTTTTTACAGAAATAAAATTTTCAAAATGACTTATTTTAGACACTAATTTCTAATGATCACTAAAAAATACCCTACAGCAGTTCACCAAGATCATGTTACTCATTCAAACGGTTATGCTGGGGAAAGGGATTTAGATTAATTGGCATAAACGGCTAAAGGGCAGCAGAATGAAGAGGTGTTGGCTCTGAAATTTGTCCTTGGAAATGGAACCTTAAGGTAGACAGTTAAAGTATAGTGAAGGTGGTGAGGGTCATATTGTTTTGTTTTTAAAATGAAACAAATCCTAACTTAAAAAAAATAAAAATCAAATAATATACCATAAATATTATTTCTATATTGCCTTCTATTGCTGTGGTAGCTGGGCGCTTTATTTACAGAGATTAAAAAGCAGAACAAGAGAGAAACAAACTACTGATCAAATGCTAAACAAAATAAGTGATTTTAAAATTGTGCTAGACTCAAGTTGTGACACGTTCAAAAAAAAGAAAAAATCAGGGGAGGATAACCAATATCTGAGAGATCCCTGCCAATAGATAGTGTTTAAACATAGGTTCTGAAAACAAGAGCTTTCCATCTGGTTTTAGCTGTTGGGATGAGTTATCTTCTGAGAAACACTCTATCAATTAATAGAGTCCGACACTGCTCCAGGCTTAAAGATAAACACTATGTTCTCTGTGTGTATATATATCTTCCTACTGTATTTTTCACTGCATGTATCCGATGAAGTGGGCTGTAGCCCACAAAAGCTTATGCTCAAATAAATTTGTTAGTTTCTAAGGTGCCACAAGTACTCCTGTTCTTTTTACTATCCCCTTAAACTGCACTTGAAAGCAAACAGGAAATCAGTGAAGACTGGGGTACAGGCTGTGTATATTCAAAGCAGGGCTGCACTACACAGATTCTACTTGTGCTGATGACACTACCCTTGGGGACAAGTAGCATTCTGCTCCTCCAGGATCTTGCAGATGAGTTTCAGGGGTAGTCGTAAGCAAACTGCATTAGGGTTTTCAATCCTAGAGCTAACACAGGCAACGTGGCTGATTTGAGGTTTTCACTTACAGACAGTTGCAGTGTCCTAGCCAGTCATAAGGTTTCACTTTAAGCCACCACTACTCTCTGGGCATCCAGAAATAATTATGGAGCCAAGAGGCTGCAAACCATTTAGGCACAAATCTACTATACATCCTCAACAGATGTTACAGACACAGCCTTCACCCAACTCCTGTAAAAGCATCACTTGTGTTTCATCACAATTGAATCACCAGCAGTTTGTTTTCATCAACATCCCTATCTCTGCCAGACACTGGGTGAATAATGGGACTGTAGAATTTGGGCTCTATAAAAATAAGGCTTAGAATTCTATCAGCATTTTGATGACACTGCCACCCACAACGTCTCAGTAACAAACAACAATATATGTTGGATCTAAGTGAATCCCCACCTTCCTATTCACATCCCAGTAAAGCATGACCTAGTTCATCTCATTACTAGTACAATATGGAGCTTTTGTTTATTCAAAGCTTGTTCCCCTTTTGCCATGAAAGATTATATTTCACTTTAGACATCTAGGAAGTAGGATAAAAAGATAGGAAAGCCCTTTTTCACTTTTCATGTTAGGAAAATTAAATACTCCAAATGTAGTACTTTTAATAAACAAATAGAAGTTTCAGAAAAAGAGACAGCAGAAGTCCTGTGAAAAGCTGAAATACTGTACTTTGCACATATATTGTACTGTTCATTTAGGGATCTCTCTGACTTTTCTAACTGATTAGACACAATGTAAGTGATCTAATTCAGTATGTAGGGGCTGGTCTACACTGAGGGGGGGGTCGATGTAAGATACGCAACTTCAGCTACGAGAATAGCATAGCTGAAGTTGACATATCTTATTTTGACTTACCTCCCGTCCTCACGGCACGGGATCGACGGCCGCGGCTCCCCCGTCGACTCTGCTTCTGCCTCTCTCCCTGGTGGAGTTCCGGAGTCGACGGGGGGCATAGCGGGGATCGATTTATCACATCTAGACAAGATATGATAAATCGATCCCCAGATGTGATAAATCGATCCCCAATAGATCAATGGCTACCCGCCAATCTGGCGGGTAGTGTGGATGTACCCTAGAAGTATGGTGGGTCAGATGAGTTAAGAGCTGTGTTCCTGTCAGTGCTTGAAAAACAAATGTAGTTAACTTTCTGAACACCCCTGTGCGGCAGATACTCCTTGTGTTACGTCCATTTTATAAAGCAGTAAACTAAAGTAGAGAGAGAAGTTAAATTATTAGCCCAAATTCATAGCGAGTAAACTGCAGAGACAGAAAAAAGCCTTGGGTGCTAGTGCTCAGTTCTCCCCTCTAATAACTTAACTACCCTCTCTTTTCCTATTACAAAATACTTAAATAATTTATTTACTTTATATGTTAACAGTACTATTTTGACACTGCACATCAATTAACTAGTATTATTCTCTTACCTATGGGTAATTATTCAGAAATAGAAGGGGTCCAGGAGGGAGTGAAAAAGTTATGAGTCAAGGAGAAAGTGAAAAGAGTGAGAATATGTAGTTTAGAATCCAGACAAATATGAAGGGACACAATAGAAATAAACAAGATAGTGAATCATATATGAAAAGCAAATCCATTACTCCCATTTACCCTCTCTAGTAATACAAGAGCAGGTGGGCCTTCATTGAAACTGAAAGACAACACACTTAAACCCAATACAAGACACAGGCAGTTAAACTGCAGAATTTATTGCCAGAATATAGCATAAAGGCCAAGAATTTAATCCTTTTTTAATCCTACTAAATCTTTTATGGGTAAGTTTTTCAAAATTAACTAGTTGAATTAGGAACACAAATCCCATTGCCTTTCATTTAGGTGCTTTAGAAATAACCCACAATGTATGAGTCAGCCAGAGTTGCATTGGATACAGTTAAACACATTTTTAAGGGCTATGAACCCTCATGCTCAGGGCACAAGCCAATAACTAGCTGATATGGGCTAGGATGAAACATCCCCCTACAGGTAAACTATTCCAGAAACGTCCAACATTGGGTTTCTCATGCCTTCTGCTGAAGCATCTGGTACTAGGATCTGTTACATGCAGAATACCAAACTAGATGGACCAATGATCTGATTGGATACAGTTACTGCTATGTGCCTATGCAAAGAAGGTAACAAAACTAAACACATTAATACTCCTACTTCTACTCTGAATGTAAAAACATAAGTGTGATGGTACCTAAAGAGAATCAGCAAATCAGACTAGAATCTGGCAGATTCAATACCTAAAATCTGTTCTAACCCAAAAAGAAGGAATCTCTAGTAATTCTGACATATTAGACCATCTTGATCCATTTAAACAGAGTTGCACCAGAGATATGTTTGGCCTAGTGTATCAGAAAACAATGACATTTTTTCCATAAGAAGTTCCAAAAGGTTATAATTTCTTCAGATGGCATCCAAACCTAATTAGTTTCAAATTACCTAATTACAGGTCATGGTAACTAGTGCCATGCTGAGAAAAAAATAATATGCTTTCAGCTTTTTAGAATAAGAAAATAACCACTATATTTTTATACTTCACAAACCCAACACTTGAAACATTACAACGATCCAGTTCTGCAAGTCTTTCACCTTTTTGTTTTACCTGCTTCAGTGTACTTCAACCCCACTTTTTCTTTTCCATCATTGATTTCAGGTGGTGGCCAGACAGCCTGGAGTTTCCCTGGAGTTTTGTCATCTTGCTCTGAGGGATTCAGGTCAGGCTATTAAAAATATGAAAGAGAAAATTAAAATGTTGCAATACTAATCCATTCCCAAAATGGTAAATGCTGAGTTTAACTAAACGTGTGTATTTAAAGCAATGGTCGTCCATAACTGGAGCTCATTTGCATTATAAAATTAGAACCAGGATGATTATCAGTTTGATTCCATTCCATTATAATGAAATCCAGTCGGTGAGGATGAAGAAAGGAGGAAAAAGAGTGTAAGAACAACTGCTTTGGGGGTGGGGTGAGGGGAAACATTATAAAGCTTACTAGCATGTTACAGGCAGCAAAATAATTTAAATTTAGCAAAGTGGCTCTGAGAAGCTGCCTATCCTTTTTTGAACTGTCGAGGCTAATACTGTGTCAGGAATGTTAATATTTATTCTGTACCTATAGCTAAGTTGGAAGAGCCAAACATGGTTTTGTTGCAGGTGAATTATAGTAGTGCTCACTAGTGTCACTGCTACACATGAGAAACAAATGCTCCGCCAGCGGTTACATTTTCCTCACCATAGGAAATTTACTGTAAGTTGATATTGTGTCTACAAGGTCTCAGTCTACCCAGGAGAAGTTCTTAGAGGGGTTTTTAAAAACACACACACACACACCTTTGAGTGCAGGGAAACAAACTCTAGGTTATCCAGCTTCAGATTTAGGACACAACCCCACAATCCTTACTCAGACAAGCAATCCTACTGTAGTCAATGGAAATAGTTTTATGAATTAATTACATCTGCACACATCTATAATTGTTAAAGGATGTGTCTTTTTTCTGCTCATTTAACTCAAAGGGGCTTTTAATTTATTTATTTGCATTTAAGTTCAGGTCTTTACTATGAATTTATATTGGTTTATTCAGACTCTCAATGTGGGAGAGTTTTGTGGGGTTTTTATTGCCTTTTTTCACTTAAAAATACACATCTCCAAAACATCATATTGACAGAGGCTCCAATCCCATAAACATACAGGAACATGCTTAACTTTAAACAGATAAATAGTTCAACTGATTTCACTGGGACAACTATCATGTGTACAGCTGAACATGTGGAAGTATTTTAAGATCAAGGTTTAGGTGTATAGACAATTGACAGAGAGGATACCTTTTAAGGCCCCTCTCTTGGGCAAGTCACCCAGAAAATTGTATACAATTGATTGTCTGTTGCGTCATCTGTCATAATACAATTCTTTCTAAGAGAGTTTTAAAAAACAAAACAAAACAAAAATTACTTTTAGATAGAAAAGCCATTAAAAATAAAGGTAGTGTAGAGTTGAGGCTGACACTGATCTCTGATAACTCTCTTTGGGTTTTCTTGAAGTCTACGTATATGTTATGAAGTATAATATTTACAATAAGAATAAAGAGTGAATTTCAGTCTTAACTCTCTATTAGGATAATTAAAGATATTTACAGTAAATACTTGTAATTTAACTTTGGTTTGGAGAGCACCCACATTCAATGAAAGGAAAGCAATGGATTTGCAGCCACATTTTTTAAATTAGACACTCAAGTTGGGGGCCTCACATTTTTTGGATTCCCAACTTGAGACATCTTTGGCCTTGTTTTCAAAGGTGCTCATCATCTGACTTCACTGAGAACTCAGGTTGTCCAGCTCTTGTGAAAAGATTAAGGGTGTCTCAAGTTAGGAAGCCAAAACTTAAGGCTCCCAAAATCAGAAGCCACACTTGAAATTTTGATCTTAGTTATTTTAGTTCACACCAATCATTTTATATCCATTTTCCTCCAGCCCTTAGAATGTAAAAGTAACTCAAACCTACAGATTTCAGGTCAGATGCTCCATTCCCAGACTTTGATTTTGATCTTTCAAATACTGCTTTCAGCGACTCCTTTTCATTTCTCATTTTGCGTTTGATGGCTTCCAGCTCTGAAGTATCAACAGTCATCTCCTTTTTTGGAGGCCGGGTAAACAAAGCTTTAAACGCATCTAATGCCGACTCCGGTGGGCTTGGTTTTGTTTCTTCAGCAGGGAACAGGGTCTCTGTTCTATCGGTGGCTTTGCTCTCCTGGCCTTCATCAGTGGTCTCAGTCTCACTAGTCTCCTCACCTGAATTTTCAGCTTTATCTTCATTTTTAGGGACGAACAGCTGAGAGAGCTGTTCCAGGAAAGTAGGACTTGTTTTAGGCTCAGCTGGTTGCTTTTTAGTGAGCACATCTGATGTAATATTAGATTTCTTAACAGGCTGTTTTAATTTAAGCAGAGCCAAATCACTGTCCTTCGGTTTAATTTCTGTGATAGTCTCTCCATCCTCTGCAGCTAGACCTTTTTTTCGCACACGCAATCCACTAAAGAAAGCAGGTAGCTGAGAGGTCTTTTGACCTATGGCTGATCTTGGGGAGGATGTGTTATTAGAGCCATTTGCTGAAGATCCTTGTTCTTCTCCACTCGTAGGCTCTTGAAGATTCTCCCCTAGAGAAGGTGGGCCAATGCAGTGCTCGTGTGTTAACATTTTGTCTTCTCTAGCTGAGCTACATTCCAGATCACCATTCAGCTCTGTTGGAAGCTGCTGAGAAATTGATGAGGTTGACTCAGTTTCATCTCTCTCCACAGTGGCATTACTTTCACTGGACCCTTCTGATTCCAATTCTTCCTTAGCCTGGTGGTTATTCTCTAAAGACTCAGCAGACAAAGCCACAATATTTAACACAGATTTGTTTGTTTCGTCTTCATCACTGTCTAGGTCTGTACTCTCATTGTCCAACACTGTATCACTTGTTGTATAAGTCAAAGTACTTTGTACAAAAATGGCATCCTTGTCATCTCTGTCACATTCAGACAAAGGAGACTGTACAGACTCTAAAGGAGGAAGAGATGGTTCATTCTGTTCAGCTAGCTCCATATTCAGGTCAGCCTGGCCGCCGGCCTCCGGGTCAGCCTGGTCGCCAGCCTCCGGGTCAGCCTGCTGTATTTTGGGAAGCACATGATGTACTTCTGGATCATCATGACCACCACCACCCTTGTCTTGGTTGGCAGCTTGGGTATTTGTATCAGCATCAAAAGTTCGAAATGCCTTAAGTACTGCTTCTTTTTTCAAAGTTGCTGGTTCCAATTTAGTAGTAAATCCAAAAAGTGCTTTCATAGAAAATGTAGTGAAGAAAGGCTGTCTGTGTTCAGTCTCTGTTGCATGCCCTAGATCTAAAAGCTCACTGCTGCCAGGTGAAGTGTTATTTGCTTCCATGTTGGGCAAACCACAATATAGCTTTTACTTTTGTTATTACTATTAGTTACCTTCTACACAATTGTTTATTACATCAGTTGAGTCTATTAACTTACAACAGGAAATGTAATGGGAGCTCTTCTTTTTGTATCATCAGGAAAGCCGGTCTCCCCAAGGTCACACTATCCCTCCTTTCCTGTTTCTAGTGCTGTAGTATGGACTGAAAGCGTCTGTCAAATTTTACAACTCCAGTTCAAGAGAAACAAGAAGGCTCTGCATCTTGACATACAGTATTCAAAGTTCTTGGCAGCTTCGTAACTTGTTCCTTTACACAAAAGGCTTTTTGTCAAGGAAAATCTGCCAGCACTGTAATCTCAGCTGAAAACTCGACCAATGATCACTGCCCCAGTTTCTGCAATCCTACTGGCTACGCACAACTAAATTTCTACTTGTTAAAAGTGAAGAGCAACTATATAAACGAAAAAGCCCGTTGAACAGAACGAATCGCATTAGTTTCCTACTTCCTTATGGGTTGTGAACGTCTGTCAGCTGAAAACTCCTGAAAGCTTCTTTCATGTAACCTTTTCCACTTTGTCTAAGACCGCCTTTAGCAAATCCAGCAACACAAACACTCTGTAAAATTAAAAATCCAGACAAAACAATACTTCAAAAATCTCTACCAAATAAAAACAGCCTTCTTTGATCTTCTGGACTGTTCTGAATTCTCAACTGGCTACAGTAACCAGACGTAGTGCCCTTGAAACTGAATAAAAAATATCAGGCTCTCTTCTTCCGCTTTGCTGCAGGTTTCATCTGGAATGCAGATTTCAGGCTCCAGGGCCAGTTAAAAAAAAAAAAAAAAAAGAACACCAAAACGACTGGTTTCATATTACTACTGGTTTAACTCTCCACAGCTATTTCTGTGAACTATAAACAGGTACTTATCAACCATTCACCACGCCCAATGACAGAAAGCTGTATGGATAGGCAGGGTAAACAGTCAAAGCTCAGAAGTGAGCAATTAACTGTGTAGAGAACAGGAGATGTGTTACTTTTTTATTATTTCAAAGTACAATACCATCTGCAGAGACATTTCAGTTCAATAATTTTCTCTATATTGCCTACATAACTATAAGTAAGGGGCTCTCTAAAGTAATTTCACTGTTTGGGAATGAAAGCTACAATTTTGTAAACCTCAGCATTTCCAAGTGAAAGATTTTTATTTGTAACATATAAATAAAGCTCATGCATACAATCTGCAAAAGTTCTCTCACATTAAGAGTAAGGTTCATTTTTATTCCCTTTTCAATTTAAGAAACTGCAAAAATTGCAAATACACAAAAAATTCCCAATTTCCTTGTCTACTTCTTCTTCCTGCATAATTAAGAGACTTGTTAAATGTGAGACCACCGATTCACCTATTATGGATGACACAGTGGTTAATGTGCTAATGGTCCTGATACAGTGGTCCATTACTTCACCTAGTCATGAAGATTACAGCATGTTGCTAATCATGAGGTTAATTTCCATCCTTCATTTCTGTGATATTAGCTCCCTCTGAAGAAAAGCCATTTGCAGATAATATATCACTGGTATGGCAAAGTTTAGAAAAAATATAACTACAAGGCTGGTTATTGAAATAGACAATGCCCACTTCTGTGTCCTGTGCACTATCAATTTATTATATTTAACTTCATGCCTAAATATTTCAAAAAATTAAGAAAGCATGAAAATAATTAGGGAAAAGTTAGTTTTGAAAATGTAAGATGACAAAGTAAAAAATTTCATAAGATCTAAAAAAAAAAAAAAGTTGATTACACTTCTGACTTCTACTCAGGTCAGAAACAAAGCCTCCTTAACATCAAGTTGTGATGTTAAGGACTTATCTCAGGCATACACACCTCTCTGAATTATATATTTGCATGCATACATACACGCAAAGGGTGGGAACCATTCCAAATGCCTTACCTTCCTTTGTGACTTAACCAGGAAACAATATAGTCTGTCTCTCCTACTGTCCATCACCTCATATGTTCTTTAAAACTTTAAAGGATTCTTTAAAAGTTTGGTCCTGTTTATTCACTGTGCCCCCTCCTGTAGCCCAAACCCCTCATCCCCAGCCCCCCTCAGCTCAACGCCCCAACCCCCTGCCCCAACACAGAGCCCGCACCCCCGGCCCAGAGCCCTCCCACACCCCAACCCCTTACCCCAGCCCGAGGCCCCTTCCTGCACCCTGAACCCCCCATTTCTGGCCCCATCCCAGAGCCTGCACCCCCCAGCTGGAGACGGAACCCCAATCCCAACCCCTTCCCCAGCCTGGTGAAAATGAGCAAGTGAGTGATGATGGGGAGAGTGAGCGACAGAGGGGGGGCATGGAGTGAGCGGGGGTGGGGCCTTGGGAAGGGATGGGGCAGAGCCTCGGGGAAGCGGGCAGGGCCAGGGTGTTCAGTTTTGTGCTATTGGAAAGCTGGCAACCCTACACCCAGCCCTGGTGTAAATGATTGCTGCAGGGGCAGTTTTAACTTAAGCCACTGGGATAAAGTCCTACACCAGCAGAGAACTGGGCTGCCAGAGCCTTGCTCTGCCACTGTCCACAACCTCCCTGTGGGCCCCTTGTGCTGGGGAGGACATGCTGGTGCAAGAGGCAAAGGAGTAGCCTATGCCAGTTTAGCACTGGTGAAGATTCCCCTTACATAGGAATTCTTTAGTGCAGATCTCTGAGCATTTTAAATTCACTTTGTGCCACATAAGCAGCGTGAAGTAAATTTAATGGACCAGAGACTCCAGCCCACAGCATTTAAATTTACACCTATTTGTATGTCAAGACCCAGGACAGAGACTTTTTTTTTTAATAGCAGCAAAGAATCCTGTGGCACCTTATAGACTAACAGACGTTTTGCAGCATGAGCTTTCGTGGGTGAATACCCACTTCGTCGGATGCAAGTGTATTTCGTATTCACCCACGAAAGCTCATGCTGCAAAACATCTGTTAGTCTATAAGGTGCCACAGGATTCTTTGCTGCTTTTACAGATCCAGACTAACACGGCTACCCCTCTGATACTATTTTTTTAATGTTTTCCTAATGCTTCATTTTGCCTAGACTCCAATTTTTTCTGCTGTTCTTATTGCCATGGTTGTGCTTTTCCTCTTGCAATTTATTGTATTCATCTGAGATATGGTCAGCTCACAATGAAGGCACAGTAACTTATACCAATTACTGTGGGTTTCTTTGGCCTTGTCTACACTACATACTTTTGTTGACAAAGGCAGTTTTTGTCGACAAAACAGTGGATGCATACAACCCACAATGCGACTTTTGGCGGCAAAAATGCCCTGTTTTGGAAACAAATAAAACCAGCCCAACAAGAGTCATAAGGCTTTTTGCGCAAAATTTTTGTCGACAAAGTGCCAGTGCAGTCACCATGCTTGATTTTATGGCTTTAATTGGCCTCCAGGATGTGTCCCACAATGCCCATCTTGACCACCTGGTCAGCAGTTTGAACTCCATTGCCCTGCAGCCAGGTAAACAACCATCTGCCCCCCCACTCCTCCTTTAGAAGCCCCTGGAATTTTTGAAATTCAATTTCCTGTTGGCTCAGTGTGAAGTGGTCTCATTGCATCTTCCCAGGTGATCATGGCGGGTTATTGCAGCAAACGCTCTCCCACTTGGACCCCTGCGGAGCTGCTGGATCTGCTCAGTATATGAGGAGAGGAGGCTGTGCAGTCCCAGCTGCACTTGAGCTGTAGGAATTTTGATACCTATGGGCAGATTTCTTGAGGCTTGTGCAAAAAGGGCTATGACTGGGACACGCTGCAGAGCATAGCGAAGATAATGGAGCTGAGGCAGGAGTACCATAAGGCGAGGGAGGCAAACTGTCATTCTGGTGCTATGGCTAAGACCTGCCGGTTCTATAAGGAGCTGGACACTATCCTTGGTGGTTGCCCCACCTCCATCACCAAGAGCCCCATGGATACTTCGATGGGCCTGGAGGCGGCAGAAAGAGGATCTAACCCAGAGAACAAGGTCACTGATGAAGAGGTGGAGTTAGACGACGATGTGGAGCTCCTAGCGGGGCTGTAGTAGGCAGCCAGGAAGGGTTCACTGCTCTGGAGGTATCTAGTCAGTCTCAGCATTCCTCTCCAGCAAGCAAGAAGCAGGAGAGAAGATGCCTAGTAAGTGGCTGTGGCTTGTGTAGTGTGGAGGTGGATTCAGCGTATGGAAATGTACAAGGCTGGCTGTGTTTCTGTGAGCTGGACATTTCCCTGTGCAGCTAATCAATATGGCAGAACAGGGTGTTGATGCATGGTGAGATCTCACAGGAGTCCTCCAGAGAGATCTCTAGGAAACAAGTATCAGAGGGGTAGCCTTGTTAGTCTGTATCCACAAAAACAATGAGGAGTCCAGTGGCACCTTAAAGACTAACAGATTAGTCTTTAAGGTCCACCAGACTCCTCGTTTATCTCTAGGAAAGTTTCCTGGAGGTACTTGGCAATCCTCTGCCAAAGGTTCCTTGGCCCATTGTAGGAAACTTTGCCACGCCACTCGGCAATCACTTGTGCAGGGATCAAAGTGGCACACAGGCAAGTAGCATAGCGACCAGGGCAGAAGCCACAAGTGTGTAGTAGATGAACCCTCATTTCCCTGCTTACCCTCAGCAGTGAGATATCTGCTACAATGACCCCCACCTGTGGGAAAAGTGGGAGAATTTTAGAATTTTTTTCCCTCATCGGCTGCACTGCAACTGTTGAGAGTGCTCTTTTCCCTATGTAGCGCGTCTCCCTCCCCCACCAACACTCATCATGCTTTGGGTATTTGCTGAGATGTGTGCTTGCCAAGGGTCAGTGAGAAAGTGATTGTTATGTTACCAGAAGTGTATTTTATTGAAATGTTTCAGTGCTGTGCATGAACTTAACAATCATGTTTCTGTGCATTGTTCTGTGTGCTTTGGCAGATGTGGCCTTGAGGAATCCCCACACACACTGGCCAAGCATCTTCGCCAGCTAAGAAGTGCCCAAGGCGGAGCAAAGATGACATGTTCTGGGAGGTACTGCACTTCTCCAATGCAGAGAAAAGGGAACGCAAGGAGTGAAGGGAAGCCAAAAGGCAGGACAGAAAAGAAAATCAGGAGTTTGTTAAGGACACTACTGAGCAAATGATTAAAGTCATGGAGGAGCAAACGCAGATGCTGAAGTCCTTAATAATGCTGCAGACTGAGCAGATGCCTGCCTGCCACCCCCTGTAGCAGAACTCAGAACTCTTTTCTGTGCCCCCTCCGCCCCCATCAACTCTGCCCACACAGTCCTTCCTGCTTTCCAGGACTTCTTGGTTTCCCCTTTCCTCCACCCCCTCAGTCAACTTTCATAATGATAGCCAGACCTACACACAGCTCTGAATGTCTGCCCTTCCCTGGTACCTCCTTTCCCACCAAGTGTGTGTGTGTGTGTGTGTGTGTGTGTGTGTGTGTGTGTGTGTGTGTGTGTGTGTGTTGTTTCTTGTGCAATAAAAGCAAAGCTTAGGGATGGTAACTCATCTTTATTTGGTTCCTACAAATTGAAATAGCAGGCATTACCAATACATACACAGGCAGTTTAATCATTTAATTACTGGAATGTAAGCCCCCAAATTTCACCATTGCTTCCTAGGGAAACTACATGTAATGTAACATTGCAGCACCAATCACAGAGATGTACATTAGTGGTTCTCATTTTCAAAGTGTTGCCTCAAAGCCTCCCTGATTCAAATTGCCCCTGACTGGGCCCCTCTGGTAGCCCTGGTATCTGGCTGCTCAAAATCAGCAGCCAAGCAGTCTGCCTCAACACTCCACCCCTGAGCAAACCTTTCACCCTTAGCTTCACAAAGATTATGCAGTGTACAGCACGTGGGCATATTGTCCTTACTGAGGTCTAACCTGCCATAAAGGCATCACCAGCGTGCCTTTAATCTGCCAAAGGCACATTCCACTGTCATCCGGCACCTACGCAGCCTGTTGTCAAAGAACTCCTTACTGCTGTCCAGGTTTGCCATGTAAGGTTTCATGAGCCATGGCTGTAAGGGGTACGCCGGGTCTCCTAGGATCACTAAGGGCATTTCGACATCCCCCACTGTAATCTTCTTGTTTGAAAAGAAAGTCCCCAGCTTTCTGTACAGGCTGGAGTTCCTAAAGATGCATACGTCATGCACCTTCACGGACAACCCTGCGTTGATGTCAGTGAAACGTCCATGGTGATCCACAAGTGCCTGCAACACCATGGAGAAGTAACCCTTCGTATTTATGTACTCCATCGCAAGGTGGTCTGGTGCTAAAATTGGAATGCGTGTGTCATCTATCATCCCTCCACAGTTAGGGAAACCCATTTCTGCAAAGTCGTCCACTAGTCGTCACGGTCCTTCGTAGCAGGATGTGATTAACTGCCCTGCATGCTTGCATTAACACAGCCCCAACAGCCAACTTTCCAACTCCAAATTGATTTGCGATTGACCGGTAGCAGTCTGGAGGTGCCAGCTTCCACACAGCAATCACCATGCGCTTCTCTACCAATAGGGCAGCTCTCATTCTGGTGTCTTTGCACTTTAGTGCTGGGTCGAGCTCCCCAAACAGTTCCAGGAAGGTGGCTTTCCACATCCGAAAGTTCTGTAGCCACTACTCATCATCCCAGACCTGCATGACAATATGATCCCACCATTCAATGCTTGTTTCTCAAGCCCAAAAGCGACAGTCCACTGTCTGCAGCTGTTCCGTGAATGCCATAAGCAATCTAAAGTTGCTCCTATCCATATCACACAGCATGTTAGGCAACTGAGAGTCTTCTTCAGTTAGGAATTTTGTGATTAACTGCACTTCCATCTGCGAAGCTTAATGACAGTTATCAGAGCATATAGGAGAGCAGTGCGGGATCTATCCCTTCTCACAAAGATGCAGTGGTGCATAGCAAACAAGGGCCATTGAAAAATGCAGCAAAAGAAAGCTGGAAGCCCATGGAATGCTGGGACAGAAAACAATGCATCATGGGACATTGAGCCCGGTCCCAAGATGCGCTGCGATTTGCTCCACCATCCCACAAGACCTAGCGGCAGAAAGTGTCGAGCTGGACTGTAGGATAGGTACCCACAGTGCATTGCTCACACCGTTGATAGTGCCCCAACTGTGGATGCGCTCTGCTGACAGAGGGAGCGAGTGTGAACAAACAATACCGATTTTTGTTATAGCACTTTTTGAGTGTCGACATAACTTTTGTCAACAAAACTCTGTAGTGTAGACAAGGCCTTTTAAAATAATTGGTATGATGGATCCCTTCGCACGAGTCTGGCGCATAAACTCTTTCAAGTTGCCCTATTCAAACCAAGCTCACTCATCCATATTGTACCAGATTTTTATCCTTGTATTAATATTAAATAGCACTTCCATGTCTGCTGCAAATACTATGTAATCTAGGAATACTGACTGATCTGCAATAATGTGATGAATACTTTATGTGGCCTGATTATTGAGATAGTCACTGTATGTCTATACTGGGCTATTGGGTTTTCCGGTATGAATGTATTGGTTTAGTTTAATAGGAGGCTGATGGAAAAACAAGCAGGAAGGCAACACAACAGCTCTTGAAAAGTAGCCTCCCAAGAAACACTTGGGGGTAAGTACAAAACAATGGCTGAGATATTAACAATGAAGATGTTGCTTCCACGCTCCAGCCCAAAGTTACACTGCTGTTTTGCCAAGGCTGGCAGCCTGGGGATCAAAGGGAAACTAAATGGTTAAAAAGACTCTCTGGAGAGAGAGAGGGTGGAGTTGAGTGAGTGAACAGTTCCTGCAGGAACAGACATGGACACAGAGACAGGTCCTGTGAGAGTATCTGAAGGAGCTGGGGCCCACCCAAGTTTCCAGGGGATGGTAAGTTTTAGGGAAGACAGGCTGAACAGTAGGCACTATTTATAATTTTAAGATCTTCTCTGAAATGCTTTACAAAGCAACATATTGGTTATTTAAGAAGGCTGCTTGGTCACTCGGTGCCATTGGAAATAGCTCCTGAGGAGCAGAACTGCAGATACTGACCATAACTTGGGCCTGCTAAAGAAATCACAATTAGTACACTAGGGGACTGCAACCCAAGGCCCAGCCTGAATGTGGAAGAATCATATGATTCCACCCCAAGAAAGGTGAAGGTAGAGAGGCTTGTCACCTGGAAGGGTACAATTAAGGACAGCAGGTGCAGATCAAGGTGCAATTAGCCCAGTAGCAGTGACAGTACTCATTTGCAGTGAAGATAAGTAGGTTTTATAACCTATTGTTTATATGTATTCCAAATAAATTGTAGACTTATACAATAAAGACTTTGTGTCCAGCTGTCAGAACTGGAGCAGTGAAAAAAGGGGTATTATAGAAGTGGAAATACCTTGTGATGAGCCAGATCCAATCCCTACAGAAGCAGAAACTCTACAAGAGGAAGGGACCTAGCAAACAACACTGGTTTACAATTTGCCTTTTTCACTTCCTGAAGCACATTATCAGGAAAACAATCTCCCCATCCCTAAGCCATCCAGACCTCAGCCTGAGGGAAGGAGCCCAACTTTGTATGCACTACTGGGAAAAATATCCCAAGACCCATGTATTCTACAACCAATTCCAGGTTACTGCACAACCTACAGGCTACTCAGTTTACCCATCCCTGGCCTCACACAAAACTTCCACAATCCATTCAGGTTTCAAAATCAGACAGTCACCTCAAACAAGGAGACAGAATCATTGGTAAAAAAACAAGCACTCTTATCTATTGAATAAGATGTTTCTGAGTAAAACATAACTAGTGTATATATTAAAAAAACAGAAAGATGCCATCATGCAGTGAGAAATTAATAGGATTGAGTTGACATACAGGAGTTTTAACACTGAGGGAATCAATCTCCTGCGAAACATCCTCTAGCAGAACTCACTACTGACCCTGGACTCAAAAGGTTGCACATTTCTCTGTACCCCTCTATACATAGCTACAGTTTCTCTAAGAAGAACAGGCTATGGCAATTTACAAGCCCCACACTGGCCTTCCCTGACCTATCTTCAGCTCTCTCATGCTTCAAAAAAAAAAAAAGCTCTTGAAATCAGTGGTAGCAACTTTCAGAACCAGGAGGAGTCTACATACTAATTATACCACAGAACAAACATTCATAACAACTGAAAGTACTTTTAATAATCCACACCCTTTGTGACCTACATTTAAATCACTGATGGACGTTACACACCCATAACCCTCTCAGGGACTGAATTCTTGAAGTACGTAATGCCTTCCCTGAGGAGAGTCTTAAAACTTCCTCTTGAAGAAAACACACAATAAAAGACACAAAGAAAATAACCCTTCCCCTCAGGGATTTAAACCAGGGTCCTAGACTTTCTGTCAGAAATAGTTCAGGTGACATTCCCAGATGCTCTCCGTTACCAGAACCACAGATTAATGGGGTGGACATGAACACATAGGCTAGTCTAAAACCATATGGTAACACCATACAGGAAGTTAAGGAAGAATTTCAATGTGGCTCCAATGCATGGGGGTTTGGAAGGAGAAGGGTTTGAATCATCTCTTGAAAATGATTAAACAATCAGAGGCCCGTTACTTGTTCTACAGTGGGCAAGCCATTGTCAGAGAAGAATGATTTCCACAGCAATTCATTGGAATGCCAATTTGATTTGTTTGCCACCAAAATAAAAAAAGGATAACATTGATTGTGTGTTCCCTTGTGCTTAGGCAAGGGCTCAGCAGTCAGATACAACAAAAAGTTGAATTTCTGCATTCTAGCTTGCTGACAAAAAACACCAAAGATTGTGGGGACAACTGTAGCCTAAGATACCAATTATTCAGGAAGATAGAATGCACATGTTTGGTAAACTCAAATAATCCAACACTCAAAACAAAAGTGTTTAAATGGATATAGAAAACTGCATACATAGACCAATTCATTTTCTGCCTTAGTCACTAACTGGAAAAAAAATTATTTGGGTACTCTTATGTGAATAGTGATACCATGCCATAACCATATAATTATGATGAGGGATTTTAGTGCTCATAGTCTCAGAATAAATTAAACTTATTTTTAAAGACTTTTGTTCCCTTTCTCACTGCTCCTTAGATATCACTGCAGGGCAGAACTAAGGTATCTTTTCTAAGCATTTCCATACCTTACCATGCTTAGATTTGTTTTAATTTTAATCTTAACTCTAATTTTTCTGGTTTTATAAATGCTTGTTTTTGAGAAATTTACAATTACCCTATAATGGATTTTACACTAGATTACTTTCAAATTCTAACACATCAGGCCTCTTACACAACTTTCAGAAGAAACTAATGTGGTGCGTATACAGCCTCCACCACAGTGGTACATAAATTTATGAAGGAATTTGGGATCCTTAAAACAAATACTGCCCTTAAAGCAGATTGGCAAGAATGTTATGGCTAGTGGTCCTAATGAAATCTGTATCCCCATGCTACTACACAGGTGAATACAATAATTCTTACTTCTGTTTACCAGTTAGGTCATTAAATTGAAAACTACATAGGTCATTAAACATTTACAGATCACTGATTTCAGCATTATATCTCGAAATAGAAGTTAAGTATTTGGCTCAAATTCCAACTGTGAGATTTAACAAAAGGTATGAAGGAGTCACACAGAGAGTGCTAGATAAACCACATAATGGGATCTGGACAGAGTGCACCATTCCTATGCAGATGATTAGGAACTACAAAAGTAACCCCACCCTGAAAGAACTACCAGCCAAACTTCTGTGTCATATCCTTAAAGAGCAGGAATTAAAGTCAAATATGTTACACAACACATGGACCAATTTCAGTTTAATTGGGTGTTCTTTAGTTGGGAGGACCAAAATAGCCTCTTGCTGAGTCATTTACTCAGCCATTAACCTGGAACAGAGTTAAGTCATTATGTTTATCCGCATACTTTAACAGATATAAATGATTGTTTGCTCGGTCAAGAGTCATGGTTTAAAAAAAAAGAGAGAGAGAGAGACTGAGCTCACAACCCTGGATCCACACAGTATATGATTCCAGGTATATCCCAGATGATGAGAGATATTTCAAGGTTGCAGTACTGAGGGGACATAGGAACAAAGGAGTATGGGAAATAGGTTGACGACACTGAAGAGCCACTTGTTAACAGAAGTACTGGTGAAAGCTATAAAAGTTAATATTTATTTTTGCTGCTTTTCTAGAGCAGTAGTAAACAATTAGAATAGCACTGGAATAATGTAATTTATGTCCTTGTTTGGACTGCTGTTGGACTTAGTGCTTTTAAGGTTTTATCCTCTGTTCAATGACAGCCTGCAGCCCCTCAATTTTTGGAAGTTTGTAAATGTCAAGGTAATCTCAGTTTTCATGTTTGATTAAAAAAACCAAAAACATTGACATGGTAAATAAATGGTTAGAGTTGAAAAGCTCATCAAGGAATTTTCCTATAAATAAATTAGAAGTTATTCTCTTTCCATTCCCTTATGCAGCCACTCAGAGCTAGCCAATCAACAGCTGTAGGTCTCAACTATATAGGATCCCAGGGATTAATTTACAACTCTGTAGGTGTTGATGTTATTAGGACCACCAGATGGCTGCCTGTACCTACTGAAGTCCTGGGGGTGGGCAGGCGCAAGCCCACCCACATCTGAAGGTCCCTCCCCCAGCCTAAAGGGGAGGAGCTACTGAACCCAAGGATCAAGCAAGTTTTGGGGGACAACTAATGATGAACATGGACAGGAGTGCGGGTCACAGGGTCAGAAGCAGGAAATCTGAGGGGGACACCAAGCAGAGAACTCCAGACAGTGCCCACCACTCCTCAAAGGTGTCTAGGGACCCAGGGAATGCACGATGGCTGCCTATAGCTGAGTTAACACTGTACCTCTACTGAGAGATCAATCTGGCCACAAGAGGAACTTAACAGGATGAGAGGCTACTGAGTTAAATCTAGATTACTCCTGCATACTAATCTTGGCACTGACACTGATTATCTGTGGCTTAGTCAAGTCATTTCATCCTCCTACTTTAATTTCTCCCTTTGTAAAATTAGGATAATACAACCATGCCACACAATGGTGTTGACAAGATTAATTAATGTTTGGGACGTGCTAAGTATTATTATGAAAGAAACACAACCTTCGGCATGCTGCCCATCAGGGTAATCCACTGGCAGGCAGATATTTTGTTTACGCTGACCATCCGCAGGCATGGCCCCTCTGCAGCTCCCATTGTCCGAGAATGGCGAGCCGTGGCCACTGGGGGCTGTGCCTGCGGATGGTCAACATAAACAAAGTGTGTCGTGGCCCGCCAGTGGATTACCCTGGTGGGCCACATGTCGAAGGTTGCCGACCCCTGGGTTAGAGCAATGGTGTGAGGCAGAAGGGACCAGTGGATTGGACACGAGATTGGGACCAAGTAGACTTGGATTCTAGTTGCTGCTCTAATATGTTGCATGACATTCATTTCCTCTCTATGTGCCTTTCTTCCCTCTCCCCTCTTTTGTTGGTCTTGTCTTTTTAGACCATAAACTCTCCAGGGCAGGGAATTTTTCGTATTCTATCTAGCACTCTAGAGCCCAAATCTTAGTTGGAACCTCTGAATGCTCCCACAATACAAATAAATCATAATATAAGAAAACGGGAGTAAACGAGTTCAATGGGGAAAAGAGTGAAAGAACAGTAAGAAAGGACTCAAGAAGGATGTGATAACATAGGAGAGAGTAAGGTGGAGATTAATATAAGAGAATGAGAGAAAAGAAGATGCTGCTCTTCAAAAAAAACACAACAACCTCGACCAGATAAATTTGAAAAAATGGTGAAGAGGTAAACGGAATGGGTCAGACATGAAAGGAAAAAAAGAAAAATGGAAAGGGGGAGGAGAAGAGACATTTTTCTAGGTTAGTAAAGTAATAAAAGTTGTCCTTTGTTCTATTTTACTTCCTATTGCAGATAGTCTCGGGATAGGCTATTTTAAACGCTAAATTATATGAATATTGCTGGTTACTCTGGACTGTATAATTGGATGTAAGGGGGAAAAATAACACCAAATTTCCTAGAATACACAGCAGCAGACAGAAGGAAATGGAAATCTTAGACTTGTGGCTTAATTCAATAACTGTCTTCCCAGCACAAGCACAAACACAAGCACCTTTTCTGCAGTTCAGGAGGCTGGAAGATCACCTTTAGCACCACTTGATATAAGACGAGGCAGTTGTTTGCAGCAGGCGAAAATTACAACACTTGGGCCTGGTCTACACTAGGACTTTAATTCGAATTTAGCAGCGTTAATTCAAATTAACCGTGCACCCGTCCACACCAGGAAGCCATTTAATTCGACATAGAGGGCTCTTTAGTTCGAATTCTGTACTCCTCCCCGACGAGGGGAGTAGCGCTAAATTTGACATGGCTATGTCGAATTAGGCTAGGTGTGGATGCAAATCGAACTTAGTAGCTCCGGGAGCTATCCCACAGTGCACCACTCTGTTGACGCTCTGGACAGCAGTCCGAGCTTGGATGTTCTGACCAGCCACACAGGAAAAGCCCCGGGAAAATTTGAATTCCTTTTCCTGTCCGGACAGTTTGAATCTCATTTCGTGGTTGGACATCGTGGCGAGCTCAGCAGCACCGGCAGCAATGCAGAGCTCTCCAGCAGAGGAGTTCATGTAATCTCTGAATAGAAAGAGGGACCCAGGATAGACTGACCGGGAAGTCTTGGATCTGATCGCTGTGTGGGGCGAGGAGTCTGTGCTTTCGGAGCTGCGCTCCAACAAACAGAATGCAAAGACCTACGAGAAGGTCTCCAAAGCCATGAGAGACAGAGGATACAGGCGGGATGCAACGCAGCGCCGCATGAAAATCAAGGACCCCAGACAAGGCTACCAAAAAATCAAAGCGGCAAACGGACGCTACGGAGCCTGCCACCACTGCCCCACTAGTGACCGTGTACTCTGATGATGAGACAGTGTCGACGGCCAGTTCCTCGGCGACGTTCGCGGACGGGGAAGATGAGGAAGGGTTTGTGGAGGACGAGGCAGGCGACAGCGCTTACAACGCTGGTTTCCCCGACAGCCAGGATCTCTTCAGCACCCTCACGGAGAGCCCCTACCAACCCTCCCCGGCCATTAACCCGGACTCTGAATCAGGGGAAGGAGCAGTCGGTAAGTGCTTTAAACATGTAAACTTTTATTCTTAATATTACAGGAATCTGAAGTATGTGAAAAGGAGGTCTCTATATATATGGGGATAGAACAGAAATGATCCTGGGAGATCTCCACGAAGCTCTCCAGGAGGGAATCGAAAAGCCTCCACAGGAGGTTCCTGGGGAGAGCTGACTTATTGGGTGTTCCGTGGTAGCACACTTTTCCGTGCCAGGCTTTCATGAGGTACTCAGGGAGCATTGCCTCCCCGAGCACGGCTGCATAGGCCCCTGGTTTGTGCTGGCTTTCACGCAGCATGTGCTCTCTATCTCCTTCAGTGACCGTCCTCAGGGTGATCTCGCTCGGAGACTCCTGCATCTAATTAGGGGAATTACTGTAATGTTACGCCTGGTCCAAAGTATTGTTAAAAAATCTCCAGACAGACGGCGTAGCAGAGACTCAGCACGCTGCTGCGTGACAAGCGTAATGGAAAGCCAAAGAATCAAATGGACGCTCATGGAGGGAGGGGGGACTGAGGACGCAAGGTATCCCACAGTTCCTGCTGTCTCCGAAAAGCATTTGCATTCTTGGCTGAGCTCCAAATGCTTCTAGGGTCAAACACAGTGTCCGCGGTGGGTCAGGGCATAGCTCGGCAATTTACGCACCCCCCCATCTACCCCCAGAAGTGAAAGGGAAAACAATCCTCTCTTGACTCTTTTACATGTCACCGTATCTTTACTGAATGCTGCAGATAGATGCGATGCTGCAGCACTCAACACCAATATCCTTGCTCCCCCCCCCCGCCATGGGTGGCTGACGGTACAATATGACTGATATCCATCGTCATCATCAGCCTATTGGCACATGGAGCAGTGCAAAAGGACTGGTAACCATGCCGACTAGCATCAGTGAGGTCGATCAAGGGCGCCTGGCCCTAATTTTTCCTGGTAGATGGTGCAGTATGGCTGGTAACCGTCCTCATCATAGCAACAGGGGGCTGAGCTCCATCAGCCCCCACCCTTCATGTGTAAAGAAAAGATTCAATTGCCCCTGGACTAGCAGAGGGATGCTGGGCTCCTCTCCTCCACACTCCTTAATGTCCTGTCTGGACTATCATAGCAGCTGGAGGCTGCCTTCCACTCATTTCTCACAAACAAGTCACTGTGTCTTATTCCTGCATTCTTTATTACTTCATCACACAAGTGGGGGGACAATGCTATGGTAGCCCAGGAAGGCAGGGGGAAGAACGGAATGAACAGGTGGAGTTGTTGCAGGAGCACCCCCTGTGAATAGCATACAGCTCATAATTTATGCAGGATCTGACACAGAGCAGCTGTGCTCTCTGGTTCTCTGATACGGTGGTTCTCTAGTACACTTGCCCATATTCTAGGCAGGACTGATTCTATTTTTAGATACCAAAAAGGAGGGATTGACTCAGGGAGTCATTCCCAATTTTGGCTTTTGCGCCCCTGGCTGATCTCAGCCAGGGGCACTTATGACAGCAGCAAATGGTGCAGTGCAAAAGGACTGGTAACCATGATCATCTTATTACCAATTTATGGTATGTAGATGGTACAGTATGGCTGGTAACCATCTCTGCTGTCATGCAAAAGCAAAAGCATGCTGCTGTATAGCGCTGCTGGACCGCCTCTGTCAGCGGCATCTAGTACACATACGGTGACAGGCACAAAAGGCAAAACAGGCTCCATGGTTGCCACGCTGTGGCGTCTGCGAGGGCAATCCAGGGAAAATGGGCTCGAAATGATTGTCTGCCGTTGCTTTCCCTGAGGAAGGGATGACTGACGACATTTACCCAGAACCACCCGCGAAAATGGTTTTTGCCCCATCAGGCACTGGGATCTCAACCCAGAATTCACAGAGACAGACTAGACTGTGTTCATTGTTCGCAAAAATGTATCTTTGCAAGGAATTCACTCCCTTTTTCCCATCACACAGCTTTGACTGTCTCCAGACCTGCCACAGCATCCCCCTCACAGAGGCTGGCAAAGATTAGGCGGCGAAAGAATAAGACACGGGACGAGATGTTCGCTGAACTTATGGGGTGCTCCCGAGATGAGGCGGACCAGCAGAGCCAGTGGAGGGAGACCCTCTCTCTGTACCAGCGCTCACACAGCGAACGGGAGGAGAGGTGGCGTGAGGAAGACAAGCAGGCGACTCAAACGCTGCTTGGACTAATGAGGGAGCAAACGGACACGCTCCGGCGCCTTGTGCATGTTCTGCAGGACCGCAGGCAGGAGGACAGAGCCCCCCTGCAGTGTATCTGCAACCGTCCTCCCCCGCCACAAAGTCCCATACCCCCCTCACCCAAAATAACCAGAAGGAGGGGCGCCAGGGGCCGTGAAAACTGTCACTGCACCCCAGCAGAGTGCTCAAGTACCCAAAAGCTCTCATACCCTAAATTTTGAGAAGTCCTTTCCTTCCCGCCTCACCCAAGCCCCCATCCCAGTTTCATCCCCTAACTGTCTAGTTGATAATAAAAAATACTTTTCTGTTAATTACTGTTTCCGTCATGTTCTTTTAGAGGAGACTGTGTTTGAACGGGGGGAAGGGGGTTGGTAATTGGACAGGACAATCACCTTTACCAGGGTACAGACATGGGGGCAGGATCAGCAGCAGGTCACACACACAGTGCAGTCAGTAGGCACCCTGGTCGGTATGGGAGGTGGTTTGCAGGTTCTGTGTGGGTGGGGGGGTACGTGACTTTGTAGCGGGGGAGGGGGGTTACAGATCTCATGCAATGGTCCCTGTCCTGGACCACAGAGCCACGCAGCAGAGGAATCTGTATCCGTCCTCCCCCACCAAAAGGCCACATAGCCCCCGCACACAGAGTCCCAAAAAGGAGGGATGGCAGGCTCCATTGAAACAACCAGTCCGGCACTGCAGACCGCTCTGGGAGCAGGAGCCTGTCATTCCTCAAGTTTAGAGGCGGTCTTTACATCACCGCACACCCTACCCAGCACAGTCCGCATCCCAGTTTCAACCCTTTAACGCAAAGTCATCAATAAAGAAACCTTTGTAAAGTTACAGTGGAACATGTATTTTATTTTTAAACGTGTGTTGGAAGTGGGGGAAGCGGGGTGGATGGGGTATGTAACTGCAGATGCTAGTCAACAGTAACTTGGTAAAGAAACAGGGGCAGGTTCAGCTTCTCTGTAAAGAAACTGAACAGTCACAGGTCACGCTGCTCGCTGCTCGCTGGTACTTGAAGAGTTCCTTGTCGCTGTGCAAGGCGCCTCCATAGGGCTTCACGAGCCAGGGCATTAGCGGGTAGGCTGGGTCCCCGACGATCACTATAGGCATCTGCACATCCCCAAGACTTATTTTGTGGTCCGGGAAGAAACTACCTTCCTGCAGGCGTCTAAACAGACCAGAGTTCCTGAAAACACGCGCGTCATGAACTTTGCCTGGCCACCCGACGTTGATGTTGGTAAAACGTCCCCCATGGTCCACCAGTGCTCGCAGCACCATTGAAAAGTAGCCCTATTTCTCAGCAGCTGACTGTGGAAGAGGTGGACGATAAGGTGCGAGGAGTTGACAATGGCCATAACTGCAGCGGGATCCGTGCTCGCAGTGCTGTGGCGCCCGCGCTGTCACTGAGCAGAAAAGTGCACGAACAGATTGCCCGCAGGCGCTTTCAGGGAGGGAGGGAGGGCGTGATTGATGGTTCAATGATGACAGTTACCCAAAACCACCCTCGACACATTTTTTCCCCCAGCATGCATTGGGGGGAAATCCCAGAATTCCAATGGGCAGCGGGGAGTGCGGGAACTGTGGGATAGCTTCCCACAGTGCACCGCTTCCAAAGTCGATGCTGGCCCCGTTACTGTGGACTCACACAGTCGAATTAGTGTATTTAGTGTGGATACACAAATTCGACTTCATAAGGTCGATTCCACAAATTCGACTTAAGTTGATTCGAAATAGTCTTGTAGTGTAGACATACCCTTACACTTCTCCAATTCCTGTATTTTATTAATAGAGTGGACATAAGCCAGAAACTTTTGGGTTTTGAGAGTTTGGGGGTGCAATATATTTTTGCAGGCCTACCCCAAAATATTTAGTCCTGCCCTTAGTGTGGATTGAGAGAATAGCTTTTTTAGTCCCTAGTTTGTTTGTTTTTTAAAAAGATCATAATAGATATACAGGAGTTTTTCATAGACAAGAGAGTTGGGTCAGACATAATTTATTACTTTGAGGATGACATAATTTATCAATTAAATGTATATAGGGGTTAAGCTAGAGTCTCACAATATGAAAAACTGTTAGTTGCTCAAAGAGAATGATTTTTAAGGAAGGATTTATTGGCCTTTCTTGTAGTAAAAATGTATAGATATGCAAGCATAAAATGAGCAAAAGGCAAAGAACAGATGACTGGTATCATCTCTTGTGGCTTATGTCAGTAGAACCCATAAGTATTAAAGTCACAAAGCTCTAGCACTTGGTGCCAACACCAGAGAACCAAGATGCATTTGCTGTACAGCCTTCATGTTTTCCTTTTTTAAAGTCTTTTTCCCCTTAATACTATCTCACTCTTTCTTGTTTTTTTGCCCTCATTGCAGTCTTATCTTTTTCATTAGAAATGTCCTTCACTTGCAACTGCTCCCCATCCGTAATATCAACTGATAGTTTAAAAAAACCAAACCTTAAAAATAAATGAACATAGTTCTGTGCATGTCACTGTATTCAAGAAGTGCTTACTTGTGAACACACTAGCTATTAATATTTATCTTTCACTTAAAAGGGGGAAAACAAACACATATAACAGGGGCAGTAAAGTTCCTGAATGTTTTTTTTCTTCAGAAGTCAATACATAGCTAACCAGCAGTCTGATTAACACTGACATTTGTATAGGGGATGCATTAAAAAGGCAATTCATTATTAGAACAATGTATAATGCATAAGGTGCTTCCCATGCCAAGAATAATTAGGTTTATACAAAGGATTTTAGGGCTGTGAGTGACCTCAGCTCCCACTGATTAGTGAGCTATACTTATGAGTTATTGTACAAGTGCTAATGTTTCAGAAAGTGAAGTAGCCGCCAGGAGGACAACCGCTTTAGGTTTGATTCTGACCAACAGGGAACAATTGGTAGCAAATCTGGTGAAAGGTGGAAGACAATTTGGGTACAAGTGATCATGAAATGATGACTTTATGATTCTGAGGAAAGGAAGGGGTGAAAGCAGCAGAATAAGGGCAATGGACTTCAAAAAAGAAGATTAACTCAGAACTGGTAGGTAGGGTCCCATGGGAAGAAAATCTAATTTCCTTCTTTGACAGGGTTACTGGAGTACTGGACGGGGGAAGCAGTAGACGTGATATATCTTGATTTTAGTAAGGATTTTGTTACAGTCCCACATGACATTCTCATAAGCAAGGAAATGTGGTCTAGATGAAATTACTATAAGATGGGTATCCAAACTGGTTGAAAGACCATATCTAAAGGATAGATATCAGTGGGTTGCTGTTCAACTGGGAGGGCACATCTAATGGGGGCTCACAGGGGTTAGTCAATATTCTGTTTATTATTTTCATTAATGACATGGATAATGGATAACATATTTGAGGACTGCTATCATGTCTCCCCATAACTTCTTTTCTCAAGACTAAACCATGGATAAACCAGAGAGAGGTTGCAAGCACTTTGAAGGACAGGATTAGAATTCAAAATGACCTTGACAAATTGGAAAATTGTTCTGAATTCAACAAGATGAAATTCAATAAAGTTAAATGCAAAGTACTTCATTTAGGAAGGAAAAATAAAATGCACAACTGCAAAATGGACACTAGCTGGATAGGTGGTAGTACTGCTGAATAGGATTTGGGGGTTATATTGGATCACAAATTGAATGTGTCAACAATGTGATGGAGCTTCAAAAAAAAAAGGAAATATTATTCTGAGTGTTGACAGGAGTGCTGTATGTATAACACAGGAGGTAATTGTCCTACTCTACTCAGTACTGTTGAGGCCTCAGTTGGAGTACTTTGTCCAGTTCTGGGAGCCATACTTTAGGAAAGATGTGGACATATTGGATGAGAGTCCAAAGGAGAGCAACAAAAGTGAGAAAGGGTTAGAAAGCCAGACTCAGGGGCGGCTCTAGGCATTTTGCTGCCCCAAGCACGGCAGGCAGGCTGCCTTCGGCGGCTTGCCTGCGGAGGGTCCACTGGTCCCGCGGCTTCGGTGTGCTTGCGGGAGGTCCTCCGAAGCCGCGGGACCAGTGGACCCTCCACAGGCAAGCCGCCGAAGGCAGCCTGCCTGCCGCCCTCATGGCGCCAGCAGAGCTCCCCCTGCGGCTTGCTGCCCCAAGCACGTGCTTGGCGTGCTGGGGCCTGGAGCCGCCCCTGGCCAGACTTATGAGGAAATGTTTTAAAACTAGGAATGTTTAGTCTTGAGAAAAGAAGTTTGAGGGGGGACATGATAGCAGTCCTCAAATATGTTAAATATATAGAGGACTGTGATTAATTGTTCTCCACGTACACTGAAGGAAGGGCAAGAAGTAATGGGCTTTATCTACAGCACAGAAGATTTAGGTTAATTATTAGGAAACCTTTCTAATTATAAAGATAGTTAAGAACTCCAGACTTCCAAAAGAGGTTGTGGAATCCCCAACTCTAGAGGTTTTTATGAACAGGTTGGACAAACACCTGCCTGGGATGTTTTAGGTTTACTTGGTCCTGCCTCAGCACAGGGGGCTGGACATGATGGCTGCTCGAGGTCCCTTTCAGCCCTATATTTCCATAATTCTATACTTTATAGACTTTAAAAAAAATCCCAAACACTATGGAATTGAGTCCCTACAAAGAGGAGCATAATGGAAATAAGATAAATGTCCTCTTAGACGCATAAGTAATGCACTGAGAAGTATTTCTCACAAGTAAGGTACAAGTTGGCACCTTGATTTAAGTGTCTTTTTACTCTGAGATATGACACTGAATAAATGACAGGGTGGGGTTCCATGTTTAATCATTTTCAGTATTTTCTACATCAGACACAATTATTCAAGTCACAAGTTTGTGTAGCTGAAAACCCTGCAAACTCAAACTGTGATCCGAAGGTACAGATGAGATCTTCTGATTCATCAAAACAAATAAAGATTTTGCATTTGAATTAAGATTAATCCATTTTGCTTTTGATACTCAAAACAGAGCAGAATCCATCTCACTTTCCCATCGCTACTTTGCCTGCTCAGGACTAAAAGAATAAAAAAAAAAACAACACCACATACTTATTCAGTAACTTAAGCATGTAAGACTTGCAGTGCACACAGGGACTGGATCTGTAGTGTAAAAAAGGGGCAGTTTTGACATGTTCACTATGTGACCATCACCACACTTTAGGGGATAAGCACTTAGATTGACAGTCTTTTGGAAGTAGTTGCATGAACACTTCTTTTTTCCTTGACAGCAACAGAGGGAAATCAAACCTTTATAGAGTGGCTAACTAGCTCTCTAAAGAGAGAAATTTATTTGTTTGCTTTTTAACAAAAAAGACTATGAAAGATTAAGAAAAGATGGAAAAACTATTAATGTCAGATCTCCCATATTAATTCAAATTATTGTGGTCAATTAATTTTAATTTGAAACATCCCCTACTGTATATGAAGGCTTTATATGCATGTGTAATTTTTGAACCATGGATTGACTTGTTCCTGTTGCAGAATCCATTTGCAGCAGTAGAAGCAGACAAGGACCAAAATCAATCCATTCCATCCCAGTTGTGTTTCATTACAAGAAATTATCTAAAGAATATTCCAAAAATGCTAGTGAGGTGTAATTTACATATGCACTATCACAATAGCACATCAACAGTCAAAATAGTTATTTTAACAAATAAGGTAAGGGTGACATGGACAAGAAGCTACAATTAAAAACAGCTCAAAGATAAAATACCAGATGAGCTCAAGTTCAGTGATATAGTAGTCTGAACTATTCTAAGTCAATTCTAGTATCTCTGCCAATAGATGTCACTGTTACACATCGTTTTGTTTCAGCATTATCGCGTACTGAATCAGTAATGAATAGCTGCTAGAAAAGGTTTAACAAATAATTACCATAATTTTGTTATATATTTCAACCTAGCAAATGCGCATGCTCTCTCCCTGTCTTCCCCTCCTCTCTTGGATGTAACTATAATATTTGCACTTCCTGAAAACTCAATGGATTTGCAGCTAACTGGAAGTCTATACTCCAGCCTAAAGTAAGAAGCTTGTTTTAGATAATTTGGAACCTATTTGTAACAGAAAACTAATGTGCTCAATAAGTATCTGTTGGTCAAAACCCAGTATGCACCTACCCTGTCTTTCAGAGAACTACTTACATTCAGGTCCAGCCTCAGGTGCAATATATTTCTGTTGACACTTTCTCCCTCATTATAATCTGCAAATGGCACAGATTGTCCCAACCTGCAACCCAAAACCCAGACATCTTCATCTCTGTTTGTGACATCTATATTAGTTGGTTGTTCAGTGAAGTCGTCTTTCAAAGCAGTCTCTGCTGGAATACCTACAAGATTTTAACAAAAAGAAAAGAATTGTCCACGTCAACGAGAACTCTACACTCTTCCTAAATCAGCATAATGCAGACACATATACATTTCCATTTATTTTTTGAAAAAAAAATAGCATTAGTAGTGATATACATTTCATTTTCTCACAAATGCTGTATCTGTAATGTAGTTACCTACATTCCTTGGGACTGATCCAGGCAAAAATTGACTTCCTAATAATGGTCCCCCATTGTGGAAAATGCTTGAGTTCACAGCTCACCTGCCAAGATTTTTTCCCCTGACCTACCTCCTGCGGACTCACTATGCGTCCTGATCAGAGGTGACCATGGCACTTAGTAGTGAGATAAGGAAATTCCATTAAGTATAATTAGGGACCCCCCCAAACCCCTATGGCACTTAGGCAAAGATGACTTTGTCCAATGTTGTATCAACACACATTAGTCCTTAAAGCCAAAATGGCTTAAAAAGTATAAATAGATGGCTCTTAATCCACAGTGATATGTTCCGTAGTAAAGGTAGTATTCTTTTTCAGTTAGCTTACTGCGATTTTCTATGTACAATGGTTCCTATTCCCATCCTTCAAACAGCAAAAGCAATAAATCTAATAAAGTGAGTGAATCCTTCAAAGCATGAACATTTTGAATGATGTATAGAGACACACGGTCTACCTTTTCTTTTCTTGTAACTTTACCACAGGTGTGCATGCACACGCATACACGGCACAACAATCTCCACAAATATTCGAATGGAAATATGCATGCTAAACAAACTTTGTTAACTGTTTGCTGCTATACATCATCATTTTGCAGATGGCTTGTGACTGTACATGTAACTGTACACTTTTAATTTAATTTTTGACATCTTTTTAACATGAAACACTGAGGCCGACATTTTCAAACTTGGCACCTAAATAAATATCCTGAGTGTCAGAGCTACTAAGTACTAAGTTTTCAGTAACTTCAGGACAACACTGGAGCAATACACAAATCTATATTAAATTCATTTAAGTCAGAGTATGATGATAATTCAAATAATTGATGCAACATATAATTAAACGGCAAGCAAGCATCAGTGTGGTGGCCAGCAAGAAGGTTATGACATTTTCAAAAAAGATGAATGTCTACTCCAATGAAGAGGTTTTATCCTAAGATATTGCAGCTTGGTGCAATTAAGTGTAATGTGATTGAATTTAATTTTCTTGCCAAGAGAGCTAATGCTTAGCCTCCAGTGTACACAATTTCTGGCCTTCAAGTCCAAAGCCAGTCTAATTTTATTAAAATCATCACCATGTGTTGCAGATATTAAGTTATCCAACTTTAGGTTTGTTTAAAAAATAAGGCATTTATAAATTAGATATAAAATTTGTTCCTGGCATAAATTTGGCCTACCATGCTGTGATGGGTTGCCCCCCACCCCCACTCCAAGGTGCCACTTGATACACTGGGGTATCACTGAGCCACAAGCCTGGGATCCCTCAGCCTATCCTGCTGAGCCAGGCCCTCAAGCCTCCTCTAGCACACACCCAATTGCAGAAAGACAGACACTGAAATCAGCTCTACATGGGAAGACTCAGCTCAGGAATTTCCCAGCACTCAAGTGCACACTCCCTCCGGAATGTAAACCCAAAATTGCATTGTCTTGCACTGCACAGAAATCTGTACAGCGTAAGCTCATGAAAATTGCCCCCTCCCTCAATGTGGAGGAAAATATTCACAGCCTTTTGCCCCCCAGTTATGAATTGCACAAACTGGTTTAAAGAAAACAAAACAAGTTTATTAACCACAAAGGATAGATTTTAAGTGATTATAAGGGATAGCAAACAGATCAACGTAGATTCCTGAGCAAATAAAGCAAACACGCAAATTATGTTTAATACATTAAAGAAACTGGTAACAAGTAGTAATTTCTCACCCTAAATGTTGGTTTAGGCATTCCTTTCACAGGCCAGACACCTTTTTCAGCCCAGGCTCAGCTCTTCACCCCTCCCCACGCCCCCAGTCCTTATTTCTTAGATGTTCTCCACAGTCATCCTGGGTGGGGATTCAATGAAGAAGGAGCTCTGATTAACTCACTTTCTCACCTTAAACAGGATTTACATATGGCGGGAATCCTTTGTTTCTCAGTTTGATCTCCACCCCCTATTAGTGGAAAAATACTAGGAGGCCAAGATGGGGTCCAGTACCAGGTGACATGATCACATGATCCTGCAGTGTCACAGCAGCATCCCAGGAGGTTTCTCAGGAAAGTGGAGATTAACATTTCCAAGATCCCATTGTTCTCTCTAATGGTTCATTAACTAACCAGCCAGACTGACTGCATTTAGTCTGGTGGGTGTTCCCCAGGTGCAGACACTTTTGTAATTAATACATATTTAATATTCCTAACTTCAGATGCAGAAATTATATATGCATACAATTAGGATTATCACATTCAACAAATCATAATCTTTCCAATGATATCTCACATGACCCGTCTTGCATAACATACGTTTTAGTTATGCCATATTCATCTCATAACCATATTTCTATGAAGAATATGGGGTGTAGTGTCACATGCCTCAGCAGCTAATTTCACATACGGAATCTAATTGCATTGACACATGGAGCCAAGGATTACGGTTTATCATAATGGCCAGAAAAAACTTCAATGTTGTGCAAGGTAAAAGATTTACAACAAGGTTGTGGACTTACACATCTAAAATCTGCTTATTCAAGTGCATACATATAGATTTATCTGATACAGGCTCCAATAAGTCAACCCACTTACAGTGAGAAATAGTCAGGAATTTTCATAGATGGCCATTAAATTTTGATTGGTTCCAGAAAAACCAATTTGGCAACAGTAAAACCCAAACATTTTAACATTTCTAATTTTATTCTCCATCTACTGCCTTCCTTCTTACATTAACATTAAAATACTGCATTAAGATGCTGAGGATTTAACTACAGTCACAAAGAAAATGCACTGTCTGGTTCCTTCCACAAACATAGCTAACAATAATAAAGTCCACACCTTCGATGATCGATAAGAGTATGATTTAACAGAGACCTCTTCACAGCCAGGAACCACTTGGGGAATAGCAGCTGTTGTCTAGGCTTTCTAGTCTATAGTTTAAAAAAAGACCTCATCAAGCTTCACAGTTAGCTGCAGCTTGAATATATAAAATAAATCATACTTCAAAGAGAAGTGAAAGAGAATCTACCTTTCCTAAATGAGTGCAACCTAGTGTCTAAAAACTGTAAAACCTCAAACCGTGTAACCACTACATCAAGAGAGAGAACATTTTAAACTCAGATGGCTAAACGTAGGCACCTAAATCCATATTTACATACCTAAGTAAGTGGCCTGATTTTCAGAGGTCATGCATACTTTTAATTAATAATAAAAGTCAGTTTGAACTTGGGAACTGTGAACATTCCATATCTCTGAAAACCAGGCCACTTATTTAGATTATAAAAATACATATTAATTGCCTAATTTTAAGTGTTCATGTTTGAATATTTTGGCCTTATAGATTAAGAGGAAACTCTTCTTAATGCCCCATTTCTATTTGTACCTACTGCAGACACTTTAGAGAGCTATGCACTGAAAGCAATGTATCATATATAGGTTAATATACAGGTACAACTAAGGCCTGGTCTACACTACAGAGTTAGGTCAACATAAGGCAGCTTACTGATGTAAGTGCCCTACTACACTGACATAATAACTCAACTTCCATGAGAGGTATAGAGATTATGTTGGTGCAGTTATGGCTATGCAGTGTCCCTGTAGACAATGCACGTTACTTACATCATCTGTTGGCTGCCATTCTTGTCAATTTCATGGCTCCAGCCATGAAATTGACAAGAAAGCCACTCCCAGTCAAGTATCAGAGGGGTAGCCGTGTTAGTCTGGTTCTGTAAAAGCAGCAAAGAATCCTGTGGCACCTTATAGACTAACCGACGTTTTGCAGCATGAGCTTTCGTGGGTGAATGCCCACTTCGTCGGATGCAAGAGAGTCTTGCATCCGACGAAGTGGGCATTCACCCACGAAAGCTCATGCTGCAAAACGTCTGTTAGTCTATAAGGTGCCACAGGATTCTTTGCTACTCCCAGTCAGGCTCTCAGTGGGGAACAGGGAGATGAGAGCCTTGGGACTGCTGTGCTCCTGACAGGGAGTGGGGAGCTGAAAGCAAGGGTAGGGGGAGCCAGGCTCCCAGTGGGCAGCTGTGCACAGAGTTGAGAGCCTGGGCTCTCAGCCCCCCACCACTGCCCCTCTTAAGTCGGTGGAAGCGCTCCTGCTGAGGAAACGCAACACCGACAGAAGGAGGGTAGTGTGGACATGAACCACCACAGTAATTACTACAGTGGCTGTAAGTCAGCTTAACACAGGTCAACTTAAGTTTGTAGTATAGACATGCCCTAAGTGTACTGAGGATGGAGTTCCACAATTGAGTTTCCTTGTTTTATGAGTTATTTAAAACTGTCACAGTTACTAAATTTATTTTTTTACTTTTAAAAAAAAATGTTTTAAAAATATTTAGACTTCAGTTCTCAAAGCATTACATGAATATTAAACAATATCCTTCTACATTTTTAGATGGGAATTCGAATGTTTAGGATACACTAGATATAAAATGAAAAATGAATAGCATAGTATTTTGTTGTAATGTAGAGGCTCATGTTCAGAATGTAAAAATACCTGCACCAAATAAAACTGATCCTATTCTACTTTTCCTTTTGCATTACACACGTTTAGATTAAATATGCATACTACCTGAGTCCATATATAAAAGAATAACCAACTACAGTTATTCACATTAATAGACTTTGAAATTAAGTCTCATGAACAGGAGAGACCAAATGGAGTATTCTAAAATGTAGTTATAGTCAGACACAAACACACATCATATTAGTAGCATGTGGTTTTGACTGATTAATGAGCCCTGCTCACTATCACAACTAACACTCAAAATAAGACTCTTATAGCCAAAGATAGCAATTCTAATTACATTACCAATGGTAGTGTACTTAACTCACCTAAACTGAAAGTCTTTCTGCATATCTTACCCAACTGTTAAGACATTCAGGTTCTAGACAGCACTATTACAGGACCAGATTGTAACCTGGATTTGCTGGGCTTAAAACCAAATATATATGCTGAGTCAAGGTGTCTTAGATACCTTCAATGTATCTTAGATAATAATTCTGTGTTTATATATTTAATAAAGCACCTTTCTCATATGGTAGCCCAATACCCAATATGTACGATGAAAATAATGATGTTGATATACTTTTCACTCTGATATTTTAAAAACTACAGATAAGAAATGTGAATATTTAATGTTATATAGTCATTTATTTTTACCAAATGCATGCATAAGTTTTCAGTGCTGTAACATAATTCTTTTTCACTGAATAATTAGTAATTAGATAGCAAAACCCTGCAGTAGTTTCAACCAAATAAAGTTATTCAGAGCCAGACCTAATGTAAACATTAGCAATTAGAAAAATTATTAGCATATTTTAAATACAAGCATTTTGCATTTTCAAGTCTGTTGAGTTATGAACTCTTGAGATGGAAATAAAATAATTTAAAAAATTGTAAAGTTAAATGCTTGAGACACAGAAGGAGCGAATAGGTACAAAACACTAACCTGAGAATGAAAATTTTGCATCATCCTGAGTGAAAGAACTGGAATGATTGGACTTATTTTTATGAATCTGCATGTAATACCAGAGGTTAGTTTAAATCTGATTGTGTTAAATAATGTTGCATTAAGCAGAGAACACACAGATTTTGATTTCAAGTTGGAAGTTGCTTATAAGAGCTACCTGAAGTTAATTAACATTGTCTAGATAAGATTTGCAAATAAAGTTGCCACCCTTTATATAGTTAGTATATGCTAAAGACAAATGCTTTTTCCTACAAAATATTATTAATAAACAATATACAAATTGCATCTCTTATGTTTCATAACAATGTAACTGTTACTGTACTGTATAATGCAAAAGAGGAAAGAAGAGTGTACTGTTCTCAGCTCACATGCTGCATAGGTATTCAAACATGCAGAAGCCAATCATGGACTGATGCAGATGCCTTTCCAGGCTCAAAGTCATAGTACTTAACATTAAAAGAAAACAATGTGTTAGCTCTGATCCAGTTCAAATGTAATCTTGACAAGCTCTAAAATAACATCAGTATTTCTGAAAGATCTCATACTTCTCATAGAATCATAGAAGATTAGGATTGGAAGAGACCTCAGGAGGTCAGCTAGTCCAACCCCCTGCTCAAAGCAGGACCAACCCCAACTAAATCATCTCAGCCAGGGCTCTGTCAAGCTGGGCCTTAAAAACCTCTAAGGATGGAGATTCTCCAAGTAAAGTGTTTTGGATTGGCTTCTGGGTCACCAGAATGAGAGGTTGACTGTCTATTCATTTTATGTCCTGCTCTTGCAAACTCTTATTCAGTAAAATAGTCTCATTAGCTTCAATGGGAATATTCAACTGAATAAATCCTCCTCTTGTGGTTGCAGTATAGTTTTTGTATATTAAAATAATGGAGGAGGCATATGTCATACTCCAAAATATGTGCTTTGGAAAATGAAGGGATGGGAAATGAGCACAATAGCCCCATCTATCATAGTGTCTGGGAGAATTCCAAATGCAATAGTATACTAGTCATATAGATATCAAGTCAAGGGTTTTCCATAAAGCAGAAAGGAATAAAATGAAAAAAGAAATGCACATCAAAAAGGCCTTGACAAAAATAAATTTGATTTTCTGAAAACTAGTTAGAATGTATTAGTCAATCAATTACTTAATTACGCAAAGCATAGCAATTTTATCGAGTGAAGGAATTAAGCAGAATATTATAATTATTTTTTTTCTCTAAATGGTGACTTTAGAATTCTTATTTGCCCTAAGGTACCAAATTCTCCGGAGATTAAGTACACTGCAAACATGACATATTTCATGACTTGTCATTTTCACAATCTTGTTTACACAGAAAATGCTCCCTGAGAAATGTTTTGCTGTATAAATGTGAGATAGCTTAATGAAACTGAAAATATCTCTAAAGTTATACTGAATTTTGTGGATTCACTTTAATTCGAAGAGTTAAGCAATTGCTTCTCTACAGCAATCAAGCTGTATTAGATTTCATTTTATTAGAAAAAATATTAGCTATGACAGTATTTATTTAATATGTATTCAAGGGTTTAGCTTCTTGAGTTAATACTTTAACTATTCAGTGGTTGTGTCTTAATTCTCTGTGTCACAAACTGAAAGAAACCTGCTCTGAACCTTAGTTCTTGCTCCCAGTAATACTCAACAGTATTACTCAACAAATAGAACGCAGCAAAATTCCAAGGTATCAGACATGCTGGTGTGAGGTTGATCACTTGTAGGAAATTATGTTCTGTTGAGCAGAGAAAACAATTTGATATCAATTAAGAACTGAGTCAGCTACAGGATACAGACATACAATAGGCAGGAACTGCTTCAGCACTGTCTTCTGCTTAATTTCACTATAGAATGATGCTGTACTTTGCCTAATATTTGAACATACCCCAAACAGAGAAAAAAGTTAATATTGGAAGTTATAAATTATATTAAATATTCAGAATTTTGCTCTGTTGGACAAGAATAAGTCAAGAATAATTTGTGATAGCAGAAGCAGCAGAATCCCCTCTGTTATGATCTTGGACTTCGCTAAATAACTAAACCAATGAATGAGAAGGGAATAAAACTTCAATAAAACAAACTGGAGCATTTCTCTGGCGAACAGCTGCACATAGCCATACAATGTTCCCAACCCCTGCCTCCGGGGCATATCTCCAAATTCCCACACTCACAACACAGTCCCTTTTGAGGGTACGTCTCCAATCACAATCTTTCATAACCATATCTCTACATCCTAAGTTTAGGATGCACATGTATTTCCATTCTACGTCCCTGTTGTCAGTCACTTACCGCTTTTCAAAACTTTCAGTGCTTGGGCTGAGATTTTTCAAGCTTGGTCACTACCTATTTTAGCAAAAACAGTTTAAACATATCTAGCAAGAGAAGGGGAAAAACACTTTCCTCCATTAAATAAATATATCTTGCAACATTTTGTGACTAGTTCTGTAACTAAAACAACTGGGGATAGAAACCTTACATGAGAATAGTCTTTACTAAAGACTGACAGGTATTGTTTTTATTTAAATGTTTTGCGCCCTGGTGAAAGGCACATTTTGTGCAGAAAAGCCCAGAAGGTCTGGGGGAAGAAATCTGGACACTAGGGAGACACTGAAATTGCAAAATGATTTGCACTGAAAGCTTTATTCACACTGAATAAAATTTTCCCAACTCAGAAAACTGTAGACATTGGGCTAGGCACTTTGGACAACAGCATAAGGCTCCCACCAGTTCACCAGAACTGATCTTTTCCACCCTACGGATGTCAATAAGACTGCACACCCTCCCTCCCCAGCTGCCCAATCAGGTTTGAACTAAGCCACAATGAGTTTGTTGTCTGTTTGTTGTGTGCTTGCTGCTTTCCATGTGCCTGCTTGACTGAAGTTTATAAGGTGGTCTTTGGGGGCTGTGTGCTGAGCCCAGTGGCTTGCTAGGCAAGGCTGAGAGCTCCTTAATGAGGCTTTGATCCCTAATCCCTTTAGGAGCCCTTAACCAGGAGGTAGAGCTACTCAGGCAGACCAGGAGTTTTAAAAGCCAGCTCCAAAGAGACCCCATGAGTTAGAGAACAGGAGCAGCAAATGGGAGTTTTGCAAGGCAGTTTAGCGGAGGAGCAAGAGACCCAGAAATACCTAACATTCTGTAAACTTAGGCCAAACACCCCACATACCAAAAACAAAACAAAACAAAAGAGTTGCAAGAGTAAAAATAATGCAGAGTTTTAATATAAACATTCAAGGTCTGTGTTGTGTATTTGGTTGTCATGGTTTTGTTGCTATGGCAACTGAGTTTGATTATTATGGGTTAGCTCAACCGGTTTCAACCGGCTGAGGATCTCTCTGTATATATGTAAATAAAATGGAGGTTTTGGTTAGCTGCCTGCTCTCTGGCCTCAAGTGATTGCTTCCTACACCGGCTGCCCCAAGGATATAACACTGGCAACGAGGATGGGATTCCGGTGCTGCTCCAGTAACAGAAGGAAGTAGAAGTTAAGGTAAAGAACAAACAAACAAGCTGCTTGTTTGCACTGACTGTGAAAGTGAAACTAAAAATCATGGCTACTCTGACCAGGCCCCTGGAGCCTTTTGATGAGAATACAGAGCAGTGGCATGTGTATACTGAGCGTTTTGAGCTTTTTGGTATTGCAAATGACATTACAGAAACGAAGAAGGTGCCAATATTCTTAACTGTTGTAGGGGCTAAAACCTACTCTCTGCTACGCAGCTTACTGCACCCTGTTAAGCCTGAGACTAAATCATACAGTGACATTGTGGAAATCCTGGGGTCTCATTTCTCCCCAAAACCACTGGTAATTGCTGAAAGATATAGGTTCCACAAAAGAGACCAAAAGGAAGATGAAACAGTTGTACAATTTGTAGCCATTTTAAAAAAGCTAGCAGAACACTGTGAATTTAAAGAAATGTTACATGATGCCCTGCGTGACAGGTTAGTGTGTGGCCTGTACAGTGAAGCTATACGGAAGCGCCTACTGACAGAGGCTCAGCTTACCTTACAGAAGGCTGTTGATATTGCTGTCTCCATGGAACTGGCTACAAGGGAGGCACAATACATCGGTGCACCCCCTAGGGTGCAAAAAGTGTCACAAGAACCGACCCACAAAACTGTGCAGAGTCAAGAATGTTACCGCTGTGGTAAGCCGGGTCACCAGGCATCAGAATGCTGGTGTAAGGACTTGGTGTGTCGACACTGTGGCAAAAAGGGACACATTGAGTGTGCCTGTAAACAAAAGAAAAAGAGGCCTGTGGTCTGGCCGACAAAAAGAGGAACCCTGCATACCCTAGAGCAGACCCAGGATGATCAAGGTGACACCTCATCGCAAGAGGAAGTGCCACTGCATGTTTTGTCTTTGGCAATGGGCTCACATGAATACTGGGTAACCCCGTTATTGGATGGCAAACGTATACGCATGGAACTGGACACCGGTGCAGCCGTCTCACTGATCTCCGAGACTGTGTATAAAGAAAAGCTACAGCATCTTCCGCTTAAGGCAACAAAAACTGTTCTGAAGACGTATACGGGAGAAGCTGTGCCTATGCTGGGCACTATTGATGTTAAGGTGGAGCTCAATGGACAGGTGGCTAAATTGCCACTGTTTGTGGTGAGAGGTAACTACCCAGCCTTAATGGGTAGGTCTTGGCTTGGGAAGATTCAACTGAACTGGGCAGAAGTGCACCGGATGACTAAAGAAGAAACCAGTCTAACCCCTATACTAAGGAAACATGCTGCTGTTTTTGGAGATGATTTGGGAAGTATGAAGGGAATCACTGTGACATTGAACATTAAACCTGGCAGTCCACCAAAATATCTGAAAGCCCGAACTGTGCCATATGCCATCAGGCCAAAAGTTGAAGCAGACCTGGAGCGCCTGGTCACCAATGGAGTCCTAATACCAGTTACCCATAGCTCATGGGCCACTCCTATCGTTCCAATCGTGAAGAAAGATGGCTCTCTCCGGATTTGCGGTGATTTTAAAGTCACTGTCAACCCAGTGTTGTGTGCAGAGCAATACCCGCTTCCCCGCATCGATGACCTCTTCGCAGGCCTGGCTGGGGGACAAAAGTTCAGTAAGATTGATCTGAGTCAAGCATATTTACAGAAGCACGTCGATGAAAAGTCCCAAGAGCTGTTGACTATTGTGACTCATAAGGGGCTTTATCGATACTGTCGTCTACCCTTCGGAATTATACTTCCAGAGCTAAATGGGTTCCGGCCACAGTCATCACTCAAACAGGACCTGTTTCCTACACAGTCCGGACTGCAGAGAATCTTGCCTGGCGGCGACATGTAGATCAGCTGTTGCCAGGTCATGCCAGTCCTCAGGACCCATCTGCAGTTGAGGGGTCTGACTTCACCTCTTCTGGTGAGGGATCGAATCACGAGTCACCTGTTTCTGACTGTTCTCCTCCATTACTGCCAGCGGCTGAGATACCCCTTTGCCCAGCACGAGCTGATACCACCTCCTCACCTGTTCGTGCTGCGGACCCTGAGCCCCTAGTGCTTTCGGGTGCAATAACACCCGTAGTTCGCCGTAATCCACCTAGAGACAGAAGGCCTCCTCATCAGCTGGATCTTTAGCTAGGGCGAACCCACGGTTATGGGGCAAAATAATCCCCAGGGTTTAGCCGGGAATGGAGGCAGTCTACCCTCCTTCTCTAGTCTAGTTTGTGTTTTATTTAGGGGATGTTCTTATTAGGGGGGGAGGAATATGTTGTGTATTTGGTTGTCATGGTTTTGTTGCTATGGCAACTGAGTTCGATTATTATGGGTTAGCTCAACCGGTTTCAACCGGCTGAGGATCTCTCTGTATATATGTAAATAAAATGGAGGTTTTGGTTAGCTGCCTGCTCTCTGGCCTCAAGTGATTGCTTCCTACACCGGCTGCCCCAAGGATATAACATTCTGGCCCACCATCAACTCAGGGTAATGGCTGTAGGAGCAGGCACTGTTGTCAGCAACACCTTTCTCCGAGAGCTAAAGTTTAAAAGGCTGTTCCCCTCCCAGAGTTTTTTCTAATTGAACTAGGTTTTCCCATTTTAGACTTTACCCCTAGGCCTGACATGTCTTGAAGGTGTGGTGTGGCAGTGTTGCATGCACACATAGACCCTCACGACACCCACCCACCCACACAAAATCAGCGGTGTGGCCTCAGTGGGAATATTGTGTGCAGTACTGCTTACCTCATCTCAAAAAAGATATAGCAGAATTGAAGGGGTTTCAGAGAAGAGCAACAAGAAAGATCAAAGTCGCATATGAAGTGAGGCTGAAAAATTAAGATTGTTTACCTTAAAAATGAGATGAATAAGAGGGGACGTGACAAAATTATACAAATTAATGAATGGCATAGAGAATATAGATCAGAAGCTTCTTTTCTCATAATACAAGGACAAAGGGAAATTCAAAACCAGAGGAAATACTTTTTCTCAGAGCATGTGATTAAACCATGGAACTGATTTCCACAGGAACTTGGTGGAGCACAAGAATTTAACAAAATTCAAAAAAGGATTGAATATCTACATGGATATCAAGAATATCCAGATTTATAATTAATTACAATAAAAAAAATTGGAAGTAATATTCAGCCTTACGTTTGAAGACTTAAGCCAATCTCTAACTAGAAAAATGGATGAGACCTACGTGGGGGGGCAGATTGTTCCATGTATGCCTGCTGCAGGATTCTTGGGCCAGCCTCTGAAGCATCTGGTTCTGGCCACTGTCAGACAGAGGATACTGGACTAGCTGGACCATTGAAGACAGTATATTCATTTTCAGAATGACTGATCTCAGTGAGTTCTGTAGAATGCAAGAGTACAAAATTCTCACTGCATTTTATCATCCTACTTAAAACATATTGGCACACTTAACATCTTGACCAAAACTCAAATAAATTAATCCTTAATAATGATGATCAGTATATCCAGTTTCTACAAAAGTCGCATCAGGCAAGGTATTTCCAGTACGGATAAGGAGATGTTAGTACCATTATACAAGGCACTGGTGAGACCTCATCTGGAATACTTTGTGCAGTTCTGGTCTCCCATGTTTAAGAAGGATGAATTCAAACTGGAACAGGTTCAGAGAAGGGCTACTAGGATGATCCAAGGAATGGAAAACCTGTCATATGAAAGGAGACTGAAAGAGCTTGGCTTGTTTAGCTTAACCAAAAGAAGGCTGAGGGGAGATATGATTGCTCTCTATAAATATATCAGAGGAATAAATACCAGGGAGGGAGAGGAATTATTTAAGCTCAGTACCAATGTGGACACAAGAACAAATGGATATAAACTGGCCATCAGGAAGTTTAGACTTGAAATTAGATGAAGGTTTCTAACCATCAGAGGAGTGAAGTTCTGGAACAGCCTTCCAAGGGGAGTAGTGGGGGCAAAAGACATATCTGGCTTCAAGACTAAGCTTGATAAGTTTATGGAGGGGATGGTATAATGGGATAGCCTAATTTTGGCAATTAATTCGTCTTTGACTACTAGAGGTAAATATGCTCAATGGCTTGTGATGGGATGTTGGATGGGGTGGGATTTGAGTTACTACAGAGAATTCTTTCCTGGGTGTCTGGCTGGTGAGTCTTGCCCACATGCTCAGGGTTTAGCTGATCGCCATATTTGGGGTCGGGAAGGAATTTTCCTCCAGGGCAGATTGGCAGAAGCCCTGGGGGGGATTCGCCTTCCTCTGCAGCATGGGGCACGGGTCACTTGCTGGAAGGTTCTCTGCACCTTGAAGTCTTTAAACCATGATTTGAGGACTTCAATGGCTCAGACACAGGTTTGATACAGGAGTGGGTGGGTGAGATTCTGTGGCCTGCATTGTGCAGGACGTCAGACTAGATGATCATAATGGTCCCTTCAGACCTTAAAGTCTATGATTCTATGATTCTAACTACAAGTGCAAGATTTGCAAAACTTATTCAAAGATTAAGATGTAAATTTGTAAGTTAACTACAATATGAAAACAGATGTTTTCTGCCAGAAATTTAATTCGAGCTCTACAAAATGATCCTGTCAAGTTATTTTACCTAACTTCTGAAATTATTTTTGGTCAGTTTGCAACATTTAAAATTTTGAAAATTGCTATTCACACAGTGTGCGCACATTTATTACTGAGATGTTGTTTCATCTACAAAAATGACGCAATACACATTTTAAAACAAACAAGGATATTACAAATGAGAAAAAATAGGTGGGTCAAAACGTAGACCTTCTCATCTTGACCAGTGTGTTTCTTTAAGCAGTGCTCACAATTTAACTGTGGGCCATTTCATTGCATGAAAATTTTACTTTTTGTGAAATGCAATGCTCAGTGAGACCAAAACTTCAAATTTATTAATCATAAGTTTGTGCATTAAGAAATAGTCCTATTTTTATAGAATATAACTATTTCCCCTACAAAAGTGGACATATTTTGTGAAATTAAAAGAGAAGACCATATTTTCAGTTTTTTTTAAAAATTGAGTTATATATGATTCACTCAGCCTTACAATATATGCAACAAAATAACAAACACTTTCTTGGTCTTGAAAAAAACCCAAATAAACCTGTTTTAAATATCAAACTGTTTCAAATTGACAGTAGATCTGTATGATAGCACATTCAGATACTCTAGAATCTATTCAATGATATATTTTGACATGATTTAAACCGGGATATCTCCTGTTTGTTTTTCAGTTCAACAACTATGATATGCTCCAATATATAGTGTCTCTTCAATATTTCATTGCCATAGGGAACTGATATGTGTTTATGGACCTAATGCAGTGGCAAATCCACCATTTGGGAACAAACAATTTTTCACATATTGGCTTGAAGAGAAAAGGTGGGTGACGTAATATCTTTTATTGGACCAATTTCTGTTGGTGAAAGAGACAAGCTTTGAAGTGTACACAGAGCTCTTCAGGTCTTGCAGTAAGACCACAGGTGCCATTTCATTCTATTCTTTGCTCTGGAGGGCACTGATGGAAAATATATTGATGCATTAGCTTCTAAAAAAGCAAAAAGAAGTATCAACAAGACTACAAATGTGCAGATGTCAAGGAGCTTTTCTTCCTTTATACTACTGAACTGCCTATTATGTGAGCTATGCAACTCCTATGGGAAATTTTGCCTGAAAAAGGACTGTCGGATTTAGTCCTTACTTCCTATATTGATGAACAGGTTAGAAACTAATCCATCAGCATGTTTGCTCTAAATATTTAACTGCTACAGATAATCAGATGTTTCTAATGCTTACTTATTTCAATCTCCATTCCTCTTTCCAAGCTTAGTATTTATTTTCGCTATACTTTGTATTTTATGCAACTGTTTTTGCACAGCTTCATATAATCAGTTTGTTGTAATATAGTCTATTGCAATGACGTAAGCTGGGAATGAGCGACAGGGGATGAATCACTTGATCATTACCTGTTCTGTTCATTCCCTCTGGGGCACTTGGCATTGGCCACTATCGGAAGACAGGATACTGGGCTAGATGGACCTTTGGTCTGACCCAGTAGGGCCATTCTTATATTCTTATGACTTTAGTACCACAGTTCTTACATTGGTAATTATAGCTAAAAAACCTGTACAGATTTTATTGACTTTTTAAAATCTCTAACATTCACAGGGTTTCTGAAACCCACTTTTTTTCTACCCTAGAATATTTTACATTAATCGAAACGAGGAAAACATGAAAACTTGAAGTAATAAATACTGTCAATAAAAATTAACATCCCCTTTTGTGTTGCATTATGGATCCTGTAATTTCTTTTTGCATACAGACAGGCCCAGTTCAATAGAATATATCTGGCTTCCTGCTCTATAAGTCTCAAGAGATTGTTTATCATATTCCACTGCAATTTCCATTTTCCACAGAAAGCCCCAAACTAGTCTCTCAAACTCTGCAGGCTGCAGTCCAGACATAAACTATTATGAACAGTCAAATGCAAATAGCTATTGAAGCTTCTTCCTTCACCCCATTCCCTCCCTTCTTCCCGCATTCCCATTCCACAGTTGTAGGTAAATTACCATATTCTAAGAAATCTGCCCACTTTCATTAGTTTTGTTTTGCAGCATCTTCATAATGCAAATAAAGAAAACCTCAGGATCATAGAGTTGGTGGGATCTTCAGGACAATCCATTCCAATCTCCCAAAAAAGTGCAGAATATTTTTTTCCCTCTGTGTTATTAAATGTAACATCCAAAATAGTGGAACTTCAAATCACCAACCAGGTTCAGATTTCCACTCAATGTCAAACTTAATTTTCTCATTTTCTAATACATTTTTTTAAAGTATCATGTAATTGCCAATAATTAAAATGCCAACTAAACATTGTAATATTCAGATAAACATCTTTCTTTCATAGTATTACTACTAATATAGCATCAGATACTACTTAGTAAGAATATTTGCTTCAATTTATTTAAAAGATTTTGCTTGTTTATGTCCATGGCATTATCATGATTGTAAAATATTAACTACTCTTGTACTAATGTTTGCACTATATATGTATTATAAGGCACAGTGGTGTATGTAAACATATAAAAAATTAAAGTAGATGGGATTTTTACAATATTTAATATTTCCATGGGTCCTACACATGCCTATCACAACATATGGTGTACCTCATCTAGTGCACTAACAACAACAACTATATGAGTAAAACAAGACAATCACTATGCCCTCAAATGAACTCTCATCATATAAATAAATAAAAGACAAAAACACCATATCACCTATGGGTGAGCAATCACTATATCTGACCTTTCAGTCCTCATTCTCAAAGGAAATCTAGCACAACCCCCTCACAAGACAAGTCTGGGAGCTTAAATTCATAACTTTGCTAGACTCTAAAAATCATGGACTGAAGAGATGCACTGGATTTATGGCTTAGTACAACAATCTATAACCTACTAACCCACCCACCCCACCTTCTCCCCCACCCTTCCTTCCCCTGCTATGGCTGGAGAGGTGTTATCTGGCCATTTCACAGTGAATGGTTCTTTGAAATATGTGTTTACTATTTATGCTACACTATCTATTACATTTTATATTTAGCTGTGTGACGGTGCGCGACTCACTGCTGCGGCGCATCCTGCTGGTCGTCTCAGGGAATTAGCTCTTTCCAGCACAGAGCGCCCTCTGCAGGCTGGTGTCCCGCTGTCGCTGGCCCTCGTGTCCCTCCCAGGACCCCGGTACCCTTTTACCTGGGGTGCTGTCCCTCCAGGCAATACCCCACAGATCTGGGTCTCCCCTCCTCGGGGAACCCCCACCCTCTATCCCCACCTTACCTCAGCCTATGGGCTACTGCCAGTCACCATCTAGTCCTCTTTCACGGGGGCCGACTGCAGTCTGTAGAAGCCAGTTATCATAGGCAAGGGGGGGTTTGACCTGCTGCCTCTGCCTGCCTCCCAGTACCTCTAATGGGCCTTGGACCAGGTCCTGCAGCCTGGGGAGTTGCCAGCCTGGAGCTCCCCAGCCCCTCTGGCCTTTCCCCAGCCCTGCCTTACTCTCGATACCCTGAGCTTCCCAGCAGCCAGGCCCCTCTCTCTCTGAAAGCAGAGAGAGACTGTCTGAGCTTCAGCCTAGCAGCCCCTTTATAGGGCCAGCTGCAGCCTGATTGGGGCATGGCCTAGCTGTGGCTGTGTCCCCAATCAGCCTAGGGTTTTCTCTCTCAGCCCCGGCCCTCTCCAAGGGCTGGCTTTTAACCCCTTCTTAGCCAGAGCGGGTTGACCGCCCCGCTACAAGCGGTAACACTCTGAGTACATTTCTCAGACCAGAAGAAGAGTTCTGTGTAAGCTCGAAATCTTGTATCTCTCACCAACTGAATTTGGTCCAATAAAAGATATTACCTCACCAGCCTTGTCTCTCTAAATGTCCTGGGACCAACATGACTACAACAACACTGCATATAATATATCCATAGCAATTTTCACCAGAGTCTTCAAAGAGCTTCTCAAGTGTGAATAAGTATGTTTGTCTTCATTTTACTAATAGGATAACTGAGGCACGGAGATTTTAAGAGATTTACACAAGGTCACAAAGCCAACATTTCTTAAGCCCACCAGCCCTATATTGAATCCATGAGACCACATCTTCCCTTTTATACAAAACCTATATTCCTATCATATGAAAAACTTTGCAAGCTAGTCTCTTAAATTAGACAACAGAAATATTAGGCAATTATGACATTCTAAGTATAAAGTTACCATTGTAAAATCCATGGGTTTTTTTGGCTCTGCAGGACACAGCATGTCTTCTCAGACTGAAGTATTTGTCTCTCCATGGGAAGAAGCCTGCTTTTACCGGCTCACCTTTTTTTGAAAACAAACTTTTTGGAAAAGAACTCATCTCTTTTCTCAAACACCCTTTTCTCAAACACCTATTAGTTTGAGGAAAATAAGGGCTGATTCATGCTATCCATTCCCACACATTCCTCACACTCCACTTTTGGGACTGTGTTTTGACACAGCTCAACCACACAGCATTTAAATCCAGGCCAAGTTAACACCCAGGTCGTTAAAGCCTTTGTTTCCTAATCACTGGTCTCCTATATATAGTCATATTTTTAATGACTCTCCATTCTTTCTTGATGGCATTTTTTATATTATGGAGCAAGATTAAGGAAAAACCCCTTTCCATGGCTACATTTGGTAGGTCTGGCTGGGCTAACGTTCAAATAGTTTGGTGGCTTTTACATCCACATATTTGAAACATATTCCTAATTTGAGGAATTGAAAATTAGTTCTCAGCTCTAAACATGAAAGATTAAAGACTCCCATATTACGTACACAAAAAAGTAAAATTAATTAGTATGAAAGTCAGTCTTCAGTGCAATGTACATATTTTTCCTTTCCACTACTGCTCTGTTCAGTTTTTAAGTGACATGGGACGTGCATCTATCACATCACTCACCAACATAATATCTATGCTCTAACATTGCTCATGGATGTAACATCTTTCATTTTTTTTCACTATTGCTAAATGACTTCACTAGAGTCAGGGAGTCATTGGGAAAGTTATCATCAAAACTGGCATACAATACAATAATGCTGGCAGAATTGTTTCCGGACTCCTTTTCTAAATGTGCATATACAACATTTTCCAAACAAATGCCTAAACAAAGTGGTGAGGTTTTACTGTAATAGCATGGAAATTGTTATTTAGGGAGAGAGTCTAGTACACATCAAAAGAAAGAAACATCTCACAAGTTTGTGAAACCAGAAGAGGATATTCACAGACAAATAATTCTATAGATACATATAGATATAGATATAGATATAATTTAATGGCTCCTTCTTCTGTACAGTGATAATTCATACAATTTTAAAATAACTTATTCATTAGCCAGTGGATGAGATGTTATGATCATTCGTGTAAATACATGAAGTATGGGTAAGAAAAACCCTTATGGAAATTAGTCTCAGGTTCTAACTGCTTATCATTTGAAGCCAAATTTGAGATACTGCAGATATTGTTGGAAAAGGTGCCTCAGCATGTAAGAGTTTTGTGGCACTGCTGGTATCTGCAACTGTAGAAAATGAACAATCAAATAGATTTTATCAACATTTGTACTAAAAAATAAAAAAAAAAAAGAAAAGAAAAGAAAAAGAAAACCCCAAGTCCCTGCGCCAAACAACTGGGAAATAATCACTTCATAGAATCACTAAAAATATTAATTGCAGACTGTAGTATCCCATAGGTATTTTGCAATCACAAGATCCTCCAACAAACCACAATATATTATTTGACCAAAATCTCTATAGACCCTTATTACATCCTTATTAACTAAATATATGGATTTTGACCAATACCCCTGATGCAGTATTGCTGGTATGTCAATGTTACTCTAGTATTCTATGCATGTAGAAAAATATCATGAGATTTAAATTTATAAATCTCTCTAGTCTCTTTGGGACACTTTTAAAATACCACGCTATTATGTAACCACCTACCATGCTTTGAGCACTGCTTATTCCAACTACACAATGTTTTATTTCATCATTTTGTGTTTAGTTTTTAAGAATTAAAATGAGTCTGTCACACACTTCCCTTCCAGAAATCCTCCATATATCTGCATTCATTCAACCCTTGATCATATAACACAAACTGAACCTTTAATCAATACCCAACGTTGCACTGCAGTAGTAGACCACTTAGATTGTCACTAAGTGAGACAAAAGCTTCCCCAGACTTGGGGACTGCAACTCAAAACACCAGTCTAGCTAATGAGGCTAGAACAGTTTTATCCATAAACTCTCTCAAGTATCCATCCAAAGGCACTTGGGAAATGACTTTAAATAAGACAAGTTAAAAATAATTATCCTGGTATCTGTAATACTTCACAACATCATTTACATGAAATATGGTGAAGAAATGAATTTCCAGCTATGCGACCTTGATGTACACCTCTACTCCAATATAATGTGACCCGATATAACACAAATTCGGATATAACACGGTAAAGCAGTGCTCCAGGGGGGTGGGGCTGTACACTCCAGTGGATCAAAGCAAGTACGATATAACGCGGTTTCACCTATGACGCGGTAAGATTTTTTGGCTCCCGAGGACAGCGTTATATCGGGGTAGAGGTGTATATTCTAGTTAGGTATCACTAGCATTGCAGCTCTTTCCACTGGTGGATGTGTTTCATTGTGGCTGAGTTATTGCTTATCAAAATTGCAGAGTGGGTCATCTTGAACCTACGTCGCAAACTGAAAAAAAAATTCACTAAAATATTATTTATTTTTCAGTAAATAAAATATTTGACATACTAATAAATTCTCAGAAATGTGGAGAAATTAATTATAATTCATATTCCCTCTGTACGTGCATGGGAATTGAAATAATGACATCTTCATTATTTTATTTGTACTTTTTCATCTCTTTTTTTTCCATTTTTTTTAATTTGATTTTTTTCCTTGAATTTGGCACCCCATTTAACTTGGCACCCTAGGCGATTGCCTAGTTCACCTGTATAGATGGGCCGCCCTGATAATACCTTTGTCTGGTCACGCCAACTGGTGAAAGACTGAACTGAAAGAATCTCTCATTCACTTAGCAAACAGCACAGACCATGAAGTTTAAAGTGATCTTGCCTGATTCCAATAAATTAGACATTTGTGTCCTGCTGCTCTACATGGGAATGCTAAATGAGGCCTGACAACTTCAATTTTTGTAATTGGCTCATTTTTTAAATTCATAAATACACTTTCTAAACTTTTTTGTTACAATCTTTTTTTTTTTTTAAATTAGGGATTACACTGTTCCTTGATATATAGAAAGGCATTTTGGATGGGTCCAAGAACATTATTATTGGACATTTTCAGGTCCACCTCACATCTTTCTCGTTGTGCATACTCATATCTATGGTTGCTTCAATTGTGGTAGCTTCAAATACTAGCTAGCATCCTCTTCCAGATCTCAGAGAAGGGCGTGCACCATCACCACAACAATGGAGCTGGTTATATGCAAGGTGTTGTCAAATATTCTAAAGTAAAACTGAAGAGAGAAAATAATTTCTTCCCTGAAGCCCTCACCCTGCAAATTTCAATGAGACTATTCAGGGTAGTAAAATTAAGCACATGCCTAAGTGTTTGGAAAAATCTCAGTCTGTTCCAATTATCTTTGGGGGTTACTTGTAACAACAGTAAGTAAAAAGATTTCAAATGGAAAAGTGATTCTCAAGTTGATGGTGCCCCCTTGTCACCTCTGTTTTACTGCAGTAATTACCCCCCCCCCCAACTGTTTCAAGTCTTTTTTATGCCATTTCAACTCAGATGATCCACACAAAGTCAAGCCTTTTTTGACCCATTCATTCCCACTCTCGGGTTAAGTTTTATCCATATCTATTATCGTGAAAATAAAGAACAAATTATTTAATAATTTTATATAGTGTTTTACAAATATTACCTCACACAAATATTACCTCACACATGCAAGGAGGTAAATATCATTTCTATTTCACAGAGACAGAAATGGAGACAGATGGCAGAGAGATTTGTCCAACAGAGAGGAAGTCAGTGCCAGAGATGAAACCAGAATTCAGGATTTCCTGGCTTCTAGATCTGTGCTGAGATCATTAAATATTTTATAGATTCTGTTTGGGTTACAGCTGACAAAGTTGTACATCATCTGAAGTCATCTGCAAGCTTTGACTGAATTATGATGTAAAGAAGCCTGCATTTTATTAAAGCTACAATTGCATTTTAAGGAGAAACCAAAGCAAACAATTATTATTTGCTAGATTGTTCACAGGATATACAGCTGCAGCATTTGAGGGGTTTTGTTTGTTTACATGTATGCTAAGATACAATCCAAAAGTAAATACATTATTTCTGCATTTTACATTTGTTTTATCTTATTCGGGAAAGTAAAAACATATCACTACTTAAAAAACAAACAGAAGACCAAAGTATGCAGGCATAGGCTTTCCCAAGTCTATGTGCCTCTGTGTACTTTCACCTCAAATTTTATGACCAACTGTACTAGATTTCTTAACACAATCTGATTTTGTCTTTGTATACCTGTGATGGGGCGGGACAGCCCCGCACTGGTACAGCAGGGGTTAACCCTTCTTTGCTAGCAGAGGAAGCCACGCCCAGGAAGCTCTGCTGGGCATGCTCCAACTGGCAGACAGGTATAAAAGCCTGCAGGTCTGCTCAGTCTGGGCTGGCCACCGGGGGAGAAGGACGCAGACCGTCAGCTCCTGCAGAAGGAGAGCCCATGAGCCTGGACCGGGGCGTCAGCCGAGCAGAGGCCGCCCCAGAGACCCCGGGGAGGGACGCCGGCTGTGAGGGACCTACGGGGGAACCGCTCCCACAACGCAGACGTCCGGCTAGACAGGGTAGGAAGTGACCCAGGGGGATTGTCGAGACTGACAGCCTTAAAGCTGCAGTACCGCTCGGCGTGTTGCGGGCGGATCCCCGCCGAGCGGGCGGCAAGGAGAGCTTGCCACAATCAGGGCCCTCGGTCGGGGCTCGGTGGAGAGGGCGGGCCCGAGTCCCCCTACCCCACCCCTTAATACCCCACTCCGAGGGGGGGGGGTCTATGGACTCCGGCCGCTAGGCCGTGCTACCCCGCCCTGAAGGGGGTGGTTATGGACTCCGGCCGCTAGGCCGTGCTACCCCGCCCCGAAGGGGGTGTTTATGGACTCCGGCCGCTAGGCCGTGCTACCCCACCCCGAAGGGGGTGTTTATGGACTCTGGCCGCTAGGCCGTGCTACCCCGCCCCGAAGGGGATGGTTATGGACTCTGGCCGCTAGGCCGTGCTACCCCGCCCCGAAGGGGGTGTTTATGGACTCCGGCCGCTAGGCCGTGCTACCCCGCCCCGAAGGGGGGGTTTATGGACTCTGGCCGGTAGGCCGTAATACACTGGCTACCAGGGGCAGACCGAAGGACAAGTGAGTGGCGCGGCGCTAGGCCCCCAGCCCGCCCCTGCCACAAGGGGGTGCTGGGGTGCCAGACCCGTCACAACTGGCCCCTGACCAAGGACCTGAACGGGGCTGAGATAAGGCCACAGAACCCAAAATGGACCCCGAGAAACTTTTGAAGTGGCTGCTGGAGAATCAGCAGCAGCAGATGGCGCAACAGCAGCAGCAGCAAACTCAGCTGCTCCAGCAGCTGGCGGCCCAGCAGCAGGCACAAGCCGCACAGCGACAGGAACAGCAGCAGCAACTGATCCGGGAGCTGACAACCCAGCAACAGGCGAACCAGGAGCGGCTGGTTCAACAGATGGCGGCACTAATCGGACCGGCACCGAGTACGCCTCTAGGGGCCGTCAGGGGCAACCGCAACGAGGGTCTCGGGGGATTACCCGTGCGCCTAGCTAAGATGGGGCCGGGGGATGACCCCGAGGCCTTCCTCGTGACCTTTGAACGAGTCGCGACCGCCGTACAGTGGCCCCTCACTCATTGGGCCACGATACTGGCACCCTACCTGACGGGCCCAGCTCAAGCGGCGTACCGGAACTTGGACCCCCAAGACGCACTGGACTACACGAAGGTCAAGGCCGCCATCTTGGACGAAGTTGGCGTCAGCCTTGAGACCTACCGCCAGCGACTCCGCCGGGAACGATACACGCCAGGGGCCAGGCCGCGGGCCGTGGCCCAGCGAATCCGGGACCTCTGTTGGAGGTGGCTGGAGCCGGAAGGGCGGAAGGGCGTTCAAGTGGCCGAGATGGTAGCCTTAGAGCAGTTCCTGCAAGCCCTGCCTCCGAGAGGGAAGGAATGGGTGCAGCGACACCGCCCCAAGACCCTCGCGGACGAGATTTCCCTAATGGAGGACTACCAGGCAGCAGATGGGGAATTGAAGACCAACCCCCAGGGGGGAGAGCCCGGTGGACGGAGCCCAGGGCAGGCCCAGGGGCCACGTAAGGGGGACGGGGGAGACCCTCGGCGGCATGTCCAGCCCCCTGGAGTACCAGTAACCCGGGGCCCTAGGGCGACACCCCGAGGAGATATCCCGCGATGACCAGAGGAGGCACCAGCAACGCCGGGCAGCCCCCGCCACAACCCTATCGAAGAAGGGAGACGGGACCGCTGCTACGAGTGCGGTCAGGTAGGGCACTTCAGGAGGGAGTGCCCGTACATGGATTGCAATTATGGGCAGGTGTGGACGGCGGGTCACCGGGCCCGGGCTTGGGAGCCGGGGAAAATTGTTCTGCCGGTGAAGGTGGATGGGACGTCTGCCTGGGCCTTAGTTGACTCCGGGTGTAGCCAGACGGTTATTCGGGAGGGGCTGATTAAGCCCACAGGCCCCACCGGGGCCCCCATCTGGCTACAGTGCATCCATGGGGATGTGAAGCCTTACCCCACTGTCTGGGTACAGCTAGAGGCGGCCCAACACCGGGCACGGTGTCTAGTGGGGGTGGCTCCTAAGTTGGCTTACCCCGTGGTCTTAGGGCGTGACTGGCCGGGCTTCACAAACCTCTTGAGGGAAGGGGCTACGCCGCCTGGGAGGAGAACTGGGAAACGGGCTAGACGACCGGGATTATTAGGCCAGCCAGCGGCCGAGGACCCCCTAGAGGGGCCCTCGGGGAGCTCCGGGAGAGGGGTAAGGAGCCAAGTCCCCACCGAAGCGCCGGCAAGAGAGGGCCCAGGCTGGCTAGAGGTGGACACCGACTTCCTCGAGGAGCAACGAGGGGATACCACTCTCAGCCGGGCTTGGGAACAGGCGACTAGCCCACCAGGGGAGGAAGACCCACCCCACCGCCAGCCACAAGGGCCCCAATTTGAGATCCATCGGGACTTACTCTATCGGGTGGTACCAGAACCACAGACAAAGGAAGAACTACGCCAGCTGTTGGTCCCGCGGCGGTTCCGACGGGACTTGCTCCGTCTGGCACATTCGGTGCCGTGGGCCGGACACCTAGGCAGGGAGAAGACGTTGCAAAGGGTGGCCCAGAGGTTCTTTTGGCCGGGCATCCATGCGGAGGTACGAGATTATTGCGCCTCCTGCCCAGAATGCCAGAGAGCCGGTCCAAAAGGTGTACCAAGGGCCCCCCTCATACCCTTGCCGGTGGTGGGGATGCCTTTTGACCGGATAGGCCTGGATCTCGTGGGACCCCTGGAGAAGAGCGGCACAGGTCATAAGTACATCATGGTGGTGGTCGATTATGCCACACGCTATCCCGAAGCGGTGCCACTGAGGTCCACCACAGCACCGGTCATTGCTAACGAACTATTGCAGATCTTCGCTCGGGTAGGTATCCCGAGGGAGATACTAACGGACCAAGGAACGAATGTGACCTCTAGATTGATGGCAGAGCTGTGCAGGCTGCTGAACATCCGGGCACTAAAGACCTCTGTCTACCACCCCGACGGATGGCGTGGTCGAGCGATTCAACGGCACTTTGAAGGCCATGCTGAGAAAGTTTGTAGAGGACGACCCACGGCACTGGGATAAACTACTCCCCGCACTCCTCTTCGCGGTGCGAGAGGTACCCCAGGCGTCCACGGGGTTCTCCCCCTTTGAGCTCCTCTACGGGAGGAAGCCTAGGGGTATCCTCGATCTCCTAAGGGAAACCTGGGAAGAGCAGGAGACCCGTGTTCGAGGGTCGGTGCAGTATATCCTCCACCTGCGGGAACGCCTCCGGGAGCTGGGGACCTTGGCCCGCGAAAATCTGGTTAGAGCCCAGCAGACTCAGGAGGCTCAGTATAACAAGGGGACCAAGGTGCGAACTTTCAGGCCGGGGGATCGGGTCCTCTTGCTGCTTCCTTCCTCAGAGTCCCAGCTGCTGGCCAAGTGGCAGGGCCCCTTTGAAGTGGTCAGGCGGATTGGGCCGGTCGACTATGAGGTACGGTTGTCCGGGCGAAGGAGGGATACCCAGGTCTACCACGTGAACCTCCTTAAGGCCTGGAGGGACCGAGAGGGCCTGCTGATAGCCCCATACCCGCCAGAACCGGAGTTGGGGCCGCTGGTGGGAGAGCCCGAGGCAGCCGGGACGGCGGACATAGGCCACAAGCTTACCCCAGCCCAGCGGGACCAGGTAGAACGACTGGTGACGGCGTTCCCCGTGGTTTTGTCGACGCGATCCGGACGAACCACGTTAGCAAACCACACATCGCTACCATTCCAGGGCACAAAGTGCGGGACACACACTGCCTGCTCCCCAGGAAGATGTGGGAGACAGTGAAGGAGGAGCTCAGGCTGATGCTAGCCTTAGGGGTGGTGGAAGAGTCGCGGAGTGAATGGCGGAGCCCCATAGTGTTGGTCCCCAAGCCAGACGGGACAGTCAGGTTTTGCATCGACTTCCGCAAGGTAAACGCAATTTCACGTTTTGACGCCTATCCCATGCCCCGGGTGGACGAGCTGCTGGAGCGGCTAGGAAAAGCCGAGTTCATCTCCACCCTGGACTTGACGAAGGGATATTGGCAGATCCCGTTGACACCAGCCTCACGAGAAAAGACAGCATTTCCAACGCCGTTCGGACTCTACCAATTTACTATGATGCCGTTCGGATTGTACGGGGCCGCGGCTACCTTCCAGCGACTCATGAACCAGGTGCTGAACGCACACAACGAATACGCTGCAGCGTACATCGATGACATTGTCATCTACAGTAGCACTTGGGAGGAACATCTGCAACACCTGACCGAAGTTCTACGGGCATTAGGCGAAGCCGGCCTCACCGCGAACCCGGCGAAATGTCACCTGGGCCAGAAGGAGGTGACTTACCTGGGCTACACGGTTGGCCGGGGGAAGATCCGTCCCCTCGTAGACAAGGTGGAAGCATTAAGGACGTACCCTACGCCCACAACCAAGCAGCAAGTCCGGCAGTTCTTGGGGCTGGCCGGGTACTATCGGCGGTTTGTGCCTAACTTCGCCACACTCGCTGCCCCACTGACGGAGTTGACGCGCAGTTCACAACCCCAGAAAGTACGCTGGACGGAAGGCTGCGAAAAGGCCTTTCGCGCCCTGAGCGAACAATTAACACGGGAACCGGTACTAGTCCAACCGGATTTTTCAAAACCCTTTATCCTACAGACGGATGCCTTGGAGGTGGGACTGGGGGCCGTACTGTCACAGGAGGTAGGGGAAGAAGAACATCCGGTCTTGTACCTTAGCCACAAGCTGTTCCCCCGCGAAACCCGGTACTCCACCATAGAACGCGAGGCCTTGGCAGTGAAGTGGGCGGTCGAAGCACTAAGGTACTATCTATTAGGGAACCCCTTCTCCTTAGTGACTGACCACGCGCCCCTCCGATGGATCAATAGTATGAAGGAGACGAATAACCGGATCATGCGGTGGTACCTGTCCCTCCAACCCTACGCCTTCCGCGTGTCACATCGGCCAGGCAAGGTTCATGGGAACGCGGACTTCTTCTCCCGCATCGGGGAGGAGGAGGGGGAGGCGGGAGTCCAGGGTCAGCCGGGCCCGACGGCTGTCTTAAGGGGGAGGGTGTGTGACGGGGCGGGACAGCCCCGCACTGGTACAGCAGGGGTTAACCCTTCTTTGCTAGCAGAGGAAGCCACGCCCAGGAAGCTCTGCTGGGCATGCTCCAACTGGCAGACAGGTATAAAAGCCTGCAGGTCTGCTTAGTCTGAGCTGGCCACCGGGGGAGAAGGACGCAGACCGTCAGCTCCTGCAGAAGGAGAGCCCATGAGCCTGGACCGGGGCGTCAGCCGAGCAGAGGCCGCCCCGGAGACCCCAGGGAGGGACGCCGGCCGTGAGGGACCTACGGGGGAACCGCTCCCACAACGCAGACGTCCGGCTAGACAGGGTAGGAAGTGACCCAGGGGGATTGTCGAGACTGACAGCCTTAAAGCTGCAGTACCGCTCGGCGTGTTGCGGGCAGATCCCCGCCGAGCGGGCGGCAAGGAGAGCTTGCCACAATCAGGGCCCTGGGTCGGGGCTCGGTGGAGAGGGCGGGCCCGAGTCCCCCTACCCCACCCCTTAATACCCCGCTCCGAGGGGGGGTGGGGTCTATGGACTCCGGCCGCTAGGCCGTGCTACCCCGCCCCGAAGGGGGTGTTTATGGACTCTGGCCACTAGGCCGTGCTACCCCACTCCAAGGAGGAGGTTGTTGGACTCTGGCCGCTAGGCCGTGCTACCCCGCCCCGAAGGGGGTGGTTATGGACTCTGGCCGCTAGGCCGTGCTACCCCACTCCGAGGAGGAGGTTGTTGGACTCCGGCCGCTAGGCCGTGCTACACTGCCCCGAAGGGGGTGTTTATGGACTCTGGCCGCTAGGCCGTGCTACCCCGCCCCGAAGGGGATGGTTATGGACTCTGGCCGCTAGGCCGTGCTACCCCGCCCTGAAGGGGGTGTTTATGGACTCCGGCCGCTAGGCCGTGCTACCCCGCCCCGAAGGGGGGGTTTATGGACTCTGGCCGGTTGGCCGTAATACGCCGGCTACCAGGGGCAGACCGAAGGACAAGTGAGTGGCGCGGCGCTAGGCCCCCAGCCCGCCCCTGCCACAAGGGGGTGCTGGGGTGCCAGACCCGTCACAATACCACATGTCGGTAGAAGTTTCATACAGTCATTTTTTTCTTTCAAATCTTCCTTCATCTTTTACTGGTTTAGTGTCAGCAGCAACAAATCTCCCTCTCTTTAGCAGCAGCACTAAGTAGTACAATCTCTGGCAGTTTCAGATGCTGTAGAACAGAACGTTTTGCACAGGCCTGTGCACGGACCTGTGTGAAGTCACTGCCCTCTTCTGGATAGAGTATGTCAGATTTGCACAGATGTATACGATTAGTTCCCTCTACTAGCTAAGTAGGTTGTGTAGCTCAGTGGCTGAAGGCTGTGGTTTTGACACATAAATCCATTATTTCTGTTCCAGACGCTGCCATGTACGTGGATAACAGACAACTGTGACATCTATATGTATCTCATGTGGTCACAGATAGCTTTTCCAGGGACAAATGCAAAATTTTAAAGTTGAGAGATAGGGGAAGGAATAACGAAAATAAATATAAAATTGGGGGCATGGGAAGACAAAAAAGGAGTAAAATATAGATGGAGAAAACAAAATGGACAGAACAGAACGAGGGTTCTCCTCCCTTTCTTATTTACCCCTCCCATTTTCCCTACCCTCTCCCACCTGTCTCTTTGGACCCACTTTGATACTTTAATGACTGTAGGAGATTGAAAAGAAATCTCTGTATTAATACTACCCTTCCTATTTTGCTTGATGTAATCTTGACAAGTGTACAGTTTTCCACCAACAAAAGTGAATGTTTAAGCATCAAGCAGACTAATAAATCATCATTAAATTTAAAAGAAAATCTATAGTCAAGCATAAAATTGGAGGAATTGCACTAGAAAGAATAATAAATGTAACCCAGGCATCACTGAGAGCTAAAGATAAATGCCAATTTGAAATATTTAATTCTTCAGGACTTAATTTATCTCCTCAAGGTGTTTGTACTGTGAATCTTTATTTGAGATATATAGGTATACTATAAGAATTTCAAAAATTGCTATAAACCAAGGGACAGGAAGATCTAAAAACAAGATCCTTTATAAAGTCACCTAGTTGGAGAGCTTATAACCATGCTTCTTTTACTGTAAAAAGTACTTTTTTTACTTTAGAGTCCATCTAGAATGAAAGTTTATATTGCATTTGAGAAATATCAGAAAACTTTTAGAACATACTTTCACTGGGCCAATGACTGAATCCACAGCTAGCTTCTACAGATCAACATAAAGCATAAATAAAGGTTCCAGTTAACATTTACATTTTTTTTCCAAGTGTTTTTCCTTTGAAGTTCTCATTACAATACAAATTAAATTGGCAGGAAAAATCAGAATGTTTTAGGTGCCAACCATTAAAATTTTGCATAGACAGACTGACTATACATACTAGTGTGTGGTGCTGAAAATGATTTATTGGCATGAAAAAGCATCCGATGAAGTGGGTATTCACCCACGAAAGCTCATGCTCCAATACGTCTGTTAGTCTATAAGGTGCCACAGGACTCTTTGCTGCTTTTACAGATCCAGACTAACACGGCTACCCCTCTGATTACACTGCTCTACAGCCAAAATGCTTCTGAAATAAATGTAGTCAAACTTTATTAATTCTGGGTCACTGAGAATGAAAATGATGCTTAAAATTGTTGATTGGCTCTAGTTTTCAAGTTATGCTATTGGGTCAGTATATATGACCCTTGACTTGGGAATAGCGGAGGATAACTGAGTTATAAAGGGAAGGGATCTCAATTTAAACCAGAAATGACTAAAATACATCTTTGACTGGATCTATGAATAAATCTATGACTGGGTTTGGACTGTACTTGCTTTTTAGGCAAAACAATGAATGATGCAATCTGAAGCTGGTATTGCGTCATACATGATATGAATTGCATCATGTTATTCCTAGAAGTCATGGATGATGCAATCATAACGAAGCTTACATCACTCTTCTGAACAAATTGCCCTATATCAGCTCTAGAAATCATACAGTGTCGTGCTCTCTTATTTGTCAGTGTTTGATTTTGCAAAGGGACACATTTCTGTTTAGCCAAAGTGAGCAGAGATGCCTCGTACTTGTGTGAACAGTGCAGATAACTTCTGCTATGTTTGTGGTGAAGTGACTTTTGCATCACAAAAGCGCAGTATAACCACTATGGTTAAGAAAACCTATCACCTTTATATTGGCTGCAAAATTGGAGATCAGGACAAGAGGTGGGCCGCACACATATGCTGCAACACTTGTGCAACAAATCTTCGCCAGTGGTTGAACAGGAAAAGGAAATCTATGCCTTTTGCAGTGCCAATGATTTGGAGAGAGCCAACAGATCATACCAGCAATTGTTACTTCTGCATGGTGCCTCCAGTTGGGAAAGGTGTGACAAAGAAGAAAAAGTGGACTGTGCATTATCCAAACATTCCATCAGCTATACGCCCAGTACCCCACGGAGAAGGACTGCCGGTTCCTGATGCACCAGAATCATTCTCACTTGAGTCAGACGAGGAAGAGGATGAAACTTCTGGTTCTGAACCATCAATGTCACAGGACCGACATTTTCTCCCATCCTCCTCCTCTGAACCACACCTCATAACACAAGGTGAACTGAATGACCTTGTCAGGGATTTGGAACTACCCAAGAGTAAGGCAGAGCTGTTGGGCTCCAGACTACAGCAGTGGAATCTCCTGGCATGTGATGTTAGGGTTTCCATGTTCCGTGACCGTCAAAAGGATCTTGTCCCATTCTTCTTCATGGAAGGTGATCTTGTAGCCTGCAACAACATCGATGGTGTGATGGCAGCCCTCAACATCGTTCACGATCCAGATGAGTGGAGACTGTTCATTGATTCATCGAAGACGAGTCTTAAAGCTGTTTTACTGCATAATGGCAATGTTTTGCCATCAATTCCAGTTGGTCATGCAGTCCATATGAAGGAAACCTATGACAACATGAAACAACTTTTGAGGTGCATAAACTATGACCAACATCAGTGGCAGCTTTGTGGCGATTTGAAGGTTGTTGCTCTCTTGCTTGGTCTGCGGACTGGATACACAAAGTACTGCTGTTTTCTCTGCGAATGGGATAGTCGTGCAAGAGATTCCCACTACATCAAGAAAGATTGGCCACTCCGACAGTCATTGGAGCCTGGGAGGAAAAGTGTTCAGCATCCACCACTTGTTGAATCAAGGAAGATTTTGTTACCACCCTTACACATCAAGCTGGGTCTGATGAAGAACTTTGTCAAGGCCATTGACAAAACACAAGCAGCTTTCAAGTACCTCCATGGAAAATTTCCAAGGTTAAGTGAAGCTAAGATAAAGGAAGGTGTCTTTGTTGGTCCTCAGATTCGTGAACTTCTTCGAGATGATGCATTTGACCATGCACTGCGTGGCAAGGAAAAGACGGCATGGAAAGCCTTCTAGTTAGTGGCAATAAATTTTCTCGGAAACAACAAGGCAGACAACTACAGGTTGTTGGTGGAAAACCTCCTCAAGGCATACAAAAGCCTTGGTTGCAACATGTCACTAAAGATACATTTTTTGCGCACTCATCTAGATTTTTTTCCACCGAACTGCGGAGCAGTGAGCGACGAGCACGGCGAGCGATTTCACCAGGACATTGCAACAATGGAGAAACGCTATCAGGGCAAATGGAGCCCATCAATGCTTGCAGACTATTGCTGGACAGTGACAAGAGATGCTCCATTTAATGAATACAAGAGACAAGCCAAGAAGCGCCGAGTAGACACTGAATAGGACTAAACTATGTACATAATAGTTTTTTGCCTTTTGTTTCATAATAAAATTTATTTATATAACCCTTTTGCTGATTTTTAAAGTGTTACATAAACAGGACAGGTGAAATATTATCATGTAAAGCAACCATAAACACATGAAAAGACCTAGGTTTACAATTTATGATTAAAACTCTACTATCTACACAATATACATAGACATAAAATGTAAAAACTTAAATATCTTAGAAACAGTAGCCAATCAGTTGTTTTAATTGTCATATTTGAATTCAGCACATCAAAATACATAATAAACACCACATTTTATCTCTGAAGCAGACGACTTCTCAAAAATTGTAGACCAGTGTTATTGGCATGAATTTGGAATGGTCACATTAGCATAATTAGGCACGGTATTTGTTGCAAATTATTGGTATTTTCATATTTTGGGGGGCAAAATTTGTTAAATGTTGGCAAATCTGAAAGACCCCTTCTGCATAAAATTCTGAACTTCTAAATTCAAAAAAAGCTGCAATACATGCTGGTGATGGTAGAAAGGGAGCACCCTCTAAAGCCAAATGATCTAGGATTAAACATAGGTTTCAAAGAGATCTTGGAAACTAAAGTAATTAATATTCCTACAGCCAATGAATCCAAAACCATCTGGGATTATACAAACATCTAGTAGATGAAGGATTATGTTCATTTTCTCCTTGGTATGTAAAAGTCATCTTTACACAGTAGGCGTAAGTGTCACTGTTTCGGTGGTTCTTATTCCAACTGCACATATGGTCTGATGTTGAAAGTTGCCTTATTCCCTAAATCACCCCAGTTTATACTGTGGCTGGGAGCGGGCCAGATTACCAGCAATCAATGTTCCTGTCTGTAGCGGGCTGGTGTGGCTCCCCTCCTCCCCGGAGAGGGTTGAGCCCCGGACACAGGAAGAGGCGGGGCTACAGAGTGGTGAGCCCACCCCTCAGAGGGTCAGGTGGCGACCCGGAAGGATAAAAGCCAGCCCCTCCAGCTCAGTCAGTCTCCAGCCACCGCGGGGAGCAGACCTGCCTGAGGGAGCTCCTGACGGGGAAGCCGCTGGAGCCCAGAGCCCTTGCCCGGACTGGCCGGAGATACCCCTGACTCGCGACTGGGAAGACCTGCCGGAGCTTCACCGCACCACCTATGAAGAGGAGCCGCTAGGAACCTCCCCACCACCGTGCTGTTACCCCGAGGAACCCCCGGAGCAGAATTGGCCGGACTTCCCCGAGGACTTACCAGATCTACCCCCCAGCCCGGGGGGTGAGGAACCCCTGCAGTGGGACTTCCCGGGACTGGATGCCGTGGACCAGGTAGGCCCCGAGGGGGATATTGGAAGTGGCCCGGGGGCAGCCGACCTCAGCCAGGCTGCTGACCAGACCGTACCCATGTCAGTGTGTTGCGGTCAGGATCCCCACTGACCGTCAGCGGTAGCAACCGCTGTTTAGGGCTCCGGGCCGGGACACAGTGGAGTGGGTGGGCCTGTGTCCCCCCTGCCACCCCACTCACGGGTGGCAGTTATCCCCCTCACGTTTACTGCTCAGCCTGCTACAAGAGGCCTGAGCCTTCCCTGAACTGTTTCCTGCTCAGCCCTGCTACAAGAGGCCTGAGCCTTCCTTGCACTGTTTAGTGCTCAGCCCTGCTGCAAGAGGCCTGAGCCTTCCTTGCACTGTTTAGTGCTCAGCCCTGCTGCAAGAGGCCTGAGCCTTCCTTGCACTGTTTAGTGCTCAGCCCTGCTGCAAGAGGCCTGAGCCTTCCTTGCACTGTTTAGTGCTCAGCCCTGCTACAAGAGGCCTGAGCCTTCCCTGCACTGTTTAGTGCTCAGACCTGCTACAGGAGGCCTGAGCCTTCCCTGAACTGTTTAGTGCTCAGCCCTGCTACAAGAGGCCTGAGCCTTCCTTGCACTGTTTAGTGCTCAGCCCTGCTGCAAGAGGCCTGAGCCTTCCTTGTACCGTTTAGTGCTCAGCCCTGCTACAAGGGGCCTGAGCCTTCCCTGAACTGTTTAGTGCTCAGCCCTGCTGCAAGAGGCCTGAGCTTCCCCCTGTACTGTGTATTGCTCAGCACGGCTACAAGAAGCCTGAGCCTTCCTTATACTGTTTATTGCTCAGCCCTGCCACCAGGGGCTTGAGCCCCCCCGTCTACGGTTTACGGCCCCGCCTTGTAGCCCAAGGCCCGAGCCCGGAGACTCTGACTCTGTTGCCTAGCCTTAAAGGGACAGGACAGAGCCCCCCCCGGGAGACCAGCGGGCCGGTGTGGCTCCCCTCCTCCCCTCAGAGGGTTGAGCCCTGGACCCACCTGTTACATTGTCCAATATTTTATTTCATTTTCATTTGCTAACTTCAGTCCTATGTTCATAACCAGTGCAAAAGCCGCACAGAACATATATACCAAGGTTTGACTTCTCATTGAAAACAGGGGGAAGAGAAGCTGAAGAGGGGAAAGCTAGCAGGATAAACTTGCCCATAAAATATACTAGTGCCCCTACTTTATTGGTGGAGCATGCTGTTGGGCATCCAGATATAAGATTGAATACATGGTTATGATGGCATGAGCAGGCAGCGCTGTTATAGTCTTCCAAATTCTGTTTCTTAGCCCTGGTCTACACACAGCCCCTGGTTCGAACTAGGGTACGCGAATTCAGCTACGTGAATAACGTAGCTGAATTCGAACTACCCTAGTTCGAATGACTTACCGTCCAGACGCCGCGGAAGCGAGCTCCGCGGCTCCAAGGTCGACTCTGGCAACTCCTCCTGCCGCGGTGGAGTACCGGAGTCGACCGCGGCGCTTCCGGAGTTCGAACTATCACGTCTAGATCAGACGCGATAGTTCGAACTCCGAGAAGTCGAACTCGCCGCGTCGACCCGGCGGGTAAGTATAGACGTGGCCTTAGTGTGTGATCCAGTTTTGACTATTAAATTGATAGATTTCAAGGCCAGAAAGAACCAGTATGATCATTTATTTAATTATTATTTGTATTATTGCAGCACCTAGGAGCCCCAGTCACAGATCAGGACCTCATTGTGCTAGGTACTACATGCACATAGAACAAAAAGACAGGCTCTGCTCCAAAGAATTTAGTATCTAAGCATAAGACAAGAGACAACAGATGGATATACATGGACAGGAGTACAAGGAAACAATGAGACAGTATTATACAGCAAGAGTAGTGTAGTAGTTTCAGTACAGTAGTACAGTACAGTACAGTAGTTTCAGTACACCAGCAGCCTAACCATTGTCAAGTTTTTTGTAGACCTCACCGCAAAGAGTTTTAAGGAGGGTTTTTGAGAGATGATGATGGGTTAGTTTTGCAGACAGTTACAAGGAGCTTCTCCCAAGTGTAAAGAGCAGGATGGGAGAAAGCACAAAGAACTGAATATTTGCTGAGGGCGGTCAAATGAAATAGCTCTGGTTGCTGGAGCAGATTTGTGTGTGCTCTAAAAGGCCCGAGCACTAATGGGTCATGTGCAAGCTGTATTTGTTTGGGGATTTTAATAAAACTCCTGTTTCTCTACCTGGTATAGGGATGTAACACACGAACATAAGGAAAAATCTATAGCCAGCACAGTTAAAAAACGTATTCTCATTTTCCTTAAGTATATTAGGAACAAAAATAATCCTCCCCAACTCCATCCTAGACATAATTTAACAGCATTTTCCCCACTTCCTGGGTTGTTGTGTACATATTAGGCTTTTAACAGAAAATGATTACCAAAACGAACATAAGAACGGCCATACTTGGTCAGATCAATGGCCCACCAAGTCCAGTATCCTGTCTCTGACTATGGCCAGTGCCAAAGGCTTCAGAGGGAAATAACGGAACAGGGCAAATTTGAGTGATCAGTCCCCTGTTGTTCAGACCCAACTTCTGGCAGTCAGAGGTTTAGGGACACCCAGAGCATGGGGTTGCATCTTTGACCATCTTGGCTAATAGCCATTGATGAACCTGTCCTCCATGAACTTATCTAGTTCTTTTTTGAACCCAGTTATACTTTTGGCCTTCACAACATCCCCTGGCAACAACTTCCACAGGTTGGCTGTGCATTGTATGAAGTACTTCCTTATGTTTGGTTTAAACCTGCTGCCTATTAATTTCACTGGGTGATCCCCTGGTTCTTGTATTATGTGAAAGGGTAAACAACATACTGAATAAGACTATAAAACAATTGACCTAGGGCCCCAGTTTCACTGCTTCAGTTACAGTTGCTGTTGTCAAGGAATGTAAATAAAGAAACCAACAGCCCAAATCTCTGAAGAATCATTCCTCAGCTATCTGGGGAGTTCCTTGTGGGCTGGCTAATCTCTGAGCTCCCAGACCATTCTCCAAGGAAGATCAGCAGGTTATAGGCTTCCAAATGGATTAATTGGCAGGGTAACAAGGGCCACCTGCCAAGAAAACACTTGTTTAACCTCTTGCTGGTGTTGGATAAATCTCTGCAGTATATACAGGAGAAGTGGGTTTTCTGTCCAGAGCTCAGTTTGGGGGTGGGGCGGATGGTGGTGCTGATAGTACGGTATGGTTCTCTACCCCAAACACAGAGGGCCGAATACATCATCACAGTCAGTCAGCAAATCAAGTCAGAGTCAGGAATAGAACAAAGGTACTTAGAGCAGAGGATTGGGAGTCAGTTGTGGAATCTTGTTTAGAGACTGCTGTATGAAGAACCCAAAATCACATATATTAATGAACTATCGTCAAAAGAGCCCTGTGAGACAGGAAAGTATTATCCCCATTTTACTGAGTGGGACCTTTGGCATAGAGATGTGAAGTCACTTGCCTAGAGTCACACAGGAAGCCAACGACAGAACCACAAAGAAATCTCAGATTTCCTGAGCTCCAGTCCATCTCCTTATAAGGGCAGCCTTCAAAACTAGTTTAGAGCCCTTTGGTTGCACCCAGCCAAGGCTGTAACCAGGGCAGGGTGAGTGGGGAAGCCGCCCAGGGCACAAAGCCATGGGGGTGGAAAAATGGGTCAGACAAATGACGAAAAAACGGTAGTGGGCACAAATATTCTTGCTCGCCCCAGGTGCTAAAATGTCTAGTTATGGCTCTGCATCTGGACATACCTTTCCCATGAACCAATGAGCATAACTCACTGTCACTTGTGATTTAGGCAAATGCTAGTTTCTATCCATCAAATTCTCCAAACAATATAATCTGATACCAGGGAAATTAAGACTGCACTATATCACTGACAAACACAGGTAAAGCAGAGCAGCAAATCTCTATAGCAGAAAATAAATTGTACAAAAGCCTGGCAGTAAAGACATTTACCCCAAAGCCCTCTGGCCCCCAAAATCAATCTTGACAAAATAACCACTAAACACAGGCGTACTGGAGAGAATCCAAGGCATATGGAACCTTTGTGCTGTCTCTAGATGAAGAGCCCAATAACCTGAGTTCTGCTTTTTATTTAAACTCGGACAGTTTAGAAGCATGTGAAACAAGCCAACAATTAAAAATAAATAAATAACAATTTAAAAAACATGCTTTAAAATGGTTCAGAAACTAAATTAAGAAACACCAAAAGAGACTATCAAATCTCATCTTGTACCCTCAAAACAGTTTAATTCTTTTCAACTAAGATAATTTTCTCCATTTTGGCTATTGATTGACACTGTTGAATGTTCAGTTGGTTTTGCTATTTTACAAATCACATGCCCTTAAAATAACTTTGGTCCCAGACAAAATCTTTGTTACATTGGAGTTAAGATTGGGAGTATACATTACACTAAAGGCACGTCTATACATACAGCACTGCAGTGGCACAGCTGTATCAGTACAGCTGCATTGGTGCAGCAGGTATGGTGAAGACATTCTATGCCGATGGGAGAGAGCTCTCCTGTCAGCATAAAATAAACCCACCTCCGTGAGTGGCATAAACTATGTCGGCGGGAGAGCACTGTGCACATGAACGCTTACGTTGGTGTAACTAATGTTGCTCAGGGGGTGGAATACTCACACCCCTGAGCAACGTAAGTTTTTGCCAACATAGGCTATGTCTACACTACAGCCTAATTTAGGGTAAAAAACTATGATGACCGCATTATATGTAAGGCCAAACTTAAAAGAAATCCAAGCACGTTAAAGTATGAAAACACAAAAGTAAATGCACTCAAAAGACCTTAACTATGCCCTGTAGTTACACTGTGCAAGAACCATTCAGTTATGATAGATATATTAGTGCTCCTGATAGCAGATAAGTTCAGACTAATTTTTAAAGACATTATTTTTTTTATTTTTTTCCTTATGGCATAGGAAGGATATGATATGTGTAATGAGAATTTTTTAAATTATTTTGTGCAACACATTAAAAAGTTCTTTTCTAAGCCCCTAGTTGCCTTTGCCATATTTTATAAATGCAGTCATGCCAATACAAATGAAAATGAAGATGAGGGTACTCTGATATCACATTGATGGGCAGCTATATTAAAACCTTGATGAATATTGTTAGCTTTCCTAAACACCCCCCCCCCCCCAAAAAAAAGCCTACATGAAGGAATGGACCTTGTTAACATAGCTCAAATTTGCAGATCTTTTGGGACATTTCAGACTACTGGCATGGGAGAATGGTGGAGTAAATTCCCACATTCAGGGCTCCTCACAGAAAAAGCTCTGGTGGCATTTCCCTTTCCTGAAGTCAATGTGGCTCCAGCTAAAGGAACTCCTGCAATTCCATTCCACAGAGGATCAAGAAAGTAGAGAAGTGGTTTATGTATGATGGTGTTCTACTCGGGAATGGGGGAGGAGGAATTTACCACAGCTCCTACAAGAATTAAAGAACTTTGGTGGCAGGGTGTTGAATGATTAAGGCAAGTCACAAACTAGAGATTGGGGAGACAAAGAAAGGACTTTTGATATAAAAAGATGAATTTGAATGGACTTTGGGTCTTCTTTCTGATCCAGCAAATGGACTGGACCTTCTGTCCAAAGGGGTCCCCAATCCTTGTGAAAGGGTTGAAAAGACTTCGGCCTACTAGGGCCCCATAAGACTGATGGGTGAGTCCTGTTATGTTTAGTGTGCGTTTAAATCTGTTTATTGTTTTTAACATGTTTTCTCTGTAATGCTTTTACCTTAAGAATAAATGGGGTTGCTTCCAAAGAGCTGTGTGGTAACTTGTCACTGTAATACACTGTTCATACCCCGCAGAAAGAAAGCAAAGCACAGGTGCTGGCATTTAGGCAGACTGGCTTGCTGGAGATATCACAGAGGGAGGTAGGGAGCTGTGCAGCCTTAAACCCGCAGGTCAGAATAGAGTGAGACAAGGGTCCCTACCCAGGGACAGGCGACAGCTGAAGACCTGAGGCCTGACAGGGAACTCCTGGAACAGACCATGGAGGTAGGGCCTGCTCGGGGGCTAAGGATTCCAGGGCAGAACCAGGCCACTCAGCAATCCACAGTTAAGTGAGCCAGGTAGCTGTAACCAGCTATGCTGCCATAGATACATGTTAAATACCATATAGGTATGGATTAAGGCAGTAATGCAAAACATACAGGCATCAAGCCTGTAAAGCCAATAGTTTAGCCAAACTAACTCAAGGCCTAAAACCTGACATAAGTAACTAACCCATAAATGACCCTATATCACAAGATAGAGTGATGTTATAAGTGTTGCTAAAAACTGTTTACAAGTAACCACAAGATGCCGGTTTATACCAGCATTAGATATTTTAAGTTACAAGCATCAGCAGGCGTCCGATCACAAGAATGCCAAGTATCAGAGGGGTAGCCATGTTAGTCTGGATCTGTAAAAGCAGCAAAGAGTCCTGTGGCACCTTATAGACTAACAGATGTATTGAAGCATGAGCTTTCGTGGGTGAATACCCACTTCATCTGACGTATGTAATGGAAATTTCCAGAGGCAGGTACCTGGATTGGGGTACCTCTGGAAATTTCCATTACATGCATCTGACAAAGTGGGTATTCACCCACGAAAGCTTATGCTCCAATACATCTGTTAGTCTATAAGGTGCCACAGGACTCTGTGTTGCTTTTTAAAAATGCCAAGGTAACCAATTGATGTATATGCTAATAAGCTTGAGGTAAAAGGCCTACCAACCCATGGGGGAAGGGACCCCAACATAGGCAGGTGAGGAAATAAAGATAAGGAAAAGGGGCTGAAACCAAACTGAATATGATTTAAGCATAGAGGATGTCAGCGTAACAGATTATAAAAGCTGTATCTCGGCCTGCATACAATGGAAGATGCCAGGATGACACCCACTGGTGGTGATGGTGATGATGAAGACGATGATGATGAGGAAGATAACCCCTGACATTCCAGGGTTCCAGAGCAGGAGATGTGAGTGATGCCAGTCATAGAACTAAACATTTTGTACCATCTCTATCTGTGATGGTATTTCATTGTTTGTGGGATTGTTCATCTGCTCAGTGGATTTGTTAATAAAGAGACTTATGCTGAATTGTAATTACTGTATATACTCAATCATAAGCCAGTTCATTTATAAGCCAACCCCCCAAAGATGGATAAGTAAAAATGGAAAATTTTTATAACCCATTCATAATCTGACCCTATAATTTAGGGGTCAGCAAACTTTGGCTCCTGGGCCATCAGGATAAGTCGCTTGTGGTCCGAGAGTGTTTGTTTACCTCGAGCGTCCGCAGGCACGGAGGTAAACCTAAGTAAACAAAGTGTCCCGGTGAGCCAGCTGCTTACCCTGATGAGCCGGGACAGCAACTGGTGGGGAATTTTTTTGGGGGGGAGAAGCTGTGGGTCAGGGGAGTAACCCCTGTGACCACCCCCCACATGACCCCATCCCTAGCCCATACTCTCCTCATCCCATCCCTTCCAACCTTTTCTGGGGAGGGCCAGGGGAGGATGTCTCTGATCTGGCTGGAGCTGCTCCAGTGGGTCAGACCAGGTGGCACGGCTGCAGCATGTTCCAGTGGGCTGGGCCAGGCAGCGTAGCCACAGCATGCTCCAGCGCCTGGGTGGTGAGGCCACAGCCTGCTCTGGGGGGCAGGGCCGAGTGGCACAGCTGCAGCCTGCCAGCCCCGGAGCTGCAACTGCTTCGGAGGCTAGGAGGAGAGCAGTGTGGCCAGAAGTGAAGAGACTCTGGCCCTGCCTCTTCCCTTCTGTCTCTGCTGGCAGTGCTGCCTCTCCTTGCTCCCTCTGTTGTGGGGGAAGGGCTGTGTCCCACCTCTCCCTCTCTATACCCATTCATAAGCCGACCCCCTTCTCTGGTGCTTCCCTTTTTTACTAAAAAAATTCGGCTTATGAACGAGTATATACGGTATTTCTCGTGTGCTCCTCGGGTCTCTCACTCTAACAACACTGATAATCATATTCCTGACACTGTAGCCATTCAGGTAACTGAATCCTAATCGGCCACTGTGGTCTAAGAAATTAATCAACAATCAATACACCAATCTATCAATTAGGCTACATAGCCAAGGAGTCTGGAAGGCCCAAGGCCACAGACAATCGAAGCTAGGGTTCTCCAGTCCTGGGGCAGTCCACATGGCAGAACCCTTGCCTGTGAATCAATGAATATTAATCAAACCTAGCTTGCTTTTGCGAGACATTTTGGGTTCGATGAATTGACATTTTCTAATGAAAGCCTTTCATTGAAAAGTTTCTGACCAGCTACAGGTAGCCCATGTAGACTAGCCCAGTCAAGGAAGTGACAAAGCTATAGATCACAGTAGCAAGGTTTGGATAAGAAAGGCCTCAGCATTCAGCCCTAGCCCATAAGCCCCTACACCCACTCTACCAAACTTGTACGAGTGGCATTGTGACCTGGCGCATGGGGTTGCAACGCCATTCAGGTTTGTCCCAGCCAAAAGTGGGCTGGCAATGGTGCAGGTGGCCCTCGTGTCTCTGTAGCCTATGGCATTCGAGGGAATCACAGTATTCATGGATTGAGAACTCAAGTAACAAATGGTAAACACACATACTCAGTTACAGATGAATCCTTCACGGAACTGATACTTTGGACCTATCCAGAAAATTACTTATGCATGTACAATCTTAAACATGTGAGTAGTCCTACGGAGGAGGTTGTGTGCAGGAGCTACCCATATTACATCTGAGCTAGCGCCCTGCTTTTTGCAGCCTGCCTCATGGCATGGACTACTGTCTCAAAACTCAACACAGGTTGCACAAACAAGGGAGCAGAGATTCAATCTACAGGACACACGAAGTGGAGCAGCAGCCTCCTCCAGTAGCAGATGGAATGGTAGTCCAAAGCCTGAATCTCAGTCTCCCTGAATCAGCCATGGGTAGTTGCAGCTAGAACTGCAGCATCAGTTACAGCTCTTGCAGAAACTCTGGACTGCTGTGCTAGGAACTTCCTTCAAGAGGCACATTTTTAATGCCACAAAACTGTTGCACTCATTAAAATATCCTCAGAATTGATCAGACTTCTGTTCAATAGCCAGGTACTAGGTAACATACACTAAACAATATTATCCCAAATTTAATCATTAAGTTTTATAAATACAAAATGCACATAGATAACTGTAGGTTGGCTTGGAAATATGTGATAGCATATGTAAATTCTATCAGGTTTTGGATATATGTTTTACTCTCTCTTGTGTCATTTTAAAATAGCTTACCAATGCAATTGTTCTCAAAGCTGTTTAATACTGCTTTTTTCTTTATTAGTTGGAATCATTTCTGTTTAATCATAATCAATGCTGGATACATATAGAGCATAATGGATTAAATTACTGAAAAATGCTACACTTCTAATACCATAATTGTCAATTTTATTTTATTTTTGGCTTCGAGAGAGGTCTGTTGTGTGCAAATCAGAACCAGAAGGCATATTTCCGATCTGTAGCCTTAGCCAGTGGGCTAACAGAACAGGGATAATGAGACAGATGTCTAACTTCTTTGTTTCTTGTTTATTTTTAGCTAGGTCTGACCATATGTGCATCTATCCTTGAAAAGATTAGAACTCAATCCATAGTTAGTGCAATAAAGAGAATTAGAGAATGCACACAGAAAATCCAGATAGAAAGCTACTCAGTTGGACACCATTATTTTTCTTTAGGCAGGGGACTCTGACAAATCTACCAGGGCTATCTCTCAAGTTCTGTCACCACACTGTCTTAGCAGTTAAGTACTGTATACCACAAGTCATGCAACAACCACTAGGATATACATTCACAGCCATATGGTTTCGTTCATGTGTTCTTGTTAATGTTTTCCTCTTTTGCATTTGCTCTGCATTCACTCTACATAATTCAGACTCCTTCTGCACATGCATTATGACACTTCCCGCCACATATTTAACTACCACATACTCTTTTTTCCATAGTACACAGGATGGATGATGTTCACTGAATCAATAGTTATTCAATGTTTTGTTTTATACTTATTGTTAAATGCATGGCCTCGTCCCTCATTTCCTGCACACTATCAAAAGCCTGCTCTGACTGCAGAATTATGAATTTCCCCATTAGCTTTTCTGGGAGGCTCATCACTGTAATATCTGAATGATTCACAAACATTAATTTATCTTCACAACACCTGGGTGAAGAAAGGGTGTATTGTTATTCCATTTTTACACATGGGGAACTGAGACACAGCCATTAATGTCAAAAAGTTCACACTAACCTGAGTACCCAAACTGAGATACTGATGGCCTGACTTTTCAGAGAAATCAGCATTTTATAGCACTTTATTGTTCAGAGCACAGCTCCAATTAACTTCAGCTGCAGCTGTGAATGTTCAGCACTTCTGCAAATCAGACTCCAAGTATCTCACATTGGGCACCCAGAAAATGACGAACATACAGTTAGTGACCATGTGTGAAAAGTTTTGTTTAAGTGACTTGACTAGCATCACACAGGAACTCTGAGGCAGAGGCAAGGAAAGAATCTAATTCTCCAGGTTGGCATAAACCATGAGGACCACCCTTCTTCCTGCAGTGCCCTGCCTCATTCACTACACACCTTCCTGTTTCTACAACAGATGAAGTAAGGTACACACACACACACACACACACACACACACACACACACACACCACACACACACACACACACACACGCTTCCCTAAGGACACAACCCTGATTCATTCCCTGTGCTCCATCCATCCTGTACACTGAATGAACTGAATAGTATTTAGTCCTGTAGTCATAATGAGTATGCAGAAGGGGAGCAAATTAGGGTTAGATTCGCAAAAATCACCAAACTAAAAAAAGTGCAAAAAATAGAAAAAAAGATGAAATGCAGTGAAAGTATTTTTATAGTATTTTATTTAATTTTTTTCAGACTTTTTCTTTGTTAAAAAGGCCTCTCTTTATAGCTTTTGATCCTATACTTCACTACATGCAGAGCTGCACTAGAGTGCTGCAGGATCAGGAACTTAATCTGTAGCCCTTTTGTTATTTAGTGGTCACCAGTTAGTTTGGTGCTGTATAAACAAAAATAGCATAGTGTCAGGGCCAAGAAGCTCACAATTAAAATAAAACAAGGCAACTCAGACACATACAAAACATTGGGCAGCATCCAGTCTTGAGTGGAGCAGATTTATTTCAATTATTTTTTTTAAAGCGGGGATGGGAGAAGATTCAATTTTTCTTGAAAGGCTCGACTGAATCAGCAAATCAACAGTGGAAGAGAGGTCAAAGAGGGACAGAATGCTCTGAAACCTAATAGAGACATCTTAGGTAGCAGGATTGGAGATTTCAAGAAGTGTGTAAGAGTGGTAGTAGGGTAGAAGGAAATGGAGCAATAGTAACTGAGATAAAGAGTTATGCGTTAAGAGTTAGTCAAGAAGTCAAATGCAGAGGCTAAGGAGAAGTGAGAGGTGAAAGAGTTAGCTGGAAGTTACCAAGATAAGGAATTAAGATGAGAGGAAGAAGGAAAGCCACGGGATAAAGAAAGGAGAAAGATGGAGATTTGAGAGCAGAAAAAGACTGTGAAGGGATTTCAGTTAAGATTATAATGTACTCTAACAACCACTAGTATTATTCAAAGGATTTTTGGCAACATATAGATTTAGAAAGTTTAAGCAATTACAATATTTTGTGAGGGCAGGTGTCTCATGCTATAAGAAATAAAAAATAATCCTGATATTTTGAACCTGAAAGTCAATATTCATGTAGTAAAAGAGGGTGAATGTGTGCAAGTGAAAAAAAGTCACTATTACCTATCACTTCAGTAAGGTAGAAACACAATATAAGTTATATGGAGACAAAGAACCTTCCTCAAGACCCTGCTATCAAAGTATCTTCAGAACTGGAGCTCTATTATCCACAAACCAGGATCATATGATACAATTTCATTAAGGAGTGTGCCCCGTCAGGAACCAGAAAGGATTCCCATTGACCCCTGCAAAAGCAGGCATGCTAACGTTCATACTTCAAATGAAGTGTAAATGTAAAAGCCTTTGACACCCTAACCTATACGATAATCAGGTTGCAGGGTGCTACAGAAGTGCCATGTGGTTACTTAATATCCATTAGGGTGGATCATCACTGGTAGTGTGTACAACCTGAAATAAATACCATCCATGATCTGAGAAAAGCACCTGACCACACGTGCATCACCTAGACCTTGACTAGATGATTCAGGGGGCCTTTCTTGGTGCAGCTCGCATCAGCCGGCTATGCAGTGCTGCATGAGCCTAGGGGAAATGAAAAGCCATGCTCTCAATTTTAATTCTGAAGTCCATAAATTATCCTGGTCCCATACACACATTCACAAGAGATGTCCAGAGCACAAACGAGGGCTTGATAAAGCAAGCAGATCCCCAAGTAGGTATACAGACAAAACAAACGGAAGAAAAGGGGCTGGTGAGGGAAAGAAAAGGAGTGCTTCTGCATCAAGTGACAGTCACACACAATATCTGCTCGAGAGAGAGAGATCAAAACTGGTCAAGGGAGGAAAAGATAATAAATATTAATAAAAATATAGGTAACAGCCAAGAAACTACAGGATGCAGAGTAGCTAGCTAGCAACATTAAAGTATCTAACTATCCCATCTTCTTTCTTCAAATGGACGGAGTCAGTCAAACCTTGATTATTCAAATCCTAGTTATCCGAAGGTCAGGTAAGTTTGATTTTGGTACACAGACTTCAATAGATTAAGTAGTTGAAGTTGAACTCCCACAGCAGGCTTTAAAATCTGCTGCCCACTTCTTAATTATATACAATTTTCTTACTTCAAGACTGTCCGAGTGGGGCTTCAATTATTAAGACTTCTGCATAAATCTTTATGTGATTCCACTAAATCTTGTAAGTGTTGTTGTTTGAAACATAATCCCAAAGATTGTTGGACATAAAGTGAGACTTGGGCTGAGATGACCAGTCAATAGGGTTGCCTACAAGGAGGAAAACTGACTAGACTGCTGAGCTGGCTCATCCATATAGCCAAACCATCCATTTATCCAAAAGCATACCAGGCACAGAAATACTACATAACATAAAAGCATAAATCAATGTAATAAAATACATTTAACCTGGTGGCTGTCTCTCTTCTGGATTCCTTTCCTCCACACACACACTTCCAATTCTGACTCATCCCTCTCCTTATTTCCTTCCCACATCATCACTACAGTATATTTTTCTTTCCTGAAAATTCCTCTTTCTGATTATTACCTAATGGTGTCCCAAAGAGATATGAGGATATCAGAGGGAGGAGAGAAATCTCTCTCTTCCCCCCCCCCCCACCAATTAATGGAGTCTTAGTGGTAGGTCTAGGCTGAAGTGGGTGGGTCAGCTGGTGAGATGACCTGCAGCGGCCTGCTTCTCCATTGCTTCCCTATCTGTGCTGCTGCTGCAAAACACAAGGGGAACAAGGGAGTCAGCAGATGGAACCCTGCGAATGAAAAAGGACAGCAAGGGATTGGGGGGCAGCCTTAACTACAGAAAGGGTTTTATCACTCCCTACAGTCATATGCGGGGCAAGCCAGCTAGTTCCAGAGAGGAAATGTTAGATTCTTTTCAGGTAACTATTAGTAATAAAACATAGCCCAAATAAAGCACTAAACTGAAACCAGGGTCAATGACATATTTTAACTTTCTGTACTGGTAGATCTACTGACAACCTGCGTATAGAGTACACTTAAAGGTGGGTAACAACAACTATTATGTAGAAACGTCTAGTTGCCAAACACTTGGTGTTACCTGTAAGCAGTGGAGAAACACTGTCTTATTAGTACCAGTGTAATTAGCTGGCTTAGTGCATGTACACAACAGCCCTCTATTGGATAAAATGGATCACATATATGTCCAAATAAGCCGGCTATCCAGGGGCTAAAATAAGGATGACAGCAGAACTCCCCTTCCTCTGCTAAAAACCAAGGCTAAAAACCACCCTCCTGTCCCTGGCCTGGGTAAGCAGTGCTTTGCCAACAATTCCCTCACCCCTTGGCTAGCCTGTAAGAGCTAACAGGCATGAGCTCACTTGAACAGAACCACGTATATTTATCATTGAAAGACTGTATAGAAGCAGCTCCATCATGCTACTGATACAGTTTGGTTTTCTCCCTTAGGCAGGAAGAGCACACACTCAGCCCTGAACTTCCTAATACAAGGTACCTTCCCACGTAGGAGGAGCCAGGCCTTTTACAGGTTGTTGTTGGCAACAAACACCACTCACAGCAGTAAGTCAATTTCACAGTAGAACCTATTTATACTGTATAGATGCTACTTTTGGCTCACTTAGAGTATGTTTGCACTTCCAGCTGGAGTGTAAATTCCAGTTCAAGGAGACATACCCACAATAGCTTTAATTCAGCTAGTGTGCTGAAAATGAAATGCAGCTAGCTTGATCAGAGCGAGCACAGAGATGTTTCCTTGAGCTGGAATTTACACCTCTAGTTCAAAGCATAGGGCACCCTTAGGCTACTCAGGCCAAAATGTTGATACTTGGGTGCTTAAGTAATTTCATACTTTTAGCAGTTATGTAAGTGACTTTATTTTCAGATATGCTGAATACTTACATTTCCCACTGATTTTACTGGAACTTGGAAGTGCTCAGTAGCACACACACAAATCAGATCTCTTACTTAGATGCCTAAATATTCAGCTGGATGCTTAATATTGTGAGAGCTGGGGCGGGGGGCAGGAAGGGTGATAAATGTTTTAGCTTGTATTGAAGAAATTAAGGCCACTCTCAGGGGATTAAACTTTTTCTGACAGTTTGCTTGAGGCATACTATTAGCATTTGATTTTTACTCTTGAATATGCAGCGAGATGTACTCTAAGTGGCTGCCATCTGTGAACTCAAAATTAGTTTGCACTGGCACACTTTCCACAACTACTGGCTTCTGTTGAGCTACTAAACACCGCTGCCAACGGAAAATTCTGCATTAGAACCAAACAAGAAGCTTCACAAATATCACATTCATTCTATTTTCAGAGATTCAGGAAAATACTATTAGCCATTCATCTCCTGAGAGCTGAATAATACTTTTCATGGAACTCCAGTCTGGAGGCAGTCATTTATGTGTGTGCAATGATTGGCTTAGTGGCTAATACATATTACCATGCAAAAAACACCATGCTTTTCATTTCCGTTTGCAATTTTAATAAACAGCAATATTACAAAGCTCATCTAGAGACTCCTAATGTCTTGCAACAGTATAACATTAATTCTACTTTCTTCTGACAGAGAATACCAGGAGAGCAGGTTCAAAGGAGAGCAACTTCATTTGTCAGTGACTGAGGATGGCAGCTAGTGTGTATTGGGCTTCTAGTGTAGAGCTTCCAAATGTTTCCAAAGCTGCCTCACATACTTTAGTGCTGGCGATGAGTATTTGTAAATATGTGGCCTTGTTTTCAAAAGAGCAGTTTCTTGTTATGAAAGAAAATGTGAATATGTGGCATGTGAATATTTCCCATCATGTGACAACGGTAAAGAAATACAGTCACTTTCTTCTAACACTGAATAAGGACTTTATTAGAATAAGTAAAAACATTGTATCTAAAGGCATTCTGTCTCTGCTCTACTGTAGAGCTTCTGTCTTTAGCCTTCCCTCCCCTCTGATTTCCTGCTATGAATTTAAAGGAGCAGTACATATATCCTCACACCTGGCCCTTGCACAGAGTTAAGATGCTTTTTCAGATGGGATACGAGTGCATTTTCAGACAATATTGTACCTGAAGTATCATTCTAGATGACAGTGTTGTCTCTCAACAACATCAAGGGCTAGTCTTAAAATATTCATACTGGCTAATGCACAGAATACCCACCTTGTCTCTCTGCTATAAAATATGGTAAAGGAAAGTTGAGGCAAGAAGTCCGTAGTTCAAACTGCATTCTGATTGTCTTGGCCAATTATTTATTTCTCTTTCTCCTCACAGCAGTCACCAAACCAAAAGATCAGTTGACTGAATGGTACTCAACATTTCCAAAAGCCAGGCTCCCCAACAGAATTCATTTTGGTTTGGCCAACCACATATTTGGGTAATGATTGCTATCATGAGGGACAGAATTCCCCTTTGACTAAGGATGAACCACAACAGAATACAGGATCAGCACAAAAGGGCAAGAGACAATGACAGCATAAGCAGAGTAGAGCAGTATAGTTATTAAGTGGCACCACAGGATTATCTCAAATATCTGGAGAATCATGGTGAAAACCATATTCTTCATCTGACCCTCCTTTTCTATCTGACTGTTAAAGGGCAGTTTGTTCCCCTATACAGAGGTGGATAGTACAGCCAGTATGGGAAAAGAGGGAAATTAATTCAAAACAGTTTATATTAAGAATGGGTCATTGACATGACCATACAACTGGATGGGACTTGATTTCAGACTGATCCAGTGGTACTGTAATTTGTGCTTGAATAAAAGATAGAAAGTCCACTACGGACAGGTTTAAGGATACAGATTTTTCAGAATGTATCTGAACCTTAGACGCATGTACTTAATATGTACTAGAACCTATTTTTCCTGCATTTTCTTTCCATGTTTGATTTTCTCCTCTTCACTCCCCTTTCATACTGGGCACAGAGTGACCAAAATCTGTGGGACAGGAGGATGGTGAACATTGATTTTTAAATTTTCCATTCATTTGCATGCCATCAATATTTCTACTTGATTTAATTATAGCCATGAAGGAAAATATTTTTTAAAAAGTTTCAATTTCAGTGTTGGCAGAGAAACCCTCAAATTTTAGAGGAGAAAAAGTAGAAATGAGCATTTTGCTGTTTAAACTGAGTCATCTGGCTAGGAAAAAATACTATTGCCCCAAAACCAAGCAGAAGTACTATTTGAGCTAGTAAAAAAAATGTCAGGTTTTCTGCCCATCAGACAGCAATAACAGAGAATGGTAGAGGCGGACATAGTGATATGAGGCACAGCAGCAGTGAACTCACAGTTGAAGGAATTGTGTAGCTGGATGTATTGTGTAGCAATGGAGCAAAGATGATGGAACTACCTCAGGGGCAGGAGAAAAAGTAGAGTCTGAAGAGAGTAGTAGAACTGAGTGGCCCTCCAAGGGGAGAGGGATGGGAGATGATAAGTTCACTCACTTAATATTTTGGAAGAATGGGGTCAGACTGAAGACAACAATGCTGCTGAGCCCCCGTTTGAATGTGTTGTGCGATGTGTTAAGATCAGTAACCTGTGGTGAAGGGGAAGGGGAGAAATTGGGTCAGGATTTTCAGCTATGCTCAAGAAATTTAAAGTTATCTTTACCTGTCTACAAACTTATCCTAAACAGTAGCACATTTGAAGGCGTAAACATTTTTGAATCTCTAGAAGCAAAACTGGAGGGAGGTGGGAAATCAGATCCATTTGCTTGAAGCAGATATTGAACATAGGGACGCCAGATTCACAAGGCTACTGCACACCTTTGAACATAGTTTCAATGCTTTCACACCACACAATAGCTTGATAAAGAACTGACCCCTTATAAAATAGGTACCAAGTAAGGAGAAAAGGTAGCATGCCCTAGGTCAGTGGTTACCCCTAAGATTATACTTAAATAACGTGAATAATTTAGTTAGTTAATCTGTTAAGAAGAGGTTATCGATATCTAAATATTGATTGTGTAGACTGTCAGTTTTGGCATATATTGAATCCAACTGTAGTAGAACAATGAGGTTTCTTTTTGCACTTAATTTTGCAGAGCATTTTTGGTCAGGCTAGAGCATGGTTGACTTCACAAGATCTATCTGTATATACAGTAACACTAGTAAATTAAAGTCATTCTCAGTGAAACTTCAAAAGAAATTACAGAATCTCATCTATATCAAACCTTTCTAAAAGCTAAAGTGTTCTATTATGAAAGAGAAGAAAACATTCTTCATTATGTAACTGGCCCTTTTTATTGGCATTAGTCAACTCTGGCAGAGCAAAACAAAGCTTTAGACTTCCAAGTACCTAAGAAGTCGTCTGCTCAATTCACTTAAAAATATTTCTGCCATTCAATTCATTTTTGCAGCTGTGCCATGCAATTATATTACATGACTCAGGAAGGGATAACTGTATCCTTTGGAAGCTCAAGATCTAATTAAAAAGTGGTTAGTTAATGGAGTACTTTTCCTTGACATGCAAGTAAACAGATGTAAATCAAATACCAGTTACTAGTACATTATAGGTTTCAGAGTAGCAGCCGTGTTAGTCTGTATCCGCAAAAAGAACAGGAGAACTTGTGGCACCTTAGAGACTAACAAATTTATTTCAGCATGAGCTTTCGTGGGCTACAGCTCACTTCTTCAGATGCATAGAATGGAACACACAGACAGGAGATATTTATACATACAGAGAACATGAAAAGGTGGAAGTATGCATACCAACAGGAAGAGTCTAATCAATTGAGATGAGCTATCATCAGCAGGAGAAAAAAAACCTTTGAAGTGATAATTAAGATGACCCATAGAAGGTGTGAGGAGAACTTAACATAGGGAAATAGATTCAATTAGTGTAATGACCCAACCATTCCCAGTCTCTGTTTAGGCCTGAGTTAATTGTATCTAATTTGCATATTAATTCGAGTTCAGCAGTCTCTCTTTGGAGTCTGTTTTTGAAGTTTTTTTGTTGCAAAATTGCCACCTTCAACTCTGTCACTGAGTGGTTAGAGAGGTTGAAGTGTTCTCCCACTGGTTTTTGAATGTTATGATTCCTGATGTCAGATTTCTGTCTATTTATTCTTTTGCGTAGAGACTGTCTGGTTTGGCCAATGTACATGGCAGAGGGGCATTGCTGGCACATGATGGCATATATCACATTGGTAGATGTGCAGGTGAACGAGCCCCTGATGGCGTGGCTGATGTGATTAGGTCCTATGATGGTGTCACTTGAATAGATATGTGGACAGAGCTGGCATCGGGCTTTGTTGCAAGGATAGGTTCCTGGGTTAGTGTTTATGTTGTATGGTGTGCGGTTGCTGGTGAGTATTTGCTTCAGGTTGGGAGGCTGTCTATCAGCGAGGACTGGCCTGTCTCCCAAGATCTGTGAGAGTGAGGGATCATCTTTAAGGATACGTTGTAGATCTTTGATGATGCGCTGGAGAGGTTTTAGTTGGGGGCTGTAGGTGATGGCTAGTAGCGTTCTGTTATTTTCTTTGTTGGGCCTGTCCTGTAGTAGGTGGCTTCTGGGTACTCTTCTGGCTCTGTCAATCTGTTTTGAAAAACAGCCAGAAGAGTACCCAGAAGCCACTTACTTCAGAACAGGCCCAACATATCACATGCAATAGGACTTACATTGCATGAAACAGTGATGTGGAAAAGTTATGTAACTTTATTTTGTATCTCCAAAAATGACCTTACATTCTTTTTTAAATATTTCATTTTCAACATCTATATGCCAAGGAAGTGAAGTAACAGATAAAATTGCATTTGTTTTTATTTTTCACATTTTCCTTATAATAGCAACCTTGTTAAATATCTGTGCAAATTCCATACATTAGGCAACGACTTCTAAATTTACATTGGACTCCTGAGCCCTATACTTTTCTCCCATCAAAGGAGAACAATTTGTTTCACTCCATCAAATTTCCTATCAGGATAAGGAAGGGGAAAAGTGGTTCAGTGGAATGAGGACAGTTAAAGTCATTTTGCAGAAAATCCCAACATGCTCTATTAAGTTTTGTGGTTAAAAGTTAGCTAAAGTTAGGGCCTTATTCCACTGATTTACCTCAGCTGCTAATAAGTTTTTCTTCATCTAATTTTATTTCATTATTAAAACAGATCCATTAGTTAAAGGAAAATTATATATGATTAACTATGAAACCTGTGTGTGGTGTTTATTGTGAAATGACGTTAATGACTTTAAAAATAGCACATATTTGCACAGATACAGTGAAAATTAATATGGATATGTTGGCATTTGCCTAAGCAGTGTGCAGCAAAGGATGAAGTTCTTGACAGTGTTCAGAAACAGAAAAGTTTCATTTTTAGGACTGTGAATTAATAGGATTATAAAGGACCAAAATGTATGCGAGATTCTTAAATACAGGTCAGAATAAACGATGTGTAATTTTAGTAACCGCATTACAAAAAAACAGTATACCCTATTGAAAGGTAATATCCAGATTAATTTAGATTAGTTAATGTTTATAAAGCTCTTGCAATAAAAGTAGACTAACACTACTGTTGCTGTGGAGCTAATGAACTTAAAAATCATAAGTAGCTGGGGTTGGGGGATGAATTTGCTTGTAACAAGAAGAGAGAAGCAAGAGGTCCTGGGTTGAATAAGTAGAGATTGAAGACACAAAAGAAAGAGAGAGGGGTGACATGTCTGGTAGCCCCATAATGTGCTGCAAAAGGGTTGGGGTGGAAAAGGTCTCTATGACTCTACAAGCCATAAAAGCACAAATGTTATGCACATAGATCTTGCTTTTCAGTAATCCAGTGCAGGCAGGTCTGAATTCCCACAAACATTCAGCTCATTCTGCTTAAACGCTCCATGCTCAGCTGCATTTGCACAGCTAACAGCAACGTCAGTGGGAGTTACAAGAACTGAGTTTGGTCCTCAGATGGCAGTTATGTTTAAATGGTTTAGTTCTTATGAAAACATTATTGTAAGGGTACATTTACACAGGGCTGGGAGTGTGCTTCCCAACTTGGGTAGACAGACTCATGCTCTCTCTCCTCAACCTAGTGCACTAAAAATACCAGTGTTGCCAGGAGTGGCAGTTTGGGCTAGCCACCTGAGCACATATCCACAGGATCTGTGTGGGTATGTACTCATGCAGCTAGCCCGTGCTGCCACCCATGCCATCCCTGGCTACACTGTTATTTTTAGTACGCTAACTCAAGCAGAGCTAGTGCCTATCTATCTAGCCAAACTGGGAAGCTTGCTTCCAGCTGTAACAAAGAGGTACCCTAAGTGAAATTAATTAAGATTAATGCATAAGGAAAGAAACATAGTAAGATCTTGACAATATATGAGTGGCAGCAATAGGATGAGAGGTTTTTTCCCCTTAGGTTATTTAATAATGAACTTTAAAAATATATTTTTCCATACTCTGGGTACAATTTCCTTTTGCAAGACTGCTATGGAATACAATAGTTTCACTGGATTCTATTGTTAATTGGACAGTCCTTAATCCAGTGAAGAAAACATGTCTTTTGCTAAATCCTCTAATGGATATTGGGAACAAACTGTGAATCAGATTCAAAGTGCACTCCATTTCTTGCCAACATCCTCAGTTAAAAAATGTAAAAAGAGCTGCTCCTATCTTTCTCTGTATGCTGTATATGTTAAATTCTGCTCAGCCTTCAAGTTTTCTGGCATACATGAGAAAGAGGTACTTCTCAACCTACTAAAAAACATCAGAAAACACTAAGCCTGGGCTCTCCCAAAAACCTAGACTGTGAGGTGGAATTGGTTAAATCTTATCCAGTTGCCTCGAAATAAAAGGTTCTGGACAAAACTTTCAATCCCTTTGAGGAGGAGATGAGAAATATGGGTTCCTTAGATTATTATAGTCAGCCTCTTTGCTAATCCACAGAGGGCAGAAAAACCCTGAAGATGGATTAAGACTGTCAGATAAGTAATACAAGTAGTTTTTTTTTACAGCTTGAAAGATAGAGGAAAAATACTGAAATGGAACTGTGCCTATTGAACCAAACTTGAGGACATTATTAGGAGGCTGAGCACTAGAAAAGGAACAGACTGAGAACAATTCAGGAAATGAAGAAGTGCATGTTATCATATTACTTGGGAAATCTGGATAGATGGAAATAATTTTTGTGCTTGCACATTAAGCAGTACCCCAAGTTAGTGACAGTGAGAAAGGAACAAATTGTTCTTGGGAAGGTATGTGATGATACTGATCTTGTTCATAATATGTAAAACAATAGCTTTGCTGAGGGTCAGTTTTCAAGAGGAATTTGTCCTGACAAGCTTTTAGTTCAGAAATGAAGTGATCGATGTGCCAGTCCATTAAGTGAATAGAAAACTGGTTAAGCAACCGCCAACAAAGAGTAACTATTAACTGAATGATGTCGGATTGGAGGAAGGTCTCAAGTGGGGTTCCACAGGGATCTGTTCTGGGTCTGGTGTTGTTTAACATCTTTATTAATGACCTGGATGTAGGCATAAAGAGCATACTGATCAAATTTGCAAATGATACTAAGCTAGGCGGGGTTGCCAATACTTTTAGGACTCTCCTGAATCCCAAACCACTCAGCCCTAGCCCCACCCCAGAGCCTGCACCCCCAGCCCAAAGCCCACACCCCAAACCCCTTGCCTCAAACTGCAGCCCCCTCCCACACTCCAAATTCATCAGCCCCACCCCCAGCCTGGAGCCCCCTCCTGCACTCCAAACCCCTCATCCCCAAACCCACCCCAGAGCCTGCACTCCCAGCCCAGAGCCCATACCCCCTCCCAGACCCCAACCCACTGCCTCAACCCGCAGTCCCCTCCTGCACTCCAAATCCCTTGGCCCAGCCTGGACCCCCGCTCCTGCACCCCAAATCCCTCATCCCCAGCCCCAGCCCAGAGCCAATATCCCCTCCTGCACCCCAACCCCCTGCCTCCACCCACAGCTCCCCCCCGCACTCCAAATCCCTTGGCCCCACCCCCCAGCCAGGAGCCCCTTCCTGCTTCCCAAACCCCTCATCCCCAGGCCCACCCCAGAGCCCACATCCCCAGTTAGAGCCCCCTCCCATACCCCAATCCCCTGCCACAGCCCAGTGAAAGTAAGTGAGGGTGGGAGAGAGCGAGCCACCGAGGGAGGGGAAAGGTAGTTAGCGGGGAGTAGGGCCTCGGGGAAGGGGCGAGGCTAGGGTGTTCGGTTTTGTGCAACTAGAAAGCTGGCAACACTACATGGAAGGAGTGTGTGGTGGTAGAAACAGGGTGCTAAAACATGGCCAATAATAAATACTTAGCACTTATATAGCATTGTTCAGTCTCCATAAAAGAATGCATTACCAGCAGGAACATGTTCCTGAGAGCAAAACTTGCTAGTACATAATGTTTCATGTTCCAGATTACAAGAAATAGGAATACATACTAGAATACGTCTGTTTTAGAGAGTTATCAAGCAGAGACAGACCATTGATAAGCCAAAGAATTAGATGTTAAATTTCATATGTGGCTAGTTCTTAAAAGTGATACTCAAGATATGAGTTGTGGAGTCTGGAGGCAGGGGTTTGAAGGAAAGTTAAATTAAAATCATATACAGTTTTAAAAAATGATATTCACATATGAACCCTAAGTTTTAAGTTTCATGATTCCCAGTGGCATGAAGGCATTAGGTATTTTGTTAATCTTCAAAGTTGTGCATAATCCTCAGGGCTGCCCGGGGGGGGGCAAGTGGGGCAATTTGCCCCAGTCCCCGGGCCCTGTAGGGGCCCCCACGAGAGTTTTCAGGGGCCCCCATGAGAGTTTTTGGTGGGTGTTCGGCAGCAGGTCCTTCAATGCCGCCGAACACACCCGGATCGAGTGAAGGACCCGCTGCCAAAGACCCGGAGCTTCTTCCGCTCCAGGTCTTCAGCGGCAATTCAGCGGCGGGGGCTCCTTATGTGCAGGGTCTTCGGCAGCAATTCAACGGTGGGGGCTGCTTCTGCTCCGGGTCTTCGGTGGCAGTTCAGTGGCAGGTCCTTCACTCGCTCCGGGACCTGCCGAAGTGCCCCAAAGACCCGGAGCGGAAAGTCCCCCGCCACCGAAGACCCCAGGCCCCCTGAATCCTCTGGGCGGCCCTGATAATCCTACAGTTAAGTTTTTCCTTTCTCGCTCTCTCTCTCTTCCTTTTGTTTCTCCTTGTTTGGCCTTCTTAAATTAAAAACCAAGGAATGTAAATGCAAAAATACTAAAATAAATGCAAAATCAAAAATCTTATTGCTGCAAATGCAAATATACAAGAGACAAGAAATGAAAAAAAGTTAACATTGTAACATCAGTATTGCCAACCACCAGAGATCAAAAATCATGAGTCAGACCCCCAAAAATCATGGTTTAAAAAAATAAAATAAAATCATGTTTTTTAGTCTGTCTTTTGACTTTTTAACTCCTGTCTACTCCTCCAAAGTCTGTGTGATAATTTCAGGTTGAAAAACCTTTAATGCACACACAAATGCACACTTTATGACTCTTCAGAGGGAGACTTCACTTACTCTTTCCTCACCTTTAAGACAGGGGTACTGCCATCCATTTCCTATTACTGTTTTGACACAGCAGCAACACTTTTCTTTCTCTAGCCCTGTCCCAGGGCTTCTTCTGTGCTCTGGTCCCAGCAGCACCACTTTCAAACTCCCCTTCCTCCTGCCTCCATCTGCACCAGACCCTCGCTCTGCCATAGGGCCTTACATGAAGACAAGGCTTAGTGGCAGAGCAGGTCTGTGATCTCAGCCCTGAGGCTCTCACACAGAGTTCTGCCCACATGTCCAGCCACGAGAAATCTCAAAATCAGAGGAGCTTCTCACTTCATCATGAAAGCTCCTCCTGCAGGCTCCAAACCTCTGTGTCTCACAATCAGTTCACAGCAATTGGTAATACTGCCTTCGTCTGGCAGCTGAGAGGGGACTCCCCTGCCCCACCACTATCCCCAAGCATGGGGGACCTGCCATTCTATCTCCTACCCCATCACGGCCCTCTGCATCCCCTCAGTCTCTCTCCCATCCCCAATATCTCCTTGAATCCCATGTCACAAGACTGGGACATGGGTTGTCTTACTTAGTCGTTAGAGCAGGAATCAGCCCCTATGATCAAAGCAGGAGTTAGGCCCAGTGCTTAGAACAAGAGTCTGTAGCCAGGAATCAGAGGCCAGATGTCAGAGCCAAGTGTCAGAGCAGAAGCCAGAGATCAAAGGTCAATCAAAGCCAAGGAACAGAACTAGTTTACCTGGATTGAGGCGAGGTAGGGGCAAGGCTGGGTGCAAGGTAGGATCAGGGCTGGTTCCATGACAGGAGCAGGGCATGAACAAATCTGGAGCAAAGCAGGAGCAAGGCTGGGAATAAGCAGGCACAGGAGCTATTGCAACTGTGGGCAAATGCTTTGAGTAGCTAGTGCTGCTGCTGGTCTTAGGAGCAGGTCTGCTGATCCCCGCAGCCAATCAGGCAATTTAGTTAAATCAGGCTCAATTAGGGCCATCTATGCTCATTAGACTCCTGAGGGTTAAGCTAGCAGGTAGCTGGCTAGCTTTGGGCCCTTACTCCTGATATCCCACTTCCCTGCTCCATCTCATTCTCCTCATTCACCTTTCACAGTGTCTCTGCTGCATCTCACAGTCCATGTCCTGTCTAGCCCTATGAACCATAGAGTGGCATTCATTTTGCCTGTGAGCATTGCTGCAATCTCACTGAAAACAGTTGGAGATGGCAGCCAACTTAATTAAGCTCAGCTTCACTTCCACATGCAGATACATTGTAGGGATATGGTGGTCATTGCTGGCTTCAATCCAACTAACACTAATAGGAGATGGTGGCCATTTGAATAAGGGAAAATTCACAAGTTAGTAGCCTTTCATCATGTTTTCATGAGACAGGTTAAAAAAACCCAAAATCCCAAGCTCAAAAAATGGAAACAATATTTTCATCAGTTATTGAACGTGAATAATCAAGGTGGCCCAGCTGTCCTTGAGGCCATCAGTTGTGAAGGAGGAGAACACACATTGGAAGCAGAAATTTAAGTTGCAGTCAGATCCCTGAAAAACAACAGAGCATCTGGTCCAGATGGTATACCACCTGAAGTGTTAGAACACAGAAGAGGCATGGTCAAATTATCCTTTGCAAATTATTTAACTTCATCTGGACTAAGGGTGAAGTCCCTGAAGCTTGGCAATGCTCAATTATTCTTCCACTGTTTAAAAAAGGGTGACCTGACAAATTGCAATAATGTCAGAGAAATAGATCTCATAAGCATTCCTAGCAAGGTATTCTGTAGAGTGGCTTTAGGCCAAATAACGAAGAGCAGAAGAAATCCTCTGAGTCACAAACTGGATTTAGATCTGGACGGTCCACCATAGATCAGATATTTATTTTTCATCAAATCTTAGACACAGAGTTCAATGTATCCCTGTTTTGCACATTCATTGACTTTATGATAATATTCAATTCCACTAGAGAGGCTTTGTGGAAAGTACTCAAGCGGTACAGTTTTAGCAATAAGCTGATTCAAATACTGCAGTCTGTATAGCATTGCTTGACATGCAGTAACAGTGGATGGTGGTTGGAAGTAAAAACAGTGAGGCATACTCAACAAAACCTTTTTGCTTTATACTTAGAAAACATTTTGGCTAACTCTCTCCATAACACTGATGTATGATATTGGGACAAGTTATCAATCATCTTGACTTTGCTGATGATATCATAATGATAATGCCTGCAGAGGAATACGTGAAGAAGCATATACCAAACCATATACAACAGTCAGAGAATGGGGATTAAGAACGAATGAGCAAAAGACCAAATCAATGGTAAAATAAAAAAGAATCAAGAAGAAAATGAAACTAATCATTAATGATGTTGACAGCTTCTGCTATTTGGGTTTCACCATAACACATGACAGCCATGATAACGGTGATATTGCCAAGCTGATAGCCACTGTCAACAGAACATTTGCATGACTGAATAAAGGCATTTGGAACCTCAAATCAGTGTCCATGACTGCCAAAACCAGAGTATATACAATGCTTATTGTACCCATGTTACTTCATGCAAGCATCTGGAGCAAGAGCTGCAAACATGAAATGAGGTGTCTACACCATATACTAGGTGTTACAAGGCTGATGATGTTCGTCCATCGTTTTCGAAGAAGACCTTGACATCTAGCAGGTTGTGAGCTGTCCATAGTGCGTCCGCAGGCGGCTGATAAGGCCAATACAGGCACGAAATGTTCTGCCACATGTCGGGCAGACATGTGTGGGCACCATTGTTACTACATTTACAGCTCTGGCTTTACGGAGTGCTCGCTTCTCTTGTGCTATAGTTATCCTTCTGGCTTCAGATGTCAGGCAGCCTTGATGGATCAGCGTACGCCATGTCGATCAGTCTTGTGCCAGGGTTTCCCAGGAGGTGATGTCAATATCCAGGGACTTCAGAGAGGCTTTCAGCGTGTCTTTGTATCGCTTCTTTTGTCCCCCATGCGATCGCTTTCCTTGAGACAGCTCACCATAAAAGAGCTGTTTGGGGATGCGGTGGTCTGGCATCCTTACAACATGGCCTGCCCAGCGTGTCTGGGCTTTCATAAGCAGAGTATAAATTGACGGCAGGCCTGCTCTGGAGAGGACTTCTGTATCTGGCACCTTATCCTGCCACCGGATCCTCAGAAGTCTGCGGAGGCAAGTCATGTGGAAGTGGTTCAGTTGCCTAGCGTGCCTCCTGTATACAGTCCAAGTCTCACTGGCATACATCAGGGTAGTTAGCACTACTGCTCGGTAGACTTTAAGCTTTGTAGCAAGGCTTATTCCACGGCGGTCCCACACGTTGGTCAACAGTCTGCCAAATGCAGAACTTGCCTTAGCGATTCTGCAGTTGACCTCGATGTCAATTGTCACTGCGCAAGAAAGGGTGCTGCCAAGGTATGTAAATTGGTCCACTGCTTGCAGCTTTTGTCCCTTCACTATGATGGTGGGCTCTTGGTGTTGGGCTTTCGGAGCTGGCTGGTGCATCACTTCGGTTTTCTTTATGTTGATGAGGAGGCCGAAGTTATCGCATGCTGCTGCGAATTTATCCATGCTAGCTTGCATTTCCTGCTCTGATCCAGCATTCAGGGCACAGTCGTCAGCAAAAAGAAGGTCTCTTAGCACAGTCTCCTTTATTTTGGTGACAGCCTGGAGTCTTCGCAGGTTGAACAGTTTCCCATCAGTCCTGTATCTCAGGCTGATTCCCAAGGAACTGTTCTGAAAGGCGTCTGACAGCATAGCTGAAAACATTATGCTGAACAGGGTCGGTGCCAACACACACCCTTGCTTGACGCCGTTTGTGATGGGAAAGGCCTCTGAAGCTTCTCCGTCGTCCAGAACACGAGCCGTCATGCCGTCGTGGAACTGACGTACCATCAGGATGAATCTGTCAGGGCACTCAAACTTCGACATGATGCGCCACAGACCTTCGCGACTGACAGTGTCAAAAGCCTTGGTAAGATCCACGAAGATGGTATACAGTTCACGATTCTGCTCTTGACACTTCTCTTGGAGCTGTCGAACTGCGAAGATCATGTCCACAGTGCCACGCTCTTTGCGGAAGCCGCACTGTGTCTCGGGTAGTAAACCCTGTTCCAGGTGGTCAATCAGGCGATTCAGCAACACTCGTGCAAGGATCTTACCTGCGCTAGAAAGCAGTGATATTCCTCTATGAATATCACAGACTTTTCGATTTCCTTTCCTCTTGTAGAGGTGTACGATGGACGCATCTTTCAATTCCTGAGGAATGGACCCTTGATTCCAGAAGGACTGGAACAGCTGAGTGAGTTTGTCAACAAGCATTGCACCACCATCCTTATAGATTTCCGCTGGAATCGCATCAGATCCTGAGGCCTTGCCACTAGACAGCTGACTGATGGCCTGTAGGGTTTCAGTCTCTGATGGTGGAACGTCCAGGCTGTAATTAATATCCGCCTGGGGCATTCTGTCAATCGCCTCATTATTGATGGAAGATGGGCGGTTCAGTACGGATTGGAAATGCTCAGCCCAACGCTGTAAAATCAGAGTCTTCTCAGTAATGAGAGTTACGCCATCTAAGTCCAGTAGAGGGGAACTCCCTGAAGGCCGAGGTCCGTACAAGGATCTAAGGGCTTCGTAGAACCGTTTGGCATCGTTTCTATCAGCAAACTTCTGGATTTCATCTGCTTTGGCACTCAACCAGGAGTCCTGCATCTTACGAAGCTTGCTCTGTACGGTCCTGCGAATGTTGATGAAGGCATTTTTCTTAGCTGTTGACAACGGGTCGTTCTGATGAGCATGGTGAAGGCGGTGCTTTTCAGCAAGTAAAGCCTTGATCTCTTCGTCGTTTTCATCAAACCAGTCCTGCTGTTTCCTGTGTGAGGGTCCAAGAACCTTTAGTGCAGAAAAGTGCACAATATTTCGGAAGCGTTCCCAGTTCCTCTCAACGTTTTCCTCTAATTGCAGCTCTGAGAGTTGGTTGTTGAGATCTTCTACTAGTGAAGCTGCTGTGTTGGGGTTCCTCAGTTTACTGACGTTGATCTTTTTCATCACAGCTTTATTTCCCTGCGGACGTCTCTTTGGCTTGATGTGAAGGCTTAATTTAGAGATGATAAGTCTATGATCAGTCCAACAGTCAGCACTCGGCATGGCCTTAGTCACCCTTACATCCTGTCTGTCTTTCCTCCGCACGATGACATAATCAATGAGATGCCAGTGCTTGGAACGTGGGTGCATCCAGGACGTCTTTTTGCGAGTGGGCAGGCGGAAGATGGTATTGGTGATGATCAGATCATGAGTCGCACATGTCTTCAATAGTAGTAGGCCATTGCTGTTGCATTTGCCGATTCCATTTTTTCCAATGACGCCATCCCAGGCAGAGTGATCGGATCCTACTCTCGCGTTAAAATCGCCAAGTAGAATGAGCCTGTCGGTGCGCTTCACGGATGAAAGTAGGGCATCGAGATCTTCATAAAACTTGTCCTTTACTTCATCTGGATTCATCATTGTGGGTGCGTAAGCGCTGATTAGTATAACTCGCTTTCCTCTCGGTAGTGGAAGATGCAGTGTCATGAGTCGATCGTTCACGCCCTTGGGAAGACTGGCAAATTTGCGGACAAGATGATTCTTAACCGCAAAGCCAACTCCAGATTCACGACGTTCGTCACTGCTACGTCCACACCAGAAGAATGTGTAACCACCTCCTGTTTCTGTGAGCTGACCTTCGTTGGCTAGACGAGTTTCACACAGGGCCGCAATATTGATGTTAAATCTTGCGAGCTCTCTGGCGACCAGAGCTGTTCTTCTTTCTGGTCGATCTGCTGAGGGATTGTCTTGGAGCGTGCGTACATTCCATGTACCAATAATGAGTGGTGTCACCTTGCGTTTTGTTGTTTGAAATTTTGTTATTCGACCGCATAAGATGGGATCCCTTCCAGCCGCGGTAAGCTGGCCAGGGTTCTATGAAGCAAACAATGTTTAGGGCACCTTTTCTAGCCCCTTCCTCTTACTACGGAGGTGAGCAGTGCAGTCCTAAAGAGGGCTTCTCAGTCACTCAGGTAGACGCCGAATCCAGCTGTTGCTTCGGTCAGCAAGAAGACGACCATTAGACCTGAGCCGCCTGTGTGCAGGTCCGCGGCTATAGCTCCCAGTGTATCCACACCTGCTGCATCGTCGCTCGCCCATCACCACAGGACTTTAAAGTTTACAGGAATTGGAGGGATGTCAAGACTTGTGCGTGAATTGGATTAAAGTGAGGGAGAGGTGCGCATAGTCAGCCTCACTCTCTCTTCCCAGATTCCATCTTGCTCCAATGGCAGGACAAAAGTCGAGACAGTTGGAGATGGGCTGGGCGCAGTGGTTGACCAGGGCGTCTTTCGCGTCTTGCTGTGCTCTTAGTGTACCACATCGCTTGCAGAAACCGCCTTCATGACCATTGGTCTTATTCCAAAAGGTCTCATCCGCTCAATCCGCCGGAGTCTGTCTTCACATGCTCGGGATAGACAAGGCCCCATCTCACCGAAGGTCTATGCCCGACGGCTACCCTCAACCTGGTTTAGCCAGCCTGTCGAAGCTGTTGCCCGGGGTGTGGCCGCTGCGCATGCTACAGCTACTAGGAGCCACAGGTGAGAGCTGAGTGACAGGTGGGGGCCAAAGGTGGACGAGCTGCCCTGAAGGGACACGACATGCCCCTACACCAGAGGTGCTACCCCTCCCTGAACACCCCATACACCCCATTACAAGGCTAAATAAACTAAAAAATGACATTAATAGAAGAGTGAAAGGGCAGTGCATGACTACAGTCATCAAAAGATGTCAGGTGCAATGGTTTAACTTGTTGCTAGAATGACCCCACACCAATTGCCTACAATTATTCTCTGTGATGAGAGAGGTCCCAGATGCCCAAGGAGACAGTGGTACAACACAGTAAATATAGCCATCCAGGCAATGCCTCTCCCTTCTCCCCCCTCCCAAATAGGCTCAAATGGCAGCTCAAAGAAGACGTGGATGGAATCTGCTTATAACTTCAGCCCTACCCAACCTTCATGTTGGAAAAAGAAGATGATGATGAAAATCACTTGAGTCACAATAAAATCATGAGAGCTGACAATACTAATGTTAACTTGCTCCCAAAGCACGTAAGTCATATTTCTGATGGATAGCTCATTAAATGTAATTTAGCCCTTCAGAATTTGAATGAGTGCACTCATTTATTCATTGTAATCCCATTAGTCTCTCCCTCTCCCCATTCCCTGATGAATGAGACCCATCCCACCTCTCATTCCTGTGCAAACAATGGAAGACAATGGATGCCTCATGCTCCCTCCCCATGTCCCTGCAAAGAGTTCTCAGAATTCCAATCCAGCTTTGGCCGCCTCTCTGGTGCTGGTTCCTCAGCTGAGAGTGTAGTTGATGTGGAAGGCAGGCTAATAGACTTTCTCCCTTCCCATGGTCACAAACCTCAACTCCCAAAGCATCTCTCTATCCCAGGGGTCGGCAACCTTTCAGAGGTGCTGTGCCGAGTCTTCATTTATTCACTGTAATTTAAGGTTTTGTGTACCACTAATACATTTTAACGTTTTTAGAAGGTCTCTTTCTATAAGTCTATAATATATAAATAAACTACTGTTGTATGTAAAGTAAATAAGGTTTTTAAAATGTTTAAGAAGCTTCATTTAAAATTAAATTAAAATGCAGAGCCCCCCGGACTGGTGGCCAGGACCCGGGCAGTGTGAGTGCCATTGAAAATGAGCTTGTGTGCCGCCTTCGGCACACGTGCCATAGGTTGCCTACCCCTGCTCTATCCCAACCTCACCCATCTCTTAACCATGGCAAATTAGCCAGTTCCCAGTATCCCTGGAAACCAGCTATATTCTACATGGAGTTACTATTAAGTCTGGTCAAAAATTTTCCATTACAACTTCTTTGTTGGAAAATTAGGTTTTCAGTTAAATGAAAATTTTCATAGAAAATATCAGATTAATTCAGAAAAAAAATGCACTTTTGTCAGAAAAATAAACCCCCCAAAACTGATGTGTTTCCCCCCTGGAATACAGATATTTGGGGGAGAGGGATTGTAAAAACAATTTTTTTTTCTCCCGTCTTCACATTTTCAATTTGTTATGAAAAATTAACATTTTCCCTAGCAGGGGATAATAGATTTTCTCACCAGCACTAGTTACTATATCCATCACAAGCAACGTAGTCAAGTTTAAACTGTAGTCATAACTTCCAGCTTTACTTTCTGATGGGTTGGGTTTTTGTTTTTTTGCTTTAATTTATAACCATAAGTTTGCATTAACATACACTTGAGCATTAGTTTAAAAACGTGTGTTATCTACAATTGAATAATAGAGTTTGTGTACTACAGTAGCATAATTTTCAATAAAAAGTTTTCAGTATATCTTTCTGGCTTAGGAGTTCTCTTCAATTCTCACATTAACATAAAACTCAGTTTGTATAGTCAGAAATTTGAAGATTTTAAAAGGAATACGGTATATTTTGGTTGTCCATATTAAACTTCTGTATTTTTGCTAAATTGTTTCCAAAATGTTTACTTGCTCATTTTATAATACAATAACTTCAACTTTCAAGCACTGTCTAATGCTGTTTGTGAATGACTTATATATTTGCTCAAGTACTTTATACTGATTATATTATTGTTATAGCCAAATTACTGCTGGGAATAAGTATGCTGGAAGAAAATTAGAGCAGATGGACTATAAATACAGTATGAGTTAAGTTTTAATATTCTTGATATTAATTAGTTGAATACCAGTATATACAAATCCACACAGGGAAAAAAAAAGACATCTGTTTTAACGTTTTCAAAGAAATACAGATCGATAAATCTATGATCTGAAAATGAAATATTAAAATTAATACCTTAGAGTTTGTGTTGACAAATTTAAGTCAAAGAAAAAAAATCAATCTGACTTTAGTGCTGCACTTAGTAACAGAAGGCATTTTTGGAGCTAGTGCAACAAAAAACTTGTACCAATTTTTGCTGACTTGGGCCCTTGTTAATTATACTTTATCACAGTATGTTTTAGAGAAATCTGGAGCCTTCAGACTGCAGTGTGTCTGCTTTAGTGGCTGCAGATGCATGATTATACCTTAATTACTCAAGAGATGAAATCAAATGATTTAACCTAAATAGTCTGATAACACGAAAGCCAGATATCTAAATACAAATTTGATGAGTGAACATGATTTAGTGAGATTACCGTTTTAGGTCACACAAAAGCAGCTCATATTTAACAGATAGTTATGGTTATATAGGAAAAATGGTCCTGGATCCAGAAGGGTTAGTAATATACACATAAGAAATTAGGCAATCTCACAGTCTCCCCCAAACAAAGATTTGGAATCCATATTATCATTATAAATTATGCTACCATTTCAGAAAGCTTGAAAAATATGTTTAAAAGGAAAAGCTATTAAACTTATTTTAATAATATCCCTCTGAATATAATAGCCTCCTCATCTTGTGTTTATCAACCAGTTGCCATTCAGGCTACATTTAAAATAGATTTAGTATTTTTTTTATAGATATCTGTGATGCTGGCAGACCAGATGCCTGCTCACACCACTGCCCCTGGGCCTCAATGAACACTGACAAATACATAGCTGGGAACCAATCTAGCTCACCTGTGTGTTGGTATTGTTAAAATAGGCATCAGATTTACAAACATGTGTTTAGACTTTGAAATGCTTGTGAGTTGCTGCATGCATTAATCTCACTTATAATATGTGTATTCCATGTTATAAGGTAATATTTAAGTGTTTGCTCTAAAATTGTAACCCCCCTCCCCAGTTAGGAGAGAAGTATTAGCAAGCGTGAAATGCTAGCTTACCACAGGTGGTGTCATCTCCTCTCCAACAGAAGAAGGCCCATAGACATCAGACAAGCCAGCGTGGAACATCAGTAGACAAAATACTTTGTTGATTGCTCCGCCACCCCCACCTCCCATGAAGAGGGGACATGCACAAACACTCGAGCTCTGGGGGAAGGGAATAAAAATCCCTGTCAAGAAGAAATTGTTATCCCTATGCTACTTGGACTTCACGGAGAGTGAAAGTCTTCTAAGCATAAATGAGGGATCACTGACTGTTAAGCTTGGGTTACCCCTAAAGGACATATAGCTCTTGCACATTACAGCAGCTTCTGTTACTTGTTGACACCTACGACTTTAACCCATTTGTGCATGATTATCTGCTTTAACCTTGTAAAAAACTAAATTTCTTTTTCCTAGTTAATAAATATTTAGTTAATTTATTATAGGATTGGCTGCAAGTGTTGTCTTTGGTGTGAGATCTGAGGAACAATTGACCTGGGGTAAGTGACTGGTCCTTTGGGACTAAGAGTAACCTGAATATTACTGTGATTTTTGGTGTAGGGGACCATCTATCACACCAGCAAGCTTGCCTACGTTAAGCTGTTATAGTGTTTGAGGAGGTTCATTCTTGATTGACGAAATATAAGTATGGAACACACATAACCAATCGGTGGTTTGTGCCCTGCTTTTTAACTGTGTGCCCTGAGTTTGGCACTGATGGTTGTGAGCCACTCCAGACAGCTTGACAGTATCCACCATTTTTATCCTATTTAATAAATTTGTTTGTTAAATTACTATATGTTAATATGCAAGGTATACAAATAAGTTTAGAGATCAGCTTTGGCATACATTTAATTTATTGTAATCTTGTACAGACTGGTGAACACACTTAGTTCTGAACACAGACGGGTCCTTGTGATATGTAAAGTTTTTGTTCCATAAGTATTTGAGGTAACGTAAAAAACAGGAATTCTGAAGTTAATATTATATATATTTTAAAGTTTTGTTCTCCTGACTGCTAGAAAATATCATTGTGCACTTACAGAGCGAAAACTATCCATTAAATTTTGTTCACAGCAACTTTTTGTTTTGAATCAGCCAAGTTATAAACCTCTAAATCATGTACGGATATAAGAGAAACGACTACAGATCACTTAGGGCTGGTCTCTACTACTGGGGAGATCGATGCTGCTGCAATTGATGAAGCAGGGATCAATTTAGCAGGTCTAGTGAAGACCCACTAAATTGACAGCAGAGCACTTTCCAGTCGACCCCGGTACTCCAGCTCTCTGAGAAGAGTAAGGGAAGTCAACCAAAGAGTATCTCCCATCAACACAGTGCAGTGAAGATATCAGGGTAAGTCAGTCTAGGCCAGTGGTTCCCAAACTGGGGTTTGGGAACCCCTGGGGGTTCGCAAAATGTTACAGGGGGTTCTCAGGAAAAAAAATCCATAATGGGGGACAGAGCTGTCCCTAGAGACCTCGGGAAGCCCGGAGCCAGCAGCCCGGAGCCCCTGGACTTCCAAGAGCTAAGCAGATCAAAACAAGCATATCTATCACACTGAGGAGATTTACACTTCAAGACTCCTTATAAGAAATGGAAAGGGAGGTGGATATTTTTTGCTGTTTTTTAAATTAAATAGGCAGCTAGTATTGTTTTTTTAAATTATTATGAAGAACAAGTTTAAGCTTGTTAAGTGTAATGTGCATTGTTTGCCTGGACTGCTCAAGACCTGAATGCTTGTATAGGAGGAATTCTTTGAGTTGGCTTCTTAAATACCTTCATGATGTTTCACATCTGATACTCCTTGATGAAACATGGGAGCCTTGTCTTATAACAGACTTATTCAAAGTGATACAAGCTACGAAAGTGAGATCTTGGAAGAGTGTTGCCATTTTCATAATGTAATCAGAATACTGTAATGATAAATAATAATAATAAATAGTGTGTAATATGCATGTCATAAAAACAAATTTTATATTTCCCAGATCACTGCTTTTATAATTTATACTCAGATAAAGGAGAAAATCCTGGAAATATTCATTTTTAGGACAGGGTTCGCAAGACTGGACATTTTAGTGAAAGGTGTTCACAGGTTGTTGAAGTTTGAGAGCCACTGATCTAGACTATATCAACTCCAGCTATGTTATTCACATAGCTGGAGTAGCGTAATTTAGGTCAACTTACCTCTGTAGTGAAGACAAGCCCTTAGAGTCACACTAGGAGGCAGCACTATGATACAGGTATACTGCTTCTGTGCTGTTACTCATGCAAGTATCCAAGCAAGCTTTATATCATATTGTAATATCAAGCACTACAAACTGAAAATGAAAGCACTTTCCTTTGTAACACTTCCATAAAAAGGGAGGAAAGGTTAAAATTGGTATAAAAAGTGTCAAAGTCTTTACCATACATATTAAGAACTAGATATTACCCTTAGGTACAGCCCAGAGTAAGCAGTGATATGGTATATTACACCTCCCCTCAAGGAACTGTGACTTAGAGTTCCTCCCCTGCTCCCCTCTTGTTCTGGGGAGAAGTAATTTACTGCAGCCCTTGAAAGGATGCTGCTTACTTCCCCTGCTATGTATCCAGACAGTTCTCCCCCAGTCTCTGCCTCTTCACCACCACCTCTCTATGGGGAACACCCAGAGAACAAACCCTGCACAAAACTCAGACCCATACTGTGGGTAACCCTAATGCAGTCATACAATCAGGATGAGCAGCATAAGAACTAGTCACAATCCAACCCTAGATGAAAAAAAGAAGCTTCTCACAACTTAGCCCTGGTCTACACACAGCCCCGGGGTCGAACTAGGGTACGCGAATTCAGCTACGTGAATAAGGTAGCTGAATTCGAACTACCCTAGTTCGAATGACTTACCCGTCCAGACGCCGCGGAAGCGAACTCCGCGGCTCCAAGGTCGACTCCGCCAACTCCTCCTGCCGCGGTGGAGTACCGGAGTCGACCGCGGCGCTTCCGGAGTTCGAACTATCGCGTCTAGATCAGACGCGATAGTTCGAACTCCGAGAAGTCGAACTCGCCGCGTCGACCCGCGCGGTAAGTATAAACGTACCCTTAGACAATGAAACCATCTGTTTGGATTGTCAGAAACTGTATTATAGTATTAGGTATAGTGTAATGTATGTGCTTTTAAATAATATTCACTACTTAGATGTATATTATTTAATTGTTTACATCTTGTCTAATGTAGTACATATTGAATTAAGCCCTTTTAAAATAAAATATTTACATTCAATTTACAAATATTATTTACAAAACAGACTAATTTTTCATACTAATTCATCATTCATGATACATAAATTTAGAAAAAAATTCTACACTTGAAATTAAGTATTCACATTCTACTCTTGTAATTTTAGTCAAGAATAGGGAACATTTTTAATAGGAAATATGCAGAATTTTCTCAGCAATATGAGAAGTCAGATTTGGCTACTGTGGTAAATTTAATAAAATATGCTTTTCCACTTCATTAAAACAGAGGAGAGAGAAAAACAAACAGCACTTAGCATGTCATTTAAAAAATCCTATGTATTTTTAGTTTCATACTTACACAGGTAAATACTTGTAATTGGTCTCAGCTTATATATCATCCTGCTCCGGCAGTAAGAGATTTCAACTGAACCATTTTTATTTTAATTTAGTGAATCCATTCTCAAACTGATTTGTGTTGTATTAGCTGAGCGCATAAATATGTATGCCTTCAATAATTTATAGCTACCACCTATCATTTTTTACGTAAAGAAATCTATCTATTGATAAAGAAAAATGCCTTTTTTCCTTAAGGTAAGTCTTTGAATTACAGTGTGTTATAAACTGGAAATTGGTGTGAATGTATTGGCCTTTTGTTCCACAGCAACATAAAATTGTTAATCTATGACCAGCATGAAACATTAAGCTGCCTTTGATTTTTCATTCCAATTTAATTCACTTGGCTACCCTTCAGTGATTGGCTTTGACTGGAAAGTCACATGTTATATAGAGACAAAAATCACAACTGCTGCTTAAGCTTGTCATGCTGGGAAGTCATTCAATTAAAACTGGAGCTATTTGCTCACAGTATCTATCAAGGTCAGTCTTCACAGGGTCTTGTAAACTCAAAGGCCTTGTCCTGAACATTCAGTTTTGCTTAATTCTCTTCATACTACTGTACACCTACAGACTAAGTCAAGCATGCAGCATGGATTTACAGTACCATATTGTTAACACTATTTTCAAGTAGGTTTTAGCTTCACTGGTCAGGAGTCCTGGTGATCTATATTATCACATTAAGAAGTGCTGCAACACATACAGTACCTATGACATTTTAAAGTAAGGATGAAAGGGTTAAATTGCCTGATGAGGGCATCTGAGTGAGAAGTTGTGCTGAATATACTTGGAAACAAAATGATATATCTAGAGAGCTAAATATTTATATCACACTTAGTAACTGTGCTACCAGAGCACCTTACGAGATTGAAAAATCCAAGTATCACACTAGACTCTTAGGGTAGGTTTACACTTACCTTCCCGGTCGACGCGGTGAGTTCGACTTCTCGGAGTTCGAACTATCGCGTCTGATCTAGACGCGATAGTTTGAACTCCGGAAGCGCTGTGGTCGACTCCGGTACTCCACCACTGCAAACGGCGGTGGCGGAGTCGACGGGGGAGCCGCGGAGTTCGACCCCGCCGCGTCTGGACGGGTGAGTAGGTCGAACTAGGGTACTTCGAATTCAGCTACGCTATTCATGTAGCTGAATTTGCGTACCCTAGTTCGACCCCCCTTCTTAGTGTAGACCAGGCCTTAGAAGTAGCTTTCTCCTATTTAAATATAAAACACAAGCACTGATGGATAACATACTATTACTGTTCCAAAACTTGGAAGAAGCTCTTACTATACCATATAAATGATATGTTGATTAAGGTGTTCCTAAGAATGTTTTGACTTGACATACTGAGATGATTCCAAACAGTTCATCCTAAAAGCCATGTCATCACATTTAAGTGGGATACGAACATATGAATTTTCCCTTAGCTAATCATTTTTAGTCATTCTTATTCAAGTAATTGGAGGGTTGAATAGAGTTGATCAAATTTTGCAGATCTGAGGAGAAATGGAAATTCATGTCCATCCATTAAAGTAGGGATTAGCTGTATGCAAACAGATACTATTTTGTAACAGCTCAAAAGGTCAGATAACTATGCTGATTACTTTGCCTTTTAGCGTGACTGTTGTGTTGTTTTGGATCCATACCAAATATTAAGTATTTTTTATTGTATTTGTTTCTTGAGAGGTAGACTTTACATTTAAAATTATCCTTTTCCTCCAGGAGACTGTTGAAATTTCTTCGATTCCTCTCCCCTTTTTAAAAATAGATGTATATTTCAGTTAAAAGCTGGCCTTACTGGCTAAAACCATGTTTGGCTTCATGGTACATATTCTTCACTGTTTACCTATCAACCACTTATATTAACTTTTATATTTATAGTATTACTGTATAACGCAGGAACCCTAGTCATGGACCAGGATCCCATTGTAGTAGCCGCTAGACAAACACAGAACAAAAATAAGTAGATTGTAAGCTCTTTGGGGAGAGACCAAGCAGAAGACACCATAAAGACAAATGGGGGAGTACAAGAAAACAATGTCAGCATGATAGGCAGTGGTCTCATCATACCAGTGGCCTACTTGTTGTCAAGTTTAGCATAGGCATCACAGAAAAGAAGAGTTTTAGGAAGGGTTTTGAAGGAAGATAGTGTGGTAGTTTTGAGTATGTTTACAGGGGGCTTCTTCCACACAAGGGGTAGCATGGGAGAAAGCATGTAGGTGCTTTTTTGACAATTTAACAAGTGGGCTATGCAGACTGGCATCATGGGCCAACTGGAGATGGGAGTTGCCATCTAGATAGCAAATGAGAGATGATAGGGTGGGAACATGCTGTGAAGAGTCTTAAAAGTAAAAACAAATAGCTTTACTGAGGGATAGCTCAGTGGTTTGAGCATTGGCCTGCTAAACCCAGGGTTGTGAGTTCAATCCTTGAGGAGGCCATTTAGGGATCTGGGGCAAAAAAAATCTGTCAGGGACAGTACTTAGTCCTGCTAGTGAAGGCAGGGGACTGGACTCAATGACCTTCCAAGGTCACTTCCAACTCTATGAGATATGTATATCTCCATATTTTTTTATGCTTTATGTGACAGAGAAAGCAAAGAAAGGGGTGACATGGTCAAAATGATGGGGTAGGAAAATGATCTTTGCAGCAGTATTCTGAATGGATATGAGCAGGTCAAGATTGCATTTCTGCAGGCTAGAGAAAAGGATGTTGCAGCAACTGAGACGTAAGATGACAGCCTGGACAAGAGTTTAATTTGTGTGAACAGATAGGAAAGGCGATGCCTTAGAGATGTTCTGGAGACTGAATCTCCAAGATTTAGACATAGCCTGGAAGGCTTGTGGGCAGGAGAGGAATATTAAGCGATCTGCTGAGTTTGCGCTGATGGCTAGACATACACAAGATGTCAGAGAGAGGCTGAGATTTTAGTGTGGATAGAAGAAACCAGGTAGAGATGCAAGCTGTCTGCATAGACATGGTAATTGAATTTCTTTGCAGTTGAGATTACCAAGAGCTAAGATGTGGAGGGAGAAGATGAGGAGACCAAGAACAGACCCCTGTGGAAACCCCATAGAAGGTGGAGGAAGGGAATGAGAAAGATCCTCCAAAGGACCTGCTGAAGGAACAGTTAGACAGGTAGAAAGAGAATCAGGGGAGGACAGAATCACAGAAGCCAAAGGAGAGAAGATTTCAAGAAAAGAAGCATGGCTGATGGTGTTGCATGCAGCTGACAGGTCAAGGAGGATGAGGAAGGAATACTGGTTCTGAGGTTTGGCTAGGAAGCTATTAGAGACTTTGATGAAAGCAGTTTCAGTGGAGTGCCTGGAGTGGAAACTGGACTGGAGAGAGTGTAGGATGGAAATGGAGGAGAGGAACTTCAGACAGTGATTGTAAACAGCACATTCAATGAGCTTAGAGATGAGAGGAAGAAGGGAGATGAGGCAGTTGCGGGCGAGGCAAGTGGTGTTAAGCATGGGGTTTTTTTTCTTGGTTTTGTTTAGGACTTTTTAAGATGAGAGAGAATAAAACATGCTTGTATTCTGAGAGGAAAGAGCAAGAGGGGAGTGAGAGGCTGAGAAGAAGAGTAATGTAGGGAATGAGCATGGGTGCAAGGGAGATCAGGAGAGGGCAAGTGGAAGAGGACAGCAGACAAGAAATTTCTGTATCTGTGACAGGGGAGGAGGAGGAGAAAGTTGTAGGAAAGGAAGGGAAAGGAAGGCAGGCTGAGGGGAGAGGGAAGGTCACATAAACTGTATTTTGACTAAGGTGAGAAGCCACCTCTAGGATTAAGCCAGATTCTTTATTTAAGCAAATCACAAAAATGTGGCAGCTCTCCTGCTGTGTCCTCCTTTACACCTTCTCCCAGCTCCCTCTTGTGTTCTCAAGTATATATTGCATAAAGTCACTCCAGCTCCATTCAGTTACCATTGAATCCAACATGAAACCCAGTTATCTTGCATCCAAATTGTAACATATTTTATAGGTAGTGATCATAAATAACTAAAAATTACTTTTAAATAAAACAATAGATCATGTACGTGAACAAGAGTAAGCAGGGCCGGCTCTACAGTTTTTGCCGCCCCAAGCAGCGCGCCGAATTGCCGCCCTGGGCGAGGGGGGGGGGCAGTCCGTGTGCCCTTAGGGCAGCAGGCGCGTTTCCGCGGCGGCGGCAATGCGGCGGCAGCTTCTATGTTTAGCTGAAGCCGCCCCTGACAGCTAAACATAGAAGCTGCCGCCGAATTCCCGCTGCCGCGGAAATGCGCCTGCCGCCCAAACGGCACACAGACTGCCCCCCCCGCCCCCGCCCGCGGCAGCAATTCGGCGCGCTACTTGGGGGCAAAGCAAGGGGGACTGCCGCCCCTTGCAGAATGCCGCCCCAAGCACCAGCGTGGAATGCTGGTGCCTGGAGCCGGCCCTGAGAGTAAGTTAACCTTATGAGTTTCTGCAATGGATATGTGAAAATGTACAAAGTGAGATTGCAGTGTGCCATCCTGAGGTTTTCAAAATCATACACATCTACTTTCATTTCTGAATTAGAAAGTATTCAAACCAGAAAAGGGAGCAGTCCTACCCCAACCTCTTCATTCTTTATACTTTTTGCAAAATGTTCAAAGAGTATTCACACTGAATTTCCTGTTGTGAACCAAGTAACATGCATGTATACCATTTTCATGTGAATTACATATGAGAAACTGCATGATTTTTCCATGTGACTTATGTGCAAACTCACCTCAGGAAATGCAAATTTATGGACAAAACCCATAGTATTTTTAAAATACAAATTAGCAAGTCTCTCAACCACTTAGAGAACATATTTATAAACCCTTTTCATTCTTCAAACAAAAAGCATAAAAATCAGTATAATATCAGCTGTCTTCTATTCTAAGAGTCTTTAAAGAGAGCTTTGTTTCTATAAAACTGATTTTTTTCCAAAGCCATGGTGCATGAGAAAATCACAAGACCTAGTTACTGAATTCATCTTACTGACTTTGTCTATTTTCAAATCAAAGAGCTAGTTAATTAACACAACCTCCTCCCCCAATACCAATATAAAATTCAAGCAGTAAAAACCACTTATTAACCTGTTCTGTAACTGTTGTTCTTCAAGATGTGTTGCACATGGCCATTCCATATTGTGTGTGTGTGTGTGTGTGTATCCAGTGTGCCAGAGTCAGATTTTTCCTTTAGTGGTACCTATCAGGGCAGCATATGTGCTCTTAGCTATCTCATATTACTGCATAATAGTATAAAGGGTGGAGCTTTCCCAGACCACCACCTCAGTTCCTTCTTATCATATTGTGATACAGAAGGGAAGGAGGATGTGTCGTGGAACGGACACACACAACACACCTCAAAGAACAGCAATGGTTACAGAACAGGTTAGTAACTGCTTTTTCCTTCAAGTGACTGCACATGTCCATTCCACCTTAAGTGACTTACAAGCAGTTCAATCCAGGAGGTGGGTTTCAGAGTTTACCTGAATAATGACTGAAGAACTACTTGTCCAAACTTGGCATCATCTCTTCAATGATTACATGTAGTATGAGTAGCAAAGGTATATACTGATGACAAAGCTGCAGCTCTACCAATGTCTGTTATTGGTGCTAGAGCCAAAAGCTGTGGAAGCTGCTTGAGATCTTGTAGTGTGTGCTACCATCTTTCTTGGAGGGGGTACATTGGCAATGTTGTAACAGACATATGCAGGATGAAATCAAGGACAAAATCCTCTGCACCTTTCATACTATCCACAACTGACATGAACAGCTGTGCTGATGAGCTAAAAGACCTACTTCTGTCCAAGTAAAAAGCCAATGCCCTTCTTACATCCAAAGAATGGAGCCTCTTCTCATCCTTATGAGAATAGGGACTAGGACAGAAAGTCAGTAAATATATGACTTGATTGAGGTGGAAGTCTAATACTATGTTAGTTAGGAATTTCAGATGTGGATAAAAGTATACCTTGTCCTTATAAAACATTTATTCAGGTGGGTCAGCTACCAATGCTCGTAATTCCACCACCCCTGTTAATAGCGAGCAAAAAGTTGTTTTCATGAATAGATGCAGCAAAGAGCAGTCCTGTTCATAGGGCGATCCCATCAACCTTGTTAGCACCAGATTAAGTCCCATGGAGGAATGGGATTCATGACCTCCATAATCTGTCCAGACTCTTTCAGAATCTGACTGATGTAGGATTAGAAAACACTGAGTGGCCCACAATTGGGGGGTGGAAAGCAGAGATAGCCACCAGCTGAATTCTAATGGAACTAAATTGACAGGCCTTGTTGCTTCACGTGGAATAAATAGTCCAAAATATGTTGGATAGAGGCCAGGACTGGCAGCACACCCTTCTGCTTTGACCATAAGGAGAACTGCTTTCACTTCAACAGGTAAGTATAATCTAGTAGATGGCTTCCTGCTGGTTCAGAAGAAGGTTTTGCACACTCTCCAAAACTTCGCTTCTTGAGCATGGAGTATCCAGGTCATAAGATGAAGAGTGGCCAGACTGAGATATAGCAAGAGACTATGGTTCTTGGAAATCAGGTCAGGTTCTGTGGGTAATGTTAAAGGAGACCCGACAGAGAGGGCTCCACAGACTGAAGAACCAATGCTGGTGTGGCCAATCCAGTGCTACGAGGATCACACAAGACCCAATGAGTACCACTAAAGGAAAAATCTCCTACACTAGCGTGCTGGGCATGCACGCACCTAAAGTGGAATAGATATGTGCAATCACTCAAAGAAGAACTTAATATTCATTACTTTTGCCACCTACAGTAAACAGCTGAGATGAAACCTTATCTGCATTTTAATTTTCAGATACAATTTTATTAGCAAAGCCCCATACTATTAACCAAGAAAATCAAACCAAACACAATCAAACAAATTCAAAACTAAGACTAACTCAGTCCTTAACTCATCCTATTATTTCTAAATATAACCATACGATATGAAACACCACACACAACTAGGACTACCAGACTTCAATAGGTATCTCTAGGCACAAGCCAAGGAAGTATCATCTTTAACTTCTTTTTCCTAAGGTGGTTTTATATTGGAAGTAAAGTCCTGTAAAATTGGACTGTTATGGTTCATGTGGAAAGAAGGGATTTCCTTAGCAATGTTTCAGGAACAAAAGTTTATGAACTCAGGACTGAGTGGACTTGTAGGCTCTAAAGTTTTACATTGTTTTATTTTTGAATGTAGTTATATTTTTGTACATAATTCTACACTTGTATGTTCAACTTTCATGATAAAGAGATTGCACTGCAGTACTTGTACTAGGTGAATTCAAAAATACTATTTATTTTGTTTTTTACAGTGCAAATATTTGTAATAAAAATATAAATGGAGCACTGTATACTTTATATTCTGTATTGTAATTGAAATCAATATATTTGAAAATGTAGAAAAACATTTCAAAAACATAAAAAAGTTAAATACATTTAAATAAATTGTATTAAGAGTGTGATTAATTTTTTCACTGCAATTAATTTTTTTAATCACATGATTAATCACAATATATATTTGATGTATTTTTGTAAGTGGAATGAATTCCTCTATGTTTAACACTTTTATTCTGACACTTCTGTTTGTTTGGCACTAAAATAGGGAAAGAAAACAAATTCATTGTGCATCCAAATAATGGGAATTGGCCACTTAGTATTTGTTCTGACCTAGAAGGACATCTCAGTGACAGGAAAGCAGAGCTGCTTTTCACTGTAAGAAAAAGAATTATAATGCACAAGACCTTTGCAACATTTTTTTCATATGAACTCAAAAAAATATCCTATTCAAAATTTAAAAACTTGATGCTCTCCCTTCAAGCAAACACATGATAGTTTTGCAACAGAGCCTTTAGGGGATTCCACAGTTCAACTATGGACGCATGCAACTTAGACCTTGTCTACACTAGAGTTACAGCTGAGTCAGGGGACCTGGTTGCAACATGCTTCTAATCCATATCATAGATGGGGCTCAACAGCAGTGGATGTCTCTTCAGGTCCCAGTTAATACTTAGCATCATAAATCTCCTGTCTCTACTATAAATCATTATTATTTATATTTCAATTGTACCCAAAAGCCCCAATCATATGGAGGCCCTGTGTGTTAGACTATATAAACATGTAAGATAGCAATTTAACTGAAGCAACAATGTCAGCACATGATCTTATTGTGAGTCTCGTGATATTTGGTGGTTTCTTTAAAGCCACAGCTCCTGGAGACATACAAGAGTCTTAACTTATACTAAAAACAAACAAACAAAACAAAAAACAAGGGAACACAACATTTCTTGTTTTTATAGAATCTCATGATTCTGATGGATGTGATACGTGACTTTTGATTGGGTGGGTCTGACGATACAGATTTTTATTATCAAGTCCTCAACTTGATTGTAAAAGTAAGATAGACAGAGGCCTCACAAGTGTATTTATGATGTAGCCCAAGAACTGCAGTCAAGTCTTTGGTAGCCTAACCTAATAACCAGCATAGTCCCCCTACCATACACTTCTTTTTGTGTACTATATACACTGTGGCCTTGATCCTGCAAAGACTTATGGGCATTCTTAACTTCACTACCCTAAGCAGTCCCCCTGTGACTACTTATAGTGGTAAAGCTAAGCACATGCACAAGGACTACAGAGTAATCCAGTTAAGCATGTGCATAAGCATTTGCAGGAATTGAGCTTGATTGAACTGCCCATGATGATGTCATGTCCATTTGAGACATGCCAATTAACTTCTGGCTACTAAAATGTAAAGAAAACACTGCAGCATTTCACAAACCCAACTGCAATATGTAACATTATCAGCTGATCTTACAACTAGATACAAGTAATAGCAAATCCCCTTTGCTTCTCTTACCACAGTGAACAATTAACAACAAGGCTTGCTCATCATTTAATAAACACAGAAATATATCTCCTCAGAAAAATGGTACAAGTTTCCATAGTGTTTTAAATTTTAACATTTAAACAGCAGCTACAGAGGGTTTGGTTTTAGACCTCTGTGGCAGCAAAGTTTGCACGCCATGGTAGGCTACAGAAACTTCAAAATGGGAGTTATTTTATTATTTCCTGCAAGCCTTAATCTCTTCTTAAGCTTTTAATTTGTACTTTGATAATTCAAACAGCATTACTGCCTGTAGAAACAATTCCCAAGAATTCTACTAATGAATTACTTTTGGACCATAAATTCTGTCCAGTTAATAGTTCACTTGATAAAATGAAAGCTGTGGCCTGCTTAGTGGGCCAGCGGTTGCACTTCAGTACAAGTATAACTGGAGATGCAGAAATCCATATGCTGAAGCGAAGGATGGATAGCCAACCTGTAGGGTTGCCAACTTTCTAAACGTACAAATCTGAACATCATAGCCCTGCTCCTTCCCTGCCCACACCCTCGCTCACTACATTTCCCCTCCCTTAGTGACTTGCTCTCCCCCACCCTCATTCACTTTCACTGGGCTGGGGCAGGGGGCTGAGGTGCTGGAGCAGGTGAGGGCTCTAACTGGGGGTGCAGGCTCCTGGGCGGAGCCAGAAATGAGGGGATCAGGGTGAGGGAGGGGGCTCCGGGCTGGGGTAGGGATTTGGGGTCTGGGCTCTGGGGTGGGGATAAGGGCTTGGGGCACAGGAGGGGGCTGCAGGCCGGGGGGTGGGGTCGAGAGAGTCAGAATACGGGAAGGGGCTGTGGGTTGAGGCAGGGGGTTGGGGTGTGGAAGAGGGTACGGGCTCTGGACTGGGGTGCAGGCTCTGGGGTGGGGCTGGGGATGAGGGGTTTGGGGTGCAGGAGGGGGCTCCAGGCTGCAGAGTGGGGCCAAGGGATTTGGAGTGTGGGAGGGGGCTGTGTGTTGAGGCAGGGGGTTGGGGTATGGGAGGAGGTGAGGGCTCTGGGGTGGTGTGGTGTTTAGATGTTGCTTGTAATTATTAGAACTGGGAGCACTGGCTGTTGGGAGTCTGAAAGGACAGGAAACAGGAAGAAGGGGGGAGGAGTTGAGGAGGCAGAGTGAGAGTTACAGAGGGTGTAACAGCAGCTTGCTAACGAGGTTTCCACTTTAAAAATAAAGTCCTGTTGAAGTTTGTTAGTACCTTGCCTGGTTGTTACAACAGATGGGGATGAAGGGTTTGGGATACAGGAGGGGGCTCAGGGCTCGGGCAGGGGGTTGAGGCGCGGGCTTACCTTGGGCGGCTCCAAGTCAGCAGCGCAGCAGGGCTAAGGGAAGCTCCCTGCCTGTTCTGGCTAAGCGCTGGGGCCCAGAAGCAGCCAGCAGGTCCGGCTCCTAGGTGGTGGGGCCAGGAGGCTCCGCGTGCTGCTCTCATCTGCAGGCACCTCCCCTCTCCCAACTCCTATTGGTCGTGGTTCCCAGCCAATGGGAGTGCAGAGCCGGTGCTCGGGGCAAGGGCAGTGCATGGAGCCCGGTGGCCCCCCTGCCTAGGAGCCAGACCTGCTGGCTGCTTCTGTGGTGCGCCCCAGTGCCAGGACAGGTAGGGACTAGCTTGCCTTAGTGCTGCAGCACCACTGACCAGACTTACCAGCCCAGTCAGCATTGCTGACTGGAGCCGCCAGGGTCCCATTTCAACCGGGTGTTACGGTCAAAAACCGGACACCTGGCAACCCTACCCTGAGCAACAAAAGATACAAGCCCAATGCCACCAAAACATGATATTTGCTATAAATAAAGCAATGGCAAAGAGCCAGGGAAGCATAAATAGAGAGCACCCTCTGCCCACCAAATAATGGAAATGCTTTCAGTGCATCTACTACTATCCGTAGCCAGCTAGGTATTCCAATTTAAACTGTGGGAGCATGCAGTGGGTATCCCAGAATGAAAGAGGGTAAATATCCACCCAAATCCATTCATAACAGCACAAGAGTCATAGTCATCATCTTGATTCTCTAGTCTTATGACTTCAGTTGATAGTTGTGGGAGTGAGGAAGGAATTGCTTGTGTAGAGCTGTGTGAAAAGTTTCATTCACAGCCATGCCACTAAACGTTGGATTTTTGCCTTTAAAACAACAAATAACAAAATAAACCCGAAGAGATCACTTGTTCCAGCACCCCTGCCAGACACAGCATTGTACAATAGTTCCACAAAAATCTGGATCTGGCACCTGGATCCTAGTGTCTTCTAAGTTCAGTGATTTGTAGTTAGACAAAAGTTTGAGATTGGATAAAAAGATTTGAAAAACTGTAATGACTTTTTTTTTACAGTATCTTTATGAAGGTGGTGAGTAGAGTTTCATTTTGTGGGTATGGAAGCACTGTTCTGTTTCCTTCTCATTTCCCTTATCTATGAAGAACTTTGAGAAGTCACTGAAGTGTGTAGCCCTCTCCCGTAAGCTGTAAAATCACACAGAGCATGCTCACTACTCCCCCAACTCATTATTCTTCACACCCAGATGCTCTAAAACTAAAACTCCCCAGTACTCCAATCTCCCAGAAAAACCTGGGCCTTGTCGTGCCAGTTAACATGATGCAGAGATAATTGTCCAGCATGCAGTATATATTTCACATTATACAAGTATATTGTAACATGATTCTCATGTGCAACACTTTAAAACACATTTTGTTATCACAGCATTTATATGAACTTGTTGTAGTTACATGGCCAAAGCACCAATCTTACCCTAAGTTATTATAAATTAATTTACTTGCACTACAAGTTCAAAATACCATCTGGTAAGCCAAATCAACTACCAAATGATTTTGACAATAGATATTCAGTCTATTTGACAATCTATTACATATATAACAGGAAAATAAGCAAGTACAAATTTTCACCCTGTGTAGGAAATGAACTTATAACTGGATGCATAACATATGGTAGATATGAATATCTTACATGAGTGAAAAATATTCAGCTCGTGGTAAATGTTGTGCACCTAAATATCTGGCAAACACCACAAACTATAATGATCACTTTAATAAAAACCAAATATATTATCAAATTTCAAATCAGAGCTTTAATTAGTAAACAAACTACTTTAATTGCAAATGCATTGTTTAAGCCCCAAAAATCGGTCATTATTAAAAGACCACATCTGGGATGTTTAGAGTTTGACAGAATTTTTTATGGTCTGAAATAGGACTAACCTGTACATAGCTGCTGCTGTGTCTGAGTAGTTAGTTTTTCTTGGATAGTGCATTTTTCCAAATGCTCTCCAGTTGTGCGCTGATGTAGGCCTGGTTGTCTTATAGAAAATCCCAATTCTCCAGATTCAGAAAACTTCAGATAGAACTGTGATTCCAAATCATTAGCAAAGGAGAGGTTTGTGGCATCGTGTCTCCCACTGCGATAGTCATTCAACACAGACTCTTTTTCGGTGTTCTGTGTAGGTAGTGGAAGAATCCTATGGTGCAGCTGTGGACTAGGCAATCTCGAAGATAAAGGAGAAGGAATAGGTGACATTTGTTTGTGTGCATTGGATCCTGAATATGAATTATTAAAAACATTACAGACAGCAACTAAAGAGGGTGATAGCGGCCTTTTCTCTTCCGGTTTAATGTTAGTGCTTGTCTGAGAAATATCAGTTCTTAAATGTATTGGCAGATTTAAAAACAAACCTTTGTTGCTCTCCTGGGGTACGGTAGCTCTTTTGTCATACATTGAGCCTGGTAGGTTTTTGTCTGCTCTTGTAATTTGTTGTAGTCTCTTCCATTCTGCAGCTTCATCTAAACTGTCATTCTGGATAATTTTCAGAAGGGTTTTATTGACTGCTGCTACAAGGTTGCATGACTCATCAGTAGTCTGCAGTCTCTCTTCTTTGCACTGCAAAACACAGCCATTGCATTCCTTTTCCTGCATCACAGTGTACTTAGAGTCAACAGTAGCTTCCCCTATACTGAATACCTCAGCTTTTGTTATAAATTCACTGCACACTTCAGAGAGAACAGGTGTAACAGTTTCCTTATCTTCTTGAGTATCAGTGTAAGAAAGGTTATCATCAGACTCCGTATGGGTTTTTATAACTTTCTGCATACATGCTCTCAAATCCTGTACTTTAGCAACAACTCTGGCTGTAGGTTTCTTACTACGGGTCTGCTCAGTATACTCATAACCATGCAGGCTTTCAGCTGCTGCAGTCTTGTTTAAGGCCTCAAATCTGTTAGATAAACTGTCTTGGAAAGAGTTTAACAAAGGGCTGCTGTGCTCCACCTTCATTACTTTAAGAGTATCCTCTGCATCATGCAATAGACCAGCACTGGGATGTGTAATACAGCTTCCATACACATCATTGTCATATTCGGATAGAGAATCAGACAGGTCCGTTTCTGATTTCAAAGTCCCACTGCACTCAAGAAAATACCCATCTTTTCTCCATCTTTCTGGTGGTATATTCATGTCAAATGGTAAATCATCCTGGTCTTCTACTGTCTGCCAATTAGAATTGGAACAGGAACCAGGAGAGCTGCCAGCAGAAAATTTGGTGGGAAGTGTCCTTTTATTTCCCAGTTGCATATCTGTCCTGTTTAACACAGAAGGTTCCAAATTGCCGTGAATCTTCTTTTTCATTTTCTTGTTTATGAACTCCTCCAAGCTCTCTCTCCTTCTGCCAGTTTTCCTCATCTTTTTGTTTCTCAAGCTGGGTTTCTGATCTGTGGATCCCAAAAAGATTTCCTGCTGATCCTTGAAACTTAAGAGATCATCATCTTTAAATTTCAGTCCTCCAGAAGCATCCTGTAGCTTCCCCTCCTGATTTCCCATTTTAATACCCAGAATGTTGTGTGAACTGAGTAGGTTAGCTAACAGCCTCTCTTTTTCAGCAGTTAGTTTATACAGCTCAGTGAGAATATCTTTAGTGGTAGTTTGCTTGAAAAAAATATCTCCAACATTTTCATAAGGTTTCTCTCTTGGTTCTGCTGTCTCTGACCCTTCTCTTACTTGATAGCAGTTATGAAAACGTTTATTGGATTTGTCTAGAGTTACACAGCCCTTGTATGTAAATCCTCTGACTTTTCCCTTTGGGAGATAGAAGCTGACGTAACAGAGTTCCATAATGGGCCTGTGCAATTGGAGGATAGTATGAGTGCCTTCCATTATGCTCACCTAATTATTCATTCATTTAAATTATGTGGTCAGTGTTTCAAAGCTTGCATGAGACAGCATGTGATGTGGAGAATGTACAGAAGGCATCTGACTAATCTTCTACTGTAACGTTGCCTGTAAAAAGGAAAAAAAAACTTAATGAAGGCAATTTTGATGTAACAAACTGCAAATTAGTAGCACAGCATCACAATCTTTTCTCAATATACTCCCTGATACCCGTCTTTCCATTGCAGAATTTAACACAAAAAGGATGGCAACAGTAAAATTCATGCTCGGTGTCATAACATTTACCCCCAGGTGCTCTTGATCTGTGCCTTTTCACAGGGTTACATGGAGTTTTCCAGGGAACTTGCACCACCCTTCCAAAGCCAAGTTGCTTGTCAACTCTGCAGCTATCCCCCCACATCCCCACACACTGCTGAAAAAGTAACTTACTGTTGAACTCCCTGGCTGATACAAGTATCAGTAGCCACAGTCTTAATGAAAAGTGCAAGCTGCCAGTTCCACTTTGCTCAATATCACCAGAAATATAACCATTAAACTATCAAACACAATAGCTTTCACTGATATTTATTTCACATGAAAGAACCCCCAAACCACTCTCAAACAATTAAAAAGAGATTGTTGGTCAAATTCTGCCCTTATTTACAGTCATGCAACTCTACAGAGGTCAATAAGGTTTCCATAGGAGGAAGTGTTGCACTATAACACATTACTGGCCAGTGCATCATATTCAGAGAGAAAAAATATGTACATTAGTGTAAGTCAGTCTGTGTCAGAGTGGATTTCATAGTGTTAACTAGGAATAAAAAGGTCCCATTATTAAATGAGAAGCTTGACCAACACGTTTGTTTGTTGTCTATTTTTCTTGACCGGTTAGACATTTTATTGCCAAAGTATGATGTACTGATTATGTGCTAACAGCACTACAAAAGCTACAGACACAGTAACTACATTATGCATCTAATTTAATATCCCCAAATGACAACCATTATATGATCAATTCCAGTTCAGCCTCATTTTCAAGTATGCTTTGCTTTTGTTTGTATTCGCTAAATGACTAGTCTCCATCTGGGCTAGTGAAATCCAGAAAACCAGTAACTGTAAGGGAGCTCTAGCTACTACTGAACCTAGCAGATATTCTGCATCAAAGCTGCTGTTTACTGGATAGAATAATGCTTTGTAACTTTGCAATGGATGGATGGTTTTCCAACTTTTCCCACCTCGGTATTTCATAAATCCTTTACTTAGAGAAGCTGTCCCCACTTCAGCACACTAGACAGTGAGAGGAACATTCCACAAACATGCCCTTAGAGTCTCGGGTTCCCTTGTTCTCCCCTCAGCCATAATTAGCTGACAAAATTAAAGTTTAAAATTTGTTTGTATTTTCTTGATACGTGCAATAATGTGTATTCTGAATAATCTGCAGCTCCTATGGATTTATGGACAGTCTATTCAGACTTATAATTGTCTAGGAAGTGAAAAAAATCTGGGCTCTCTAAATATTTAAAGGCATATTTGTATAATAGGATTATAGTGATCACTTAGTAGGCAAATGTGTTAAGAATAGATATTATATGTACATATTTAGGCAGGTCATACTAGTAATTACAGCCTAGAAAAAATATTTTCAGAAGTTATGTTTTAGATAATGACAGTTTTAGGCAGAGACCACCACAGTGGCTCCTAAACAGCATTTTAAAAATTCTCAGTTTGTATATATATTTTTTAATTAGTGTGTTCAATTTTAAAAATGGAAAGTCATACACCTAAAGCCAAGTTAAAGTAATATTGAATTTGGGTGGAATACACAATCACATGGCTCAAAGTTATTAATAGATCTTAAGTATTTCAGCAGATATGATCCTTTACCAGATAAATGGATAATTTTCTATACTTCTATATGCAAAGAAAACTGAGGCACAACATTACATTAAGGACACTACCAGCATTAACCATGAATTGCTTTTCTTATGTTGGTTTAAGACAGATATCACCCTCAAAGTACTCATTTAGCCTGCTATTAGGATAGGACTACACTATGTTAAACTATTTTAACAGCACTGTGTGCACACAACTACTGTAATAGGGAAGCAAAGGATAACATTTTTGAATTTTGTAGGCTTAAAACTTTGCAGAGAACAAAACATTCAGAGCTTTTGGGTTCAGTGACAGTTGACAACTCCTATAGTCAGCTAATCAGAATAGAAGGGGCAAACATCAAGGGGGAAGCAGGAGAACATGATGATGTGGTTAGATTAAAAAGATGCAGAAAGAACACTCAACCATTCTGTTGCCAATCTTGCTCTTAAGTTGTTATACCTCTGACCACCACTAGCAATTGTCACTTACACATTTTGCAAAGGCACATATTAAGAGCAGGTTGTAAGAAGCTTTAAGCTTCTAGCATTCTAATAGGAAAAATGTTACCTGACACAAGATATTCATTAAAAATAGGGATCAGAAACGAAACTCACTGGAAAAACAGCTGAGAGAGAAGCTTGCTCCGTCATATACTCATTTTGCCTAAACTGTCAAAGCGCAACAGGGTATCTTGGCTATGTAACATGGAAGGAAGGTGAAAGCTTTAGTGCTTATGAACGTCAAGGACTAACCCTACTTACAGCTAAGAACTGTGTGAGCAGACACCGTGCAGGCTTCCGCATGCAACTCTGCTAAGTAACATATAATGGTATAATATCTACTCCTTTCTCTCCATCACCAAAAACAATTTTCAAAAGTCATTTGCTTTGTGTGGTTAGGAATGTATCATGTGCACTGTCCACTGTTACAACAGGGTGTTCAAGTAAAAGGGTGAAATGCACACTCAAGCATAATGACCTGGAAGTAGATGGATACTGAAAGACGTGGAGCAAAGGGTGGCCTGGAAGCAGTGAGAAATGCTTGGCAGAGAAAGAACAACATCGCAGCAAGGAGCTAGGGGAAACTGGCAGCACAGGAGAAAACAGAGTGACCAAATGATCCCAGTGTCCTGGAAGATTTTAACTCAAGTGATCTGTCGCATAAAAATTGAATGCAACATTGTGATATCAAACTTAGATCTTTCCTCAAGCACAGTCGCTTACTTTCCCATCTTCAAATAATATAGAGATGGAAAATATCTCTTAAATCTAGTCCTATCATCTCTCTGTACAGGATTGTTTTCTACCTATTGTTTACTGGGTGCACACGCGGACTGTGACCAAACTGTCAGGACATTTCTCCCACTATACACTAAATTGTCCTCTGAGTTTCATCCTCCAACTTTAATTATTCTGTTTTGTGGCAGCTTAAAGAATTATTCTGTATTGGTGATGTTACTTACAGACAGTTATGTTTCTCTAAACTGTCATTTCAGTCATGCTAGGTATTTTTAGCTCTTTTAAAACTGTCCTTGTAAGCAAATCCCTTCAGCCCACTAATCATATTTATAACTCTTCTCAAACTCCCTCCAATCCACATTCATCTTTCTGGATTATAAAATGTCCAGAACTGAATGCAATATCATAGTGGTGGTTTTACAAGAGCCAGAAAGAGCTGTTTACTGAACTCCATCCAACCTTAGCCTTCAGCCTGAAAAAAAAACGCACAGAATTGTGTGCCTTTGGAACTGCTAATCTTGTCATTTTCGCAGACCAGTGGAGCTGAGTTTTTACAGAAACAGTGCAGATGAAACTATTAGATTCTATCTGCAGAAATTCTGTCACAACTTTGACAAGATATGCTTTTTCTGTTCTCCATCACTGTGACTAAAATTATCTTTCTTGATATTGAAATTCCATGCATATCTGTGAAAAGAAGGATCAAGATTTGTCTTTGTTCCTGGGAGAACAAAGGTGAGTGAAGGGTTTGGATGAGTAAGCTGTTTAAACAATAGAAGGTCAAAGTTTGAAACAGACTAAAACTATGTAAGTGGCAAGGGGAAATTTACAGACTCTTGGTAGCTCCCCCTGCTTAAAAGAAGGAAGCTTTATCTCCATTATAACATCTTAGAGGAGCAGGGGCGGCTCCAGGCACTAGCACGCCAAGCGCGTGCTTGGGGCGGCAAGCCACGGGGGGCACTCTGCCGGTCTCCGTGAGGGTGGCAGGCAGGTTGCCTTCAGCGGCATGCCTGCGGAGGGTCCGCTGGTCCCGCGGCTTCAGCGGACCTCCTGCAGGTGTGCTGCCGAATCCGCAGGACCGGGGACCTCCCGCAGGCAAGCCGCCGAAGGCAGCCTGCCTGCCATGCTTGGGGCAGCAAAATACCTAGAGCCGCCCCTGGAGGAGACTAAAGTTTTTCTGGAGGATGCATCAGGAGGGGAAGAGTCAAGGACGAGAGGCCAGCCAATATTAGGAATCTGTTGACATGATGGAAGCAGGATTATGAAGAATTACCAGACACTTTTGAAGCTTCCCAAAGATGGAGAGTAACTGGGGAAAGAGGACTTATAGCTCCCCCTCCCCCGTCCGCCCGAACCATCCACCCCGGGGATCTGAGCAGGCAACAGGAGGGAATTGAGGGGTGGGGTAAATAGCACCAAGAGAACCAAATCAGATGGAAAAGTAGAGAGCGATCTATTACCAAGAGAGCCACACAATGGAAGGAGCAGCAAAGAATCCTGTGGCACCTTATAGATTAACAGACGTTTGGGAGCATGAGCTTTTGTGGGTGAATACTCACTTCGTCGGATCCACGAAAGCTCATGTTCCCAAACGTCTGTTAGTCTATAAGGTGCCACAGGATTCTTTGCTGCTTTTACAGATCCAGACTAACACGGCTACCCCTTTGATACTTGACACAATGGAAGGAGTACACTTAACTACACATAGCATTTTTTGTGAAAAATATTAAAAAGTGAGCAAATAATCTATGGAACATATAAACAGATCATCATCATCTTAGTAGCCATGATCATATTTGACATTTATATAATACCACTCATGCCCAAGGAATCCCACAGTACTTTGGAGACTGCGTGCGCGCGCGCGCACACACACACACACACACACACACACACACCCTTCACTCGCGAATGAAATGCAGCAACATCTAGGGTGGAACATGGCCACCAGAACACTATATAAGAGCTATTAATTATTATTATTACAGTGTGACCAACTCTTGCCATTTTAGTGTTATTCCTAAAACCCAACTTCTAGAATCATGATACTGCATGAGAATCTCAGCTTTCATTGAAGAAAAAAAAGATTATAGCCTTGCAAAGAAAAGTCTTGAAAAACATGAAGCAAGTGCACCATAAGGGCTCAAAAGCCAGAACCCAAATAAAAAAATAACATTTATTATTTTTTACAATCTCGTGATTTGGGGGGGCCAGACTAATGATTTTTGAACATTTGGAGTGGCCGTACTGCATACAGCAACAGTGTATCCAACTCAAACAGCAAAAGGTGCGACGGACTCTTTTGACCTCAGGTGGCTAGGATTTCTGCCTTTTGTCTCACCTGGATGACAGTGTCTCCATCACACCATGCTGAAGAAATGAGACTCAGAAGAAAAAGGGAATGACTAACATCACTATCTAAAGCACCTTTGTTTTCACTGGGAATCTCACACCCACATACTACCAAGCCTTAATATGCTTAGCACACTTAATTCAGAAAAAAAAATCACAGCCCACCGTATGATTGATGCAGACTATTCCTTTGCAAGAAGAATGTCTGTCATCCTACAATTTTTAAACTACATTGCTAATTCTGACTCTAAAATTAATCAAGTGGGATAGAAATGAAATAGAACAGAGATCTAATTCATGAATCAAATTAAAGTGAAATAATATATGAAGATATGATAATCCTTCTATTTGTATTTACTAAACATACACTGTTTGACAGAGATGTCAACAAGTATTGGACTGTCAATTCCTTTTCATTGCTAAAATGATCTTCATTCATATACACTCCAGGAGGTTCTTGTAAACTACCATTTGACTCGCTTATAACTGCTAACATTATAAAGGTAAAAGATCATTATCTTCTTGTGGAGACAAAGAGGCACAGGCTTCTATGAATCAGTTCAGACACAATTAAAGAAAACACAATTAAAGAAAACACATAAAGAAAGTAACTGTCACTATAAACCTATATTCTATTTATTGGAAAACAAAGGGAGGAAGATTTAAACCATGGTGCCTTACAATTACCTTTGTAATAGTTTTAAATATATTGTATCATTTTGGCAAATCACGGTGTCTTACTTTACTCTGAAACCTGTCACCTTACTTTAGCAAGGATTTGTTAAGGAATAAATATACGCAACCTGTATAAAAGTTCAAAATAATGCTTTATTCAACTGTGACAATGCATGACTCACCACGGTGGCATCTCCTACTGGCCATCTTGGGAATTAGCTCTGCAGGTTGGTACGCCCTCACCCAATGGTGGCTTGCCCACCATCACATCTGCTCTCAGACCCACATCACTTCAAGGACAACAGCATCCTCTTCATGATACAGTCATGAGGCTGTGTCACCATCTGTGATCTCCCCTTCCGGGGCTTAGTACTGCAGTCCAATGGTCCAGCCACTTCCCCACTGGTGAGTGGAGGACCTGGGTCCACCCACTACTCCCAGTTCCAGCCCAGGGACCCTCTGAACCAAAAGTCACCTAATGCATTCCTTTGCCTCGACTATGGCTGCATTTCCCTGGTCCACTTCCCTGTGGCTATAGAATCCTACTCAGTCTCAGCAGCCCATCCAGAGCTCCTTCCCTGCTTTCCGAGTCCCTGTTTGCACTACTTTGGAGGGTAGGGATAGGATCCAGAGTGACCTAGACAAAATGGAGGATTGGGACAAAATAAATCTGATGAGGTTCAACAAGGACAAGTGCAGAATCCTGCACTTAGGACAGAAGAATACCATGCACTGCTACAGGCTGGGGACCGACTGGCTAAGCAGCAGTTCTGCAGAAAAGGATCTAGGGATTACAGTGGATGAGAAGCTGGATATGAGGCAACAGTGTGCCCTTGTTGCCAAGAAGGCTAAAAGCATACTGGGCTACATTAGTAGGAGCGTTGCTAGCTGATCGAGGGAAGTGATTATTCCCCTCTATCTGGCACTGGTGAGACCACATCTGGAGTATTGCATCCAGTTTTGGGCCTGCCACTACAGAAAGGATGCAGACAAATTGGAGAGAGTCCAGTGGAGAGCAACGGAAATGATTAGGGGCTGGGGCACATGACTTATGAGGAGAGGCTGAGAACCAGGCTTCTTTAGTCTGCAGAAGCGAAGAGTGAGGGGGGATTTGATTGCAGCCTTCAACTACCTGAAAGGAGGTTCCAAAGAGGATGGATCTAGACTGTTCTCAGTGGTAGCAGATGACAGAACAAGGAGTAATGGTCTCAAGTTGAAGTGGGGGAGGTCTAGGTTGAATATTAGGAAAAACTATTTCACTAGGAGGGTGGTGAAGCACTGGAATGGGTTACCTAGTGATGTGGTGAAATCTCCATCCTTTGAGGTTTTTAAGGCCTAGCTTGACAAAGCCCTGGCTGGGATGATTTAGTTGGGGTTGATCCTGCTTTGAGCAGGGGGTTGGATTAGATGACCTCCTGAGGTCTCTTCCAATCCTAATCTTCTACAATTCTATGATTAACCCCTTCCCTGCCAGTGTGCGGGTGAACACACCATGACACCAACAAAATGTTATACGCTTCTAACATGAGGAAATCAGTCAAGCAGATTTATGAACCTGGCCAACAAATTCATTGGATACATAAAGAGATAACTCAGAACATAAGGTTGAAGTCACCAAGATAAGCCACAATGAATTTGTGCAGTGATTTGTTTACCAAAAAGGGTGATTTTTATATATAAATGCAAATCAAGGGACAAGGTGTAGACTGAGTTGGTCAGGAAAGCATGTTAAAAATGCATCTAGGATTTTGTTAAAACCTCAGCTATATCACTCTGCACAAGCTAATTCACACCGAGATGTCGGGTGGGTGAGGGGGCGAGCGAGGGGAGTCCATAAAACAAGAGGTCTTCTGTTGAAAAGCCATTTGAAGTTTCCTAGCAGCAGATTCACTGTGTTGGCTAGAAGAGGAAATCTCAGGTATTTTCTAAAGCCATAGGAGCTGGGCATAATGATTATCCAAATGCAGTTGTGTCACAAAGAAATCTATTCTCAAGCATTTTCACTGCATGAAAAAGACATGACCTAGCAAGTGTTCCAAATACTGAAATGGGCAGTACTGTAATATCTGTCAAACAATGCAAAGCCAGAAATACACTGGATCATACTGGTCTTTAACAGGTAATATTTTTTCCTTCCATTCTGTGGCTGCTATTAGAAGGTCAATATCTGCCAAAAATTACCATACCTCACTGCCTAAGACACTGCAGTTATTTCCTATTTTAACTGTAGGATAATGCTACCATTTTCCAGATACAACTATATGGCAACTCTTGGAAAACGCTGACTCAAAGCAATCACCATACATTGCTTGATGATCACCTTAAGCTATGGAAGTATTGTATGCATGTTGTCAATACTTACACATAAAACTCTAGTGTCGAACACAAAGTCTACATATTGTACCACCATTTCATAGAGAAGTGGATAGAATTATTGGTTTAGTACACAAGAACAAGTGTACTTGTGTTAACATACAGTACATTTCTCATCCTAAATACAGAACATACTTCTCTGCACAAAGAACAAGGAGTACTTGTGGCACCTTGGAGACTAACACATTTATCTGGGCATAAGCTTTCATGGGCTAAAACCCACTTCATCAGATGCATGCAATGGAAAATACAGTAGATAGATAGATAGACAGAACATGAAAAAATGGGGGTTGCCATACCAACTCTAATCAGTTAAGGTGAGCTATTATCAGAAGGAGAAAAAACATTTGTAATTTTGCTGATACAGACTAACACGGCTACCACTCTGAAACTTCTCTGCACAGTGCTTTTCAGTGATAAACTTAATGAAAAAAAGGAACATTTTTAACAGATACTTCAACCTTGTCTTCAGTGAAATACACTCAATTTTTCCCCACCATAGCAAAAAATGTGATCAGTCAGGACCCTGGCCAGTTTATCTCATTTCAAGACCAGCTCCTCAAATGTTCTGACAAGATATTTGAAGATACCTACACCCTTTGTTGTGCCAGGTATGCTATGTAAGCTTGCAGGTTCCTCAATCAGTTATCTGATATCCATTATCAATGCCTCACATCATTCTCAGTAGTTAGTCAGTGATATTTAAGCTTTCTTCCATGGCTATCCTAAAACAAATAGATTTTGTTGTAATCTGAATAGTTAGCTTCGCTTGGCTGCAGAGAGCTTCAGTCCTTTGTTTGGTTCATAATATATCATTCAATTTTTACTTTGTGTCTTTATCAGCACTTTATATATAGTCAGTTTTACAATTTCCCCTATAAGTTCCCCATTTTGTTCATTTTGGTCTTTCACTGAGCAACAGGGAAACAAAAACACTTTTAGAATAATATAAAACAGGTGGTAAAATCATAAAAAGTAATACGGGAAATTCAAGTATTACAAAAATCTATATTTTAAAAAAACCTTAAGTATATTTCAGTTTGATTGTGTCCTTTAATCGGAACATTGCTGTTTCATGTATCTTATAATAAACATCATTTGTACAGCACCTTAGGCAGGGGTGAAAGTAACTTAAGGGACTTACGGGTATGCCGGAGTCCTGAGCTGGGGCGTGGACTCAACCAGAAGAGGTGGGACCTTTAAATCAAGAGTTGAAGGCCCTGGGGCTCCAGCTGTGGCTGTGAGCCCCAGAGCCTTTAAATCACCCTTGGAGCTACCAGCTGCAGAGGCGGCTGGGAGCCCCGGGGCTAAGGCGCGATTTAAAGGGCCTGGGGCTCTGGCCGCCGCTACTGCAGCGGAACTTCAGGCCCTTTAAATTGCCGACGGAGCCCTGCCGCCGCTACCCGGGGGCTCCGGCAGCCGGGCTTGAGCGTCACTTTAAAGGGCCCAGGGCTCCCCACAGTGGCAGGAACCCCGGCCCTTTAAAGCGCTACCTGAGCCCCAGGGTAGGCGGCAGGGCGCCAGCGGTGCCTTAAAGGGCTCCCTGCAGTGGCAGGAGCCCCAAGCCCTTTAAAGCGCTGCCCGAACCCCGCTGCCTAAGCCCCGGGGTAGGCGGTAGGGCTCCAGCGGTGCCTTAAAGGGCTCCCCGCAGCAGCAGGAGCCCTGGGCCTTTAAATCACCGCCCGAGCCTCAGGGTAGCAGCAGCGGGGCTCCGGAGGCTATTTAAAGAGCCTGGGGCTCCAGCCGCTGCAGGGAGCCCCGGATCCTTTAAAGCATCAGCCTAGGGAAGCCAGTTCAGTCCGGCATGGCATACCGGCTCTTGCCGGTACGCCGTACCAGCCCGTACTACCTTACTTTCACCTCTGACCTTAGGTCTCCATTACACTTCAGAGACAAAAAGACACTGACATGCCCTTGCTTTGAGGGCTTCCTGTGTAAATTATATACAAGACAGCAAGGGATGATATAAACAAAGGAGCGCAAGGATTTCAACAGTAAAATATTCGTGTGCTGTAAAAATGCCATCCGTGATATTTCTCTCTCTTTTTTTTTAAATTAATTTGGTTAATTTTAATTTGGATGGAAGTCAGTCCTCAATCACTAACTGCAAGAAGTGAACTTAGTCAAAATTTTTTTGTCAAAATACTTTTGAAAATTTCCACATTGGAGAACAACTTCAACAATCTCTTTTCCTCCCCACCTTTTTTTCCCTTTTCCTCCACCTCTCTTTTTGCCAGGAGGTGCAATAAAGTAAATAATGTCCAGAATTTTTCATCACTGTATTTTTTTAAATTTTCTCCAACTTTAAAAAAAAGTTATGCAATAGAAGCATTATAGAATTTCATTTTTCTTTTTGCCACACTGTAACTATTCCAAAGTTGGAAGTTTTGAAAAGTTAGATTGGATAAAGGAAAAAAAGAAAACAAAATCCTGGCTATCATTCATTCTATCACCTTCATTGGTGAAAAAGGGGAACAACATGGAAAAAATCTAAAGATTTAAAAAATTTCAGTCTATGAAAACCAAAATTAAACAAATTTTGCTTTGTTTTTAAATGTGCCATCCAAAAATTTCATCTGCAGTCATATTTCCTCATGAAAAAAATAATTTTTGACTAATCCTCATATGTAGAGGGAAAAATTTTGGTTTAAAATTTTTAAATCAGCTGTTGTGCTGAGGCAGATTGGAAGGAGGAGAGTGCAAGGCTGCATGGATATAGGGTGAAGTAGGATGCCCCTGTGCAAGGGTAACATTAGAAAGTGTAGGGATCACTTCTAGGAGAAGACAACACAGGGAACATTAAAGCAAACTCAACTGGAAGTGCACTGGAAGCTGAGTAGAGATGGTAATTGAAGGCTCTTATTGTAAATGAGGTCATCCAAAGACAGGGAGTAGAAAAAAATTGGAAGAGACCAATGACAAGTAAAATAAAAAGCAATGGGGTACAACTGTATTTTTCTGGCCTATAAGAAAGAATGAATATTCATCATCTTGCTTGTGTACAATCTTCTGCTGTAGTCTTGCCCGTGCATCTCACTTTCTCATTTTATTTCTCCTTTCCCCTACCCCAGTTGATTTATTCCTTCTTTAGTTTCTTTTTCAGCCTTCATCTTTTCCTGAACTCTTCCTTCTCTTACTGTCTCTCTTTTACCCTCAACTCCCTCCTTTGCTCCACACCCTCACAATCAATCTTTTCAGCTTTCCAAGTCATCTAGTTACACAGGGAAGCAACTTGCAATCACATCGGAGGTCAAGTAGTAAAACACATTTTTATAGGGTTGCTAGCACTCCCTTCAACCCCAAGAACCTTAATGCCACTAAGAATACATCTACACTAGCATTAATGACTATATATATGACCATGTACATGGCTGTGCCATAACCTGCTGTTGTCCACATCTAAACCCCAGAATCATATGTCTGAAGGCAAGTAAATGGTGAACAAGCTAGCATGCTCGAGAAGTATAGGTAACTACTTGCCTCAGGCTATGGCAGAGCTCTGTACCTGTGCCAGTTTGTGGTGTGGATGGGAGTAAGGGGTGTGTACTAGGTCTCAAATTTCAATAGGCCTCCACCCCCAGTTCCACAGTGCACTAAACCCTCTTCTTCCTGACCCTTATTCAATAATAAAGGTCCCCATCCCCCTGTTTTCACCAGAATTACCAAGCTGCACTGACTAGATCAGTACAGTTTTGCACCACACTCTTTTGATCAATATGAGTGAATGTGGATCCTGCTCTAGACCAGCCACCTGGCCCACTGACCACACCAGGGGGTTGATCCATATGTGGTCGAAGTATATCATCCTCCATGATATATCCCAGAGCAGCAGGAATGTTCACCTCTCCTGGAATATTTCAGAGGCAAGAGCAGATGGGCATTAAGCAGACTCTGCCTGGTACCGGGAACACATCAAGCATTCGAGGCTCCTGTACAGGAGGGCAAAAGATTCCAACAGTCACTCTGGGAGGGCTCATCATACATGTGCCTTCTGTCAGCACCCAGTCCAGCTGATATCAAGGGCTCCCAATACAGAGTCTGAAGTAACTAATGATGCTTTCCTCAATTCTGTTGGCCTCATTGTCAGATGGGATGCTCATCAATGTTGCCTGTGTTAACAGTAGTATTGTGTTTACTGAAGCCCTGTAAAGTATTTTAGGCACTTTACAGACACACAAAAACGCTTACAACTGAAGGGCTCAATTCTGCAAACTGATCTCCAGGGGCAGAAACTTACTCCTACATACAGCTCTGATGACTTCACATGAGACTCTCTACAAGAGCAGGGTCCTGTTTGCATGATATGCCTCTAGACAGATAACGCACTCACAGGAACTGGAGAAAGAATACCCAGTTTTTCCTTTTCCCCCTGTTACTGTAACGCTCAGATTCCAGTTTAGATTTGCAGTTCAGCCTTCATTCTTCCCCTCTCCTATGCCTCAAATCAGGGGCGGCTCTAGGGATTTTGCCGCACCAAGCATGGCAGGCAGGCTGCCTCCAGCGGTTTGCCTGCGGAGCGTCCGCTGGTCCCGTGGCTTCGGCGGACCTCCCGCAGGCGGACCAGTGGACCCTCCGCAGGCATGCCTGCGGGAGGTCCACCAAAGCCGCGGGACCAGTGGATCCTCTGCAGGCAAGCCACCAGAGGCAGCCTGCCTGCCGCCCTCGCGGCGCCAGAAGAGCGCCCCCCATGGCTTGATGCCCCAAGCACGTGCTTGGCGTGCTGGGGCCTGGAGCCGCCCATGCCCCAAATGTTTCCTTCCATGTTCTTTCATGTGCCCCTTTATACTTTGTCAGCACTTTATCCTTAGACTTCCCTTTGTACTGACTCCCTTTCCCCTATTCTCAGAGGTTGGGTCCAGAGAGGTCAGAGGGATGCCAAGGCACGCCACTGCTCCCAGAGGAGGAATCCTTTCTCCCTTTGGTTTCAGCCTTTATATGTTGCCCCTGAGAGGTGTTTGGTGAGGCTCCAGTTCCAGGTGTTGCCAGGAATACCACTTGTGGCTTATTGCCTCAGAGCAGTTCCACCACTTCTGGCAGGCTCATTCTCCCCCTAATTCACTCCTGGTCATGGGGAAGTTGGGTCTTTAATGCAGTATTAGGAAGGAGACTGCTGGGGACATACCCACAAAATACTTTGGAAGTACACAACAAGATTTCCACTAGTAGGCTTTGTTATTTAAGGCATTGTTTACATTAGAGGGGCTTTGCCACTTTAATTATGCAAACTGGCAAAGCACCTTTAGTGTAGGCACAGTTATATTGTTATAGAAGTACTTATGCTGGCACAGTTTATTCTGATTCAATGACACACTGACATAAGCACTTTTAGACCACTGTAACTGCATCTACACTAAGGCTTTTACCAGCATAAATAAATACATTTCACACGCCTAATTGACATAGATATGCCCATAAAATGTTTAAGTGTAGACCAGGCCTTAGAGTTCACCACCATATTAATCTCAATTCAATGCAAGAGATTTGTTAATTTACCAGGTGCACTAGCCTCCCAATCACCCACCCTTCATCCCACTCCTTCCTTCACCCACCTCAACTTCACATCCCAGTTCATGTTCCCACAGCTTCTCCCAGGGCCGGCTCCAGAGCCCAGCGGGGCAAGCACCCGCGTGGGGCGGCCCTTTCCCGGGGGGGCGGCAGGCTGGGCCAGCGGACCTGCCGCAGTCATGCCTGCGGGAGGTCCACCGGAGCCCCGGGAGCAGCGGACCTGCCGCAGGCATGACTGCGGATGGTTCGCTGGTCGCGCGGCTCGGCTGGACCTCCCGCAGGCATGACTGCGGCAGCTCAACCGGAGCTACCGGACCAGCGAACCGCCCGCAGCTGCGGGAGGTCCAGCCGAGCCGCTCGACCAGCGAACCGTCCGCAGTCATGCCCGCGGGAGGTCCGCTGCTCCCGCGGCTCGGGGGCGCCTCCCGGGCATGACTGCTTGGGGCGGCCGAATTTGTAGAGCCGCCTCTGGCTTCTCCTCCCAATCCTAGCTCTCCCCGCCCAACCTTTTCTCAGGATCCCATCACATGCTCTCCCATACCCACATGCCACCAATCCCTTTGTTCCAGTCCCTTCTCAGGCCCTCTGGCCCAGCTGCTGCACCTCCCCCCTTCCCCCCGAACCCTGCATTCCAGTCAGCTTTTCTCCTTCTCCATCTCCCAACCTGGGCACTAGCAGAAGCAGCATTGAGAGTTCAGGTGAGGCAGTCTCTCTGCTCTCAGTTTCTGTGCCCAGCATCAGTTTGCAGCTAAAGTTCTGCTTCACCTCTGTACCATGGGCTGCAATATACCCAGTATAGGTAAAATCTTCAGAGAATTTAGCTGCTAATTTTCACAGGCTCATAACTTGGCCACATTTGGGTAGATTTTTTCAGGGAGAGCAAAAGGCACATCCCTGATACCATCAAGGGGTCAACAAAATGGTTTTAAGAATATTCTAACACAGTCTAAACATTTTTTTCCCAAAAAATTCAGCCTGCAACACACCTGGCATGGAAATTTTCAAGTTCTAAGCAACTGAAAACATTGTTATAATGGAAAGTACCAGCTCTGCCTATAATATTTAGACTGAATATCTGGAAATATTTCATTATTAAAGTTTCTTTTGCAGCACTGCAGATGAAGCAATGAGAGGCCCGCTTCCAGTGGCTACTGAAAACCCCAGCTAACTAATCTAGGGTCTTGTTGGGAGTCCACGTACTGACCAGTAAGACCCTCTCTCTTTAAAGATGCCATGTCCCCAGCTAATTGGTAATGCAGCACCTCCTGGAGTGAGGCTGCCCTTCTAGCCCTGCTGTACATTTGTATTCTGGCTGCAAGGGGCAGGGTGCTTTCCACCTTGCTTTGACGGATTTAAAATCCTTGACAAACATTAAATTCATCCTCATGCCATCCCTAGCTGTATTTATCCCTGTTTTGCTTGTGGGATAACTAAGGAACAAAGATTGAGGAACATGCCCAAGATCACAAGGGATTTAGTGTCAAAGACAATATTAGAACTTGGGGGTTCCTGGCAACCAATCGGTGTGCTGACCATATGCTGAAACTGAAATTAAACTGATGTTATGATTTTAAAATGAATGTGGGATTTGTTCCTCAACAACAGTATTAAATGGATATTCTGTGCTTTGCTGTTTATGGTCTAGGACAATAAATATGCTCTAATCAAAGTGAGTTTGAAAAAAAAACTATGAAGTATAAATTCCCCTTCAATACATAAGCCAAATGCTCACAACCATAAGAGACTTTGAAATGCAAAACATATAGTCATCTCTGGGTACATGCACAGGAGAAGCATGTGGACAATATTCAGCTGACCTCACAAATTGAGGCAAAAATTAATCACAGGCAAGAGGAAACATTTTTGCCTCTGGGTATGGAGGTCTTATTTAGAAAAGATATATTGGTTGCTATTCAGCTGATATTTCAAGTAACACAAACAAGATAAAAGCTGAATTAGACCTACTGCAACAGCTTGTATGGGCCTCTGTCCATGTCTCAAATATAATGCTTTGTCTCCTGACAGAATGACTGTGTTACCAACAAAAAGTAAAAAAACCAAAACCAAAAGTGAATAAAAATCTGACACTTCTAGCAGAGAAAACAATGTAAAACTGTAGTATCCCAGCTGGGTTTTTTTTTAGGGCTTGGCTACACTTGCAGGTGTGCAGCGCTGGGAGTTAGAGCTGTCTTTGTACAGCTGCGTAGGGAAAGCGCTGGAGTGTGGCCACATTTGCAGCATTTGCAGCGGTGTTTGGAGTGGTGCATTATGGGCAGCTATCCCAGCGTTCAAGTGTCTGCAACGTGCTTTTCAAAAGAGGGGGGTGGGGTGGAGTGTGACAGGGAGCGTGGGGGAGAGAAGGGGGGGAGAGAGAGAGAGAAAGTGGATTTTTGGAGCCAACACTGTGTCAGCTCCCTGCCTTGCAAATTCTGACCATTTCCCCGACCCCTCATTCACTCTTAAATGCAAATAGCTTGCAGACCAGATAAGCAGCTGCTCCAATGGACTCCCTTTCCCCCTCTTCCCCCCCGCTGTGCTGTTTCTCTCCTCAAGCAAACACTAGCTGTAGACATTCATCCCCCTGCCTGCCTCATTCACAGCAAACAGGAGCTGTGTTTGTTTTTTAGATAAGCAGCTCCGGGAGCCCCAAGTTCACAACAAAACAAAGAGAGTTCTTTAGTTAAAAGCATTATGGGAAAATTCTGGAGGCCAATTACAGCCCTTTTGGTGGCCACACTGGCGGAGCAGCGCTGCATCACCAGCGCTGCAATAGTTATACCCAAGGCAGAGCAGGAGTACAGCCAGCGCTGCAGCCAGGGAGATGCAGCACTATATGTGCCTTGCAAGTGTGGACGGTGTGTAAGTTGCAGTGCTGTAAACCCACCACCAGCGCTGCAACTCTCCAGTGTAGCCAAGCCCTTAGTCCTTTTGTAGGGAACTGTGTACTTCTGACTGGTTATTTTATTTGTCATTTCTGGTCAATTTTCATAAATCTATAAGTATATTATACCAACACTATTACCTTAACCAAACTTGTAATCTCATAAAAAAAAGATATGCAGTTCATTTGCCAGGATCCATTTTCCATAAACCCATGTTTATGGTATTATATTACCTTCCTTCAATTCTTTATTAACTGAGCACTGTATCAGCCATTCCATTATTTTGCCTGGAATCAATGTCATGCTGACAGGACTAAAATGACCTAGGTCATCCTGGTTACCCTTTTAATATATTACCACAATATTAGTTTTCTTCTAATCTTCTGAAACTTCCCATGTGTTCCTAGAGTTATTGAATTATAATACCCCAGCAAGCTACTTGGCCAGCTCTTTTAAAAAATTTTGAATGTAAATTATCCAGACTTACTGAATCTTAAATGTCTAACTTTAGTAGCTGCTGTTTGACATCCCTTTGAGTTACTATTGTAATGTAAACTATTTCATTATATGATTTGACCACATCTGTTTTTTTTCCCTAAACACAGAATAGGAATATTTATTGAACATGGCAGCCTTTTCTACATTATTACTGACATTATTATATTCCATCTAATAATTGGCTAATACTATTGTTAGGATTCTTTTTGTTAGAACATAAGAACGTCCATACTTGGTCAGATCAATGGTCCATCTAGCTCAGTATGCAGTCTTCCAACAGTGGCCAATGCCAGGTGCTTCAGAGGGGATGAACAGCACAAATAATCCTCAAGTGATCCATCCCCTGTCGCCCATTCCCAGGTTCTGGAAAACAGAGACTAGGGACAGCATCCCTGCCCATCCTGGCTAATAGCCATTGATGGACCTATCCTCCATGAACTTATCTAGTTCTTTTTTGAACCCTGTTAGTGTCTTGAGCTTCACAACATTCTCTGTCAAGGAGTTCCACCACTTCACAGCTATCCATCTCTGTTTTATTTGACCCACTGGATCTTCAGAGATCTCTTCTCTAGTTTCCATGCTGAGGAGCTAGTGTCGATTGGAAACTTCATATGGGACTATTCATGTGCTTAAGGTTAACCATATATGTGTTTTCAGACTGGAGCATTAGTGTATTGAGTCTACTGCTCTTGAACCCTGGAGTTTCTTTACCAAGGGCCCAGTTATTTCAATTTATATGGCCTGCTGGTGTAGTAACTCCTTACAAGGCTGTATAAACCTGATGTAAACGAGACTGAGTAGCCAACTGAATGATGGGAAGTTCAGCCAGCTGTGGAAAGGGGCAGAGGAGAAAACTGGCACATACTGTACAGCTAGGAGATATAGCTGCTTGCACAGGGACTTGGGCAGCACTACTTCCTGTTCTTTGCTCTTTTCTCATCCCAATCAGCAAAGGCCCTGAGAGTTACTATACCCTAACATGCTCAGTGTCACTGAGTGAGTAGCGACAAAGAGTCCTGTGGCACCTTATAGACTAACAGATGTCACAGACACTAACCTGAGAATGGCTTGGTAAGCTTTACATGACCACCTCTTAAAGTGAGGGAAGAATGCAACTCTGAGGGGATCTAGCTACCTCTATGGCTACAGAGATCTGTAAGATCTGCTGTTGTAGAAGAAAGTTGAGCAGGGTAGGGCCCTGAGTTGTGCACCTGATCAGGAATAATAATAATTGTAAGTATAGAGTTTCCTGGTTATGTTTGCTTGGTGTGGAGGGATAATAGTATTCCAAAGTGTGTCATTAAAATGACATACCAGCCCCATTATTATGCTTATCCCTAAATGACTCAATGAAGAAACATGAAAGAACAGTAAGCCTGTCAGCCACCACCAGCAAATGCCAGCCATTAAAAGCAATGATGAGTAGCAGAAAACAGCAAGTGAAGTGGGAATAAAGGAATAAGTACATTGATGCAATCCTAATATAATTTTACACATAGTTAGGGCTCATACTCCAGTCACTGAGTCCACAAAACATAAGCACATTATAGTCCTCTGACAGCTCCATGACACACAGGCAAAAGGACTCCCTATTTCCTATTAAAAAGATCTTTGGCCCTTTTATTTCACTGCTTATCAAAGTAACAACAGAAGTCAATAGAATGTAGTCTACAAACACGAGTTATGTAATTGATTAAGTATGGTCAAATACACACTTAAGTCATAAGATCAGAGCTTAGTTCATTCAACAGAAGAATGCTCTTCCATGTATCCCAGTTCCTGCCAAAATAGATGAAGCAGGATTAAAGCTAACAAAAACACATTTGTGGAAGTGCTAGAGAGTTCGGAGGGAAGGTGGAGGGAAAAGAAAGTAAGTCTTGGTAGAGGTAGTACTAGAAGAACATATAACAATAGGGATTTTTTTTCTGTTCAGCCCTTACATAAATACTGCATACTAAATACATTTTCTTTAAGTCAGAAAGATGGCTCATTTTAGAACCTTAAATTAAAAAAAATATTCAAAAATGATTATCCATACTTTCCACCTTATTTCCTCCCCTCAAAAATAAATAAATAAATAAAAGGATTGGGATTTATGATGTTACTTTGCAGCCTGGGGTTCTGATCCTATAAACACTTATGCATATAAGTATCTTCAGAACTTAGAAAAGATTTCCTCATCAAACACCTGAGATTATACTAACCCTTTACATTTACATGTATTCAGTAACAATATTTGAAAGGTTGAAGTGTTCTTTGTCATTGGGGCTGCAGGAACTGTCATTCTTTGCCTAGTTGATGACACAAAACAACGCATCAGTATTCTCATTCTGTGCGTGGATCTGATCAGCTTTCCCATATCTTTGTAATATTAAATGGTTCAGTATATTTTTAGTAAGAGTTTACACTTTATTGAAATAAATTAATAACAATATCATAAAGCTAATGCCTCTGAGCAAGTCATTACCTTTGGTATTTATCCTTGCGGGCTCATCTAGTTGTGCAACTTCTAAAGAGTTGGCCTCCCTTCTGTGAACCCTACCAGTCTGAGTGCACAGGGACAGCCAGGGCTCCTGCACACCTTGTAAAGGGGAAGGGACTGAGATAAAGCTCTGCAGTAGGACAATAAGTCATTTAGACGCTGAGCTTCTTTTTGAAGTGTTCAGCTGAGAAGTGTTTCTAGGATATTCTCATTTTTCTTTCAAACGTTTGACTAAATGTGGGGCATAACGTTCACAGAAATATTTTACTTTCATCCATGCTTCTATAGATATATATGCCTCCATCCCAACATACTTTCCAAAGTGTTAAGAAACCGTATGCCAACTGCTAACGTCTCACTATCCAGTTAACTTAGCCACGCACACATAGCTGTGCACTTTACAAACTTTGTGAAAAAATATAGGGAAATGTATTCCAGATGCATAGAACCTGATTTTCAAGGGGGCATATCTCAGTCAAGTCAAAATGATTTTTCACTGGAACCTTAGAAGGTACTTCTCAAAAAAGGCCAATTTCATATCAAAATCAATTTCCTAGCCCCAGACATTTTGGTTGGAAAGCCATTAAAAAGAAAGAAAGAAGTAGTAGGTTTTTTTATTTTCTAAAAATGAAACGCTGATACTTCTTCCTCCCTCCCATTTTCCCTCTAATCAAAAATGGCTGAATAGTTGCTGCTGAAACTTGCCAGAACAAATCAATTCATCTCCAAGCTGAGGCCAAACTTGGATTATTTCTGCCTGAAAGATAAACATTTCAGAAAGTTACATCTGTTGAACTTATTTTAATACTTGCTTGTGTTACTGATATAGTTCTACAAATAAGATGTGTTCATGTATTATTATACAATTACAATGAATACTTAGCACATGCATATCACTTCTCAAAGTGTTCTATACACAATCAGATAATGGATGCTTTATGATGCTCAGTAATATCATACAGGATTTGGATCATTTTTTCCCACTGTTTGTTGACTAAATTATTGTTTTTCCATTAGTTCATCTTTAAAGAGGTCCTAGAAAGCAGGGAAACATTTTGTGACTCCCCAAGGCGCACACAGGCTTCACAGATGAGGAGACAGGCTAAGTGAATTGCACAAAGCCATATAACAACACAGTAGCTGAGCTAGGATTTAGAACTTGGGTATTTCTAGTCCCCAAATCAATGCTCTGGACACTGGAACTATGTCTCAACTGATATAATAGCCTGCCTTAGAAAGGAGAATCTATTTTAATTACCTACATACACATAGCCTTTGTCATGTGTGTTAGGAGGACCCCAGGGTAGAGAAATGATAATGTTTTGCCAATAAACTGTTGATACACACAGTGTGGATCTAGGAGTTCTTCTAGGAGTTTTTTTTTCTTGGCCTCTTAATTTAAAATATATATAATAGAAAACAAAGTTATGGGTAAGTATATACACCAGGACTTTACATATAGCCTTACACAGGACAGAGTTGAGTAGTCTCCTATTTTCTACGGTGGTTCCTCCCAAACCCTACACATTGAGGATAACAGATTGTTTGAATGCTGTAAACATTAATCATGTGCCTTCTAGTCACCCGCCCTCCCCAGTGCACGAAGGGATTTGCATCCATCAAAGCCCGCTACAGGGGGAACTTGTAACCATCCCCCCAGTCCAAGCCTTGCTGCATCCGTCTTGCAGCAGGAGAAGAGGGAAGGGACCTCATACAATTCTGACAGTTTTCAGAAACAAACAAAAATAACCCAGCGACATCTTGGCTTAGTACAGCTGGTAGGAGCTGGGGAGACGCTAACAGGGTTGCAAGGGAAACTAATAAAGGCAAGAGAGAGATCCCCGCTTCTGCCTCTGCCCCTGCTCAGGAGCTATTTTTAAAGCAGCCGCAGCAGCAGAGCGCTGGCAATAGAGATTTTCTCTCCCCCTTGTTCTGCACTCGGGGGGCGGGGGGGACTGAGAATAAACCCGAAGTTTCTTTCGGGCGAGCGGGCAGCCCGGCGCTGTGGCAGGAGGAGACGCTGCCGGGAAGCTGACGGACAGAGCGGAGCAGACAGACGGACAGGGGAAGGGTTGTTACCTTGGAAGACGCGCAGCCCTCGGCTCGGCTGCGGCTGCTCCTGCAGGTGCAGAGAGGCGCTGCCCAGTCCCGCTGCTGCGGCGGCTGCTGCCCCCGCGCTAATCCCGCTCCTCTCCTCCTCCTCCGGGTGACCGCTGCCGCCTGGCATTGAACGCCTGCCCCAGGCTCGCCGGCCGGGCTCATTCGCAGCAAAGGAGCCCGCGCGGGGCAGCTCCACAGAGGGGGGAGCAGCCAGTGCCAGGGCAGCTGCCACAAGCTCCTGGCTTGACGCGGGAGCCAAGCGGCGCAGCAGTGGATGGGGCCCAGGCGACAGCAGCCAAAATGCCCGAAACAAGGGAGCCGGCGGAGTGATAAGCCCCAGGGCAGAGCAGTTCCCCCTCCCCCCTCCAGTGGATCTCTGCCCCTGCCCCCCGCCCCCCAGGGACTATCCCTCCATCGCCACCCGTTCCCCTCCCTGCTCCACCCCCTTGCCAACAAACGCGTGTGTATGTTTTGGGGTATTTTCTGGTCCTGTGAAAGTCACTGCTCATGTGGTTTGCTGTTAGATCCCCATGGCAGAAAACAGATGCCCCTGCAAAGTCTGGGCTTGTCAAGCATGCTCCTCTCCTGGAGCGTTCGTCACATCGTCCTCCCCCGAGTCCCGCAATAAGGCGAATTGGAGCAGGATTATTTGTTATGATTGAAATAGGGCTTTCAGGGAGATGAGCTCCACTTTGGAATTTGCAGCATCGATTAAAAAAAGATGATCTCCCAGCCATCTGAGTTGCTTCCTCTATAAAAGTACAACACAGGCACTTCCTAACACTCAAAGCTATAAGAACCATCCCTACAGTTATTTTACTTCAACTCAAACACTGGCCAGAGAGGAGCTGCGCTTGTGTAGGCTAAAGAATCTATTTTCTTACCTAAAACTCTTTCTGATACTGTGCATTGAAACATTCAGTTCTGGAGTAAAGCAGGGAAGAAGCAAAAGACCCTTATTATTTTATTACACACATGATTTATAAAGACAATATTTAAAAGCTGCAATTAATATAGCCTGCTGGAAGACAGCAATAGTGACTGTACAATTTGGGAGGAAAAATGGCATTTTGATTCCCACCATGCTTGAAGACCTTTGTAAATGTTACCACCTTACAATGACATTTCATGCTTAGGAAAAATGTAGCAGCTAGTCTAGCTACACATGTGGTTCTGCTTAGATTCCTTAACAAGACTCCAACATTAGAGGCCCACAACTTAAGGAAGGATGGAGGTGCTTCCTGCAATGAATATGTGTTGATAAAAATCAGCTCTTAACAGGTGAGGGATAGATCTTTCATAAACAAAATTAAATCTTAAAATAATGATTATTATTAAAGGCATTCCCTTGCTACTTCTACCTAAAAGTCTGGAGATCGTTTCTGATTATTTAAAACTTTTTTCCATTGCTGCAGATAATCCTTAAAGTTGTAGAAACTTGATAGTTTGCTCATGATTTACTTGACGTCTCCCATCTAGTAACCTACAAGTTTGCATACCTTGCCTATAACGTCACTATTTTACATCATAGTCAGAGACAAATACTGTGAACAGAACAGAAAACAGATATACCCGTTCCAAGTACTTTGAAAAGTTAGTTTTCTTTTTAAAATGTTCTCTCAAAAGAGAGATGAATTATTAAAAACTTTGCTGATAGAAATTTTACTTTTTGGGTGCATTCGTGCTCTGATAAGGAGACAGAGGAAAGATTGTACATGTAAAACAACCAACATTAAACAATTATGTCAACCTGCAATGTAGGGCACATGGAGAGCAAAATCTAATCTCTGAGAGGTTTCCGCTTCATCTGCGATTCATCAGTGTAATCAGCTTTTCATCTTGACATAGGATAAATGCAACCTGCCTGCTGCTTCATTTACCATACAGAGACAGCTACTGTAGATTTGTATGAAACAAACAAGTACAGAGTTTAGGAGAAAGAGTCTTGACTTAAATTTCCTGCAACTATCCCATTCATAGGATGCATTGAAGGTTGAGGTTTTCTATCAGCAAAGTTCCTACCCAGCTCAGATATGAAAACCATTCATTATATATGTAATAGGACAGAGCTACGGTCCGAGGAACCAATTCTCACTTTTAGCTGAACTATAATTTTATTTTGTTACATTGTAGATGGAAAACAGTGATACTTATTGCTCACAGTAGAGCTCAGCAGCATTCATAAAGATGAATTTCTGAACAACTTCAGGCTCCATTCAGTGAAAATAATCAGGGTGATTATACAGTTGTATTGCTCAGTTCACCTGGGTATTCACATTGACACTAGTTCTCCAAAGCAAGAAGTAACATTTAAAGTGTGAAAGCGCTAGGGGACAGGAAAAGTAACTCGGATGAAGCATTCTAACCAAAACCTACCAGAGTATAGTACTGTATAGGGAGGACAAGAAAGAACTCTTTATTTATGGGAAAGATAAAGACTAGCAACACATTTTTCTAAGAGTGGTAACATTTGTTTTGCTTACATACTATGGGATTTACTTTTTTCAGTATAACTTACCCTTAAAAAGTTACTCGACTTCAGCAAGATGCTCATACATACACACACACACACATTATACACACCAATCCAGCCATTCTGGGTGGTCCAACCATGGACTCTTTTCTCTTTCCCCAAGGGTCCTAGCATGATGTTCCAGAACGGTGAGAGGGAGGGACTCAAAGTCAGTTATCACAGAAAAGGGAATGCCTCTGTCATAGACTCATTTCACAGCCACTATTCTTCCATTGAGTTTCTCTCCATCCTACTTGCAGGGTCCTGGGGCAGGGATTGAGCAGCTCTAAGTCAGATTTCTGGGCCAAGGTCAGGATGATGTCAGGGTGCCAGGTTAAGGGCAAGGGGCAGAATTCAAGTCAGAGCCAAAGTTGATGCCAGGAGCAGAGTCAGTCATGGCAGCCCACCTGAGCACTTCCTAGTATGCCTGTGGGCTTCCATGGAGCCAAAGGGCTATTCAGGAGCCTCCCAGGAAGCTGCCAAATCAGGTCGGCCAGGCAGGACCTCTCATAGCGTACATCCACTGCAATCTGCAAGCTGCAGGGAGCAACCTGTTTACAGCTGCTGCCAAGTGGCAGTGTGGAGCTGTTAGCTACCCGCTCTGTCTACTGACCCAAGTGTGAGTCCTACCACTCCTTACAGCTCCCTGTGGAAAGGCAGTGCTCTGCAAAATACAGTAACTCCTCACTTAACATTGTAGTTATGTTCCTGAAAAATGTGACTTTAAGTGAAACGATGTTAAGCAAATCCAATTTCCCCATAAGAATTAATGTAAATGAGGGGGTTAGGTTCCAGGGAAATTTTTTTCACCAGACAAAAGACATTACATATATGTGTGTGTGTGTGTGTAAAAAATGTGTGTGTGTATAAGTTTTAAACAAAATTTAATACTGGTACACAGTGATGATGATTGTGAAGCTTGGTTGAGGTGGAGGAGGCAGAGGGTGGGATATTTCTAGGGAATGCCTTACTGCTAAATGATGAACTAGCAGTTGGCTGAGCCCTCAAGGGTTAACTATCACACTCTTCTGTACAAGGCAGCAGGAAAGGAGGTAGGGCAGATAGAGACAGACACACACACTGTGTGTGTGTGTGTGTGTGTGTGTGTGTGTGTGTGTGTGAGAGAGAGAGAGAGAGAGAGAGAGAGAGAGAGAGAGAGAGAGATGCACATTTCCCCTTTAAGTATGAAGAGTGGGGTCAGAAGTACACCACCTTGTTAATTAGATCAGCAAGTTGAGACCGGACCACAGCTGCTGCTGCTGCCTGGAAGCTCCCTCTGTTGTGTGTCCCCCGGCTCTATGGAAGATGGGGTAAGCGGGGTGCAGGAGCAGGGGGACACCCTGACATTAGTCCCCCTATTCCCCCCCCCAGCAAGCAGGAGTCTCGGGGAGCAGCTCCAAGGCAGAGGACAGGAGCAGCGCATGGCATGGGGGGAAGGGATAGCTGCAATTGCTAGCCTGCTGGGCAGCTGCTGCACAGGGAACTTAAGGGAGCGGAGAGCTGATAGGGAGAGCTGATGTGGGGCTGTAGGTCCACCCTGGTTCCAATCACCCACCAGCTAGCTCCACTGGGCTGCTCTTCCTGCAAGCAGTGGACAAAGCAGGCGGCTGCCAAACAACATTAGAAGGGAGCATTGTGCAACTTTAAATAAGCATGTTTCCTAATTGATCAGCAATGTAACAAGGAAGCAAAATTAACCGAGATGACTTTAAGTGAGGAGTTACTGTACCTCATCTGACCTCCCAGCAGAGAGAGTTTTCTATCTCCCTTACAAGCCACTACAGCAGGCATGTCAAACTTTCAGTGGAAAGGGCTAAGTCCCATTTTTAATTATGGTCCATGAACGGAGACACAAAATTAGGGTTCCATGCTTCCCTCAACCCATAGAAGAATGTCCACTGATGTCAATGGGCGTTACACAGATCATATGGCCCTTATCTACTAAGTAAACTCTGTGTTTTTATTTTTTCAGAACTTTGATGAACACATTTTCCCCATCAAGAAATGAAAATGTAGGATTGCTGCTATTTCCGCCACTTCCCTTCTCTTCCCTCTCCATCCTCCTGTTTTCTTCATTCCCTTTTCTCTATCCTTGTGGTTTTCCCCCTGCATGCCTTCTGCACTTTCTTTCCTGCAGCAACTCCCAATCCTCCCCCCACACCATGCCCTTTCCCCATTCTAAAGTAATCAGCAGTTAAATAGCTAATGTTTATATGCAAGTCTCATCATGGGGTAGAGTGGACACGCCAATGTAATTAATAGGGAATAGAGGAGTTCAAACGTCCCCATGCCATTGCTTCAAGATGTCTCCAAACTCAGGAAGCCACCACTTTATCAGCTTACACTTGATTCACATTTGGAAGGTTAGTTTTGCAACCAGAGGAGCTAGAATTTCTCCTCCTTCTCCCCCACCACCAGGGGGAGGGAAAAAAAAGTGCAGATTCTGTATAATCTGCATCTGTCACCTACGTATAGGATACAATTAAGAAGGTCACGCATTTTGGGTATGTGTACACTGTGTTTTAAACCCCATGGCAGTGAGGCTCAGAGCAGAGAGTCTATAGACTCAGGTTTGTGGGGCCTGTGCTACAGCACTAAAAACAGCTCTGTTGACCTTTGGGCTCAAGCTCTGAAACCCATCCTCAACCCCAGGCTGCAGACCCCAAGCCTGAAGATCTGGACAGCTGATTTTAGTCCCAGAGCATGAGTCTGAGGCTGTACAGCTGGGCTCTGAGACTTGCTACGGAAGGTTTTAATACCACACTACAGACATAATCTTTGTTGCTTCTGCGGGCCAAGAACACTGCACACACCAGGAGCTCGTGTCTTCCTCCATTCTCCCCCAGAAGCTTTCTGTGTGTCACCCTCCCATTCCCTTCTGTTTCAGGGACTCCTTTCAAGGCTCCTATCTCCTTCCTCTTGCCACAGGCTCTGTACATTCCCCCACACCCACCAGCAGGGGCTCTGTGATGCCCCCTTCTCCCATGTCTCCCTTACCCCTTTCTACCATCTCAGTACCTCTGTGGTCCCCCCATGACCTCCTTCCCCTACCATTGTCATCCGTTCTCCTATTCCCATGCCAAAAACTGTCCCCCATTCTCCCCTTCCCCACTATGGCAGGAAATTAGAGTGGTTTCCCCATTCACCCCATGCCTGGGACTGAATTTCCCTGCATCACCCTGCCCCCCAACCAGGCCAGGAGCTCTGTGTGCCCTCCATTCCCACCTCCCCCCCCCATTTTTATTTCTTGTCTTTCTGTCTGGGAGATAAGGAGATTTGGGCAGTCAACATTTTAAACCACATAAGTAAGATGAGCAGAGAAATGACTTATCCAACACAGAGGAGCAGTGAGAGGCTTGATAACTGTAAAGTGCAATTCTAAGTTGCAAGGCAGGATTATAAAATCAAAACTTTTACTGTTTTGGAGGGTAACATGGTATACTCTTTCTTTAACATACAATGGCAAATACAAGCTAATAGCACTGTTTATCTGAAGAGAACACACCTATTTAAGTATGTTATAAAAAGGGAATTTTTGTCTAAATAGGCTTTTGGCTCTGCCAGAGCCATTATGCTCTGTTTGTAAATCCTCCTTTTAGCTCATAAGTTATTGACCAAATAATAAATTAACATCTCCCATGGAATTCTTACAGTTGACAGTGGTAACCTATCTGCCATGCACAGACACAATGTCATTATCCCAGTTACAAGAACTACGGATCTACTGATTTTAAATTCTAGTAATTGCAGTGAAAGGCTGAAGCTATGGCCTTAAAATTCAGTCACACACTGAAAGCACCTTCACCAAAATCGTGTTGCACCTAATTCACGAAGATGGGGTAGCAAAAGAAGGCAGAAGAAAGAACAGGTTTGTCATATTTATGCCTAACTAGGTAGTATTGTTCATAACTAAGGTACTATTGCCCAAATCAAGAATGGACTTAAAGCAGACCTTGGTGCTCTATTTTCCATCCTGGCCCCATCATTGCATGCAGCACTGACGCCTCACTCAAGAAATTACAGAGAATTTACAGAGTTGCCAGCTCTCGCTACAAGTGACCTGGAGCTGGTGCCAGTTTTACAATGAGAAACTCCACCTTGAATTTCCAACTTGCAGGGGTGGCAGGTGAACCACCCCACCTCCTGGGGAACAGCAGCCATCTAGGACTGTTGCAGGAGGTAGACAGAGCTCTTCCCTCTCCTTTAGGAGCCAGAGAACTTTTTAGGTGCAGAGGGAGGAGGAAGAGCAGAAAACCAAGCTCAGAGTTCCCCCACTCCTGTCAACAATGGACTGATGTGCTCTCAGTTCCTCTCCCCTTTCCATCCTGTCAACACTCCGAGATAGAGGAAGCAGGATGAATCACGCCTACAGCTGTAGGAGAAGCAAAGTGAGGCTGGGGGAACAGGCAAATTGGGGGCTAGTGAGACAGAATTAAGGGGGGGGGCTGGAGGTGCATAATTAATTGCTGAGCTGGAGAATGGACAGATAGGGGGCAGGAGAGGCTGAATTCATTAGTTAGAAGTCGGAGGTTTGGGGGAGAAGCTGGATGCTCTGCTCTACCTGGCAGGTTGCAAGTGCTTCTGCAGTGGGGGCCAGAATCACTCAGTTGACCACACTAGTTGTCACATGTTCATGCACACAAACCAAAACCACCATATAATCTTTTTAATAAGTCTCATGATTTCCAGGGGGTGGGGTCTCCCTCGTAATTTTTGAATTCTTGGGGCTGGAAATACTGGAATTATAATAAATTGTTAAGAACCCTGTTAAGCTCAGAATGATAACTGTAAGACATATATAAAGCATGTTACTCTGAATGCTACACCTGCCAGTGGAGTGGTAAATGAGATGTAGTTTATGAAAAATAGAATTACCTTCTAATGATACATTATTTAAACAAGAATGAATTGTCCAACAAATATTTTACTGGAATGGAATTGTCCTCAGCTAGCGTGCAAGGCTGTTGAGGTAACTGATCCCTAACTGTACTCCCCTCTTCCAATTATGCAGCTCTGTTTGGTTCTAAATGTCTCTTTGTATAATCCCTATTTGGTTATTGCTGAATAACCATGATTCAATTGTAATATGATGGCTATGGACATGTCAGTGGGAACTGAACCGCAGAAGCAGACACCATTCTCCCAGGAGGGAGCAAAAAGAGCCCAGCAGCTGGGGGAGGAAGGAGCAGAGGCACTTCTATGAGCAATGGGAGGGCTACTCTCTTCTTCTCTCCTCTCTCCTCCAGCAACACCAGGCCTGGTAAGGGGAAGAGGTACGTAAAGAACCCTTAAGGCTGCCCCCTACCCAAGCCTGGAATGGCGAGAATGGGACCTCAATGCAGCCTCCTTTACCACCCCCACACACCCAGGCCGGGATGGGGGGGAGGGCAGTTAAGAGCCCCAGGAGGAGCAGAGGTGAAGTTGGGAAAAAGAGGTCAGAATTGATAGGGGAGCTGAGCAGATGTAGGGGCATCACTGATATGACACCAAATGATGGAATTTGTTTTTTCAGTTTGCTTAAAATACCACTTGGGAAATTAAATAAAAACTATGTGAAAAGAACATTAAGATTGCAAGATTAAACACTCAAAAAGTTAGGAAATGCTAGAATTAAGGTTGTCTGTGTAACCTGAAGTTATTCCTCTTGTACATATGCATTATGGTATGGTCTTTAGTTACATGATCACATACTATTTTTTCCACAGGACCTCTCCCACATTCAGCGCCCAGGATGGAGAGTGCTCCGCAGGGCCGGCTCCAGTCCCCAGCGAGCCAAGCGCGCGCTTGGGGCGGCATTTTGCCGGCAGGGCGGCAGGCGGATCCAGCGGACCTTCCGCAGTCATGCCTGCGGGAGGTCCACCGGAGCTGCGGGGCAGGCATGATTGCAGAGGGTACGCTGGTCCCGCGGCTCCGGTGGACCTCCCGCAGGCATGACTACGGAAGGTCCGCCGGAGCCGCCTGCCACCCTCCCAGCGCACCCTCTGCAGGCACGTTTGCAAGAGGTCCCCCGAAGCCGCGGGACCGGCAGCGCGCCCCCGGCGGCATGCCGCTGTGCTTGGGGCGGCCAAATTCCTAGAGCCGCCCCTGGTGCTCCGTTAATGAGCAGCTACTTAATGTTTTGTTCTATCCTTACTGTTCAACATGTGGTCTAAGGCCTTATTTACTGCACACTATTCAAACTCTGCTCTGAAGACAGATTTATTTATTTCCTGATGGACTTTTCCTGTAACAACCATCTCTTATCATCAGAGTGCTTCCTAAACATTAGTTTATCTTCACAACACCCCTGTGAGGTGAGCGGGCAAGTATTACCCCCGTTCTATAGATGGGGAGCTGAGGCACCGAGAAATTAATGTTAAAACGTATCCACTAATTTTGATTTTTCAGAAGCACTCAACATTATATAGCAGTTCATATGTTCAAAGCACAGCTCCCATTGACTTTAGTTGCAGATTTGAGTGCTCAGCATTTGTGCAAGTCAGACACCAGGGTCTCAAGTTGGGCAATCATGAAAATTAGTGACCACCTGTGAAAAGTTTAATTTAAGTGACTTGACTAGCATAACAGAACTCTATGGCAGAGACAGGGATAAAATCCAGTTCTCTAGGGCAGCAAGCTGTCTTAACCATGAGACCACTTTCTCTTCCTGCAATCCCTTGCCCCAGTACTACAAATACATTTTTACCTTATGTTCAGACTTAATACAACTTTCTTTATATGGCATTAACAACCCCTTAGCACCAGTGCATTAACCTTATTGGGGGCGATCAAACTAAGTTTTATGCGGTACTAAAAACTAATCTTATTGAGGGTGGCAACAATTTTTTAGTACCGCTTTGCATTTGATTTTACTGCACAGTTAACAAGTTTGGATGGCATACATATAATTAAAAGAATCAAATTTAATCTTTCCTTGAGAAATCAAGAGAAATCTAGTTTCTCAATAAGAACCAATGATTTTAAAATTTGCAGCATATGCATCATGTTTTTCCACAATGTTAATTCTATTTCCTTCACTATTAGATTTAGGTATAAAATTCAACTACTATAAAATCAAGAACTGGAAAGAGTGATTTTATTCAAGGAAATGTTTTCACAAAGGAGGATTTAAATATCTTATAGACGATTTATGTTTTCTAATTGTCACTTTCAAACATCTTGATATTTGACCATAGTAACAGACCACTGGATATCTACTGAGTTTTATTATAATCTTGGATTTCCAAATACTACTACTATTAATCTCATATTGCTTCCCTGACATTTTTTTTAATCATGTTACAGAGACTACAGTTACCATATAAGTGCCATAAATTGGCATTGATAAAAATGTCAGGTCTACACATTTCACATTGGGCTCTCACATTTTCTCTCTCTTCTAAAAAAAGAATAAAGACAGGCTTTCAGCACTTTAATAAATGGGTGTATTTTACAGAATTATATTCAGTGGAATAAATGTACTAATATGTAGCTATTTGTGGTTCCCATGTTTTTTCTGTAGTAAGTTTTGTGTGCGCGCACACTAATACTGTTGTCTAGGTTAATAACTTCTTTCAACTTCCTTAGTCAAGCTGAGACATGCAAGTCAACAGTCCCAAGCTTTGTCTGTCAAGAGGTTAGCAGCAGAGTATTCTTGATAAAGAATTATCTGGAATTAGCTTCTCCATCATCTCCTGACAAAGCCTGAATTTGGTGACATTCAGGGCATAGTTCAGAGCCTTCTTATTAACTGCACAAGGGAGAGGTACATCTTTAGTGGGGTTAATTGCAATTTTGCAAATTGGGGAGTTTTGGATTCACATTCAATCAGCTTAGATAGCATTTGTACATTATGTTTAATATTGAAAAGTACATGTGCCTAAGGCATCTTCAGTAGGTGCCTTACACAAATTGAAAAAATAAAAATACAGGTGGTCTGTCTTTGCTGCCTCACCATTATTCTGGTTTTCTTGTTACCAGATCAAATGATGGGGATCACCAAACTCACAACCTCATCACAGCAGGTGTGGCGAGGAAAATGAATTCTTTTCTGTCTTATTCTTGTTAGTGAAACCAAGCATATTTTATTGTTCTAGAAACCTCTAAATCATGTAACAAGAAGAACGATGCTCCAGAGTGCCCCCTCATACCAGGGGTAGTGCTGAAGTGGCTCTGCCTCAGTTTCCCCTCTCTGCAGAGCACCTTAAACACTCCACACCACAGCCCAAGATATTCGAAACAAGTTTCCCCTTCTGAGAGCCAACTGATTAAGTCCTGCAAACAAGGTGATATAAAACAAAAACAAACTAAGTGAAAAGGCTTCACCCCAGTCTCAGGCTGGGCCCAGCCCCTCCTCCCTTAGCATCTGTCTTCATTTCACAGTTCATTGACTCTTCTGCTCCAATCCTAAGTGAGGTACAGCCCCTCCTTTATGAGGATCTGTCTGTGACATTCTGTACCTTGGGGGAGCATCCTGTAACCCCCAAAGTCCTCATTTTCATGTAACCATGATCTTATGTATAAAGCATGCCTTGTAAGGTATCAGGGGAAAGGTTATGATCTGCTGAAAGTCATTTCTCTGTCCAAATATGTATATCATTAATGCATATGAAATCATGAGAATTGTGTTGTATGGTTGTCACTAAAACATGCTGTAAGTTGCGGAATCAGCCAGATATTAGCTCCCCAGAGGCAACAGCAAAGAAAGTAACCAACGCCTGGGCGAGGTGCTAAACAACCCATCAACAGCCATTGTCCAGAAAGTGACCTAAAATGGATATTAGGAAACTATTTCACTAGGAGGGTGGTGAAGGACTGGAATGGGTTACCCAGGGAGGTGGTGGAATCTCCATTCTTAAAAACCTCTAAGGCTTGGCTTGACAAAGCCCTGGCTGGGATGATTTAGTTGGTGTTAGTCCTGCTTTGAGCAGAGGATTGGACTAGATGACCTCCTGAGGACTCTTCCAACCCTAATCTTCTATGAGGTCACACCAGGGGAATTGCTCAACCTTGCCTGGGGACTCAACAATGCCCACCCAGACATACCTGGACTTGTGCTCCCCAAGCACATGTGACTGAGGTTGTAAAACAGATATAGTGGCCACATGCAGGGCCTTTCTCCTGCCCTGACCTATGCGGCAAGCAACAAAAACACCGACAAGAAGACTGAAGACTCCAACAGAGGAGTAGGCCCCGATTTAAGGAACAAATCTGTATATTAAGGACTGCAATATCCAGTAGGGTGAGAAAAACTGCTTAATCTAGATGTTGCCCAGTATAACAGGTTGAAAGTTTAGACAGAGCTTATATTTTATTTCTTTTGGTAACTAACTCTGACTTTTTGGCCTATCACTTAAAATCTAACTTCTTTAATTCTTTATCTTTACCAGTGAGTTTGCCTGAATTGTGTGGTAAATCTGCTTAAGTTTTGCAAAGGCTGGTGTATATCCACTTTCCATTGATGAAGTGGTGAACCAATTAATAAATCTGTATTGCTCGTCTTGAGCAGTGCAAGATGCTATATTCCTGAGATACAGTGCTGGGAACTAGGGGAATTGGGCTGGTGCCTTTGCCTGTGTGATTCATGAGTGGCTCTGGGAGCATTCATGAAATATAGCTGGGTGTGGGGCTCCAGTGATAACAGCACCTGGAGAGGTTTGCTGCTGGTCACCAGCAAGGCATTGTGAGAGACAGCCCAGGCTGGAGAGAGTTAAGGGGACGCAGTGGTCCAAGGGTCCCAGGCTGCATCCCAGGGATCCTACCACATGGTCTTCATGCTCTTTCATCAGTAACTCCCAGGACTTCTTGCCCTGGAGAGGACCCAAGGCCTTTTGCTGCCTTCTTCATGGGCCTCTCCTGCTCCTCATGGTTCTCCAATAGTCTCTGCTGTATCTACCTCGGCCTGATTGGGTCACAAGACCTACAGTCACATGATCTTAATTTTCCCTGTCTGGGGAGGAGAGTGTTCTGTCACAGGTGGGGCTGTGACCCATTTTCCTTTAAAGGGCCAGCTATCTTGTGACAAGTCACAGCAACAACATCTTATCTTTATAGAGCATCCCTTCATCATGAAGAATCCGAAAACACTGTACAATCTTATCTTTGTATGTATCAAGAATCGATTCACCCCAACACTACAATGCAACAATTTCATTTAAGTACCATGTCAGCAGTAGAAATAGTGTACAGCAGAACTACTGGACACTAAGCATACCATGTCCAAAGGAAATTGACAAAACTGGTTGAACAAAGTCAATTATATTTAAGCTTACCCAAAACAGTTTACTAAACAACATATTAGTGTTTGAGAGAACTTTGCTTTTAAATAAAAACTGATTTTTTCAAAAATTTCCACAATACCTGGAGAAAACATTTGGCAAAATGTTCACAGGATTTCCAAATTAGACCCAGTTCAACTTGAATTTTTAGTCTGCATAGGACAGTTCCTAGAGATGTTCATCTGCATACTCAGAAAGGAGCTTCTGCAGTGTTTGGGGGATTGTTTTCACAACTCTAATCTAAGTGCTAGATTATTATTAATAGTATTTAAATAATGCAAGCTGAAATTCTACAGAAGAAGATGATAGCTTAAGCCCCTTCATTCCCTAGGGAAAGTTCCCCATTTACCAGTGAAAAATATTAAAGTGGATTTTTCAAGCCCTCTCTTGTTTATCTTAATTTCTCCTCCCCAGTCTATTCTCTGAATTATTCCTCTGAATCTCTCTGCAGGGGCGGCCTGTCCATATAGGCGAACTAGGCGGTTAGCTAGGGTGCCAAGTTAAATGGGGCGCCAAATTTGAGGAAAAAAATCACATAAAAAAATGAAAAAATACAAATAAAATAAAGATGTCATTATTTCAATTCTCGTGCGCGTACAGAGGGAATATGAATTAAATTCTCAGAAATGTAGAGAATTATATTAATGGAAAAAAAATCGCTAAAATATTTATTTTTGCAGTAAATTTTGACAATTTGCAACTCTGTAATTTTGATAAGCAATAACTCAGCCACAATGAAACACATCCACCAGCAGCAAGAGCTGCAATGCTAGTGACACCTAACTAGAATATACATTAAAGTCGCACAGCTGGAAACTCATGTAGAGCACAGATCTCGTGAGTTGATACATGTCAAACGGTCATTTTAACACATGTTGCAGGTAGATGGTTATGAATTGAGCGAATACTGTGGAAAATTGTGTTTCTTAGTGCCAAAGAATAAAGAATAACGTCTTTCAGCATTATAAATCCAATACGAGTATTTTTAAGTGTTATCGGGCTAATTATGAACTTTTCTTTGTTATAACTGGTTCACATGTAATAAATAAGGTCCATAAAAGTAACAGTATTAATGCTTAAGTGATATCACACTCCAAGCGGGTAACCACGAGGAAGGGGATTATTTTCCAAACAACTGGTGTCAGGTTAGAACATCAAAAAAGGTCATTTTGTTTCCTTGTAAACACTGTAACTACCCGTTTTAATATGTTACTAATCATTGAACCTTTAAGCAGTGAAAAGATGTGTTGAGATGGCTGCAATGTGATTTAAATCGCCAACCATGTGGTGGGTGTGTCAGCCATCCTTAATGCTATAATGCTTGCAGTCGGGAGCAAAATACATAACAATATTCAAATGCCCCATGGCAGAAAGAAGGGACCAAAAAAAAAAACCCTCGGGAGCTGAATATCATAAATGAAAGGCTGAGAAGAAAAAAGGACCAAGCAAAACTGCTGGAATCCTTCCTGAAATATCTTCTCTTTAATCCAAATAAAGATGGAAGTAGTTCACAGCATCCAGATGAAGGCATTTTACTTGGAGAGGAGGGTAGCTCACATCCACAAAAAAAGCAGTTTGGAAACTCAAGATGATGGAAATTTACTTCTAGATGAAGGCAGCTCACAGCATCAGACTGATATGGAAGTGGAGAAAATTTATTCACCTTCAGAGACACATGCAGAAATTGAAGTAAATGAAGAAAGGAGGAGGAAGTTACAAACAAGTGACAGTATGGGGACCCAGCTTCATGGACCAGATGTGATGACAGTGTGCAGCAAATTCTTGTGGAACCATGGACCCGAACAAGCTCATGAATTTCCCTTCCCTAAGGATGGAAGTAAAAGAAAATTCTCTGCTCAGCATTACAAGAGGAAACTCATTAATAGGGAAGAAATTCATCGAAAATGGACAATATTAAGTGTCAGAGGACTCTGTGTTTTGCTTTTGCTGCAAGTTGTTTAGAAATCAAGCAATTGGTACACCTTACTGAAAATGGTTCAAAGGACTGGAAAAAAAAGCATATCTTCAATTCTCTCTTCGCATGAAAAGAAGAATAGAACATTTGGAATGTTTTCAAAATTGGAAAGAACTTGAATTACGATTGAAAAAAGGAAAAACTATCCAAGAAAATTTACGTGTGATCAAGGAAAAAAGAATATTGGCAACAAATATTACAGCGTCTGATTGTTTTAGTGAGAGTTCTTGGTGGGCACAATTTAGCATTCCGCAGCTGCGGTAGAAATGAAAAATTATACACTCCAGGTAATGGAAACCTTTTAAAATTTGTTGAATACCTAGCTTTGTTTGATCCAGTCATGAAGGAGCATCTATATAAAACAACTGATCATGAAACACAGGTTCATTACTTAGGAAAAAATATGCAGAATGAACTGATTCAAATCCTAGCAAATGCCATTAAAAGAAAATTGTAGAATTTGCCCATTCTGAGCAATACTTTTCAATCATACTGGACTGTACACCAGATGTGAGTCATGTTGAACAAATGACGATGATCATTCGTTTTATGGATATGGAAAAGTCTGCAGATGAAGACAATGTTGAAGTGCTCATAAAGGAACATTTTCTGGGTTTTGTACCATTGAAGGAGACAACATTTATGGCTGAAACTATTCTACAAGAGCTTGAAACAATGTCATTATCTGTTGAAAACTTATGTCGCCAACACTATGATAATGTTAGTAATATGAAGGGTAAAGACAATGGTGTGCAAAGGAGAATGATGGAAATCAATCCTAGGGCATTTTTCATTCCTCGCAGTGTGCATTCTCTGAATTTGGTTGTCAATGACACTGCTAGATGCTGTTTGGAGGCAAGCAGTTTCTTTGACCTGGTGCAAAGTATGTTTTTGTGTTTTTCTCAGGCTCAGAACGCCATTGGGAGATTCTGACTCACCATGTGAATTCTCTAACTGTGAAACCACTTAGTCAGACAAGATGGGAGAGTCACACTGATGCTTTGAAGCCTCTTCGCTATGAACCTGGAAACATTTATGATGCTCTAATTGAAATTTCTGATGATACTACCTTTACTGGATCATCTGGCAATACAGCATGTTCAGATGCAGAAGCTCTTGCAAATGGCCTTTCCAAGTTCAAATTTGTGACTTCACTCATTTTGTGGTAGAATATCCTTTTCGAGATTAACCTCACTAGTAAGCAGCTCCAGGAAAAGAATTTGAACATACATTCTGCTATTCAAAAAATGCAGAAAACTAAAAATATTCTGGAGGAATTCAGAAGTGATGAAGGGTTCGAAAGAACACTCGTAGATTCTCTTGAGCTTGCTGAAGAAATAGATAGCAGCTGCTGCTCTCCAACTGCTCAACTCTGAAGGCAGCGCTGCCACCAGCAGCAGCACAGAAGTAAGGGTAGCAGTACCACAATCCACCGACAACTCCTTTTTGGGTCAGGACCTCTACAATTACAACACCATGAAATTTCAGATTTAAATAGCTGAAATCATGAAATTTACTATTTTTAAAATCCTAGGACCATGAAATTGACCAAAATGGACTATGAATTTGGTAGGGCCCTAACTATGGTTTCTTAAGGGATTTCTAGAGAGGAAAATTTGAAAAAAAGTGAGCTGTGGTGAAAGCACTAATCTTCACATATTACTACTTTGCATAGAGTCGCTGTATTAGCCAACTACTATTTCCAAAGTGTCATGGTCAGCAGCAGGTCTCACAATTAATAGGTTGCATATCATTCCTCAGCCATTCTGGTATTTTGTAAGAATCTTTGCCCGTTTAGTGGAAACAGGCATGAATATATAGAACGGTTTGGCAGAGAAGGTGACCAGGGAGTGGGGTGGGGAGTAAAAATAAGTTTAAGATACATCTAGATTTGTTCCTGAAAGAGGCTATTAGAAATAAAATAAAGTGGGATTAAGAATTAAGATATATTACATTGGAACACTTCCTGCTTTAAAATTTCTTATTCATTCATTTTAATTTGTTGGTAACAAAGTTATTAAAGTATTAATCCATTAACAGCGCTTTTTGGAATGAAACAATTGTAAAATAGATCACATTCCAGCAATGCACAGAAACTTTCAGAACCTGTTTAAATGGAGTAATGTCTAATATACATGCATTTGCTTTCGACTAGGCCACATAACACCGATGGAAACTAAGGGTCTGATCTTAAAACTAAAGTCAAACTTCCAGCTGTTATACTGACTCTTTTCCTGGTGTTAGGCACATTACCGTACCTCTCCGCCTTACCATCTCCTCCCGCCCCCCAAATCTATAAATTGGGAATATTAAACTTTCCTGACTGACAAGAGCAATGTGAGTGTGATGGGGTGAACTCACTCCACATTGGACAGGGAAGATTAACTTCTCACTGTGGGTGGAAGAAGCCACACCTCCACATCCCTACTGGGCATGTGCCAGGTGTAGGGCAGTATAAGAAGGAGCAGCCCAGCTCAGTCTGAGCTGACTGATGCAGAGGAAGGATGTTCCTTACTGGCTACCAGCTTAGAGTAGTTGGAACCCCAGACAGTGGAAGCCAGAGGCGCACAGACCTAAGCAGATGTCCAGCTCCCATAGAGCCCTGCCCCAGAGAACAACACTGCCATGCAGAGATGTTACTCCATTGATGTGGGTCACGAGACCCTACCACCCTGAGGATCAAGGCGATTATATAGACTCTGGCCATTGGGCCTTACAGCCCTATGGATCAGGGCAACTCTATTGACTTTAGCCCTTAGGTGTCACAGCCTAGAGACAGTGCAGCTCGAAGGACAGGGCTCCCCCACCCCATCACAGTGAGAATTAATGTTTGTTAAAATGTTTTCCTCCTTCAAAACGTTTAAGTGTATAATTCGTACCAATTACAGAATTTTTAAGAAAAAGTCTGTCGGGTTTATAGTATGTTAATTCAGAAGCAACAGGTCTTCTGGAGAGACATCAGTTTATTCTAACTCTTGATTCAAGTATACTAGGAATCTGCTGTCAAAAGTTTAATCATAAGAATCGCAGCTTTGGGGGCTTGGGTTAGAAGTATGTTTTCTTCTTTGCAACAGTAGACAATTCCTTAGGTTTACAGTGGGGTAAATTAAAGACAGTAACTAAAGACTAACTATAGCAAGGGTTTGGGGTAACAGCTGTTTTTAATAGATGTCATTTGTGAGCTATGGTTATTGTACTCAACCAGATGAAGCAGTGGTGTACTCTTCATCCCTGTATGCATGTGCAACCCCTCCCCCACCCAAAATAGAACAAGATCAGATGTCAAACAGCTCTGTGTAGAAAAGGCACTAAATAGAATCTGAAAACATATGACAGCCACAATGCAGTGTGGTATATACAATAACTCAATTCCAACCCAAATGATGATAGGGTTCTCCAATACATAAAGCTATTTATGTTCACTGAACACGGATGAATACAGTATTATAAAAAGAATAAGGCATGAAGTGTTCTGAAAGAGACAGCCTCTGAGCATGTGGAGGAGATGCATATCACACTGCTTTGGATTCTACAGAGGACATCTCTACTAGTTTAGTTTAGTCTTTAAACACTCCTTGTGAACCATTACACAAAACAAAACTATGGTAGTTTTAGTACTTTCCGTACTGACAGGAAAAAGTTTTGTATCAACAATTTGTTTTTGTTTTTTTAAAGAACAGGAAACACTATAATGAAAGTGTTTTATCTGGGGAGAAAAAACAGCGTCACTATCTAGCAAAGACTGTCATATTAAAAATGTCTTAATGATTATTGGGAGTCTGGGGATGTCCACTGATTACATATATTAGAGTGGGGAAGAAGGTGACAAACCCAGAATGAGAGTCATCTAGTAAGTTCATTCTAGGGATGGACTGGGAGTTAGTGGCACATACAAATGGAAACCAAGGAGAGCAGAAAACAAAACTGACTGCATTTAAATAGGTCAAACTGCATTAAAAGGCAGAGCTGGGATTTCCGTAATACTCTATGTTCTGGAATATTAAAGGAGAAACATATTAAAAGATCTCAAAAAAGGAGAACATTTATATAAAAAGCAATTTACTTGGCAATTCATTTTTCAGTAATCCCTGGGTTACAGTACCAATATTAGGATTCCTAAAAAACCCAACAACAAAAACAACCCAATTATTCCACAAAGCTTTCTAAAATGATGATTCCTCCTTCATCTCCAACACAGAATGGAACACCATGGACTGTGTGTGTCAGATCTCTTTTTCTTTATCTGAAAGAGAGTTAAAATGCCTTAGGTCACCATCTGGGTCTTATTTTGTTTGTAAAGTGTCTCGCACTGCTGAAACTCTTCAAATATAAACCACATTAATTACATTCAATAATGTACAAATCTAAACTCGTTAATACCTAGCCTAGTTAATTGTTTTGAACTCAACCTGCTTTATTTTTAGTTAGGGTTTTTAAAAAAAAAAACAGTGACTGAAAGCATTACACAGAACCTGGAGGTTGTACAGAGTCTTGGAATACCCAGAGTGATCAGTGCAGAAGGGATTCAAACTTCCTATAGAAAATTGGCTTGAACACTAGAAGAACATGTTTGCTTGTGAGATTAGTTGGAAAAGATATTATAAACAAGTAATTTCCACCCACTCATACTATTGTAAACTCCTTCCCAACCCTGCCTTCTTTGGGGTAGGGATGTAAAACAGGCAGAGAAGGAATAATAATTTAAAAAAAAAAATACAAAATACAGACCAATGTGTTCAAGAATTCCATGCTGAGCTAGTCCAGCTGTGATGACAGTACAAATTGCTGCCACATAAGGAGAACCAGAGTTTGTCCCCTAACCTTGTCTCAAGGTCAGCATGCTGCAGAGGAATATTTTTAGGGAGTATCTCATATTGCTTTGAAGTGGGTACTTTTATTCCATTCTCAAAGCTGCACAGTTGGATTCCAAGGTAACATGGAAACTGAGTGGGAGATCTGGGAATCTGGAGATCTGGGAAAGGAGAATTAGATCTCATGGGACCCTCAAAACACCCAAATATTTGAACCATCCTCTAGGGTTCAAGAGTATAATTAAAGTTATTACCATCCAGATTTTTCATTAACTTGGTACAGTAGAACACCAGATTTACAAACTGACCAGTCAACCCCACACCTCATTTGGAACCAAAAGTACGCAATCAGGCAGCAGCAGAGACAAAAGCAAATAAAGTACCGTACTGTATTAAAATATAAACTTCTAAAAAATAAAGTTAAAAAAAAGATTTAACAAGATAAGGAAACTGCTTCTGTTCTTGTTTCATTTAAATTAAGATGGTTAAAAGCAAAATTTTTCTTCTGCATAGAAGCTGTATTAGGACAAAGTTGTATTAAGTCAATGTTCAATTGTAAACTTTTGAAAGAGCAACCATAACATTTTGTTCAGTTATGAACATTTCAGTTACGAACAACCTTCATTCCCGAGGTGTTCGTAACTGTGAGGTTCTACTGTAATTAAGAATTGAACATTATAGTGACAATGGAACTGGCAGGAGGAGAATTCAGGAACACAACAGTTTAATTACATAAGAAGTCCTATTTTTCAAAATACTTGTTGCTTTCTACAGTACAAAAGGACCTAATTATAAAGATGCATCGTATGGCCCATCTGAGCAGTAGTGCAAGAAACCTTAAGAGGACAGGAGCCTATGGCAGGCTCAGAGTTATGGTTGTGTATTGCACTCAGCAGAATTTCTTTCAGTGAATGCATTTGTGTTCAGGGCATAAGAAAAAAAACCCCACATGCCTGCCACCTACAACAAAAATATGACAGATCTGCTTCATATCCAAATCGTTCATCACATCCAAAAAGTATACCTTAGCCTTAGAGTGGTGTAAATATTGGCCTTTTTCTGGGCTGAAAGTAACATTGTCAGATTGTTTTCAAGGCAGCTAATCAATTTCAGAAGGGAAGGCTGCAGTCCAGCAGGATTTAGTACATGAAAATCTTGACACAAGATTGATTTAATGAAGAGGTGGATATTACATTTGAATAAATTCCTCCCCATGGAGGGATCAAGGGTATTGAAATCTAGCAAATGATATTATGGCCAACAGAGCAACAGCATGTGTACTTCGTTTTATTCCACTAATTCAGTTTGAATGTGGCAGAGACATTACCAAATAGCAATACTAACCAATGTTGTAAAAAATATGTAATAAAGGACCATAGTTGACATCTAGGTGCTTAATTCATTTTGCCATCTAATCTGACCCACACAGTAGAATCTTTCTAAATTTTAGAAGTCATGTCTTCCTCACCACTTCATATTTAGCCTACATCAATAGTGAAGGGAATAAAAATTGCCACCTTCTGATGGCTTATGAGCAATGTGTGTGTGGACTCTGTGAAAAGAGCATCAGTTTGGGCAGGTGTTTTTTGTGATGTGAACACTTATCCACTAAAAAACAAAAACTGACCAACTCAACCTGGAAGCCATGGTCTGAAAGGGTGCCAGAGATTTAGTTTCTGCTTTCACTTGTAGGGTTAGGGTGGGTCCTCCAGTTTAGGTTTGAGACACTTTGACAGAGCAGTATGGGGAAGGGTGTAGACAAGAAACTTAATGAAAGGAGGGATGTCACCTGACACTAATTAAGGAAAATGCCACAAGCAGGATTCATAATCATAAAACTGTGAGCAGGACATCCACTCCAGAGTGCATGGGGCAGTCTTCTGCCTCATGATCTTGAGTTCTACAACCAAAAGTTCCTTTTCTGTGCCCCTCTCTGCTCCCTCACCATACCTTACTCACAGTGGTTGTCCTTGGTCAGAGAGGACCCAGGGTTCAGAGGCCCATCTGTGAGAGTTGACCTTCCACCCAGGGAAGAAGGCAGCTTGTTTGCTCCACCATCTGAGAACCTACTTTTGCTCATCGCCTTGCCAGCCGCTCATTTTGCTTGCCGCCTTGCCAGCTGTTAATCACCTTCTGCTGCCACCTGCCTCTCTGCGGTGACCTCTGAACATCAATCTCTTAGTAATTTTCAGCTCTTTGCAAGTGGGGCAGAAACACTGTCACATCTCAAGTGATTTCAGCTGTGCATTCAATACTGAAGTGATTTGTAACCCAGCCAAAGTTGATTACTTTGAGCAACACTGCTCTATCTACTGGATATCTAAGCACTACCCCTGTGTCCACGTAAATACAGTTTGCTCCTGAAGTCTCTCCCCTACCCAGCTAACTGTCAGGTGATAATTCATTCAGACCCTGCTTACAAATACTATAATCCAAAATAGGAAAAAAAACAGTTAAAATAAAAAAAATGGGTTGAAACAAAGTCTTTGAAAACCCACAAATAATTTTTTTCTTCAGAATTTTCCTTTGTAGAATTTTATTTTTTTCAGTTGTTCTGATTTGTGATTAAACCAAATTTCAAAACCCTTCACAATATTAAACTTCTGCACAGGCCTCTATTGAGCATAATTAGTGAGACCCCCCCCCTCTCTCTCTCTCTCTCTCTCTCTCTATATATATATATATATATATATAAAGTGTTTTAAGTCCCATCACTATTGTTTTAGAACAATAAAATGTTTCCAAAGTGCTTAAGAGCTCAGTTTCCATTATTAGAAGTACAGATTAAAGGTGCAATTTGAAATTTCAGCAGAAAGTCCCCTTGGACTCATTCTCTGCACTACCTTAAAGTTTCCTGGCAAACAGGAGTCCACTTCATATTAATCCTAACACTACCCAGATTTTATGTACATTTGAAAAAAATCACTATACATAATCCAATCCATAATTGACACTTTCAGGAAGTGAAAAAACTGGGATTAAGCTTCAGATCGCTTTATCCTCCAGAATCGCCAAGTCACACAAACAGTGCAGGAAGAGGAAAAATCTGTATCCCCTGATAATTCTGACATGACAAAAATCCAAATTTGCATAGGTAAAGAAGTCCATCTGAAAACAACAACTATTACTGTCTGCAGTGTGTGCATACCAAGGCTAATGTTCACTGTTCCTACCCTCCTTCCTCATCATAATTGATGCTGTTACCTCTAGTTCATCATTCTATAGCCAACCAATGCCATTAAGTCCGGGGTAATCGATAGGTGGACCACAGGCCAAATCTGGACCGCCAGATGTTTTTGAACGGATAGCAAAATCTTTTTATTTACTTATTATTTCTAAATTCTTTTCTCTGGAGTCTGGACCTTGACTATACCATAACCAACAAATTTGGACCTTGACAAAAAAAACAATCGATTACCCCTGCATTAAGTGAATTAATAGGAATTCAAGTGTATATTCATGCTCTATATAGAGGCCCTACATCTAGTATCTAGAAAATATCATCCAACCTATTATACTTGAGATCTCAATTTAAAACTCAGTGGGCTATATATAGCAGCTGCATCACAGAAATCCAGACATACTAGTCATAATAGGCTAAAAAAGTTTAACTTCACTTTTTTGCCTTTTTTCTATCCTGCTGAATTCAATCTTCCAATTATTTCTTTTGAACATTAGTTCCTATGTCAATTAGTTACCTTTTTTGCATTGCTAAGCATTCAGTCCTTGGGTCTATATTCATCTTTATGTTATTCATTACTTTAAAATCCTCAAATGTTACAATCATCATGCCACACATTAAGGGGGGGGGGAGGGGGAGAATGTATATGATGGTCTGACATAGGTAAACAAACAAAAAAAAGTAGGAAACTGAAGTTATATGTAGCTCTAATATGCTTAAAATTTCCTACAGTCTCAATTTCAATAAGCAACAGAGATAATATTTGATTTGAGTGACAGTGAGGCACATTTAGACCCTAAATGAGTGATCGCTCATAAGGTACAATTGAGACACGTAATTAAAACAGTATAAAAAACTGACAGATTAAGTTCAAAGTTTTCAGTCAGTTTATTAATAGTACCAGTGCTATGTGTGCACAGGTGGTACGTTTGCTTTCCCGTTAATAGGACTGAATCTCTTAGCATTACCAATATTTTTTTGAAAAAATAATGAAGAAATTATGAAGTTCTTGCTGTGGACACAAGTTTGCCATATTACTACATGATTTACAATTAGCTATACTGTCAATTGAAACAGAGGTGCTAAATATAAAAAGAAGATGTGAAATGTTTAGTCCTACTTGGCTCTGCCAACTAATTCCAAAATGAAGTACTTGCACAGTTTATCATCAATATTCAAGCCAGAAGACCTCCTCTATCTTGGGTGTACAAATATTGACCTGTAAGGTTTTAAAGTTGAATTGTATTTTAGGGATGAATACAAACATATACTGGAAATAAACAACTCCCTGTCCAGTTTAGCAACTGAGACAAACTAAACAAGTAAAGATAAACTCCGTTGAAAACCATGAAGCTTAGGAGATAACATTAGGAACTCAGAGAAAGTGCAAGCAGAAACATGAGATATCAAAGTGATAACCTGGTCTAGATTAATAGAGGAATTATGCAGAGAAGAAGATTCACACTTTGAAATGAAGTGTTACTTTCATGAAGGGTTTTGATAGATTTCTATATATACACACACAATTAAGGGAGGTTGGCATAATTTAAATTAAGCAAATGTAGCAAGCCTGTGATCTCTTTAGCACTTGCATTAACACAATTAATTCATGTGAATTTTAAAGCCATTATGCAAAACTAATGCAGGAACCAAGCTAGCAGGAAAATTAGAAAATTCAGGAAGGAAATGGATTACTGACTAGTGATACTAAATCAGATTTCTTGGTAACTCTTGAATATACAAGTCCCTGAATTATGGATGAATTAAATATATTACATGTCAATACTGAAAAGGTTTCCAATATCATTTTTCCAGATATTCATACTTTAACTGATAAAGAATTTGTAGAGTATCAGAGGGGTAGCCATGTTAGGGCAGGTCTATACTAAGGGCGGGGGTCGAACTAGGGTACGCAAGTTCAGCTATGTGAATAGCGTAGCTGAACTCGAAGTACCCTAGTTCGAACTACTTACCCGTCCAGACGCCGCGGAATCAAAGTCCGCGGCTCCAAGGTCGACTCCGCCACCGGCTTTTGCAGTGGTGGAGTACCGGAGTTGACCGCGGCGCTTCCGGAGTTCGAACTATCGTGTCTAGATCAGACGCGATAGTTCGAACTCCGAGAAGTCGAACTCACCGCGTCAACCCGGACGGTAAGTGTAGACTAGCCCTTAGTCTGGATCTATAAAAGCAGCAAAGAATCCTGTGGCACCTTATAGACTAACAGATGTTTTGCAGCATGAGCTTTCGTGGGTGAATACCCACTTCTTCGGATGCAAGTAGTGGAAATTTCCAGGGGCAGGTATATATATGCAAGCAAGAAGCAAGCTAGAGATAACGAGGTTAGTTCAATCAGGGAGGATGAGGCCCTGTTCTAGCAGTAGAGGTGTGAAAACCAAGGGAGGAGATCTGCTATTGTGTGGCCAGGGAGGTTGAAGTGTTTTCCTTCAGCAAAAAACTTCAGGACCAGACTTCAAAGAGAAACTGCTGAGCTTCAGTTCATCTGCAAATTTGACACCATCAGCTCATGATTAAACAAAGACTGTGAATGGCTAGCCAACTACAGAACCAGTTTCTCCTCCCTTGGTTTTCACATCTCTACTGCTAGATATATATACCTGCCCCTGGAAATTTCCACTACTTGCATCCGAAGAAGTGGGTATTCACCCACGAAAGCTCATGCTGCAAAACATCTGTAAGGGTAGGTCTATACTTACCGCGTGGGTTGACGCAGAGAGTTCGAACTCCCCACGTGCTCCGGTCAACTCCGGAACTCCACCACTGCGAACGGCGGTGGCGGAGTCGACCTTGGAGCCACGGACTTCGATCCCGCGGCGTCTGGATGGGTGAGTAGTTCGAACTAGGGTACTTCGAGGTCAGCTACGCTATTCGCGTAGTTGAACTTGCGTACCTTAGTTTGACACCCCCCCCCCTTAGTGTAGACCAGGCCTTAGTCTATAAGGTGCCACAGGATTCTTTGCTGCTTTAAAAGAATTTGTAGTGATTAATTGTAAGACTGACAAAAATAATATGCACGTGTCAATCACATTGGCAACGAAAAACTAGTGAAACTGGAAGTATATTTACATGGAAGAAAGTCTGCACTTTTCCCCTCCCCTTCTGGAACACACATACATGATAAAATTCCAAATTAAACACATTGACAAAGTCCTGACATACATTCAGATGGGAACAGCGAATACTTAGGGCTTATCTTCACTACCAGGTAAGTTGACCTAAGCTATGAAAACTCCAGCTATGTTCACCAGGCTGCCTCAACGGGAGACGCTCTCCAGTCAACTTGCCTTACTCTTCTTGGGGAGCTGGAGTAATGGAGTCGACCAGAGAATGCTCCTCTGTCGATTTAGGGAATCATCACTAGATCCACTAAATCGACACCCACTGCATCGACTTCAGCAGTGTCGCGCTCTCCGTGTTATCATGGGGTAACATTGACACTTTAAGAGGGAACAAGGGTAGTGCACCTGTGACTCACCAGCTCACTCCAATTGAGTTTATAAGAGAGGATCTAGGCCCTAGAGGGGAGGAAACTGGGTGTGCCATAGTTCAGCCAGGAAAGCATAGGTGAGAATTACCTGATTCAGTAAAGAAAAAGAAAGAAGGAAAGAAAAGAGTCATGTGAAAATTGTCTGGGAGTTGAGACTGGAGGAGGTCTCTGGGGAAAGCTGCAAAAGCTTTCCAGGGAGGGCCTGCCTAGAGGAGGGGGAAATGGTCAGGAAGCCCGTGCAGGGCTAGCCTGCTGACCTTCCTGAGCCAGAGTCTGCCATGGGCAGAGAAGGCTGAGAGCAGCACAGGGAGATGCCAGCCAGCTCTCTGAGTTAGAGAGCTGAAGTCAGAGGGCCAGAGAGGGTTGAAGGCTGGGAGTGAGGTATGAGGAGATGCTGGTGCTACAAGCATGGTGATAGTAGGGCTGTTCACTGATGAACTGTTGAAGGCTTGGTTTGTATGCACAGGGCTTCTTTGGTAATAAGTAAACCCTGCAAGGGCTGTTTGTACTCAGAAAAAACTGTTTGGACTATTCCTGGAGATTCTTGAAGGAGACTGAGAAAGATACAACTGCTGTGCAGTAGACTGCCACAGAAGGGCACTTCAGGTGAAAGCTGTTTCATCACATGTATCATATCACAAGTGTCTTCTATAAGCAACCTGCAAGTTATAAAATACAGGAGAAAAAAAGCTTCACCCCACTAAAGTTAGACTTTCATTAAGAGTATTTACATACAGCTGCTGTCAGCAAAAGAATATACACCACATTGCTTAGAGAACAGCCTAAAAGCTATAAAAGTATCGGAGGTTTCCAGCTGGATTCAGAACAGCAATCTAAGCTAATAATTTTCCTTATTGCATGAAGGTTACAGTCAAGATGGAAAATAGAGAATCTTAAAATCTATCTGGACTTAGACAGTTTGGTAACCTGCTATATGATAAAGCTCAGGAAGTCCTCTTGAATTCAGAAATAAAATTACTCCTTGGGGAATTCTGCACCACTGCATGTCCCCCGCAGATTTCTTTGCTTCCCGGCAGAAAAATGATTCTCTGACAGGGAAGCAAAGGGAAGCTGCAAGAACAGTCACACACCACTCCCTAGCTGTGCAGGTACATCATTTCAGGCACCCGGAGCAGCTGGCGGAGAGGTAAATCACTGCAGGGCTGGGGACACTCCTACCCTAAGCCGGGATCAGCTGCTAGTCCTGTCTAGCTTGGAGGCAGGAGAGGACAGGACTTCCACTTCCCCTGCAAAGATTGGCTGGGGAAGTATCAGACCCACCCCTAGTAACCTCCCCCCAGCTGCAGGAAGCTCAACATCCTCCCCATCACTCCTCAGCTGTGCGGGGATGGGGTCACTGTAAGTGAAGCTGCTTCCCCATCCACACAACCCCCATGCATCCAGACCTCCCATATCTAGACACCCCTGCCAAGCCTCACCCAGTACATCCAGAACTCCCCTAGCCCTCCATACCTGAACCCTACCCCAATGAGCCTCAACTCTTGCATCTGAAGCCCCCGTGCACCCAGACCCCTGCCTCTGGATGCCCAGCCCTGCACCCAGATCACCCCCACTGAGCTCCCTGCACTCAAACCCCCACATCAATGACCACCAACTAGCTGCAACCATGTCCCCACCCCACCAAGCCCCACTTCCCCAGCATCAAGACCCCGACACCCAACTGCTCTGCTGAGCCCAACCACCTTCACTTGGAAGCCCCTGCAGAGTCCCATTGCCCCTGCTCCTGGAACCCCACCAACGAGCCCCTGTGTATCCAGACCCCTCCACTTAACTGCCTGCACCCAGTCTGATTGGGAGTGGTGAGCATTATATGTGCAACATGTGCATTCTGTTTTTGGTGATTGTTAATAAATAGAGGATAAGGATATTACTGTGTAAGGCTATTTCACTGGTAAGAGGTCCTGCAAACCCGCAGAGTTATGCCTAAACCCTAGGAACAAGGCAAGGGTGGGTGCCCTAGAGTGAAGATTATGCCTGAGCTCTAGGAATGGGGTAAGGGTGGATGCCTAAATTAAGAGAGTTATGCCTTGAGCCCTAGGAACTGGATAAAGGTGGGTGCCCCTAGAGTGCGTGAGTAACAGAGAATTTTGTGCGGGTAACAGATCCTGCTTGGTTGAGCCTGCCTTCCCCACACCTGGTGCAGAGAGGCAGGGCCCCAGGATGTTTCTCGGGCAGACCCAAGCCTTGTGCCATATCAGGGTCATGTGCAGCCTCACTGCTGAGTCCGTGTCCCGGGGATGGGGAGGCTGCAGGGTGATCTCCCACTTTCATGCAGTCAGGGGCCTGTGCTCCCCACTGCCATGCTGGAGCCTCTAGATTTTATTTATTGACAAAATGAAATTTGCAGAATTTTAAAATATTGCATGCAGAATTTAATTTTATAGCACAGAATGCCCTGAGAAGTAAATAAATCCTCTTATTTTCAGCAAGGAAACAGAATATTGTTCCTATTGAATATGTCAAGGGATAAAATGTGTTAATGATGGACTGGATGGTATAAGAATCTCTCTCTCTCTCTCTCTCTCTCTCTCTCCGCTACTGAATTATTGTTCCTTATAGCCTAAAGCTTTATCTAGCCTAGTTTAAAAAGCTTCTATCTATCACAACGTTCTTCCTGATATTCAGCCTATATTTTCTAATTGTTAGTATTATCCTGGTAGTCCTAGTTATATCCCTGTGTATCACATACGTTCCTCTTTGGTGATTACGCCCTTCAACAGTAACCAGAATTCGTAGGTCCTCCCAACTAATATCATGCCCAGAAATTAATGTAGACCCATGAGTACAACAAACAAGGACTATTACCTCTCTTCCCCATGCTGTAATGCCTTTCATATACAGCCCTAAAATATATACATAAATATATCTTGCGATGCCAGTTACAACAGTGCCATGCAAACGCCTGTTCTCAGGTGACATTGTAAACAAGAAGCAGGCAGCATTATCTCCTGCAAATGTAACCAAGCTCGTTTGTCTGAAGTAGGACTGAGTGGACTTGTAGGTGCTAAAGTTTTACATTGTTTTATTTTTGAATGCAGTATTTTAGTACATAGTTCTACATTTGTAAGTTCATCTTTCATGATAAAGAGATTGCACTATAGTACTTGTATTAGGTTAATTGAAATATACCATTTCTTTTGTTTTTTTACAATGCAAATATTTGTAATAAAAATAAATGTAAAGTGAGCACTGTACACCTTGTGTTGTAATTGAAATCAATGTATTTGAAAATATAGAAAACATCCACAAATATTTAAATAAATGGTATTCTATTATTGTTTAAGTGTGATTAATCATGCGATTAAAAAAAAATTTAAATTGCTTGACTCCCCTAGTAATAAGAAAGCATTTTACAAATACATGGGCAGCAAGAGGAAGACTAGGGACAGGGTATGCCCATTACTAAATGAGGAGGGAAAGACAACAGAAAACATAGTAATGGCCAAAGTGTTAAATTACTTTCATTTCAGTTATCAAAAAAGTTAGCACCAAATCGGTCGACTATCATAGCTAACATCAGTGTAAATGGGGTAAGATCTGAGGCTAAAAATAGGGAAAGAAAAGTTAAGAATTACTTAGACAAATTAGATGTCTTCAAATCTGCAGGGCCTGATGAAATCCATCTTAGAATACTTAAGGAACTGGCTAAAGAGATCTGAGTCATTAGAGATGATCTTTGAGAACTTGTGTAGGATGAGAGAGAGATACCAGAGGACTGGAGAAGGGCAAATATATTCCCCCTTTTTATAGATAATGACTATGGGAACAACCCAAGGAATTATAGACCAGTTAGCTTTACTTCAATACCCAGAAAGATAAAGGGGCAAACAATCAATTTGTATGCACCTAGAAGAACAAATCATGTCAAACCAACCCAATATCCTTCTTTGATAGGGAACAAGCCTTGTGGATGCGTAAACAGTAGATGTCATACCTTGACTTTAGCAAGGCTTTGATACTGTCTCACATGATCTTCTCATAAACAAACTAGAGAAATGTAGCCTAGACAAACCTACTATAAAGTGGGTGCACAACTGGCTAGAAAACTGTACTCAGTTATCAACGGTACACAATTAAGCTGGAAGGGCATGTCGAGTAGGATCCCACAGGGATCCGTCCAGGGTCTGATTCTATTCAATATCTTCATAAATTATTTGGATAATGAAAGAGAGTACACTTATAAAGTGTGTGGACGATACTGAGCTGAGAGGGGTTGAAAGCACTCTGGAAGACAGGATTCAAATTCAAACAACCATCTCAACAAAATGGAGAAATGGTCTGAATTAAATAGGATGAATTAAATAAGGATGAACACAAATTACTACATTTAGAAAGGAATAATCAGTTGCACAAATACAAAATTGTAAATGACTGCCTAGGAAGGAGAACTGCAGGAAAGGATCTGTAGCTATAGAGGATCACAAATGAAATATAGGTCAATGTAATACTGTTGCAAAATAAATAAAAAAAAGGAACACCATTCTAGGATATATTAGGAGTTTTGTAAGGAAGAAACAAGAAAAATATTCTTCCACTCTACTCAGCACTGATAAGGCCTCAGCAGGAGTATTGTATCCAGTTCTGGCCACCACATTTCAGGACAGGTGTGGACAACTTGGAGAAAGGCCAGAGGAGAACAACAAAAATGATTAAAAGGTCTAAAAAACAGGACCTATGAGGAAAGACTAAATAAACCCATTTTTTTTTCAGACTGGAGAAGAGAAGATTGAGGGGACCCAAGTCTTCAAGTACATAAGTTGTTATAAATTGTTCTTAACCTTTGAGGACAGGACAAGAAGCAATTGGCTTAATTGCAGCAAGGGAAATTTGGTTTAGTCATTAGGAAATACTTCCTAACTGCAAAGGTAGTTAAGCATTTGAACAAACTGTCTAGGGAAGATGTGAAATCTCAGTCATTGGAGGTTTCTAAGAACAGGTTAGACAAATGCCTGTCAGGATGGTCTAGAGAATACTTATTCTGCCACAGTGTTATACTTATAAGAAGCATATGGGATCTTTTCAGTAGACGGCAAATACACAGCATTTATTGAAAATACAACAGTTAGCACAGGAGTAGGCAACCTATGGCACATGTGCTGAAGGCGGCATGTGAGCTGATTTTTAGTGGCACTCACACTGCCCGGGTCCTGGCCACTGGTCGGGTGGGCTCTGCATTTTAATTTAATTTTAAATGAAGCTTCTTAAACATTTTAAAAATGTTATTTACTTTACAGACAATAATAGTTTAGTTATATATTATAGACTTTTAGAAAGAGACCTTTTAAAAACATTAAAATGTATTACTGGCACGCAAAACATTAACTTAGAGTGAATAAATGAAGACTCGGCATACCACTTCTGAAAGGTTGCCGAGCCCGGAGTTAGCATATCTCTCACACACGCCAGTTGATGTTTATAGTTACCAGCAGTGATGAGCTGCTAAAATCTTAACAACCGGTTCCCTGTAAAAAGTTCTGATTTAAGGGATGTGCCACAGTATGTATTTTTTGTACCAATAGGGTTACCATATGTCCGTATTTTCATGGGAGGAATTTTTAAAATTTACCACCCAGACAGCGATTTAAGAACCTAAAAGCCTGACATCTCTGGGAAAATACAGATGTATGTTAACCCTACCTAAAGTTCTTTTTTAAAAAGATGGGCCTGAACTAGAAATGAGCTCCATTTCACATGTGTGGGTCCCCGCCACTCCCTTGGGGTGTGCTAGGGTGACCAGATGTCCCAATTTTATAGGGACAGTCTCAATTTTTGGGTCTTTTTCTTATATAGGCTCCTATTACCCCTCACCCCTGTCCCGATTTTTCCACACTTGCTGTCTGGTCACCCTAGGGTGTGCACATGTGTGGGTCCCAGGTGCTCCCTGCCCCCCCTCATTGAAGCAGGTGTGCAGGGTTACTGCCCTGAGAACTGCAGGGCACCAGTGGACATGGGCTGGCTGGAGGCAGGGGCGTGGGACTGGGCTAGCTGGAGGCAGGGAGTGTGACACGGGCTGGCTGCAACAGGGGCTGGCTGAGGGCAGGTGGTGCAGACAGGCTGTGGCGGGGAAAGGGGCTGTGGTGGGGGTCGGGGGGGCAGGGGCTGGCTGTGGGCAGGGAGGGTGGCTGTGGGGTGGCTGAGGGCAGGGGGTGACAGGGTCACACTGGGAGTGTGGCTGGGAGCAGCAGAGCAGCCGGGGACCCACCAGGCAGCAGCAGGAGCCCCAGGGCCAGAGGTCCAAGGAGCAGCAGCAGCAACAGGGCCAGGAGGCAGCCCACATGGCTCTCGCAGCGCAGCGCCCGCCGGCAGCCGGGAGGAGGAATTACAGGCTTCCCAGCCAAAGCCCATCAAAGCTTCCCTCGCAGGGAAGCCAGTTAACAAGCGGTTCTAAAACCTTTTCTAAATTTAACAACCGGTTCGTGCGAACTGGCTCCAGCTCACCCCTTGTTACAAGTCTGTTGTAGCTCGAGTCGATCTAATGGCAAGTTAGATTGAGCACAAGTGAGGAGCTGGGCTCTTGTCGGTCACGATCTGATGCTCCGAGGCGTTGCAGGACTGAACCCAGAGTTCTATGGCAAAACACCCCAGCTTTATACTTGTAAATTCCCATTTGAGTCCATACATTTTGCAATGTCATCCTGTAATCATTAGTCCTTAAGTGGTGTTATCATTTGATGGTTATTGTCAGGCTTCCCATCGTTATCTTCTATTTGTCGTCTCGCCTTCGGGGGTGCCTGCCTTACCTCTGAGGTAGTCAATGCTGCTAACATGTTTAGCATTGGATACAATGGATATTTTCTGATTGTCTCCTGGTCTTTCCAAGTCTCTCACTTTTTCTTGACCATCTGGACATTTGTGATGGCTTTCATAGCTTATTTTTTCCTGATGTATGCATTCCTCATTCACACAAACAATCTCTTACAGAAACCTTCAAAGGTATACAGACAGCAGTATTGTATATTCAGCAGAATACATTGTAAATCAAGCCTTGCTAAATCTTATAACTAAAAACAATGCACATTGCCACTTCAGGCCCTCAACATTCCTCTAATTCCTTAACATAGATACAAGATCCTCTCTCTTACTTACTAAAACCTTAAAACAAAGAAATGTATATTTAACTAGAGTGCCTAACTTGTTATACATATAGGAAACCATAGTAGACATTATAACTTATCCTAAAACGGGGACCATAATCAGTCATAAGGATTGTTCTGGTCTGTCATTCCTTTCTGCTATTCAAAAAGGGTGGCTGACAGGATGAACTCAACTCACACATTAATTCTCATAGTACAATTATAAAATCCTACTCCTACACAGTGCAGGGGACTGGACTAGATGACATACCAAAGTCCCTTCTAGTCCTGCATTTCTAGGATTACAAATTCACTTCTAGGTTTCAGTCCACTGTCAGCCCTCTTTCAGTATTACTATTTCCAAGATTTCTCCCTCTCCTTGAACATTTGGGTTTCAGATTATTTCTCCCGACACTTATTAGTTTGCACTTTTCAAAGTTGAATCTCATTGTTATTTTCTACCAATGTTTCTAATTTCTAGGGACTTTGTTATTGTCCCTGTTTCATAGCTATTGTTCCTAAGGTTTCTAACAAAGAATCAGCTGTTAATGTCATTAATATGCTGTTTGACTACTTCTTCCAGATAACTGACAATGTTAAACAAGATCAACCTTAATATGAAGATTCATGTTTTCCATGTGGAAACTGTCAGTATCACTAAATAGTGTACCATAATCCCTTGTTTATGGTCTTCTAGCCATCTGACAATCAACTTTATTTAGAAAATAAATGTTAAATGGGATTGCCACTAGTTTTTCTCCCCCCAGTGTAAAACACTGCCTGGATACGTACTATAAGAATAATTTCAATTTCATTAACTTTTTTTTCCCCATGTAGCAATGTTTCAGAAGAAGAGCTAATAGTGTGGTAAGATATGAGAAATCAAAATAATGTGGCTATATTATTTTTCTGATGGCACAAAAATGCAGTCAAAAATTGTGAAGACCTGTATAGTACACATATAGCTAAGAAGAATAAAATGAAATCAAATTAGGGTGATGCAAGACATTTAGAAGTGCCAATTTCTTATAATGTTGGCTTATTAACTCTTATATTAAGCAAACTAAATTATATACAGGCTAGTTTAAGAATAGTTAATTTATTCACAAAACTATAAGTATAATTTCATTCTGTGTCAGTCTTAACACTAGGAGTTGTTTCATCTCTGATATTCAATTTAATACTTTCATCTATAGACTAAATATAGCAATTTCAAAGTTTCAAGCCCCATCTGATTATTCAAGCTCATCACTCCCCTATGTTACAGAAAAATAAAAGCCCTTATCTGCTCTCCTGGGTTCCCGAGATGCCTCAGGCCATCTGCTCACTCTTACAGTTCTGAAGGTGCATGTCTGCTGCTTTTCTTCTCTGCCTAACTATGCCTCTTTCCTTCCAAAAATTGGCTCTGAATCTGAATTTTCTCTCTTCTTGTCTTTTCTTTCTCTCACTTCTTCCAGTTTCTGTCTCTGTATGTGTCCAGGATAAGTTAAATAGGAAGAAAATCTTAAGTGCCATAGTTAATTGTTGTGTACAACTTTCTGAATTTCAAAGAATACTTTCAAGGATTTTGGTTAATGCTGATTAGTAAGTAACTATGGAGACTGTCAAATTCATAATTTGCAAAGCACTACTGAAAAAAATCAAGACTATAATTCAAAAATAGTTGAACGCGTATGTTATTTTAAGATAATGTGCTTCCAGCTGTTTCATCAGGAAGCAATGTTTATAGTAAATAGGATGGTTTGTTAATTATTCACAGATCATCTTCCTTAAAAGACCTCTGCATTCCAGAAAACCTCCAGTCAAACATGGCTGGCTGCAGCTTTTTCCAGAGTTGGCCAGAGTCATTCCACATGTTGTCCAGAAGGGTAACCTAGGAGAAATGTAAAAGGTGGAGCTTATTCCACATCTGACTAACTCTCATGGAGAACATCCTTCCAGCAGCCCTCTCCCATTTGAGCTCGAGGTTGCCTAGCTTAAGTGATTATGTTGACAGTATCACCAGGCAAAACTGGCCCCTTGAGCTCTACCCAGAAAAACAGGAAACCAGTGCAGAACATGTACTACTGCTGCTATAAACCTTGTGGGGGGGAGCCATGGAACATACTATAGCAACATCTGACTCAGTCAAGTGATGTGTTGAAAGGCTTTGGAAAGAAGAACATTAATCTGCCATTTAGGGGCAAGAAGGGCAGTCATTAAGTTACCAAGTTTTGAGTTGCAGGTAAAAAACAAAAAACAAACAAACAAAACAGGGGATCCCACTCATCTAGATGTTTCTAATGCATCTATGACTATGGAATGGCTAAGATTTCTTGGGAGTGAAAGAAAAAGGATGAATGGGAAATTTATTTTGTGAAATAGTTTGCTAGGGAGTTGCCATCAAGTATCCTCTGAGCAGAATAATCACAAATCATCCTCCTCTGCCTATATTACTTACATTGTCTGGGAGGCAGAGAAAGCAATTCTGCTGTAAAATCTTGACTATTACCATGGCAAAATAGCATTTTGAGGTCAACAGCTGACAGAGTCCAGGAAGGGAAGGGGAACCAACAGACCTATTCCCATGACAAATATGGATATGATAGTTAACGACTAATGAAATCCTCCAAGGGTGTTGTCATACCGTTTAATTCCTCAAACGAACCTCAGAATGGAGACTAATTTTCACAACCCAAAATTCCCACTTTTCATACTCCCTCATTGTTCTGCAAAATCTGAACACTGTAGTATAACTAGCGAAAGAGGTTTTCAGAGGGGAAGACAGCAAAAGTCTTTAAAGATAGCGAGTTGGCCATCTAGACACACCAGAAAACCTAATAGCAATTCTTCGATTTCACAAGGGGACTGCAACCTTGCCCTTCCCTCAGTCCTAGCCTTTGTCCTGCTTTTTACCCCTACACAGATAGCAATACATCGCTAATATTTATGCAGATCTACTCAGACAATGGGAGGAGGAGGAGATTCGGCTAAAATACAGAAAAGCTTGAATGCCACCAGTGACATTTGCATGCACGCATAGATGATGGACCCTGTAGAATGAATACATCGGATTGACAAGTCATGAAACAGGCTTCCCTCACCCCAAAAAGCCCTTAAAAAACAAAAACAAAAAAACCCAGATGTCCTTTATTGGCCTGCTAGTATCAGAGGTTTATGTTTCATGTTTTCAGGCTTTTCTCCACTACCATGAGAGTTAGAATCTTTATTAAAAAAACAAACAAAAAAACAAAAAAAACCCACAACCACACCACACAAAAGTGGAGATTCTTACATAACTCCCCAGCTTCTGGACTCCTTTTAAGAAAGTCACTGAATAATGTGATAACTTGAAAGTTGCAGGAGTTGGTAACACTGTAACCCTGGCAACCTAAAATGAAATTGGAAGAGTAAGTAATCTAGTCAACATACTAATAAAAGCACCAGAAATGAAAACTAGAATAGAGATAAAAAGAGGATAACTCATCTTGGAAAGATAAGATTATCAGCATGTCAGCAAATGTCAATTTCACCGAACACACAAAGATGAAAAATATTTCCAGCAATAATAATTAAAATGTATAGATAAGCAAGGTAAGAAAAATGCTGCTTGAGAACTTAGAGTTCTACTTTAATGTGTATAATGCACATTGTAATGGTAGCATTATTGGAGCTGAAACACGGGGACCATTTAAGTATGTGTGTGGGGAATTCCCCTCTTCTCTTCTTCCCCCTGCCTCCTCCCCCATCCTTGTGCTTCATGCTACAAATTAAATTTTAGGAATCTCTGCTGTCATTACATTGTTGTCTGACTCACCCAAAATTTCCCACAACTGTGAACATTTTAAGTTGATTAAAATCTAAAGAAAAGATTAAAAATAAACACTGGTATGTCAATTATATCAAATTTAGCACTCCCTCCTAAAGATAACAAATTTAAATAAGAAAAATCTTATGTTCATTGTTCTCAGAAGAACGTGTGCATAATTTGTATATACACATGAGAATGTATTCAATTCCTCACTTGTTCACATACTTCATGAGTTATACCTATTGAAGTCAGACAGTGTCAGACTTAGTGGTCAGAGCAGGAGTCAGGCCTAGTGGTTGGTGTGAGGTATCAGAGCCAAAAGTCAGAACCAAAGTCAGAGTCTAAATCCGAGAACCAAGGAATGGAGACTGGTGCCACAAATCTGGGCTGAGGATAAAAACCAGATTACCTGGCATCACAGAAGGCAGGAACAAGGCTGGGACAGAACTGGAACAAGACTGCATGCAGGGCAGTGTCTTGGCTGGAGCAGTGAAGGAGCAAGGTTTGGAGTGAGACAAACACAGGTAAACAGAATCCACAGGCATGTGTGCTGAGCAGCTGCTGATGTGCTGGGCTTAAGAGCAACCCACCTGACTGCCTTAGCCAATCAGATGGGTTCTACTGTGGCGCAGCTGTGCTGATTGGCTGCCTGACAACTGGGCTGGTGCAGCTGCAGCCCCTCATTCCTGGCAGGCAGCAACAAAAGCATACGCTTATTTTTGCAAATTTAGACCTGTCTCTTAGGCATATATTATATAAAAATGATAACCAAAAGCTATTTCCAATTATATACTTTTTTAATGACTTCCCGATCTGAAATGTCAGTGATGTCTTCCTTCTCCTCTTGCTCCCAAAGAAATATTTTGAAATACAAACCTTTCAGCTAAATTGAGATTAAAACAACTGAGCTATTTCCTTTCAGTATAACCCAAGGATTGGCATTGTACATTGACTTCTCCTCCACTACTAAAGACTGGGTTTTAGCAGATCAAATTTGCATCTTTAAGCTTGTTTGCACAAAACCAATTGTTTTTGAAGGAAATAAATTTGTATTAGTCTATTTTTAAACAGAAGTTCATCACCTATGTCACCTTATAGTGCAGTACATATAAACCTCACTGTAGCCTTCCACCTTTGAGAAGCCTTCCTTCTTTCTTTATTCAGCCTTACCCACTTGTTGTTCCAACAGGGAAGCCACATTTTCAATTTATTTATCTCAGCTACTGGGGTTTAATATCAAAACAATCTATAAAGGACTCCATTAATCTTTTCATTAAACTCAGCTACATCCTGACATTCTAAATTTTGATTTATTAATTCAACAAAACCTCAATTTGCTGATTAAGAATCCCACCCGCTTCCTTTCCAGAACTACTTTATTTTCTTTCCTTTTAACTAAAAGAGATAGATGATTACATCTTGTGTTTTGATGCACATCCATAATCTTCAAATTCACTACAGATGGAGCTAAGTGCTTGTCTTCACTGCACTTTTAGCTTGAGGTACAGCTACAGTGTTGCCCCTAACCCAACTCCTGTCACAGAGAAGTCTCCTAGCCTGAGTTAAGCAGGGTTGATTCTTGAGTGCTGCTGCGTTCAAGTTAGTAATACGGTGAGCATGTAGACACAGGCTACAGCCCAAATTAGCACAAATCAGGGCCACGGGCTAATCCAATCACTGTGCAGCATATGCCTTCGCTGTACAGTTAACCCGGGCTTTTACCCAAGTTTTAACCTAACCCTGAACTTTCTACATAGAAAAAGCCTTTGATCAGGGTTTGGAGGCAATTTAAATCAGCCTGTTTACCCACCTGCGGGTATAGGTTAGAACCCAGCTTCTGGTTTAACTCAGACTGGAACCCGAGCCCTTTTGCAGTGAGGAGGCAAGCAAAATGCAGTGTCCTTCCCACAGTTCCCTCCCCCTTCCAGAGGACAGATGTTCTCCCACAGTTGACACAACTGATTGGGAACGAATCCTACTGAATTTCTGCACAAGCCCAAATCCACACTGGTAAATGCAGAAACAGTGGGAACACAGTACGTGGGTAAGAGTTGCTGTGGGGACACTCACATGCAGCTAGGCAGACTGGGTTGCCAAACACTTGGGTTAACTGTTCACTGAAGATATACCATCTGTAGCATGAGTGTTGTCACATACTATGTCCACTCTCACTCAGGCTAGGCTAACTGCAGTGGAGTAGCTCAAGTTAACTGTTGCAATGAAGACATGCCCTTTCCCAGATACATTTTGAATTATTTGATGCTGGTTATGTTCCTAAAATTCTCCAAGTTTCCCTTCCACTGGAACCAATATAAACATAAGAGTTAACAGACACATGAAATAATGAGACTGCAACAATCAGTTTTTGTGAGAAAAGAAAAACATTCAAATGTGAGTAGTTATGGCATTTTGCCATAACAGACCAGGGGTGGGAAAACTACGGCCCGCGGCTTTGGATCCGGCCCGCGGCGCTGCCGGCACTACATCCCTGCAGCTCCCGGGGGTGGGGGGGGGGGCAGCAGAGGGCTCTATGCATTGCCCTTGCCTCCAGGCACCGCCCCCCGCAGCTCCCATTGACCAGGAATGGGGAACCATGGCCAATGGGAGCTTCAGGGGAGGTACCTGGAGGCATGGCAAGGGCAGTGCACGCAGAGTCCCCCCCAAGGCCGAAGCACTTCCTAGAGCAGCACGGGGCCAGGGACAGGGCAGGCATGCAGGGAGCCTGCCCTGGCGCGCGCCGCTGCCACCCTGGAGCCACTTTACATAAGTGGTGCTGGGCCAGAGCCTGAACCCCTCCTGTACCCCACCCCCTCAACTCCCTGCCCTAAGCCCCCTGCCTGCACTTTGCACCCCTCCTGCACCCCAACCCCCTGCCCTGAGCCCCCTTGTACACCCCAACCCCCTGCTTTGAGCCCCCTTCTGCAGTCTGCACCCCTGCCCTGAGCCCCCTCATACACCCCACACCCCTCCTCTGCCCCAATCCCTTGCTCTGAGCCCCTTCCTGCACACCACACCCCCTCACACACCCCAACCCCCTGCCCTGCATACAATTTCCCCACCCAGATGTGGCCCTTGGCCCAAAAAGTTTGCCCACCCCTGCAATAGACCAATACTGTTTCCTACAAATTCATCAACAAGACTAGATTGCCTTACTAGAAGACTGAGGATACACAGCTTTCATTTCCCCTGGTGGCACTGAGTGTGCCCAGCTGCTTCAGAAAAAAGCAGGACTAAGGAATCTCAAGCAGGACACCCAGAATATAAGGAACACACAGCTAGGGAACACCTAAACCAGAATGTTCTTAAGTGACTTTTCCACTATTTTAGCCGGGGCTGGCAGCACCACCTATAATTAAGGTTGCCCAACACCTCCCATTATAAATCCCTGTTCAGTTGCTTATAAGGGAAGGGAAGACAGATCAGATGAGGAGCCAGGAAAGGGGAACTGAGACTGACTGGGAAAGAAGCTTGGGATTGGGATGGGAAGCCTGAGGGGTGTAGACTGGGTAAGTGAGGAGAATGGGACAAAGAACCACAGATCGGAAAGAGACAGAGACATGCTGGAGGAGATGGAGTAAAAGCAGTCAAGCCCAGGGGGAACAGACAAGAGTCTATGCCCAAGAGCATAGTACCCACCAGAGCCCGGAATGGAACCAAAGATCTCATCATTCCTCTGCTGTCAGCAAAGCATAGTCTGTGAGGGCAGAATCTTGAGAGATTTGTAACAATCGTAACAAATCAAAAGCAAATGGTGATTTTTGACAATGTAGAACTCAGCCACATCACAATGGATTTTCATGGGGAAAATATAAGGCATCTCTCACCCCAGGACTACTTCCTGCCAAAATTTCAGAGTACTGCTGAAAACCCTGGAGATGGTAAAGGTTTTTTTTAAATAGTTTTAAAAGTCTTTAAAATTGAACTTTTTAGTAAACTTTAATATAGGAGGTGCTACTGCTCTCCTGATAATGCCAAGCCAAGTCTCTTTACTTTTTTCTATCCCAGGTTAGTGATCTATTGGCCTAACTGCTCATCTAGCTCTGCCAATTCTAGTCCTCCTCCTTAATATAATTAGTAAGAGTTCTGTGGCTTCTGCACTTGAAGAAGTTGGAATTTCCTTCAAACTTACTAGCATGCTTGACAGTGATTTCTTGGAGACTCACTCTTCAGTGACAGTCTAATGAGCATATTAAGGCTTGTGATGGAGACTGAGACAACCAGGAAAATGATTATACATCTCTGAGCTCCAGGTAGCTGGTTCATGAGCTTTGCAGACTCCATGATCACAGTTCATTGCAGTTTTAGCAGGGAGAGCAGTTTGTTTGAATGAATATTAAGAGTTAAAATTAATGTACAGTTTTTTTTAACTTCACAGGAGTACTCTGAATATTTTCAAAGTGTGTGTGCCTGCATACACAATGTGGGTATACAAATCCCGTAATGTGCATGCACATACCTGTGTGTGTGTAACACAACCCTGAATTAAGCGTAGGAATTGGGGATTTGTGCACCTAAATGGCGTCAATTCAAAAAACACCTTTTGAACGTTTTAAACTTTATCTTAAAGAAACAAGAGACAGAGCAGTTAAATTCTTAGAAAACAAAAGAATATGATCATACATAATAATGGTCCTTTTTATGATAAAAGTTAAAAGGAGTGTATGAGGGGGGAAGACTCCCTAGATCTCCCCTAGGTCCCACTATCCTTAATTTACCCTCTATTCCCCCAGTGGCTACACTTGGGGGAGGGGAGTTCTCTGGGGCACTCTTTCCCTGGCAGAAGGCTGGTTCTTCTTCGTCCCTTCCCGTTGCAAGAGAGGAGAGTTTTGGTGGAACAGGGGTCAACCTCTCAGACAGCCCATGGATAGGGCTTCATGGGATGAGCCTCTGATAGTCTATTGCCCCCTCATAGAGTTTACCTCCCAACCCTCTTCCTGTAAGCCAGGGCAGCTCTGGAAGCAATGCGTTCCATGGCGCTTTCTTCCTTGACTGGCCTGCCTCTGTAACCAGCTGACTGTGCATGGAACAGCCTTCTTCCTAGTCACCATCCCTTCCCTGTTTAAGCCCTGCCTTCTCCAGGAGGAACAAGCTGTGCAGCTGTACCTCATTAGCTCAGCACAGGCCCAGAGGAGCTCAGACTCCTCCATGCCAGTGGTAGGGCTTGCCCCTTCACAAGAGGCAATGCATATAAACACACATATGCTTGCTTTAGGTCATGCTGTTTGACAAATTTAAGTTTCACTGTGTCCCTTGTGAGGGAAGCACAATACCTATTTTTACAGGTGAGTCAGAAAAGTTGAGATGACAATAAGGCAGTGGCAGACTCTGCATAGGACCCAAGAGTTCTGATTTCCAGTCTCTTGAATTAACCAACTACTCCCATAAGAAGACATAGAAGATCTACTGTAAAACTAGCAGAAATGGCATTTTTGTTGTAGATATACAAAACTGATCAATAAACAAGAGGATAAATTTGTAGTCACAGTCCCTGAAATCATAACATGCTAAAACCTCAGGTTAACTGGTGCAAAATTTTACTTGTTCTAGTAAACTTGGGGGTGGAGTGGCAAGAGGGTAGACATAAACAAGAGACCAACAAGAATGCATTAAATTCCTATTTTAGAGCATCTTATAGGCAGTTATTTGTCAGATATTTTTCAGCTTCCCCTGTGTTTGCAGCCACTCTCATAGCATATTAATAAGTATATGAATATTTACAATATATACAATTTATGTCTATGTATCAGGTACTATCTGCCATTTGGAGCAGAAGAGTATGTTGAAAGAAGATAGGGAGCGTGAAACCTAGTAAATTTCCATATACAAAAATTCAAAATAGTTTCAAGTACTGTGCATGTCCTGAAGTCCCCTCCCTCCCTGTTTCCATGTGAAATACTTTCACAAAGCCATTTGACAAAAGAATGAAACAGACCTGCCAGCATATTTCGTAATATGTGCAAAGTAAACAAGTTGAAAAAATACAAAAAACATTTTCTATAATCTCTTTTCAGTTATGGTAATCTTAGATGTTACATGTAACACTAAGTAGCATTTTTAAATCAATGCTTGAAAGCTTTCCATCTCAGGATACGTTGATATTTCTGCCAGAGCAACCAGAATGCATACTTAATAATTGTAGGCCTGATCCATAATTCACTGTAGTCAATGGGGAGTCTTTCCACTGACTTAAATAGATTTTGAATCAGGGTCTATATAAGGCAGGGGTAGGCAACCTATGGCACGAGTGCCGTAGGCAGCACGTGAGCTGATTTTCAGTGGCACTCACACAGCCCGGGTCCTGGCCACCAGTCCGGGAGGCTCTGCATTTTAATTTAATTTAAATGAAGCTTCTTAAACATTTTAAAAACCTTATTTACTTTACATACAACAATAGTTTAGTTATATATTATACACTTATAGAAAGAGACCTTCTAAAAACGTTAAAACGTATGACTGGCACGCGAAACCTTAAATTAGAGTGAATAAATGAAGACTCGGCACAGCACTTCTGAAAGGTTGCCGATCCCTGCGATAAGGTATTCTTCTCCTGTAAAAAAAAAAAAAGTAGTGGGGAAAATTCAAGTCTTTCTAAGTGAAGAATAAATGAAGTTCTTAGCTCAATGTCAAATACGTTTTAGCTAGCATAGATGGATGATGTCTCTCTTATTCCTTATGGGACTAAATATTTTAAATTTGTAATTTGCTACACAAACTTTTCTCATTTAGTAAACACACTTTCCTTGAAGGATATAAATTGGAAATAAAAGGTAGTTATTTGCACATCTACACAGGCAATTAATGTAGAGATTTAAGTAGAATATTCCATTAAAACTTTGTTTTCTAGGGGTAGAATTTGTTATTCCAAACAGCAGAATAATTTTGCTCATCAGACCTGTTATCAGTGCATTAGCTCTAACTGCACCTCTGCATTACTGATCATTTTGTACCTTGGTGGATTACAAGGGGAATGAAGGTATTGAGGGTAAGGGAAAACACGAAAAAGGGATTTGTATCCCCATATTGGCTGAAACAAGTGTTCAACTCCAGAAGGAGATTTTAAAGCATCAAAAGGGGTTTTTACCACAAAGATTTTACAGCAGAAAAAAGGATTTTGATGAGAATCTTAAAATGGCAAAATAGGCAGCACTGAAAAGTGTTGCTTACGGGTTTCCAACACAGTTTTGCCCTCAGGTAAGTTCAGAAGTAACTTAGGTTTCCACATAAAATTGTTCTTCTTGAGGTTCCAAACTCAAGTGATATTCTGGGTAATTTTGGGAGATCTTATGTATAAACTTTGATCCCAGAACTCCCCTTTTAAAAGAAACCTTGCTCCCTTTATGTTTTTTTCCATGCAAAACAAGAAGCACGTCAAAGCCTCTTGCAACCCAAGGCTCAAGACAGTGTATGAGCCAACCACCCGCCCAAATTAGGTCTGGTTTGTCACTTCCATTGGCTTTAAGCTATGGCATCCCTGAAAGTCCAGTCAGCTGTAACTGCTCTTCACTTTATTTTTTCTCCTAGCCTCTGCTCTGAGTGGAATAAATACAGACAAGTCACCCCAAGTCTTGAAACCAAAAATAAGAAAAGGAAAATAATTAAGAGTGAATTGGCCAATGCTTTTAAATGGAAGTAAATTAAGATGAGACTTGGGTATGATGACAAAAGTGATCTAACCCTAGACATTACTAACTTCTCAGGACAATAAAAGAGGGTAGGGCCTGCCTTCAACACAAGCAACATGAGCAATCAGTTAGTGCTCTGTGTTTTTACAAAACCTGGAAGCAGTTTGAAACTGCTTAGCATTAGGGTGACCAGATAACCCAGGTCAAATATCGGGACGCGGGGGGGGGGGGCGGCAATGGGGGAAAAAATGGCGGAAGAGCAAAAAAAAAAATTCCCCACCCCTGATTCCTTCTCCCTCCGCAAGCGCTGGAGGGAGGCCCGGGAGACTCAGGGGAGCTCAGGGCCGGGGTGAGTGTGAGTCCGGGCTGACCCCAAGCAGGCAGGACTTGGGCATGGTACCTGTAGGGAGAGTTCAGAGTGATCTGCGGGGCCAGGCGGCGGCGGCTGTTCTCTCCACCTGGGCAGCGGGACTTGAGAGCAGTCGCTGCTGCAGGTCCCACATCCCTGGGGGGAGGAAGCGGCCGCTGGCCAAACTTGGCGGCTGCGGCTCTGGTGCCCATGAACCCCCCGAGCCCGGGCCTGCTGCGGGGACCCAGCATGCACACCGCGCGCCCAGCCCCTGGCCAGTTGCGTCTGGGCTGGCTGCCCAGCTGGTGCAATCCCACGGGCGGCCCTGGAGTGGGGGCAGCAGGCCCCAGCCCCCCCATCCTGCTCGGGTCCCAAAGGGGAACGAACGGGGCTGGGCTGCCGATGCCTCCGCCGTGGGATTGCACCAGCTGGGCAGCCAGCCCAGACGCGACTGGCCAGTGGCGGGGCGCAGTGTGCGTGCTGCTGGGTCCCCGCAGCAGGCCCGGGTTCAGGCCCGGTCGCCACGTGCTTGGCCACTTCCTCCCCCCGCGGCAGTGGGAGCTGCAGCAGCGGTTGCTCCCATGTCCTGCTGCCCAAGAGGGGAGAATAGCCACCGACTGGCCCCGCAGGCCACTCCCTACTCTCCATCCAGGCACCGCGCCCGAGTCCTGCCTGCTCGGGGCCAGGCCGGACTCACACTCACCCCGGCCCCACGTTCCCCTGCGTCTCCTGGGCATGGAGTGCTTGGCAAGAAGCGGGGATTTGGGGAGGGAGCCAATGGGGCGGGGATGGGGGCGGGGATTTGGGGAGGGAGCCAATTGGGGAAGGAGGAGGCAGAGTCGGGGCGGGGAAGGGCGCGAGACTTTCCAGGCTCCGGAGCCTTTGCTTGTTTGTCCCGTGTCCCGACCTAACATTGGTCGGGACGCGGGACAAACAAGCAAATATCGGGACAGTCCCGATAAAATCGGGACGTCTGGTCACCCTACTTAGCATCCTCATTGCTCAGTGGGACTGGAAACAAAAGGCAACTTGAAGTGCACTCCTGTTCCTCCAGAAATTTAGAGATTACAGGAACGATGGGTATGTCTATTCTGCAGCTGGGAACAAGCCTCCCAGTCCAGGTAAACAGACCCCTAGTAGGGTTGAACTAGCATGCTAAAAATAGCAGTGTGGACACTGCAGCTTGGGATCTCACACCTAATGCACACCTCCAGCAGAGAGTCCTGTGGCACCTTTAAGACTAACAGATGTATTGGAGCATAAGCATGCGTCTGATGAAGTGGATATTCACCCACGTGGATGCGTCTGATGAAGTGGATATTCACCCACGAAAGCTTATGCTCCAACACTTCTGTTAGTCTTAAAGGTGCCACAGGACTCTCTGTTGCTTTTTATAGATTCAGACTAACATGGCTACCCCCTCTGATACTTGACCCCCAGCAGAGGGCCTCTGGGCCTAGTCCATCCCATCATAGACTATCTCTAATCTTCTCTAGTAAATCCTGGCAGAAAAATGAAAAGGACGCTTGAATGAAGTACACACAGAGTAATAAACGGGGGGGATGGAAGGAGAGAGAGTATCCCTGTGATCCACATGCAGAGAGGTATCTTCACAGTCAGATCTACCCCTTCCCACCCATAAAGGGGGCCAGAGAGACGTCTGTTGCCTTTGTGGCAAAAGCCTTAATCCCCACATCCATAGAGGGTCTTCCATAGTTTCAGAAGTCCCCACAGATTGTAATGCCAGGGGGACAACAAGTATGTTATATTTCCCTTGAGCAAGCTTTGGCAGACGGCTGCGTTAAACTTGCACCCTCTGCTGAAAAAAATCCCCTTTAAAGTGTCTTCTAGAATCAGCAATGGGATGGAGAATCCCTTATAGAGTGGCTCCCATGGAGCTTATTTTCAAATAATGTGAGCAGAAGAGAAGAGACAAATACTTTTTGACAGAAGATTTTAAAAATATTTCTCAGTAGAAAAACAGTAGAAAGCAACGGTTTTGAAAATTTTAAAACTTTTCCCAACACTTTTTTTAACCACCTCCCACCAAACCAGCTTTACAGTTTATGGCGTTTGAAAACAATTTTCTTATTGGGAAATCATCACTAGAAGTCCTTTCTGATTTAATATAGTGAAAGCAAAGCTCACTTTCAATAGATTTATAACCAAAAAATTGCCTGATATTCTGATGGGATTTTGGTTCGAAGAGTCACTTTAGAAGTGTTTTAAGCATTGAGTGCTATTTATAAATTGTGTGCACTTTTTAGAAGATGACATGAGATTTTTCAATCCATGTGCCCATATGCATATATCCAAACTGTGGTGTACATGTAAATATCTATTCTGTTGGTGTCTGTGTATCAGATTATGTACCCCATGAGCATCTTGAGGATGAGAGTGAACCATGATGACCCTAAAGCTGAAGACAGGACATGTTGAGAAGGTGCCTGTGGGGCTGATTTCAAAGTGACTCTGTCCAGTGGCGTATACCCTTTCTTCAGTATTCACTGCCACTGGCTGGTGACATGGAAACTTGCTGAGTTGCCTGATTGCATGGCTTGATTCCAAAATCAACAATTTAAAAGCTGGCTGCAGCCATGCTGCTACTCATTCTTCTCTGAAACTGAATAAATATTTATTTCAAATTAGTTTGAGCTCCTCAGTCTATGTCACAGAGCTTCCTATTTGTATGGTTCAGATTATGTTTTTATACTGTACAGTTAGTATGGATTATCTGTTTTTCTAGTGCACTGCTAGGAAGTACTCTTGGAGTGTTTAGGTGTGGTTGCAAGTTTCTTTTCGTTTTTTTTCTTGTTTTTTTTTTTAATTGGTGTGTTTTATCTTTTGTTCTTTTCCACAAGATTACAACTTTTAGGATACTTTGTTGAGGGTAGTCTGGGAATCAAAGGTCCTACCAGTCACTACAGAATGCAGGGGGATTGTGAGATGAGGGGATGTGTTCCTCTTGCAGATCTTTTTTATTTGTATATTGTCATAAATTGTGCTAGCTGCTTCATAGACTTACCAGTATAAGCTGACAAACTTCCTCCTCCCAAGAGGTGCTTTCAGTCCAAATAAAGATGAACAAAGGATGGGGGAAAGGCCAGTTGGACGTGGTGTATTGGTCCTTGGGGATTCAGGGCCTGATCTCTTCTGCATCATCAGCATTTTCTGAATCTAGTCCCTGGAATAGGGCTCTGTTTACTCCGGGGGGGAGGGGGGCAAGAGTGTGTGTGTGTGTGTGGAGGGGGGGTAGTTGGGAACAATATTATCTGATGACCATCTCTTGTTAGGACTCTGGGAAGCTCACAGCCTAGGGAGCACACAACCAAAGACTCAGTATTGCCAATCCCAAAAGTTAAAAAATCATGAATCAGACGCCCCCCAAACAACGAGATTATAGTGTGTTTTTTGATTTGCTTAATTTTTAATTTCTCCTATGCAGGCCTTTTTAAAAACCTTATGTCAATGACTTGCGACTGCTGGCTTCCATTTCTATCCTGCCCCCTACATAGCTGCATGAGCTGTCATACAAAATTACATGATTTTATGTTAATTGTGTTAATATGGTTACATAGTTAAATAGCAGAGAGAGTAATTAAGTTGTAGGCAATGGAGAAAAGGGATTTTCAGTTGAGATTTGAGAGTCAACGAGGAAAAAAAATTCAAGAAAATATTTCTAGATGGCAATGACTGTGAGTAAAAATTCTTACTAACAGTGGCAAGAAAAACAAATGTGATGGAAAAATCCTGCTAGTTGCCCAAGATAGGGCTGGGGAAAATATCTATCTACTGACATTCCTCAACATTCTGTCACTGTTCCAGTAAACATTCTGCCAACAAACAGATTGCTGTGTAAGAGTTCATTAACAACATTCATTACAGAATCACAACTGAAATATGTTTACTCATGTGTAGCAATGTCAGCTGAAGCCCTCGCTGAAATAATCTGAGAAATGGAGAAAAATAATTTCAAATTAATAACCATAAATATAGACTTCTGGTAATGCCACCTATATTTACGATTGCCTGACACTTCCGATTATAAAATCTTGTTTTCAGTTCCTTATAACCTTGGGAAACTTTCACCTTTTGGGCTGATATTTTCTTTGCTTGGTGTCTGCCTCAGGCTGAATTATTTTAGAAAGTTTCAAGAAAAATGGCTCATCCATGTGCTAGAAAAAAAACATTATAAGAATTTTTTTGAACATGGAGAAAACAATGTTTTTGTTTATAAACTCTAGCACCTCCATACTTTGGAGCAGAGCTCATTGGAGATTTGGCAGACAGGTTGTCTTTGTGTCACAGATGTAACCTTTGCTGTACCTGTGGTAAAACTGTTTACATTTGCCCAATTTATGAGCCTTTGAAAAACTCAGTTCACACATGCTCAGTAGAGATTTGTTTGGGAGGTAAAAGTTCCGAAGATTCCATCTGTATGGAGCATGCTTCATTCTGGGGTTGTGGGGACTGAGCAATACTTTTTCTGCAATTACTCTACTTGCCTTTGAACTGCTGTAGTGCTGAGAGCAGGGAAACTGTCTCCTGTGCTCTTAGTACTCTCCTTGCTGATCCCTAGGCAGCATTGAGAAGCATTTGACCTGACTTGAATGGAGAAGGGACAAGAGTGAGATCTGGTGGTGATGGCAAGGGAGTAGATTGGGACAAGGAACCTGGGGAATAGGGGAGAGAGTGGACTGAGAGAGCTGCTAGGGAATGGAAACTAGAAATGGTGAGCTGTATGGGAGAAGATGAATCGGCAACCTTAATTCTGGCATCCCCTAACTTTTGGGTGCTTGACCTTGCATGCATGATCACTACAATACTTTTTTGTTCAGCCTCCAGGACAATGAGACTCTGACCCTGACTGGGGCCTCTGGATGTTACTGTACTGCTGCTACTACTACTACTAGCTAAAAGATGTCTGCCTTCCTCCCGTCAATGAAATTGGACCCTTAATTTCAGCTTTATATGAACAGAAATGATATCATTTTTCAATACATTAAATCTCAAACAGCAGACATTTGTCATTGTAGATGAGCACTTCTGCTATATCAGGAAAAAAATCAGATTTTTTTTGTTTGGTATCTTTTGTTTTTAATTGTGTATTATATAATGTTTGCATTGGATGTGCAGTTGCACATGCTCCATGACAGGTGACATGGTGGCACCAACATATTTCATAAATATTCTTGAAACATTCATGTTTGTATTTGACTATAGTTAGATAAGTCCTTTGAAGCAGCTGCAAAAGAGAGAGAGAGAAGGGTAATAATAATTATCTCATATATGCCTTTTATCAGTAGATCTCAAAGCACTTTACAAAAGAGGTCACTGTCTCATCCCCATTTTACAGATGGAGAAACCGAGACACAAAGCAGTGAAGTGACTTGCCCACAGTCACTCAATAGGCCAATGGTAGAACCCAAAAATGGAACCAGATTTTCTGTATCCTGCCCAGTGCTCTATCCACAAGGCCATACACGTAAACATTTCATTTGTCATGATTAGACTGATACAATTTAACACTCTGAGCTCTGGGGGTGAAGTCCTTGGAATGTGAAAGTCAATGGGAATCTTACCATTGGCTTCAATGTAAAAAGGAAATTCAAACTGACATAGTAATCAATGGTGCTTCCCCTGGTCCATGTACTCATGCTGCACTGCTGTAAAGCAAGAGTTACATTGGTGCAGTTTATTTTGGTATGTTACTGGATTAAGCTGCATCGGTGTCAGCCCCACTTGTGGTGGTGCAGCATGTCTACATTTTCTTACTGTAGACATGATGTAGACATACTGTAGGGCCTGAGACAGCTAGAATGTCATCTTGTTAGAGCCAAGATGACCCAATAACCACAATAAACTAAACTCTTTCATATGGTCTCAGTTCTTAGAATAAAGCAATTTTAACAAAAAGAATCAATCATCTGTAAAGAATGAAAGCAAAATAGGTAAGGGGGGGGAGAATAAAGTAGAGCAAGATGAGCTAGATAATGGGTGAAATCGACTGGATGAGATAATCATAATGGTCCTTTTGGCCTTAAAATCTCTGAAAGGCAAATTCTTCCTTTTAAAATGTGCAATTCAAAGTCTTCATGATCATAATTAAACATAGTCAGAGATGAAAACAGTGAAAAATACTACCTTACATTTAAAGAGTGCTTTTCATCCTGAAAGATGCCAAAGTATATCACACACACATATGCAGCACTACTGAAATTCAGCTACCACTGATGTGGAGAGTGGCAGTCAGTTGGTGTGCAGCACATTGGAAACCCATGGAAGAGGGAAACTTTGGCAAAGGCAGAGAAACAAAAATGCCATGGAATATTTACTATCCACTCAAAAGATATGGACTCTCTTTTTCTGGAATATCTGAAAACAGCAAGAAATTCAGAATTGATACTGTCACTATTTTCAGTTCAACTCAGTCTGTTTGCCAATATACTAAGAAAGTAAATCCATTTGTTCATGTCTGAATATCAGTGTCATAATAAAATAAATTTCTAAAGCCTTCATGGTCCATTGCTAACTTTGAGCACTCAGCAGCTGACCTTTTAGTATGGTGCTGTACACCAGACATCCATCTCCTCAGTGGTCATCTGCTACTACGATGACCTGCCACCATTCCTTCCATAATAACTTTATCACAGTTATTTCCATTGCTATGCCTAATGTAACCAAACTACATGAGTTTGTGTCTGTTGATTTCTGACATCAGGGTCTGCTTCTTTCCAATAATATTTCTAACATAGACATTCCTCTTTTTTTTCCATCCCGGAAATATACTAGAGTTTTCTTCAGCAGCACATTTCAAAAGCTTTGCCTATTTTTTTTCCTTGTTGGCAGCATTAACTTCCCACGATTCACCTTCATACGTCACTATGGAAAAAAAATTAGGCTTTTCACCAGTTGCAACTTCATACATTTCAAGATGCCATAGTTTTCCCACACTTTCTTAAGGGTGGCCATAGCTGAGCCACCTATCCCTAGTCATCTTCCGATTTCTTTGGAACAGTGTCCTCCGTTGGATATATATGATCCCAGATAATCAAATTCATCTACTGCCTTTACATCTTGCCCATTAAATGGAATGTCCACTTGCATCCTGTTTGTTAGTCATGCCAACATATGTGCATTTTGTTTTCATCATGTTGAGGAATAGTCCATATTCCTTACTATTAATACAGACTCCAACGTTTGTTGCATTGCATTGGTGGTTGTAGCAAAAAGCATTGTGTCATCAGCATATCTGAGGTCAGTTAAATGGTATCCACCAATGAATATCCCAACTCATTCCACTTTGTCAAAACCTTCCAAGGCTTGTCTCACGTATTGCTTGTGCCATTTTGCACATATGTTAAAGAGGCTTGGGGACAAAATATACTTTTGTCTCACACCCTGCCCAGTGAAAACCACTCACTGTCATCTATTCTTGTTCAGACCGTGGTCTGTTGGTGGTGGTAGAAACTTGAAATGAGTTCAGTGAGATACTTTGGAATCCTCATGTTTGCCAGTATCTTCCAACAACAGTTATGTTGGATGGTATCAAATGGTCTGACCCACAGTCTGTGCTTGGGGAAAGTCTTTGTCTATTGGACAATCAGTCTCCAGCATTGCTGTATCATTATACAGTTGATTTGGTTCTTTGCCATACCATCAGGTGACCTCCATGCATATAGATATTTACAATGTTGGTTGAAGATGGCATTAGCAATGACCTGGTGACTAGAGTAACAGAATTCAACTATACACCCTCCTTTCTCATTTAGTGAACCCAGACCATTGTTTCCCACTCCTTCTTTGAGAGCTTCTGGCTCCAGTTTTCAGATTTAGGTCCTCAGTTACAAGGGTGATAACTTTACTCAGTGTTTAGTGAGTATCTCTTCAAATTGTTCACAGAACTCATCAATCATCTCAGCAGCAGCAGCTGTTGAATGTTGAGGACCTTCCAATGATTTGGAAGCAGCCAGAGACTTGATGTAAACCAGTGGTTTATTCCATCACTGCTACAGACCTTAACTAAGAACTTTGCAATTATTGTATGTATTTGATTCCTTTAACTAGTTTTAATTCTGACCTTTTTCTTTTTATAAATAAACCTTTAGATTTCAGATATTTAAGGATTAGTATCAGTGTGATTTTGGGGGGGGGGTGAGATCTAAGTTATATATTGACCAGGGTGTGTGGCTGGTCCTTTGGAATCAGAAGAACCTTTTATTTGAAGAGATTGGTTTTAAAGAACCACTCATCTCTAAATCTAGTGTTTTCGGTGGTAATACAAGGACTGAAATGCCTAAGGAAACTGCTTTTATGACTTCTTGTTAGCCAGTGTGGTGAAGCAGAAGTGTACTTTTGTTGCTGGTTTGGTATAGCCTATGGGGGATTATACCCCAAGACTGGTGGCTATCTGCCCTATTTTTCAGCAGTTTGTCCTGAATTTGGCATTCTCAGTTGTGGCCCACTGAGGCATGGTTACACCTCCATTGAAGGTTACTACTACCTTCTTCAGATACTCATCTGTCTGAAGGTGTTGGCACTTTCCTGGAGTATGCCAAGTTACCTAGCTGCTGCTCAGCACCCAGAGTTGGCCAATCACAGGTGATACTGTCTACTGCCATTACAGTACCAGGCTACAAAGCCTGACCTGACCCAATATATTACACTTTCAAAAAAATCATATGTTCTATAGAGTATTTCAGCATAACTGAGTCAGTTAAGGACAGAGAGAGAGTCACAGCTCTAAGGTTGTTTTTTTTTCCAGATAGAGAGCAATAAAACTGTTCCTATTTATGTAGTATCTGGTTCAATAGATTTCAATTTAATATAAATTGAACTATTGTAAGTTCTTCATTTCACAATAGCCATGAGAATATGAGAAGTGCTTTCATTGTGAGGAAAATTCCAAATCTTAGGGGAATTACTCTGATAATATATACGTAGACCTCTGTCTACCTTTTATTTTGCATGCTGAAGAGGAAGAGTTGGATAAAGACACCCTCAAATTTAACAAAAAATTGCTTGGTTAGATTGCTTTAAATATAGTTGGTTGGCAGAATGTTGATTTAGAGAATGTTTGTCATTTTCATTTTTGGGGTAATTGTTCGCTATATTTTAAATCTGCATGATCAAAATATATTTTTTCAAAAAGTTGTTTTTTAATCTTGTTACAGCTTGTGTAGATCCTCTCCTGAGGATGTCAGGGCGAGGGTTAACTTCTTTCTATAGGGAAGTCCACTGATGCCTACCCTTGTTGCAGAAATGTGAAGGACAGCAGAATGTATTCAGCTGTGAGGAACTGGTGAATTCCCCAGTATCCTACAAAAGGGAGGTGGGAGGCAGAGGGGATGCTAGAATGAGAGCCAAACTGTTTCGGCCTTTCTTTTTTTTCCTGGTGGACTCGGCTGATGTAAATCAAGTGGTACATAAATGAAGTAAGTACACTTTGCTTGGGACTTTATTGTTTCCCCTCTTCATAATTTTAATAAATATTGAATCTACATAATGTGTAAGAATCCTTACTGGACTATCCTGTCTGAAAGCGTCCTAAAGCTTAGCTCCTTTCAGAGTCTTCTTTGTGAATCTGGAATAATAAACTGGTGCTATCTTTGAAATGACACTTTCCCAATATTATACGGTGTACAAACAAGGAAGTGAACAAAACAGACCCATGTTCCTTTCAGATTTGTTGTAAAGTTTCTAAAAACACTACAAACAGAGTTTAAAAAAAGATGTTTGAAAATGTTAAACTAAATCATAGCTTTTTGTATAAAAGTATAGTAGCAGCCTGGTTTAATTACTTTATCAATTCACTGACCAGAAAAAATTATTTATCTGAATTAAAATAGTGTCTAGAAGCCTTTAAGAAATAGGCTATGTTGTGTTAGGCACTGTGCATGCTCATAGTAAGTGACAATCCTTGCCTCCAAAGATCTTAGTCACAGACAAAGGTTGGGAGAAAGGAATCATCCTTGCCATTTTAGATATGGGGAGTTAATGCACAAAGAAACTAACTTTCTTGCCCAAGGTCACAGAAGAAGTCTCCAGAGCTAGGAATTGAACTCTTAGTTCCTGGTCTATCCTGTGCCTTAACCAGAGGGCTTGACAGAGTATTGCTCCTTTTTATGGTGACAATTTAGCCACACTATATAAAACAAAGAAGGCACACAGAAATTTGTGAACTGAAATTGACTGCCTAATTAATTTCTCTTCATTACATGTGGAAAAAGTCAACCTTTCATCCACAAAAGGCCACCTTTTTAAGGTATGTTTTGTATCTTGAGATTAAAATGGTAACTGTCTATATTTAACCTTTTTGACAGGCTTTTACTGATTTTTGAGGATCTCTGACATAATGTGGTAGGACTGGTAAAATAGTAGATATTTAAGTACTTCCACCATAATTTTAATTTTTTTTAAAAAGAAACTAGTGGATATCAGCAGCACCTTCCATATATATATTATGACACTGAATATACTTTTTTTTTCTTAGTAGAAATGAGCCTGAACCAGAACCCTGATGCTGAACATTTCCAAAGTTTAGGGAAGTTACAGGGGCACAAAAAAGCTTTTGTTACAGGCAAGAAAATAGCATTCTTTTTCTCCAACTGCAGTGTATCCAGAACTACCTTGATACAACTTTTCATTAATTAAAATTGAATGCCAAGATTAATCTTCACAGTATGTTTATGGAAATGGCTAAATTGTAAATTCCTTAGAATTGCTGACAGGCTCTTAAAAGTAATGGCACTGCTGGGCCCCACTATATTAAATGGAAAAAAAAATCTTTCAATCATTTGAGCATTCATTATCATCTTTCTCTCAGACTTCACACCTGCATTTTGGGAATATTTTGAAGACTTAATTGCAATTGACAATCTGTAATTGGTGGTTTATCCTTTCCCTAGAGTTCAAATCTACTAGCAGCAGAATCTTATTAAAGAAATTAATTAAGGTATATCCGTTGTGTTTTCATTTACAGCAAAATGACTAAAACAACCGAATAGTCCTAAAACGCCTATCCTAGATTTGAGGAGAAAATGTGCAATTACCATTTGATTTTAAAAGCTTTACTATGGCTACTAGAGGCATTTAATTATAGCTCTTTTATTAAAGATGAGTCTGAACAAAAAATATAAATTGGAACATTCCTTAGCAGTGATGTGCAAGAGCGTTCCCCTAAAATGACCTAAAGACATTATTTTAAATTGGGCTTTTTAAGTGAGAGAAAGGGAAGGGGGTAGTTTGCTTTTATTTTACCTAAGAAATTTAAGGAACGTCAACTCAGATTTCCCCTGGTTTTACCAGAAGACTTCTGAGAGATGGTAATCTCTAACAGTTTAATTGAAAAGACACGAATGCTGATTTGCAAGTATGAAGTGTGTCATATTCTTTGTTTGCCTATCAGGTGATATCCAAGTCCACTTCCTCTGCAGCTTTCTTTGTTCAAATAGTGTGTTTGTTATCACCACAGTGTAATTTAAGCATAAAATGAGTAGCCTTTCTCCTCTTTTATTTTCTTCTCCTACTCCAAATCTGCCTATTGCTCCAATCCAGGAAAAACAGCCTGATCCTACTTTCACATTAAAATTTCACTTCACCAGTTACATGTCTTGTTTTGAAACATCTGGTATTGCTTTCTTTAAATTATTATAAAATTCATCAGTTTCTTCCTTGGGTGCTGCTGAAGTTGGCATACATGTTTGTACTGTTGTAACTGTACCAGATTTGATTCTGAATCTCGTCTTTAGCATATGAGGAGATATAATAATTAGGTTAAATGCTGGCTTGTCTTTGGCTTTAGCACAAATGTGACTCCATCCCGGTGTCCACCATCTTTTCCTCCCAGTGTCAGTATCCTATGTTCATCATACTATAATTCTCCTTGGCCTTCTCATCTCATTTTGCATAAACAGATTTCCCACTTATATCTTTGCAGTTTGTGCATCATTACTGGAAGTGCTCCAGCCTGGTGTAATGTTCTTACATTCCATGTTCTGATAAATGTCTTATCCTTTGAGATCATTACATAGCAAGTATATTGTGATTGTGTTTTGGGTTTCTTCCTCTCATGTAATTTTGCCCCCTTTTGGTTTCTGAATGAGGACCACAGCTCATTTTGTCCTGGTGACAACTGAGTCAATGTATTTTTTTTTCTTTCCATTTTTCATTCAGTTTCTATGGTCTTATATTCACCAAGTGTTTTGACAATGTCTCCTTGGCTTTGTGATTCACCAGTGTATTGTAATCCATCTGCAACACTGCTATCTGCTAGCTTGCTCCAGAATCATTTCCACCACTGTTATACTGTGGAAGTTGCTTTGCCATAGAAGACTTCATGCACTTGAAGGGCCAAATGTTTCCTTTCACTAGCGGTCTCTGCTAGCTCCCCCTCATTAGGATTAGCATGCCTGCTAGGTCTTGGGTTGTGGTGCTGCCCTCACACCACTTTGGAGCCACTAGTGAGAGTTCAATGAGTCTCCAGGACCAATTGCAAGCAAACCATTCCATATGGGTGTGGCTGCCTGCTATGCAGAAGAATTACCTTTTGAACTCACCCCATACACTCCTGTGCTAGTTAGGGCCTAAAAAAGAAAATGGGAAAGGAGAAAGCAAGATCTTCCATGTTTTCTCCCTTCTGGTGAAGCTTTAGGGAAGAAGCTGCCCTCTGGATGGCTGCAGAACAGCTGACCCGCTTGCAGTGATCTAAGAGGATGATCAGGAATGGATTAAGTGGGTGAGAGAAGGCTGTCAGGAAGAAGAGCTCATAGTTGCTTTAAGTGGACTTTATCAGTGAGAACATGACCTGTGGATAAAGATGGTTCATAGGGGACTGACCTAAAAGATGTATTGCATATTACCAAACCTATAAGGAGGGAAAGACAGAGAAAAGTTTTTGTGGCAGCCTGTTGTTAAAATATTGGCAGCATATTAGGGTACAAAAGTGCTTTTCAGTGATAGTTTCAACCTGTGGGCCACCTGTGGTACATAGTAACTCCAGGTCAGGGGAGGCACTGGGAAGGGGCTGGTGGGGGCTATAGCCACTCCAAAATTTGCCTTAGCGCTCCTCTCGTAGCCACCCTTCCCAGAGCTGGGCACCAGGCCAGCAGCCACCACCTTCCAGATGCCCAGCTCTTTTCTTTGGGAAGCTGATACATGGCTGGTGGTGCGCTGGGGAAGCTCACTCAATGCTAGAGGTGGCCATGCCTGAGTGGGTCTCTGCTGAGCTGGGGTGGGGAGACAGAGAGCCTGTCTGTGCTGGTGCCTCTGGCTCAGGAGTGGGAGCTGTGACTGCTGCTGCACTGAATAAGCTTCAGGCTCCTGAGTGCTTGGCTTAAAGAGACAACACACTGACTGACATACTCACTCAGGTGCACAGTCTCCTACACACACTCCCCCAACACACAGTCTCCCTCCCACACTCCTCTCTCCCTCCTCCCCCAACACACACTGTCTCTTTCACACACACTTGTGGTGGTGGTGTTGCTACTACTTAGTACTTCCTGTCAAAATGTGCAATGCACATATACTCTCTGACATTTTATTCTTTCAAAAAATTTTAAGGATTACAGTACTTAATTTTTTGATTGGTCTGTGCATTTCATAATTTTATTTCTCTTATGCTTAAATTTAATTCTTTGAGTAGTGAGTTCTAAAATGCATAATTTGTCGTGGTTGGAAGTAATCATTTATTACTTTTATTACCATATTGTGCTTTGTCATTCATTATTTAAAGTGATTCAATAAATAATAGCATGCTTCTAGAAAGTAAGGTTAGCTTATTCTCACCTTAGCAGTGCCAGTTTTAAAAAAAAAATAAACACACAACTTTAGACACTGCGGATGAAAATCATTTATTTCAAATTGTATTTTTAATTATAGCTGTAAAATAACTTAATTCATATGAAAATAAATGTGGTTCCAAGTCTGATACTAATAGTAAAGATGGAGCCAAATATTAGTGAATCATGTACATGATTGTGATCGGTAAACATAAATGCCAAATTAATTGGAAAAATAAATTTATTTTGTTATTAAGAAGAAAAACTTTAGCCCCGTATGTTAAAATTAAGTAAGTTTTTAGTGGCATGAAAAACAATAGACTAAAATAGAGTAGATAATGGCAGTATCATAGAGTGTTGGAGAAAATACGCAGATTTAAAGCAATTTTGTTTTATTTTTATTTCTCTACTAAAGATAGCGTACAAAGTATCAAACTTGTGTTTGTGATGTCTGTATTAAGACTCTAAAACTGATATCTCAAGGTTTGGGATTGGGAATATTTTGCTGTATTATCTCCTGATTCTTTTAAACTTTAAAATATGGCTGTAATTGGGGCGTGTGTGCATGTATTTTTTTCTTTCTTTATATAGGAATTAGATACAGTGCTCCTATCAATTTCCAAATTATGTGTGTGCAAAAAAAAAAAATAACCCACAGAAACCTCCTTGAGTTTTCAGGTGCCTAAGTAGCCCCTGAAATCATGATTAAAATTGCGCCTCCTACAAAAATCTGAAATGGTGCCCCTTTGAGGAAGGGGTTTGTGGGATTTGCCGGGTAGAGATGGACCTTGCGAAGGGAATTAAAACCAATAGTAAAAGGTTTTTTAGCCATATAAATAAGAAGAAAACCAAGAAAGAAGAAGTGGGACTGCTTAAAACTGTAAACGGAGTGGAGATCAAGGATAAGCTAGGCATGGCACAATATCTAAATGAATATTTTGCCTTGGTCTTTAATAAGGATAATGAAGGGCTTAGGAATAGTGGCAGAGTGACTGATGGGAATGAAGGTGCGGGGTTGGAAATTACAGTATCCGAGGTAGAAGCCAAACTTGAACAGCTTAACGGTAGTAAATCAGGCGGCCCGGATAATCTTCATCCTAGAATATTAAAGGAATTGGCGAGTGAAATTGCAAGCCCGTTAGCAATAATTTTTAATGAATCTCTGAACTCGGGGGTTGTACCATTTGACTGGAGATTAGCTAATATAGTTCCTATTTTCAAGAAGGGGAAAAAAAGTGACCCGGGTAACTACAGGCCTGTTAGTTTAACATCTGTAATATGCAAAGTCATGGAAAAAATATTAAAGGAGAGAGTAGTTACGGACCTTGAGGTCAATGGCAATTGGGACAAATTACAGCATGGTTTTACGAAAGGTAGATCATGCCAAACCAACCTGATCTCCTTCTTTGAGAAAGTAACAGATTTTTTAGACAAGGGAAATGCGGTGGATCTAATATATCTTGATTTCAGTAAGGCGTTTGATACGGTACCGCATGAAGAATTACTGGTTAAATTGGAAAAGATGGGGATTGAAATGAAAATCCAGAGGTGGATAAGGAACTGGTTAAAGGGGAGACTGCAGTGGGTCGTACTGAAAGGTGATCTGTCGGGTTGGAAGGAGGTTACCAGTGGAGTTCCTCAAGGTTCGGTTTTGGGTCCGATCTTATTCAATCTATTTATCACTGACCTCGGAACCAAAAGTAGGAGTGGGCTGATAAAGTTTGCGGATGACACAAAGTTGGGAGGTATTGCCAATTCGGAGAAGGATCGGGATATCCTCCAGGGAGATTTGGATGACCTTGTAAACTGGAGTATTAGTAATAGGATGAAATTCAATAGTGAGAAGTGTAAGTTATGCATTTAGGGATGACTAACAGGAATTTTAGTTATAAGCTGGGGACGCACCAGTTGGAAGTAACGGAAGAGGAGAAGGACCTTGGAGTCCTGGTTGATCGCAGGATGACTATGAGTCGGCAATGTGATGTGGCCGTTAAAAAAGCTAATGCAGTCTTGGGATGCATTAGGCGAGGTATTTCTAGTAGAGATAAGGAGGTGCTAGTCCCGTTATACAAGGCGTTAGTGAGACCTCATTTGGAGTACTGTGTGCAGTTTTGGTCTCCCATGTTTAAGAAGGATGAATTCAAACTGGAATGGGTACAAAGAAGGGCCACTAGAATGATCCGAGGAATGGAAAGCCTGTCGTATGAAAAGAGACTTGAGGAGCTCGGTTTGTTTTCCTTAACCAAAAGAAGGTTGAGAGGAGATATGATTGCTCTCTTTAAATATATCAGAGGGATAAATACCAGGGAGGGAGAGGAATTATTTCGGCTCAGTACTAATGTGGACACGAGAAAAAATGGATATAAATTGGCAGTCGGGAAGTTTAGGCTTGAAATTAGACGAAGGTTTCTAACCGTCAGGGGAGTGAAATTATGGAACAGCCTACCGAGGGAAACAGTGGGGGCGAAGGACCTCTCTGGCTTTAAGATTAAGCTTGATAAGTTTATGGAGGGAATGGTTTGATAGGATAACGTGATTTAGTCAATAGGTCAATAACGTGCCGCCACTGGTAATTAGTACCGAGGGTCAATGTTGGGATATCGAAAGTCTTTTTCCCGAGTGTCTGGCTGGAGAGTCTTGCCCGCATGCTCGGGGTTCAGCTGATCTCCTTATTTGGGGTCGGGAAGGAATTTTCCTCCAGGGTAGATTGGCAGTGGCCCTGGAGGTTTTTCGCCTTCCTCCGCAGCATGGGGCAGGGGTCGCTTGCTGGAGGATTATCTGCTACTTGAAGTCTTTAAATCAGGATTTGGGGGCTTCAACAGCTGAGTCAAGGGAGAGAATTATTTCAGGAGTGGGTGGGTCAGCTTTTGTGGCCTGTATTTTGCGGGAGGTCAGACTAGATGATCATAATGGTCCCTTCTGATCTTAAGTTATATGATTCTATGATTTGTAGGATTTAGGAAAAAAGGTGTAAAGATTATGGGATATGTATAACATTGTGGGATGGTGAACATTTGCATTATGGGAAGTTGATCCCATGCTCCCAGTCACCCCATGCGACCCGTTTGGGCCCCAGAATATATTGCCCAAACTTCTCAAAATACACTACAGTGGCTGGTGGCAAGTTGTATAGTGAGATACATACCCATGGTGGACTGCACTCTGAATCAGTACAAGTGCTACTGGTGAGTACGCTCACCACCAGCACAAGGAGCCCAGTAGGCATGTGCACAAGTGACATAGTAACTGCAATGACAGGATGCTGATGTAACTTGAGTTAACATAAGTTTGTACTGTAGATATGGCTTTCGGTATATGAATTGTTTGGGAATAGTAACATCAAAAGTATGAGGCTAGGCCAAGATTCATTCAGGTGTTTAGGCTCCTCCTATGGATCTGAGCCTCTTGAACCCTAAAGGCTCTGGAACAAAAAGGCACATAAAAAGAACCCAGTATCATTTATTTCTTTTTTTTTTAAATTTCATGACTTGGGAGTGTGAACCCATGAGTTTTGAATTCTTTTGGTTGTCAAGCAATCTTGGGGTTGTACACATGTGTTCATTATGTTGTGAAGGCCAAAATTATAACTGGGTTGAAAAAAGAACTAGAGTAGTTCTTGGAGATAGGCCCATCAATGGTATTAGCCAAGATGATCAGAGATGCAGCCCCATGCTCTGAGTGTCCCTAGCTTCTGACTGCCAGAAGCTGGGAGTGGATGACAGGAGATGGGATCATTTGATGACTGCCTGTTCTGTTGATTCCCTCTGAATCAACTGGCCACCACTGGAAGACAGGATACTGGCTAGATGGACCTTTGGTCTGACCCAGGATGACTATTCTTATGTCCAGTAAAAATTAGTCGATTTTGCCTTTGCGGAGGATTTCATATGAGATAGTATACTCCCTTAGTGAATATTTGGGAACCAAGTTCTACACACAAGCAGTGACATGCAAAAAAACACTAAGGGCTGCATTGAGAGGCAAAATAACAGTTGAGAAAGGCGATCCACCAATGGGGATTAGCTAAATGAAGAAGTTTTGACACCAAGCCAGGAAATCAGTCAGACTGGAAGTCACATGATCCAACAGAATGAGCTCGTGCTATAAAAATAAAGAAAAATTTAGAATTCCAAATTAAAAATCACAGTAAAATATAGGTAGCGCTATACTAGAAACACGTCATTGCTAAAGCTACTAGCAACTAATTACTTAGCAATTAATCAGCCAGTAGCCACTGCTCTCTGGCTGCCCAGCTCTGAAGGCAGAGCCCTGCCAGCAGCAGTGCAGAAGTAAGCCCAGATTTGGGGGGGGGGCTGAAGTGCCTGAGAGCAGCCCCCGGCCCATGTCCTTGCCCACTGGGGCACGCTGCTCGGGGCAGGTGGAGAGTCCGAGGCTCCCCACAGCAGCCCAGACTGACCCACTTTGGCCTGGGCTTCTGAGCCCTGCCCCCCTGCCGTCGCTGCTCCCTGAGGGTTTTGCCGTCCCCAAAGTCAGGTCCCCTGCCCAGGCAGGTCATACAGGCTGCGAGCAGTCGAAGGGTGGTGGGGAGCTGAGGAGCAGCTGCAGCCCCAGCCCTGGTGGGGCCCGAACAGCAGCAGCAGGAGGAGGAGATGGGAGCACCATGTTCAACTGCTCCATAGCACTAGCCAGCTAAGCAGTTGCCCCACGCTGCTTGGCTCTGGCTTCTGGCCTCTGACCTGGCCAGAGGTGGGGCCACAGGGTGTGCAGGAGGCAGGGCTGGCACTTAACTGAGGGACAGGGGCACAGAGAGACGTGGGGCTTGTGGTAAGAGGGGATGCAGCCGCCCCTCACCCCCCAGCCACCACCAATTTTTTCTTTCTAGCCACCTGACTGCCGCCACTGGGAAGAGGCTGGTGCTGCCCCTGTTCCTGGTGATCCACAAATATTTGAAACATTGAGAACTAAGTGGTGTTAGATTTTTGGGAATTTGGAAGGGAGTTGGGCCATGATGAGTTCTTTCTTATGAAGTGATTTGCATAATCAAAAAGTTGGAAAACCAGTGCTTTGCAAATTTACCAAAATTATATACACACTGAACATAATATTCAAAGCATACACAGGAGTCACTTCATCCACCACCAAAAACCTGCCAACTCTTGGGTGTAACTTCTACTTTTTGATGGTGCATAGAAAAAGTACAGTTAGTACAGTATAGTTAAGAACAAGATATGAAGTGTGCTGTATCTAATCAAATCTGCAATGGGGATTTTCGTAGGTTGAGTGTAACTGGTGTATCTAATTTGGGATTTGATCAGGATTCCTGGGTTAAACTCTACAGTATACAAAAGCATCATGCAGTCTTTTAATACCTATTGACCACATGAAGGTTCAGGGATGGTGCTTCCCAGAGACTGCTCGTGTAGGTGGAGATCACTCAGTAATACAAATGGTAGTATGGTTCCAATTGGTCCTGAATGAATATATCTGAGGAGGGTAATTTGTGTGGGATACTAAGGCCTGGTCCACACTAGGACTTTAATTCAAATTTAGCAGCGTTAATTCGAATTAACCGTGCACCCATCCACACCACGAAGCTATTTAATTCGACATAGAGGGCTCTTTAGTTCGACTTCTGTACTCCTCCCCGACAAGGGGAGTAGCGCTAAATTTGACATGGCCATGTCGAATTAGGCTAGGTGTGGACGGAAATCGACCTTAGTAACTCCGGGAGCTATCCCACAGTGCACCACTCTGTTGACGCTCTGGACAGCAGTCCAAGCTTGGATGTTCTGATCAGCCACACAGGAAAAGCCCCGGGAAAATTTGAATTCCTTTTCCTGACTGGCCAGTTTGAATCTCATTTCCTGGTTGGACATCGGGGCGAGCTCAGCAGCACCGGCAACAATGCAGAGCTCTCCAGCAGAGGAGTCCAGGCAATCTCTGAATAGAAAGAGGGCCCCAGTATGGACTGACCGGGAAGTCTTGGATCTGATCGGTGTGTGGGGCGAGGAGTCTGTGCTTTCGGAGCTGCGCTTCAACAAACGTAATGCAAAGACCTACGAGAAGGTCTCCAAAGCCATGACAGACAGAGGATACAGCCGGGATGCAACGCAGTGCCGCGTGAAAATCAAGGACCTGAGACAAGGCTACCAGAAGACCAAAGCGGCAAACAGACGCTCCGGAGCCTGCCACCACTGCCCCACCAGTGACCGTGGACTCTGACTATGGGATAGTGTCGACGGCCGGTTCCTCGGCGATGTTCGTGGGCGGGGAAGATGAGGAAGGGTTTGTGGAGGACGAGGCAGGCGACAGCGATTATAACGCTGGTTTCCCCGCCAGCCAGGATCTCTTCATCACCCTCACGGAGAGCCCCTATCAACCCTCCCTGGCCGTTAACCCGGACCCTGAATCAGGGGAAGGATCACTCTGTAAGTGCTTTAAACATGTAAACTTTTATTATTAATGGAACAGGAATCTGAACTATGTGAAAAGGAGGTCTATATATATGGGGATAGAACAGAAATCCTCCTGGGAGATCTCCACGAAGCTCTCCTGGAGGTAATCGAAAAGCCTCCACAGGAGGTTCCTGGGGAGAGCTGCCTTATTGGGTGCTCCGTGGTAGCACACTTTTCCGTGCCAAGCTTTCAGGAGGTGTTCAGGGAGCATTGCCTCCCCAAGCATGGCTGCATAGGCCCCTGGTTTGTGCTGGCTTTCACGCAGCATGCGCTCTCTATCTCCTTCAGTGACCCTCCTCAGGGTGATCTCGCTCGGAGACTCCTGCATCTAATTAGGGGAATTACTGTAATGTTACGCCTGGTCCAAAGTATTTTTAAAAAATCTCCAGACAGACGGCGTAGCAGAGACTCAGTGCGCTGCTGCGTGACAAGCGTAACGGAAAGCCAAAGAATCAAATGGACACTCATGGAGGGAGGGGGGACTGAGGACGCAAGCTATCCCACAGTTCCTGCAGTCTCCGAAAAGCATTTGCATTCTTGGCTGATCTCCCAATACCTGTACGGTCAAACACATTGTCCGCGGCGGTTCAGGGCATAGCTCATCAATGTACCCCCGTCCCCCACCCCCAGAAGGAAAAGGAAAAAAAATCGTCTCTTGACTCTTTAAAATGTCACCCTATGTGTACTGAATGCTGCTGGTAGATGCGATGCTGCGGCACTGTACTATAGCATCCTCCCCCCCCCGCCTCATGGGTGGCTGATGATGCAATATGACTGATATCCGTCATCATCAGCAGCAGCCTTGCTGTAGATGGTGTAGTGCAATACGACTGGTACCCGTCCTCATCATCAGCCCATAAGTAGACGGCCTGCTAACCGTCTTCATCATAGCAACAGGGGGCTGAGCTCCATCAGCCCCCGCCCTTCATGTGTAAAGAAAAGATTCTGTACTGCCTGGACTGTCATAGCAGCAGGATGCTGTTTTCCTCTCCCCCACACTACTTAATGTCCTGTCTGGACAATCATAGGAGCTGGAGGCTGCCTTCCCCCCATTTCATTTCAGTAACAAGTCACTGTTTCTTATTCCTGCATTCTTTATTACTTCAGCACACAAATCAGGGGACACTGCAATGGTAGCCTGGGAAGGCTGGGGGAGGAGGGAAGCAACAGGTGGGGTTGTTGCAGGAGCACCCCCTGTGAATGCCATGCAGCTCATCATTCCTGCATAATCTGACATGGAGCGGCTGTGCTCTCTGGTTCTCTGATACACTGGATCTCTACTACACTAGCCCCATATTCTATGCAGGAATTATTCTATTTTTAGATACCATAAAGGAGGGATTGACTCGGGGAGTCATTCCCAGTTTTGTCTTTTGCGCCCCTGGCTGATCTCGGCCAGGGGCACCTATGACAGCAGCAGAAGGTATAATCAGGGGTGAGCTGCAGATGGTTCGCAACGGTTCGTGCGAACTGTTTGCTAAAATTAGACGCGGGACAGAGAACCGGATGCTAAAGAGCCAGGCAGGTGAGCCATTGTACAGTCTCCTTTGATTTAGCTAGGCATTCAGGCAGTGATATCACGTAGGTATGCAGAGACACATAGTTGTCACAGTTTCCATTCACACATCCAATTTTATGCTGCTGCCTCACAAGTGTACACCCACCCCAATAACAAATAGCTCTGTGGAAGAAAGTTTTATATTGATAGTGCTGAATGATCACTACAAGTAATGATCACAAACAGACATCCACTTTGTCTGTGACTAGACTTGAGGTAGTTGTTATGGGCCACTCATTATTCTGGTCAGGAAAAATAGGAGCCATAAAGGCATAATTTCTGTACTGAAAAAGATTCACTGTCTTGCAAAAATAAGTAAGCTAGACTGCTGTGTATTAAAGGAATGTTTGTAAACAAATACAAAGTAAAGATGTGTGGAGACCCTCATTTTATCTTTTAATTACTTTTTCTAAAGTCTCTTCCTGTAGCTCCAAGGATAGGCCTTCCAGGAGTTAATATATGATCCATGAATATAAATTCCTTTATGGTTTAGACTCAAAGTAAGACTGTTTGTAATTACAGTGCACTTTTTTTTAATTTAGTGCAGGTAAATCCTACTGCTTATAAAGCTGGAGGCTTGCTTCAGCTGGAGAGGTGCCTGAATCACAAAGTTCAAGTCTAGAACTGAACTTGTAGTTCAGATGGCTTGGATCTATGGTCCTAGGAGGAGGCATGCTTTTCAACTTCCACAAGCCCAAATGGAGGGGCCAGCACAACATAGGAGAGAGACCCAAAATGAATCATGAATGATTTTTTTTGTCAAATTTCATGCTGTGGATTTAAATGACTTTTTATAGCCTCAGTTCATTGTCTCTAATGTAAATAGTTTTCAGCAACAGAAGTGAGGTGATACTAAATTTCTGTAGGATGTAGGTAACTTTGAGAGTAAAATGAGGACTATCCCTTGAATTTAGATACATTTAAGAGACACATGGGCAGGTGCTAGAGGGCTGCCACCTCCTTGACTCATTCCTACAACCTCTCTGTGTAGGCTCTAAACCGTATACTTCCTGCTACCCATCAGCAGGGGGATATTAGCCACAGCTCTTCAGTGAGCCATCAGCAGTAGACTCCACTATGTGTGTCTAGGTGCCTCCTCATCTGGTTCTGATTACTGCAGCTAGGCTAAGAAGAGGCTCTGCAAGGTATGTGAGATGGGGGAGGAGCATGCACGCACACGCATGTGATGTGGGAAGCTGGAAGAGTTAGAGGTGTGTGAATGATGCTTCTGGCTGGGGATGCAGAGGAGGTGGGCATTCTTGGTAGAGTAGCAGGGCCTGTGACCTTCTGGGTAGCCTGCAAAGCTATAGAGGTGCAGTTTGAAGAGCAGATGACCTGGGAGGGAGGGATGTGTGGTAAGAGAAGGATGTGGTAATGAAGACTCAAAAGGGGAGAGTCCCAAGAAGCAGAGCAAAAGCCAACCCTGTGCAAATAGGGTAGCAGGGTGGGGAAGGGAGATCTAAAGGGCTGTAAACAGGGTGAGAGACAGAGAGAGAAGACTCTGGACAGGTGGGGTGGGGAAGAAAGTTAGTTATGGGGCAGGGAAAAAGAGATGGGGAAACCAGGGGAAAGAACACCATAGGGCTGAAGAGGCATGTAATGGGAAATGCATAAAGTTTAGGAGACACTATGGATTTATTGAGTTTCGGTGAGCATTTACTGATATTCTAAGAGAAGCCCGGTTTTCTTGTGTGGTGTATCTTAATACAGATTTCAGATTAAAAACCAGTGAGCCATTCATATTTTATTTAAAAAAATTCTGATGTGCAGGGATTGCTGCTGGTATTTCCAGATTTTCCAGGGAAGCTCCCTATTTTTGTACTTCTATATAGCTCTCCATAGCAATCCCGAATTGGGTTTGCCCTGGATGTAGATATGGTTTTGCTTAAGGCCCATTTCTCTCTGCAAAAGATGTGTGCATAGTCAACTACTAGGTATCACACCCTTTGAATAAGGGAATATGTTACATTTTAATACATAATCCATCACAGGACTTTACACAAACAGAATAATAACTTTTCCCCCACTGTGTTTCATTGATAATTAGTATAGTAAATTTATTTCTCAAATTCCGATATGATTAAACTACTTTTAGTTATAATCCAAAGAAATCATAGTAAGACAAAAATTATTGCACAATACATTTAGAAGAAAGAAGTAGATGGGCAAAAATACATTTCCTCAATGTTGAATTTTTACAATAATTGCTTTCATGGGCACAAAGAGATGATGTAATATTTGCTTTCAGATATTTAGTATATAGCCCCAAAGGTCTTATTCATTACTGTAAAGAGGTTACGCGGGGCTCGTCCCTCTCCGGGGTGGCAGGGAGCCACACCGCCTCACTATACACTGTTGATATCTTGGGGGAATTAGTCCGGCTGCGGGAGTCTCCCTCAGCAGCCCTTGTGGCAACTGAAATAAGGACAGTAAGCCCAGGCCCTAGGTCAGGGCGGGGCAACAATGAGTCAGGTGCTCAGGCCCTCAGGCAGGGGCGGAGCAGTAACAGTACAAACGGTAGCAATAAGTCCAGGCCCTGGGTCAGGGTGGGGCAACAATGAGTCAGGTGCTCAGGCCCTCAGGCAGGGGCGGAGCAGTAACAGTACAAACGGTAGCAATAAGTCCAGGCCCTGGGTCAGGGTGGGGCAACAATGAGTCAGGTGCTCAGGCCCTCGGGCAGGGCAGAGCAGTAGCAATGAGCCAAGGCCTCCAAAGGACCTGGTGTGAGGAAGAGACTGCCACCCGTGAGTTGGGTGGCAGGGGGGACGCAGGCCCTCCCACTCCACTGCGTCCCAGCCCGGGGCCCTAGCAGTGGCAGAAGACCTGCTGCTGTGTCAGTGGGGATCCTGGCCGCAACACACTGACATTGGCTCTGGGTGTACTGCAGTCAGACTAGAGTCGGCTGCCCCCGGGCTACTTCCTACCTCCCCCTCTGGTGGTACCTGGGTCACAGTGGTGTCCTCTGGGGGGTCCAGCACCATGGGTTCCTCATGGTAGTGGGTGTGGGCCAGGCCCGGCAACTCCTCTGGGTAGCGGGCAAAGGGCAGATCAGGCCAGTCCTTGGGTGCACCTAGGGCCAATCGCGGGCCACGCCGTAGGCGTCTGGCCTCCACGGTGGCTGTGCTGCCAGTGAGTTCTGAGGTCAAACCTTTGTACTTCCAGAGTACCACCTGACACTCCCTAGCTCCGCCCACTCTGGTGTCCAGAAGGGCTTGTCCCTCTGTGGGGTGGTGGGGAGCCACACCGCCTCACTACAATTACCTATATGTAACAAGGTGAAAGCATCATTGATTCATTTGATTATGAAGAATAGCCAGCACCGGTCTTCAGTATGGTCTTAGAAAAGAGTTCATGTGTTTTGTTTTGTTTTTAACTACATTTTTAGTTTATATGAATATTTTTTCTAGTATTCCACCAGCGTCTTCTAACTATCCACTTCTGTGTCACAGTTAAAATATTTTTAAATGTGTTCACATCTGTGTGTGATCAATCATACTGGCTGATATTTACAGTATATTGTAATTCCGGGTTTTATTTGAGTCTGTACTCTGGTTGTTATGTACATGGCTACATCTCAAAATTATAGGGGTAGTCAGTGTGAGTTATGCCTAATTCAAGGCAAAGGTAAAGTCTATTATGGCCTTATTTACTCCTTTATATTTAATGAATTCAGAAATAATTTCTACGTTAGTGTGGCATACAGCCTAACCAGTATACGTTCCAAGAATGAAGTTAAAGGTCTGGATGCTAAGAAACACTAATGACTGTAGACTTAGTTGCAGGGGCTTAGCAGAATTAGACCCTAAATGAGATTTTAGATCATATGAGATATTTGATATCACTTTATTTAATCCTAAACATATGAAACATATTCCATAACTTTTATTTTATTGTACTTGAACCAAATTTTCCAATTTTAGTTTTATAATTGGTGTCAACCTTTGATCATAAATAGAAATGTTTAAAATAACTTTTTATTCCACGTAAACTTTACAGTTGTTGACTATATATTTTTTAATGTCTTTCCCAAGGAACCATTAAATTAAGCCTATAAACGATGCCTAATGTCATTTGAAGACATACTGCATTTAAATATAGTTCACTTTGTCTGACAGGTTACTATACCAGTGATTCCAGTTTACTTGCATATACTCTATTCAGGATCAGATTCTAGAAAAGATTAAGAATGTTATTGCAAATTAAAAAATAATTTGGATCAGTGGTGCTCAACGTGTCACTATGAACTTGCTGTTTACTCTCTCCATTCATACAACTTGTCATGTTTAAATGTCTGTTTTACTGAATAAAATGCTGTAGCTGCACCATTATGACATTCAGTTGCTAATTAATAAGTATTTTTTTACTACTGACATAATCTATTACTTATATTCTTTCATGATTATCCATCTATAACTTATGTGTCAACAATCTTGGTTTAGAGTCACGGTTGTCAACACTTGTTCAGAATCCTATTACTCTAAGCAAGCGCATGTGCAACCATGCACAATAGTCCACTCAATTTTAATTGACAGGATTTCCCCCCCCCCCCCCATTCTTGGGCAGCATTTCAGATAGTTTTTACTAATGCTGTGGTGTACTATCATCAAAATCCATTACCTCATGCAATGTTCTTCATAAAAGGGAACCTTCAGACTTACATCTGTTGTGTATATTTTTTTTTTTAAAGAGAGCCTGTGTTTCTGATGGATATATTTTTTGTCTCTTTGTTTTCCTCTGTAGTTCTGTTAAGTTTTCACTCTTCTCATTTGCTGTTTTCCTTCTAATCCCTGTTGCCTGTCTTCTTACATTACTCTTTATTGTGTCTCTCTCTTCCCTCCCCCCCCGCCCCATTTTGATAATTGGGCCTACAAATTTACCTAAATTGTGAGTTCAACTGTAAAAAGTATGTGAAAGTTGATAAGATGTCACAGTAACCTATGACAACAAATGTTGACGGGAAAGTTACAAAAGAGAGAGAGAGCCTGAATTAGTACAAACAAAAAGGCCTTCTGATATAATTCAGGGACTGTTAAGATCATGCTTGGTAAATAAGAAGTGTGGAACCAAAACTGTTGCATCAGAAACTTGGCCTCATTGGTGGAAAACATAATGAGGGGATGGGCTATTATGCCCATCACATCCTTTGTGGGTCCATAAAAAAAGAGACTTTAGGGAGAAAAAATTGGGTACTGGTGTGAGCTTCATCCCAGGGCTGTCTCCAGGCACCAGCGAAGGAAGCAGGTTCTTGGAGCGGCCAATAAAAAGGGGCAGCATTCCATCTGGTATCTGGGTGGCATCTCCGGGTTTTCGGTGGGAATTTGGCGGCAGGTCCCTCAGTCCCTCTCTTCCTCTTTGAGCTGCCGCCGAAGTGCCACCGAAGAGGAAGAGAGGGAATGAAGGACCCACTGCCGAATTGCTGCTGAAGAATTAAGCGGCGCGATTGAGCTGCTGCCAAAGTGCCACCGATCGGCTTTTTTTTTTTTTTTTTGCTGCTTGCAGCAGCAGAAAAGCTGGAGCCGGCCCTGCTTCATCCTCACAGCTACCATCCCCACCATCTCCTGGGAGCCTGGGCCTTCATCATCCTGATCCTGAGAGATGCCCTGACCAGATAGGGCCAGAGAGAGGGACCCAGATGCCATTGCTGCCTCTACCCGCTCCAGCTGAATCCCAAACACCATCTAGGATGAAATGGGATTGGACTTTTATTTTTTCCTTCTAAGAATTCTCTCCAGTTAAAGATAAAAGAAACAAGGTAAGTTGATAAAATGAAAACCTTATTTCATGCTTCACATTTCAAATGCATTAACTGTTTTTCTTATCTTTAATAAAATATTAAAATGATTTTTAATTGTGTTTGCCATGGTACTAAGCTCTGAAACTTAACGCTTTTTAATGTTGGACAGTGACTGGGTTATGTTAACACCTGTGGCCTATATATTCCATCTAAATTAATATAACAGCTCACATTGATTGGTCTCTGAATCCCTGCCCTTCACGTTCTTGTCAATCTCTAGTCCCTCAATTCACATCAGCATATTCCTCCCTTCTGAGCTCTCCTGGTACTAACATTACTTTGCTAGGAATAATTAAACCTACAGAGGAAAAGAAAATTCTGTGTCTGGTATCAACACACAACTTCCTCCGCCCCTCTGCCAGTACTTCTGAGTGCAGCTGAACTGCTTTTCTGATAGTGGGATGTTTGGGATGAACTACTGCTCTGTTAGTGGGATAAACAAATAGTGAATAAAGGTGCCTTGGGCTTTTAATGGTCAATCACAATGCAAGTCCTCTGTGAAGGCAGGGCCTAAGTTATGACCCCATGAGATTGTTTATAAAGATAGGTGAATGCTGAATTATTCTGTGAATATTTGTTCACATTTGTAATGAATTTGCTTGCCATGTTTGCACCCTCCTTGTGTTGCCTTTATATTAATGACAAATCACAATTAAGCATCCTGGCTTGAATATAAAGTATGAAATAAACATCATAAACACAGTCAATCTGTAAGGTAGAAAAAAGTTGAATAAATGAATTTGAGTAGATTGATCAAATTGTAGATATTTAGCAAGCAGAAAGAAGCTAAGTTTGTCAGATAAATTATTCATTGTGAATTATTCTCATGGCTCCAGTTAATTTGGGCTTGGCATTTTGTCTTTAGCTATATGGCAATTCCAACAGAAATAACTGTAATTACATGTTAACTCTTATAATACTGTCACGCTATATTTTGATAATTGTACATTTAATTCATTTCAGTACTCTGTGTGCTTAACAACAGCCTACTGAATTTTACTGAAAATCAACCTACTTTGGATTTTGTTTCTGTCTCAGTCAGACCTTAAAGTGATTAGCTATGCTTTTATTACCACAAAAGTGAATTAGTGCAATTCCCTATTGGCTGGTTTGCGGCATAATATTTTGCCTAAACTCTGGGTAGTTCATAATGTGCAGCTGTAGGTACCACTCTAAAATGATGATTTAACTGGTTTTAATGAGCTCATTTCAACCCACTGAATGCCTGTTAAGGTTACTTATCACTTTACATTTTAAGTCGATCTTTTCAGTTGCTTATAACTTTATAAAACTCTTACCTACGGCTGAAATTTCATATTTCATATCTACCAGAGGTTGAGATTTTTGGAAAGCTTGGTCAAAATAGTTCAGACACTTAACAATAAAGCTAGTGAAAAAACAGGCGGTTTTGTCAATGTTAGTTTTACTAACATAAAAGAATTACTTTGAATAGCTCTAGTGCTTTAGGTGCTTGGATTTGGAACTTGAAATTTTGTAGAGGAATAGTTGCTGTCCCTATGAATATCCATCAGTATTTGGTTCAGTTATAAATCATGGAAATTCAGCGTTCCCACAGGTGCTCAGCAGAATTAATTAAATGTTTATTCTCTCTTATCCATAGTATCTCAAAGTTCTGACTCCTATCATGTTGCACTGTGTCTAACCCCACCCCTGTAAGCTCCAGCGTTATTCTGAAGCGACTGCTCCATAGAGCCCTGCGCAGATACAAAATTTACATCCATGGACGCAGATATCCACTTTACTTACGTGGATATCTGTGGAGCGACCACATCTGCACGCAGATGTGGGTGTACCAGGGATTTATATATACCTCTACCCCGATGTAACGTGACCCGATATAACACAAATTGGATATAACGTGGTAAAGCAGTGCTCCCCAGGGTGGGAGGGGGGCTGCACGCTCTGGCGTATCATAGCAAGTTCAATATAATGTGGTTTCACCTATAACACGGTAAGATTTTTTGGCTCCCGAGGACAGTGTTATATCGGGGTAGAGGTGGAGAGGCAATATGATAGTTTCTGTCTTATCTATCCCTTTCCTAATGATTCCCAACATTCTGTTCGCTTTTTTGACTGCCGGTGCACATTGAGTGGAGGTTTTCAGAGAACTATCCACAATGACTCCAAGATCTTTTTTGAGTGGTAACCACTAATTTAGACCCCGTCATTTTATATGTATAGTTGGGATTCTGTTTTCCAATGTGCATTACTTTGCATTTATCAACATTGAATTTCATCTGCCATTTTGTTGCCTAGTCACACAGTTTTGAGAGATCCTTTTGTAGCTCTTCACAATCTGCCTGGGATTTAACTATTTTGAATAGTTTTGTATCATCTGCAAATCTTGCCACCTCACTGTTTACCCCTCTCTCCAGATCATTTATGAATATGTTGAATAGGACTGGTCCCAGTACAGACCCCTGGGGGACACCACTGTTTACATCTCTCCATTCTGAAAACTGACCATTTATTCATACCCTTTGTTTCCTATCTTTTAACCAGTTACCAATCGATGAGAGGACCTGCCCTCTTATCCCATGACAGCTTAATTTGCTTAAGAGCCTTTGCTGAGGGACCTTGTCAAAGGCATTCTGAAAATCTAAGTACACTATATCCACTGGATCCCCCTTGTCCACATGCTTGTTGACTCCCTCAAAGAATTCTAGCAGATTGGTGAGGCATGATTTCCCTTTACAAAAACCATGTTAACTCTTCTCCAACAAGTTATGTTCCTATATGTGTCTGACAATTTTGTTCTTGACTATAGTTTCAACCAGTTTGCCCGGTACTGAACTCAGGATTACTGGCCTGTAATTGCAAGGATCACCTCTGGAGCCCTTTTTAAAAATTGGCATCACATTAGCTATCCTCCAGTCATCTGGTACAGAAGCTGATTTAAAATGATAGGTTACAGACTACAGTTAGTAGTTCTGCAATTTCACATTTGAGTTTTTTCAGAACTCTTGGGTGAATACCATCTGGTCCTGATGACTTATTACAGTTTAGTTTATCAATTTGTTCCAAAACCTCCTCTAATGACACCTCAATCTGGGACAGTTCCTCAGATTTGTCACCTAAAAAGAATGACTCACGTTTGGGAATCTCCCTCACATCCTCAGCCAGGAAGACCAATGCAAAGAATTCATTTAGTTTCTCCACAATGGCCTTATTGTCCTTGAGTGCTCCTTTAGCATCTTGATCATCCAGTGGCCCCAATGGTGGTTTAGCAGGCTTCCTGCTTCTGATGTACTTACAAAAATTTGCTATTACTTTTTTGAGTCTCTGGCAAGCTATTCTTCAAATTCTTTTTTGGCCTTCCCAATTATATTTTTACACTTCATATGCCAGAGTTTATGCTCCTTTCTATTTTCCTCACTAGGATTTAACTTCCACTTTTTAAAGGATGCCTTTTTGCCTCTCACTCCTTCTTTTACTTTGTTTAGCCACGGTGGCATTTTTTTTTGGTTCTTTTACTACGTTTTTTTAATTTGGGGTATACATTTAAGTTGAGCCTCTATTATGGTGTCTTTTAAAAGTTTCCATGCAGCTTGCAGGGATTTCACTTTTGGCACTGTACCTTTTAAATTTCTGTTTAACTAACTTTTTCATTTTTTGTGTAGTTCCCCTTTCCGAAATTAAATGCTACAGTGTTGGGCCACTGTGGTGTTTTCCTTGCCATAGGGATGTTAAATTTAATTATATTATGGTCACTATTACCAAGGGGTCCAGCTATATTCACCTGTTGGACCAGATCCTCTGCTCCACTTAGGACTAAATCAAGAAATGCCTCTCCTCTTGTAGGTTCCAGGACTAGCTGCTCCAAGAAGCAGTCATTTAAGGTGTCAAGAAACTTTATCTCTGTATCTCATCCTGAGGTGACATGTATCTAGTCAATATGGGGATAGCTGAAATCCCCCATTATTATTATTGAGTTTTTTATTTTAATAGCATCTGTAATCTCCCTGAGAATTTCACAGTCACTATCACCATCCTGGTCAGATGGTCGGTAATATATCCCTACTACTATATTCTTATTAGAGCATAGAATTACCATCCATAGAAATCTGTTGTACAGTTTGGTTCATTTAATATTTGTACTTCATTTGATTCTACACTTTTTCTCATTTAGTGCCACCCCCCCCACCAGCATGCCCCATTCTGTCTTCTGATATATTTTGTACCCTTGTATTACTGTCTCCCATTGATTATCCTCATTCCACCAAGTTTCTGTGATGCATATTATATCATTATCCGCATTTAATACAAGACAATCTAGTTCACCCATCTTATTATTTAGACTTCTAGCATTGGTATATAAGCACTTTAAAAACTTGTCACTTTTTACCTGTCTGCCATTACATGATGTAATTGAATGGGACGTTTTTTCATTTGACTCTTTCTCATCAGATCCTACCTGTATTTTATCATCTTCCATCCTCTCCTCCTTACTAGGACATAGAGAATCTCCATTAATAGATCCTCCCCTAAGGGATGTCTCTGTGTGAACTATATGCTCTTCTGCACCTGTTGGCTTTCCTCCAGTCCTTAGTTTAAAACTGTTTAATGACATTTTTAATTTTAAGTGCCAGCAATCTGGTTCCATTTTGGTTTAGGTGGAACCCGTCCTTCCTGTATAGGCTCCCCCTTTCCCAAAAGTTTCCCCAGTTCCTTATAAATCTTAACCCCTCCTCCCTACACCATCATCTCATCCACGCATTGAGACCCTGCAGTTCTGCCTGTCTAATTGTCCCTGTGTGTGGAACTGGAAGCATTTCATGCTTCCATGGAGACTGCTACCATGGAGGTCCTTGACTTCAATCTCTTACTTAGCAGCCTAAATTAGGCCTTCAGGACTTCTCTCCTATCCTTTCCTATGTCATTGGTACCTACATGTACCACAACCACCCAGCTCCGGCTCCTCCCTAGCACTACACATAAGTCTATCTAGATGTGTTGAGAGATCCGCAACCTTCGCACCAAGCAGGCAAGTAACCATGCAGTTCTAGCGGTCATTGCAAATCCAGCTATCTATGTTTCTAATGATCAAATCGCCCATAACTATTACCTGTCTCTTCCTAATAACGAGAGGATATCACATCATCATCTGGAAGGAGGGTCCTAACTATGGGATTGTTTCCTTCTGCTCAACACTTCTGGAAATCTGACTCTTTGTTTCCCAGATTGGGCAACCAGAAAATAATTAATGGACACCTTCACAAATTTTGCTATACACAATTTTTCTAGTACCACTTGGAAAGTTTCAGCATCATACCTGTTAATAAATATACTAAAATATGAATGATTCATACTCTGATTTAAATGGTTTGGGTTTAGCAAAGAACTAGTGAGCAGTCCAGGCTTGTTCTCAAGCAAAAATGCAATGTACAAGTTCACAGCACCATGGACTATAGTTTTAAGTGTATTTTATGCTATTTTATTCTGAAATATAGTTGGAAAACAGATTACTGCTGTCCTACATAAAATATTTTTTGTCGTACTTACTAGCTTGATACTCAACCAAAGGTTTTCTCTCTCTTATACCACCAGATGGCAAGCTAACATAAAGTTTGGAGATCAGTCAAAATAGGGGAAAAAAGAAGGGAAGCATAGCAAATAATTACTTATTATTTTCATTGTACAATCTTCAGTGTTTTTCTTCATTTGCAGTGTTCTTTACTATGTTTCCATCCACCATAGTAATAGAAATGCACAGAGCTGGAGCAACTGCATTTCACTTGATCAACAGAACCTGGAGAGCTTAGCTGTTTAGGCAGCCTGCATGCTCAACAGAGATCTTTTCCTGATCCTTCTTAGTGTTGGTAAGTGACAGCAGCATTTTTCTTTTAACTAACAGGGCAATCAGCTCTCCATGCAGGTCAGCATAAATAACGTTTTATGTTTTGCCAGAAGGGAGATACTACAGAAAAATAGCATTTGATAGTTTTGTTTCAAGAGACAAAGCAGATCAGCTCCATTTTGCACAATAGCATCTTGTACTTGCAGCCTCTGTAATCAGGAAGTCATAGGAAAGCAAGTGGTTTTTGTAAAGAATCTGGATTGCAGCGTGCAGGAAAACACCATCACCAAAAAGGAACTGGAAGAGGTCTGAGTTTGAAAACTCTGATACATAGAGTTTTCTAAGGTTTTAAAAAAACAAACAAACAAAAAAGGCATCCATAATTTGTAAAACTTACCTCTAACTCATCTCTAATAATATCTCATGGAGACAATTTCTCCCATGAGATAATATTAGGCTGCTATGTGACTGTATGACAGACTTCAAAAGCATGTGTCACGCTGTGAATATATGGGAGTTAAGAAGTATATTTTCCTGGCAGAGAGCCTGAAAAACCTGAGTCTGTTCTTGAATACTGAACTGTGGGTCTTACAGACTTCAGCATTGGGACTTCAGGCAAAGAAAATGGAACTGTAGCAATTTCTAATTTAGCAAAATAAATTCTCATGAATAAAACCTCATTTTATTTTAAATACCATGTCATATGATGATGCAAACATATTGAAGAACTTCATTTTGATATTAGAAGTACTTTTAGCTTTAGTTCCAATAATTACATTTCCAACTGGGTGAAAATAAAGCTAACTTCAAAACAGAACCGCAAACGTAAAATAGCTGAAAGTTTGAATGAGAAAGCTACTCTAGTTTGCCCTTCGGAGTTGATTCTGAATGAAATACCCATTTTAGGCTCAATACAATTTTTTCATATCTTCTAAAGCTCAAAGTGATCTCTGTTTTCAAACCTTCTCCACCTTAAAACTGCCTCACTTTGAAAATATCATTGAAGATCTATGCAGTGCCTATGGAACTCTCCAATCCTGCAGCCGTCTCTTGCAAAAGTGGCCAGGACCTTTTTAGGGTCTGAGCATCTCCTGTGAGTTATTGCCTTGCCTCCCATTGACTGCAGTAGCATTTGAGAGTACTTAGCAACTTGTTAGATTGGGCTTAAAGTAGTACTGACGATGAGTATGTAGTGAGTTCCGTAATATGTTAAAAATAATTGTATCAAACAAGATGTCTTGAGTATTCAAAACAAAACAAAACCAGCCCTGATGGAAAAATCAGGATAGTTTTGAAGCCATAAAAAGGATAGAATCTTTGACAGCACAGGAGAGAACAGACATAAAATTTTAGCTAAGATTTAGAAATGCCTATAGATAAATCATACCTCTGTTTAAATTACTAGAAAACTAAGAACCTGTTGGCAAATGTGTCCTTCGTCTTGTCCATTTAAACCCATAATTATCCTGGAATAAGTTGTAATAATTCTAATTACACAGCAGTCTATTATTCCCCCCAAAAAAGTAAGAAGTATAAACTTAGAAGAACATAGACTGCTGAAATTATAAATAAAATGGATTAATGCTCCTACTATTGCAACAGATATTATTATTGCAAAGCTTTTCACTTACTGATGTCCAAGGCATTTTTTCTGCCATCTATGGGAGATCATAACTCTCAGTAGGAGTTGAACATGAATCATTTGCTAGAAATGGGAAGAAAAATGGTAGATGGTTCTCATAATTCTACTGTACAGGTTGGAGATGGGAGCAGGATACAGCGGACTATATCCCAAAGAAAGATTAACTACTGCAGAGCAATTCTGGTTTATAGATTTGAAAATCAGAAAGGACCATTGTGATCATCTGATCTCCTACATAATACAGGACATAGGAAGTCTCCAGTGCTTAATTTATTATGAAAGAGGTGCCGGGGCTCAAGCAATTTTTTACTTTCGTAACAGATGCAACAAGCATAGAAGTGCTGGGGCTCAGGCCTGGCACAAATTAAGCACTGGATTTTCCCAATATAGAGCAGATCTTTTAGAAAAAACATCCCATCTTGATTTAAAAATGGTCAGTGATGGGGAATCCACCACAACTCTAGGTAAATTGTACCAGTGTCCAGTTACCCTCATTGTTAAAAATGTGCGCCTTATTTCAAGTTGAATTTGTCTGGCTTCAGCTTCCAGTCACTGGATCTCGTTAAACCTTGGTCTGCCAGATTGAAGAACTCCTTGTCAAATTTTTGTTGCCCATGTAAATATGTACACACTGTAATCAAGCCACTCCTTAACCTTCCCTTTCTTAAACTAAACCGATTGAACTCCTTGAGTCTGGCAAACATGCCTCATAGTGATAGTCTCTTAATCATTACTGTGGCTCTTAAGTTTATCAACATCCTATGATTCCCATAAATGTATTTTCACTTAAAAATTGAAACAATTGACTCTTGGTGACCAGCAGAGTGAAATCTTATTGATGAAATTCATCCCAGTGCAGACTGCCTGCAAATCATTTAAACCCTACTTAGAACTCACCTTAAAGGCTTTAGGGAGATCTTTAAGTGTTTGGTGTGGGTTTTTTGTGGCCTTCTGAACTGGTGTGTGTTTCACTCTTACAACTGTAAGAACACAATTAAATGGAAAACATGCACCCCGAGGCATTGCAGACAGGCTTTTAATTTGGATGAGAAAATCAGTTAAGTATTTCCAGTCTCTTACTCACTGTTTTAGAAAGAAGGTCACAAGTAAAATCCTATATAGTACGCAAGAGCTTTCCTGGGAAGAGCCTAATGGAACCAGCTATTATCCAAAGTGTGTTGTGACTCAGTTTTTGAGCTTCGATTATTATAGAGACAAACAGTGTGGCACCACCCACCCAAAGCTGACACACTTCTGAAAGTGCCAACATATGCATGCATGTGCACACACTCATACCAATGAGCTTTGTGAATATATTTTACAAATCTTCTGATCTCGTTGATTAGTCTAAACCAGCCTTGTAAAAAGCTAACACAAACAACTAAAAATTGTTCGGTTCCAGATATTTCCCAGTGGCCACAGCATGGACATTTAGTTCCTGTTGTCAAACTCTCCACACTACTGTTTCTCATTGCCAGGATGATGCCACTATAAAAATTCTGACTTATTGGTTGGCAGTAGCAGCAGAAAGCCTGCCAAAAGCCAAGCTAGAAGCAAGAACTCATGTGAAGAGTCATCATGAATCTCTTAGTAAAAGGCTAGAGCTAGATGTTGGAGCATAAGCAGAGCTACATGATAGCAGCATGTCTGTCCATGGTGATGACAGAAAGAAGGATTTATTTGGAAGATTTGTTTTTGCTGCTTTATATTTTTTTTGTGGAACTGAAAATTTTTATTTTCAATTGTTTAAGATATCATAGTCTCAGCTAAGAAAGGATTCAGCTGGAAGATGCACTAAGGGGAATGACTCCAGTGAAGAAACCCCCTAAGGTCAATTGTTCAGAATCAGGACCATTGTGTATATTATGTTCACCCAGTTTGTGTCAACTGACTATAAATATGGCCCAATATGGTCAAAGTGTTTGCATTCCTAATGAAAGTAGTTATACTTCCTATACTTACTACTTTCCCTTAAATGCACACCTGGCCATTTGAGACTGAATTATTAAAACTTCACTGAACTGGAAGTAAATTGTTTTCAATTACAGCTTCAATAAATCTGTAAATCTGAACTGCAAGAAAAATTAGAATGCAAAATCAAAAATCAAAGGGATTGTGTTTTGTGTGAGACTTAGCTGATTAAGTGCAACTCCATAAACTAGGAAAACCTGAAAAAAATTGACAGCTTTGGCTTCTTAAGGAGACTATAAATTTCATTACACCATAGCAACTGAATATATTTCTCATTAAACATGTAGACATAATACTAAGCAGAACAAAACTAAAGAATACAAGTACTGTACAGTGGTATTGCAGTTAATTTGTCAGTTTTAAAAACATGGATCTAACCAAAATATTTTGTTAATTGAGGCAGTAAATTGTTTCTCAAAATAATGTGTTGAGTACTTTGTAAAACTGAAAACCAGGCAAAGAAAAATGGAGAGCCTTAACAAAAAAGGAACAAACAAAACTGCTGATGGGAATTGATATTAGGCAGAATGTTAGTTCTTTGTGTGCTGGTTTAATGCTATGAGTTTTCAGATCAAAGTAAGAGGATATTTAAAGTGAATGTATCTGTTGGTTTTAGAAGTAGAGAGTGAAATTCTGGCCCATTGAAGTCAGTGTCAAAACTCCCATTTACTTCAGTGGGGCTAGAATTGTACCCACTCTTTTTTACAAAACAGAGATATATGCATGCTGGTGATGTCAGTTACTTTCATGTGCCTAGTGGAATCTCTCAATGTAATTATCTGGAACCAAACTTTGGTACTGAACATCCCTGTATGCATACAATGTTTTTGATATTCTGTTTTTTGAAAATGCCCATAGTTTTCAAATGGGCCAGATTTAACTCAAGATTCCCAATGCTTTTAAAATGTGTGGGATATTCCGAATCCAGATATTACTTCTGTAGCTGCAATCCATTTTTATTTTAACAGATTTATCAACCTTCACTACTTTCAGGTGACGACTGAACAAGATGTATTAGTACAGTTTAAGAGCGTGCATCATATAAATTTTGCAAATTACTCGGTTCTAGTTTCTTTTCATATGCAGTAGCATGTATGTTTTACTATAAGACCCCACAGAAAACTTGCCCTAGCATAGCAAAAGTACACATTACTGTATGCCAAACCCCACTGTCAGTGTAAAAAGACAGATGAGAGAACACAATACACAAGGCTCCCACTGCCTGCTTTAATGTATTTGGGTATGAACGGTAGGCCCACTCCTTTCATTGAATTTTCCCATGGATATTTTGATTCCTTAAGAAACCTTTTGGGAGTCCTGGAGAGGTCTCTCTTTTCATCTCCCCATTGTGCATTGAGATGGAACAATGGGAGGAGTGGGTCTCAACCCTCTTTCAAGTGTGGTTGAAACTGAATAACTAATTTCCAGCGCAACAGAAATATCAGCTGTATTTGGCATCTGAATATTTTAAGAAGATATTTGACTGCAAGGGATCCAAGTCACCATTTTCATACTGTCAGAATTGGATAGGAACTAGGAGGGCTGATCAGGGCTCCAGCTGTACCTGAGTACCTCCTCTTGCGGAGGCACTTGCCTGGCCAAGTCAGCACATGGCTTTTGAGTTGCCTCTACTCAGGCAAGTGCCTGCTCAATAGGCGCAGGAGACCAACTGTTTCTCCACAAAAACCCTGCTCTTCCTGGATACCCTGGACGTTGTAAAGAGAGAGTGAGTGCAAACCCTTGAGGGACCTAGTCCTGAAGTGGGGGAAAGACAGATTGCTATCCAGGAACCCTCTTCCCTGGCTGGTTGCTACATTTCCTTGAATTAAGGACATAGAAGCCTTATGGTCAGTTTGGACCTGGTACACCTGAACACCCCAAACTTCGAGAAGTGGTGTTCCAGTTTTATCCCACTCATTTCAGCATTTGCTATGGATGTAGTAACATATAAATGCTAAAGATTTTTCATTTGCATTTCACTTGGATTTAAAGTTATTTTAAGTTTTATTTTTAACATAATTGTACCTTATCATTTTTTAACGGAAATATATATATGAGCCACTAATAACATGTTTCAAGTGCACTTTCACAGTGCTTCAGATGAAAACTTTGCAGTCCATAGCATGACTCCGACTGAAAGAGACAGCATTAACAATTACACATAGTGGCGTTAGACCATTAAATCGTCTTGCCAATTAGATTCACAGCTGCTTATGCGGAGAAGCACTAAATAGAAGTTAATGTGAACAGGCTGAAAAATCCATTGTCAAAATCATCGCATCCTGTGTGATCTGTATTCCCATCCTTTGATGTATAATCAATAGGTCCAGAGTTGCTGAATTGGTTACGTTCACATGCAGAACTGTAGACCCTAATCTCTGAAAATGGAAGTGTGAGTTTTGCTTTTATTAACACTTCACCATTAATGCTACTCTGGACAGACATTGATAAGGAGTGACGGGGGGGAGAACTACTGATGCATAGAATGTTTTCTGCAATACCATAACAATAGGCTTTTCTCTAGGGGGCAAAGAGCCAGAAAGAAAGAAAAGGAATTGCTTGCCGTGGAACTGGAGAAGCGGCGCAGTTGGCTCTGGCAGTGAGAGGGTTGACTGACAGTCTGCAGTGCAGTGGAGTTAGCTGGGCTCCCTATATGGCTGTGGATTAGCTATATGCTAATACTGATAGGAGAAGAGGAGCTGTACGAGCACAGCAAGCTGCCAGTGGAGGCAATCAGAGTCTTAGCAGAGCTGACTCCTCAAGAACCATGGCTGAAGGGGGTGAAGGAGGGGAAGATGAAATACAGTTCCTGCGAACTGTAAGTATCTGCTTTTCTGGGTCATGCCGTAGATCGTTTTACTGTGTCTTGTGTCTGTTCCTGCTATATTGCATTAAAAATTACATGTTATTTCTATGCTGGCTTTGCAAAGTGGGAGGCTTGATTTAGTCAGTAAAAATACAATGCTAGAATATGAGCTGTAATAGCATTGGGCAACCTCAAAGGGTTCTTCCTTAAATCGGCTCAATAGCTTGCCTGGTACCAGTTTGGTATAGGGACACCTATTTCCGTTGTAATCCGTCTGTGTTTGAGGCGACCCCATCAACTTTGTACTTGGGTTTCTAAATGCTGCATGCCAAATATCTGACCTCTGAAACTTCTGTATAGGTTAGATTTCACTGACATTAACAGAAGCTTTGCAGATGGGAGAGCCCTGAAATGATGAATAAACCAGGCAAGAATGCCCCCTGGTAACCCTCTTCTAACACAAACACAGGCAGCAATACACTTTTGTGAGGGGAGACACCAACAGATGTGGGGGTGGCAGCTCCAGAACTGTCCTGGGATATTTTCTCAGTTTAAAGGAGGTTTATTTTAAAAGGAAGAAGGATTTCTTTGGCTAGGAGGTGTTAATCAGTGAAATAGCCTGCACCCAATGTAATTTTCTATAAACAGCCCTCACACCATTCTTCCTTAAGGCTTTATACAAACCTACTGCAACCAATTCGGGCTTTTAAGCAAGCACTGTTCACACATTAAGTTTGCTAATGGTGGTGGGGGAGAGTCCTTTTTCTTAACTCCTTTTTTCACCCAATACCAATAGCGTAGTATATGTTAAAGTATAAATGGCAGGAGAAAAATCCTGTTGATTCAAGTGTGTTCCCTCCTCCCACACCCTTATAACTCCTCATTCATTGCTGAAAATGTTTCAAGAACAGAGAATCCCCAGCATCAGTGATACAACTTTAAAAAGCTAAGATTCCAGACTAGACATGCTCACCACCCAAAATAGATGGTTGCCACACATCACTTCTGGGAGGGTGGTGGTGGCTGCTGCTGCTTATGTAAACTGTTAGGTTTGATGAAGTGTCATTGGCACTTCATTGTTTTTTCATTAACTTCTCATAGGCAGATAATCTCCCTGAAGATTAGTCTCCCTCCCACCCCCCCCACACAACTGCCCTCACACTCCACTGCCATTTGGAGGGATGCCTCTTTCCCAAGATGTGTCTGATGGATACCTCAGCCTTGGGGAGAAGGTGCTCTCTTCTGACAACAAATCTTTGAGTGTCCTTCATCTTTTCACTTTCTAAGATGTTTCCTTCACAGAACACCCTTCCTCAATAACAACATAAAGAGCTTTGCCCCTGTGGAGTTGGGCTGTCTGCCATGTGAAATGGCAGTGACTGCTGCTGTGACCCTTTCTCACTGTTCAGGGGGACTCTGTTGTGATCCTTTCCAGCTGAGACAGAATGAAGTGCTAAGCACATGGGGGTAGAGGAGAGGCTGTAGAGGAGTGTTTCTTCTCCTTGGCGCTAGAAAACATTATATGGGAAGAAAGCTGCTGCTCTTCATTTGCCAGGACTGTACTTACTCACTCCTTTTGCAGTCCCAGGTTCTCCTTGCAGGGCACAAATGCAGCAGCTGCTGCTGTCTTCTCTCCACATAATTTGCTTCCCATTTGAGAAAGTGGGACTTGCTATTAGACCCTTTCCAACTCTCGCCTACTGACAGGGAATGATATCATTTTATTAGGTACTCTGGTACTAGTGATGAGGTCTATAAAAACTTATGTTATTTACACCTTCTATTGCCTGAACATTATACTCATGCATGTACACAGCATAGGAATTCTTATTAAACTATTCATTGCACTTTTTTTTTCTCTGTGGAATTGGATGGCCTATTGGAATCTTTCCCAGACAAAAACTCTTTCATCCAGGATTGGAATCATCTATTGAATGTTCCACAGACTTTCTTCAGAATAGAATCTTCTACTGAACACATACATCTCAATCAGAAAATGGGCTATCATTTTTTGGACCTACAGTCTTTTTTTCTGAGTGCGTAGGAGCTGGGGCCACTGCACTAGAAGTGTCTCCTTTAGGATGACATATAAAACAGAAGATCAGATCATGTGTGAGCCTTAAATATCGTATGGCATTTAAAGAGCAGCTGTTTTAACCCTGTTGGTCTAGCAAAATTCCATTTTGCTTTCGTAAAGCAGAATCTCCCATGTTTTCATTTGATATGATGTTCTTCACTTCCAGACAATCTATTCTGTAGTTTAGCTGTGTTATCATTTTAAGACCACAACCTTCCCACGTAGAAGTGGCTGCATTTCAATAATGGGTGAAGTGATATCTGTATTCATTTCTAAAATTTGTCCACTTTTTTCATATATATTATTCCTGCCCCAAAGAGCTTGCAGTCTTTTTGTTCTATGTGTTTGTGTTCAGTGCCTAGCTGATTGGGGCCTTTACGTGCTACTGTGATGTGAATAACAGAAATAAATAATTAGATTTACTAATTTAACAATAACTCTTCATTCCCCCCCAACCCCACCCCCCGCTATTATCTAAATATTTTGAAAATGGACTATACATTCAGGATGAAGATCCTCTTGGTCTGTACAGTTACATAGTTGCTACAACCTTCATCTTTTGAGCTTTATTTAGTGTTGCCTTTGATAATATTTGGAATTGCTTCTTTAAATTAGTCCTCAGCTAATGACATTTGCCCCAACCTTTATTCTGGAGATACGTCTCACACACACACACAAAATTACTGTATGTGAAGGGAGCAAGCAAAACAAACATCTGATACCTAACAAGTGTATCTCACAATCTACCACTGTTCTCCAAAGCCCTTCCCCCATACCCAAGAGCGGCTCCAGGCACCAGTGCACCAAGCGTGTGCCTGGAGTGGCAAGCCGCGGGGGGCAGCCTGCCGGTCGCCGTGAGGGCGGCAGTCAGGCGGCCTTTGGCGGCACGCCTGCAGGAGGTCCACCAGTCCCGCAGATTTTGCCGCAATTCAGCGGCAGGTACGCCAAAGGCGCGGGACCGGCGGACCTCCCACAGGCATGCCGCTGAATCCGCGTTACCAGCAGACCTCCCGCAGGCATGCTGCTGAAAGCTGCCTGACTGCCATGCTTGGGGGCGGCAAAATACATAAAGCCACCACTGCCCATACCCTTTTGTTTGTAACATGCCACAGGAAGGGGTAACAGATTATAACCACTTGTGTGTGTAAAGCACCATGTGCTTCTGTGAAACTGTGTATAAATAATGTGAAACAGAATAATTTATCATTATTATGTGTTGAAAGGGTTGGAAAGATCTCACTGTTGGCCAGTGTGGATTGGTGAGTGAGAGGTACTGTCAGTCAAGTCTATCCTCAGCACTGATTTTACTGCTGTGATTGAGATTGCCAGTGACTCTTATCCATTCTATTTTTTTTCTAAACATCTTTCTCACTCTTCTTGTTTCCAAACCAACCAGCTATGAGGTAATGTGTTGAATCAGACAGCATTTATGTTGCTCCATTCAAAATACTCGCATAATAATTTTGTAACGGGGGACCGATGAAGGAAACAAAATGAAAGTAGTTATACTCACATTTAGTGAGTGTAGGCCACACTAATTTTCCAGGTCGGAGTCGATCGTGTTGGGGGGTAAGATTGATAAGTGAGTGTATGGTACATTAATGTACAATACATTGGCATTTTTCTGGACCTCATCCCACTAGACATAATTTCCATTCCCCATCCAAATGAATCACAGGTGGATCACAACACAAATTAGTGATTCTTCTTTCCCAAGTGTAGTGACGTTGACTTGCTTTCCATGGATCCTTACAGTGTGTGTATATGCATATGCACATTTTTCCCTCAAACTTATTATAAATTCTAGCTATGGACAGAGAACAATGACCCTAACAATATTTTTTTAATTGTGTATTCTGCTCCTGACTTCAAGTTGCTGTTGTCCTCCAACTCCCCTTATGGCTTCTCTCACTGATATAATTGCAGAAGTGTGCAGAAAAAATGCACCAGAATACAACCATTACATAAGAATGTATGGGTAGGAGAATTAAATTTCTTCATCTAATGTACTGTGAGTGCAGCAGTCTTCTATTTGTAAAAAGAAGGTATGGGAGGAGAATTTTTTTTTTAAGGGTTTAACTCAGCGACCTAGGCAGAACACTTGGGGCTGATTTTTTTTTAGTTTACACAGGTACGTGTTGTACACATTTGCATAGCCAGTTGCACATAATTGAAGTAATTGTGCACTAATAGTGATCTTTCATGTATCTCACTAATTATTACAGCTCACAGTCAAGATCATTGCACATTTACCCACCTAAACTCTTGAATATCAAGTGCTAGATTTCCATTGTCCAGGTGTGGAAAGGGAGATGGGCATGAGTATCCGATTTAGTTGTAAGAAATTAATATTTAGAATCAATGTACTATACTTTAGATCTTCTCTAACTCTTGGTATTAGCCAGGGTTTATTATTAGAAAAACTAACCATAGCTTTAAAGAGTAGCATTACACTTTGCTCCTGATTAATGTTGTGTAAAGACAGTTCTTTCTGGATAAGCCTAGCAGATGTAGTCTTATCAGATCTGCGTCCCTGGTGATACTGCAGTGTAAGTATGAAACATTAAAACAATCCATCTGCCACAGAGCCACTTAATATCTTATATTCCATACTAATTATTATGTTCACTCCTGCATGCTGGTCTCCATTTTCAGATATTTAACACTGGTCTGAGAGGCTTGATTCACCATATGACAGAGTGGCTGCTCATACTTTGCTAACCAGTTTGATATATCTGAGCAGGGATGTAACCAGGAATTTCAGAAGTGCTCTACTACTAGGGAGAGGTCTTTGACAACTGTCCGGGCTTGGCTACACTTACAAGTTGCAGCGCTGGTGGAGGCTTTCCAGCGCTGCAACAACACCCCGTCCACACTTGCAGGGCACAACCAGCGCTGCAACTCCCTGGTTGCAGCGCTGGCTGAAAACCCATCCCGGCAGGGGTATAAGGAGTGCAGCGCTGGTGATCCAGCGCTGCCCAGCAGGTGTGGACACTCACCAGCGCTTTACCTGTCCTCCAGGGAATAAGGAGGTATCCCAGAATTCCTGTTCAGCCACTCTGCACATCAGTTTGCACTCTACTGCTCTTGGCTCAGGTGACCCGCCCTGTAAATGCCCCGGGAAATTTAAAAATCTCCTTCCTGTTTGCTGCAGCCAGGTGTGGAGTGCAATCAGTTTTAATCAGTTACAGGTGACCATGCCTCCACGCGGCAAACGAGCCCCAGCATGGAGCACTGGTGAATTGCAGGACCTCATCAGTGTTTGGGGTGAGGCATCTGTTCAGGCACAGCTGCGCTCCGGCCGTAGGAATTACGATATCTTTGAGCAGATATCAAGGGCCATGCTGGATCGGGGCCATGATCGGGACGCAGTACAATGCAGGGTGAAAATTAAAGAGCTGCGGAGTGCCTATTACAAAGCCCGAGAGGGGAATCGACGATCCGGAGCTGCTCCCACGACCTGCCGTTTTTACAGGGAGATGGATGAGATACTTGGGGGTGACCCCACTGCCAATCCCAGGATAACGATGGACACTTCTGAGCAGGCTGGGGGACAGGAGGAGGAGGCGGAGGAGGCGGCGGAGGCGGAGGCGTGGGGGGGGAGGAAACCGCGAGTGAAGCTCCTGGCATGGGGGAAGAAACCGCAGATTCCCTGGAGGCATGCAGCCAGGAGCTCTTCTCAAGCCAGGAGGAAAGCACCCAATCGCAGCAGCCAGCAGTTGCAGAAGGACAAGCAGAGGAGCGTGTTACCGGTAAGCGGCTTTTATTTTCTGGGTGAAATGTTTCTGGAGAGGAGGGGGGGTTATGGATGCATGCATGCCAGCCTCTAGATGTGGAATAGCCCGTTGATGTGGTCTATCACGTCGCGGTAATCTGCCTCAGTTATCTCAGCAAAAGCTTCATCCAGAGCGTGGGCAATATGCCTGCGCAGGTTTATAGGCAGAGCCACTGTGTCCCTTGTCCCAGTGACGGTGACGCGTCCGCGCCACTCTTCTGCCAGTGGTGGGGGGACCATTTCTGAACACAGGCAAGCCGCATAGGGTCCCGGGCGGAATCCACATTGCTCTAAAAGAGCCCCCCGCTGTTCCCTAGTGACTCGCAGTAGGGAAACATCTTCCAGGATTAAGTCCTGTGAAAAATGTTGGGAGACTCTTTAGTGAAGAGATAGGGAGATAAGATCACCCCTGCATCTGCATTTCACTCAACCCCTCTAGCACTCCAGATTACCCGAAGCAACCAGCTCCCCTCTTACACCCAAGCCCCACTTCTCCCCATATAAGCACTGCTCACTCACCATGTCGTGGCTTCTGTAGTGTTATGCGTGTGGGTAAAAGAATGCTTAAATAAGAACTCACTCCCTCAGTGTAACAATTCATGTCTGGAGATAGTGGATACAATGCTGCCCGTGTTAAATGTTGTCATTTCTGTTTCTACAGTGACCTTGACTACTGGACTGCCCAGATGTTCAACATCACAGAGGCTTCAAAATTTGAGAAAAAATCCCCGAAAGAGCAAAGAAGACATGCTGAAAACTGTTCTTAATCAGTCTGCTCGAGAGAGTAAGGACTTGAAGGATTGGCGAGAGAAAGAAAGCAGGACACGCAAGAGAAATGCAGTGGCCAAGAGGAAAACCACGGAGCGGCTGCTAAGCATCCTGGAGCGCCAAGCGGAGTCTATAGAGTCACTCGTTGCCATGCAAGCAGAGCACTACCGTGCTACTCCCTCACCCGCCCCGTCCTTTGTGCCTTGTGCCCCAATGTCAGCTCAAACCACCTTTCCCCAGCATCCAGGTTCTTACCACCACCAGCTGCCTCCAACACCTGTATGTTCCCCAACCAGCCCTGATACCTACCACCACCCTTACCCTCTGCATTCAACCCCCATCACCATGCAGTATATGAACCCTGAAGTGCAGGATTCATTAAACAGCAATCCAGACAGGGCATATGCAAACTTGTGACTGTACAGTTCACCAACCCACACCCCTGCCCTCTTGTGTTCATGAAATGTTGTGTGTCTGTCTGTCTGTCAAGGAAGTTTTTTTCTTTTCAATAAAACAATTCTTGGCTTTGAAAACAGTCTTTATTATAGCAGATAGTGAAAGATACCTTAGCCCAGTAAAGAAAGAGGCACTACAAATCATATTATTATTATGGATAATAGAATAACAGTGTAAGCAGTGCAATTCACTCCCATGCAAGGCAGCAAACATTATTGTTGGCTTTCAGCCTCAAATTCTTCCCTCAAGGCATCCCTAATCCTTGTAGCCCTGTGCTGGGCCTCTCTATTAGCCCTGCTCTCTGGCTGTGCATATTCAGCCTCCAGGACTTGAACCTCGGTGGTCCATGCCTCACTGAATGTTTCACCCTTCCCTTCACAAATATTATGGAGGGTACAGCAAGCGCATATAACCGCGGGGATGCTGCTTTCCCCCAAGTCTAGCTTCCCATACAAGCAACGCCAGCGGGCTTTTAAACGCCCAAAAGCACACTCCACAGTCATTCTGCACCGGCTCAGCCTGTAGTTGAACCGGTCCTTGCTCCTGTCAAGCTTCCCTGTATAGGGTTTCATGAGCCAAGGCAGTAACGGGTACGCGGGGTCTCCAAGGATCACAGTGGGCATTTCGACATCCCCTACTGTGATCTTCCTGTCTGGGAAAAAAGTCCCTGCCTGCATCTTCCTGAACAGGCCACTGTTCCGAAAGATGCGTGCATCATGCACCTTTCCAGGCCAGCCTGTGTAAATGTCAATGAAACGCCCGCGGTGATCCACAAGCGCCTGGAGAACCATAGAGAAATACCCCTTCCGATTAACGTACTCTGATGCCAGGTGGGGGGGGGCCAGAATAGGAATATGCGTCCCATCTATCGCCCCTCCACAGTTAGGGAAACCCATGTGTGCAAAGCCATCCACAATGTCCTGCACGCTCCCCAGAGTCACGGTCTTTCTTAGCAGGATGCGATTAATTGCCTTGCAAACTTGCATCAAAACGATTCCCACGGTCGACTTTCCCACACCAAACTGGTTCCCGACCGACCGGTAGCTGTCTGGAGTTGCCAGCTTCCAGATTGCAATAGCCACTCGCTTTTCCACCGTCAGGGCAGCTCTCAATCTTGTGTCCTTGCGCCGCAGAGTGGGGGCGAGCTCAGCACACAGTCCCATGAAAGTGGCTTTTCTCATACGAAAGTTCTGCAGCCACTGCTCATCATCCCAGACTTCCATGACGATGTGATCCCACCACTCAGTGCTTGTTTCCCGAGCCCAAAAGCGGCGTTCAACGGTGCTGAGCATTTCCGTAAATGCCGCAAGCACTTTAGTGTCACACGCGGCAGGCAAATCCATATTGATATCATCGTCGGAATCCTCACTGTCACTTTGGAGCTGAAGGAATAGCTGGACTGCCAAACGTGTTGTGCTGGTGACACTCATCAGCAGAGTCCTCAGCAGATCGGGCTCCATTTGCCACAGAAATCGCGATTCACACAGAGAGTAACAGAAAGACACTCACAATGGCGCCAAACGCTGCTGGAAAGAGTGAATGCTGGGATGTGAAGCGATGCACCACGGGGCGCTGGCAAACAGGAAGCGGAATGACCCGCACACTTCCTTCCCCTTCCCACAATACTCAGCGCCAAAACGGCGCCAAAACGGGACGAGGTGCTCTGTGGGATAGCTGCCCACAATGCACCTCTCAATACAGCGCTGGAAAGTGCTGCAAGTGTGGCCACACTGCAGCGCTGGTAGCTGTCAGTGTGGCCACACTCCAGCGCTGGCCCTTCCACAGCTGCATGACCAGCGCTGTAACTCCCAGCGCTGCAACTTGTAAGTGTAGCCAAGCCCTCCGTCTCATAACTGAAGATTTCAGCAAGCTGACCCAGAAGTTACAGACATAGGGCTACGAGAGTGCTCCCTCCAACTCTCAGCATCCACCCCAACAAAACCCCTCTGCCAGGCTTTTTGACGGTGGGGAGGAGTGTAGGACCAAATTAAGTGGAATTCTCCTGCAGCTCCTTTAGCTCCTGTATAGCCCTTTTATGCTGCTAGAGAAAGGGATAGAATTGGCTCCCCCATATTCTCTCTGAATTAACATGGGCATTATGTCTCTTGCCACCTGACTATATTGTTTTGCATCAAACTAACCAACCATAAGTGGATAATTTAGTCGAGAAGAAACATAGGGGAAAAAATTAACTAAAAAATGTAAGACAAAATTGCCCAAAGAACTGATATGGACAAAATTTTACATGTAGTATTTTTCCATCTCTCCTCCACTTTGCACTTCTAAATTTCCCCTTGCTTTTCCTGTTCCCACAGTTTTTAACAATTGAACAAATTACTCTTTTCCTCTGTCGAGTTTTATATATATTTATATATATATATATATATATATATATAATAACAGAATATAAAGTCCAACTCTTCTGCCTTCCATTAACTGTTAGAAAACACCAGAAATAGAGTATCTTTAAAGTTAGACTTTATCAGTATACACTACTGTACCTCCAACCCAGCCACTTTCTTGTCTTCTTTTCCTTCCCTTTGGTTTCTACCACACAAACAACACCCAGTTGTATCTGTTTTTTGGCACCAAGCTACTCAACCTCCCCCCCACCGTCCCTCCCTCCAAATAGTATTGCTGCAGCTGCTCCTATTTCTGCCCACCCATTGAGTTACCTCTCCAGGTCCCTTAACATATTCCTCACCCAAAATCCTACTCATAAAATCTTCTAATCTGGTCATCAAAAGGAAGTTTCCAACTGCATCAGCTGTGCTGGTCAGCAGCCAAGAAATTGATGACTCATACTGATTCATTGATATGGGAAAATGTCCTTGCAACAGGACTACATCCTTTTGTGGGCAGGAGGATGGTTATGACAAATGACTAACTTCACCAGTGCTGATATTGCACAGCATGTACCCTAGTGCAATGTCAGTGATGCTTCTGATGGAATCTGAAGTGACAAGGTAGGAATTTTTTGTAATATTTGTATGAATCCTGTATGTGCCTCAGTTTCCCCTATATGGTGCATTGTTACCTAGAGGGGTGGGAAAGGACTGGTTGCTCTCAGGGCGGGGTGAGAGACATAGGTGTGGGTGTTGCCTAGGTGTCAGGGACTTAGTCTCCATATAAGTGGAGCATCTGAGAAGACAATGGCAAATTCAATTGCCAGGAAATTGACACCTAGCAACCAATGACCCAGAAGGATATGGGCTTCTCCTTAGAAGCTGAACAACAACTCCCAGCTCAAGATCCAAGGACTGGAGAGGCATGAGGTGGGGAAGGAGTTGGGGAATCTCCCCTGGAATCTGACAAAGGAGGTCAGACCAAGACAACGCTTGAACCAAAGGGTTCGCTACATCTTGACTGGGCTTGGGGCTAACCTGGATGCACTATGCTTTAGCTTTCAGTTCCCTATACTATCCTAAGGACATCCTAAGATGTGTTCCAATTAATGAATAAACCCTAGAGTTTTGTGAGAGTGTCACTGGAAATGCTTGGTGAGATGCATTAATCCCTGAAGAGTGTACAAATCTCCATCAGGAGTCTGTCTCAGTTGGACTTGCTGAACAGAGCTCACTGTGTGAATCAGGATTTCTGAAGGCTCAGAGATCCAGTGTAAGGAGGCAGTGAAGCCACATGATTTACACTGGAGGAAGAGTGAGACCCCTGGGGGGGCTGGCAAACTGCAGGGGTTTCTCTTAGACACTATTCCAAAGCTGGAGCAATAGCATCAATCCTGTGGAATTGAGACGTCCAGTCAGCTCTTCTGCTACTAGTTAAAATTCATTTCAAGGCATTGGAAACCTGAGTATCATCCCTCTCAAACTATGTAAAGCCCCCTGTTTCTAGCCTTGGAGAACCCTGAAATATCAGCCTTCAGAGCTGTTAAATTCTTACATACCGAAAATTGCCACTGCTCCAGGGTTGAATTGTGTCAATCCAGACAGCGGTAATCTTGGGCTTCAGGCAGGTTTAATTCTTTGAGGAAATTTCACAGCGGGGTTGGGGGGAAAAAAGGAGGAAACCTTTCAGTTTGATGTGATTTAATAAGAGGGCAGCAGTTTGAAGCTAGTTAATGGCTTGGAAATAGAACTGGGCAATATTTTTGGTTTTTTTGGGGGGGGGGGGAACATTTGAGATGTTTGGACCAAACAATTATTTTCTTTCATTTCAGCAAGAATTAAAAAAAAAAAACAGTTTCACTTCAAAACTAATTGGATTTTTTAGTTTGGCCCATGAACCAAAAAAAATCAATTATTTTCTCAGCTGTATTTGAAATGTTATAATTCATCTTGAGGAAAGATAGATTAGTGGGCAGAAACCAAGTGAGGCAGTCTTACTTAGACTGTAAACTCTTTGGGTCCAGTCTGTCTTTCTGTTGTGTGTTTGTACAGCATCTAGCACAATGGGACCCTGGTTCACGACTCGGGCTCCCAGGCACTATGGTACTACAAACAACAAAAATAAAGGAAGCATCCTCCCACTCACCCACACAGCAGTGTACAGGCAATATATAATTGCAACGTTCCACCTTCTACTGAGGTATCTGATATGGTTCATGGGCAGAGAATCTGATATTGGAGTTGATGGATTGATGATCTGAAATAATAAATCTTGCACAGCACCTAATTGTGGAATAATTGGTTTCCAAGGACCCTAGGAATCATTGTATTAAAGAATAAACATAAATGCCATGTAACAGAACTTCAAGTAGGTAGTTAAAACATGTCCTATTTCATAGACAAGTTGCCTAATGTTTAGCAAAGTTGTAAGGAATCATCCTAAAAATAACTTAATTAAACAAACATTCACTTAGATATTATACTATACCAATAGCAGGGGAAAGTAAAAATAGAACTGTATGAACTTATTACTCAATTTAATAATTTATCAGTTAAGAAAATGAAATGTCACCAATTTTCAAATTTGTTCTGGTTTTTTTTTGTTTTTTTGGATTTTGAAAAAAAAATCAGAACATCTCTATTGAATTTGGAAAAGAATTACTTTCAAATTAATTAATTACTAGGGCTGAAAATGGATTTAAAAATTGTGCGATTTAAAAAAAATCTTGATTAATTGTGTGATTAATCATGCTGCTAAACAATAATAGAATGCCATCTATTTAAATATTTTTGGATGTTTTCTACATTTTTCAAATATATTGATTTCAATTACAACACAGAATACAAAGTGTACAGTGCTCTATTTATTTTTATTATAAATATTTGCACTGTAAAAATACAAAAGAAATAGTATTTTTAATTCCCCCATTATAAGTACTGGAGAGCAATCTCTTTATCATGAAAGCTGAATTTACAAATGTAGAATTATGTACAAAAAAACCTGCCCTCAAAACCAAAACAATGTAAAATTTTAGAGCCTACAAGTCCACTCATTCCTACTTCTTGGTCAGCCAATTGCTTAGACAAACAAGTTTGTTTACATTTGCAGGAGATAATGCTGCACACTTCTTGTTAACAATGTCACCTGTAAGTGAGAACAAGTGTTTGAATGGTACTATCATAGCCAGCGTTGCAAGATATTTACATGCCAGATGCACTAAAGATTCATATGTCCCTTCATGCTTCAACCACCATTCCAGACGACGTGTCTATGCTGATGACGGGTCCTACTCAATAACAATTCAAAACAGTGCAGACCAATGCATGTTCATTTTCATCATCTGAGTCAGATGCCACCAGCAGAAGGTTGATTACCTTTTTTGGTGGTTCGGGTTCTGTAGTTTCTGCATTGGAGCATTACTTTTTTAAGACTTCTGAAAGCATGCTCCACTCTTCATTCCTCTTGGATTTTGGAAGGCACTTCAGATTCTTAAACCTTGGGTTGAGTGCTGTATCTATCCTGAGAAATCTCACATTGGTACCTTCTTTGCATTTTGTGAAATCTGCAATGAAAGTGTTCTTAAAATGAACATGTGCTGGGTCATCATCCGAGACTGCTATAACATGATATATATGGCAGAATGTGGGTAAAAAAGATCAGGAGGCATACAATTCTCCCCTAAGGAATTCAGTCACAAATTTAATTAATGCATTATTTTATTAATGATCATTGTCAGCATGGAAGCATGTCCTCTGGAATGGCAGCTAACGCATGAAGGTGCATATGAATGTTTAGCATATCTGGCACGTAAATAACTTTCAATGCCAGCTACAGAAGTGCCATGTGAATGAACGCCTGTTCTCATTTTCAGGTGAAGTAAATAAGAAGTGGGCAGCATTATCTCCCGTAAATGTAAACAAATTTGTTTATGTTGATGGTTGGCTGTCCAAGAAGTAGGACTGAGTGGACTTGTAGGCTCTGAAGTTTTACATTGTTTTGAGTGCAATTATGTAACAAAAAAAATCTACACTTGAAAATTGCACTTTCATGATAAAGAGATTGCACTATGGTACTTGTATGAGGTGAATTGAAAAATACTATTTCTTTTGTAAGTTTTACAGTACAAATATTTGTAATAAAAATAATATAAAATGAGCACTATACACTTTGTATTCTGTGTTGTAATTGAAGTAAATATATTTGAAAATATAGAAAAACATCCAAAATATTTAATACATTTCAATTGGGATTCTATTGTTTTAACAGTGCGATTAAAATAGTGATTAATTTTTTTCAGTTAATCGCGTGAGTTAACTGCAATTAATCGACAGCCCTACTAATTACATATGAGCATTAGCCACAATTGGGTTCTAAATCCATATTCAGATTTTGAATGTTTCAAAATTCAGGGGGTGTTTGAATGTAGAATTTTGGTTTTGATTCATCACTGAAGTGCTTTTCAAAAAATAATGTGTACTTCTTTTAAAGGTGCTTGAATACAGACTTACAATAGACCATCATTCCAGTTCTTCCTATGAAAGAAATGGAGCAACATCACACAGAAGTTCATTGTGTTGAAATCTACATAATGATCACTAAAACCAAAATCCAAAGACCCTTACTCTTTCTCCCCTCCTGTACCCCACCCCTCCCCCTGATATCCTGCCTGGTATCAGGAAGAATTTTTCTTTTTTGCCAGTAAATAACTTTGTATTCAATGGCAACTTTTGCTTTCCTTCTAACCTTCCTGTATTGACCACTGCAGGACACTGCACTTGATGAATCGGTGATGTGATGCAGATTTGCAAGTCTACTCCAATTGGGTCAGTCTGTATCAGGTCAAAAAACCACAAGGCTGCCTAGCCTCAAGTGAAGCTTTAGTCCCCCTTCCTCCCCCCCCATTTTAGACTTTCAATAATCTAACATTTTAAATCTGTATATAAAATATTATGAATCTAATATATTCCCTCAGGATGAAATAAGAGGATTGTCTATAGCCGTGCTTTAAGATTTGATTCCCAATGGAAGAAGCAACTATTCACCATCCAGTGTGTACAGTTTCTAGCCTGATCAATGGGCGACAAGTTTGACAGGTAACTTGGCAAACCCACTGTAGAAAAAGCGCAAGCACGTGAGCAAAGCTATAAATTTATAAATAAGATACTTACGGTAATTGTTTCAACTAGACCAAGCTCAGGTCATTCCCCCTCTTTAGGGCCACCTTTAGCTACTAACTTAGTCACTAGTCCTATTGACTGAAATAGAAGTTTTGAGCAATAAATACTGACTTAGGACTCTTACAATGAAATTTCCTCCCCTCCCCCTGTGCGGAGAGCCAATACAAGGTGTACGCACTACTTATGTCCCACCCTCTGCACAGGGGTGATTTTCACCCTGAGCAAACAATGAGAGCTTGTCCATGACATACCTACAATTTCATTGAAGGCATCAACTGGATTGCCTGATCTCAGTGCTTCTCACTAATCCCCTGCCATGTTAACTGGGTATGATTCATATTGAAACCCAGCTGTGAATATTGCCTCCTGCTCAGTTCCCATGACAGTGCTATGGCCATATCTCCAAATGCTGCCAAGTGCATTGGGAACAGACTCAAAAAAAATGAGGGGGTGGTGAGGGAAGACTTATGGTTTGGAATAATAAAACCTGACATGGATTATAAAGAAATGCATTAAAATCAAGGACAGGACACAATTTAAAGATTATGGACTACCCTCCACTCTCATTTCTATACCTTGATATAAAACATGGATATTCCCAAATGGCACTGGATAATGATGGAAGTCTTTTGTGAAGACTTACCATAGGTACTAAAAGTGTGGCCCAATTTAAAAAGAATTACAAAGCCAAATGCTCTTTGAAAGAGGCATAAGCACAGGAAATCATGATAGTAGGGGAACTGTAGCCTAACCACCATTTGGTCTTATCTGGCACAGAGAATGCTAAGCCCTATCATATTATCCTCTCTAGCTTTGTTAGACTCTTATTTGCTTAGATGACTATGTAAAAAAGCCACCAGGCAAATGTCCATTTCCTTATGCTTTTATTAACTAGTTCTGTTGAAACACATTTGGAAGATACAGGTTTATTTAAACCAAACAGCAGCTTAACCTACTTAGAAAAACCTTGAAAATTAAGAAGTACAGCATAAGGGATCGGCAAGAGTTTAAGCATTTTGTATAAAGTACTGAGCATCCTCAACTCACATTGATTTCATAGGCTACATTGACATAGTTTCTTATTAGTATCCGGTCACACATTTCTTTAACTCCTCTGTGCCAATAACTGTAGCAGAAGTTTGAGCAAGTATGCAACTGTAACATAAGTCTTGCTGAAATCACCAGCAATTTTCTTTTTGACTGCTCTACTTCAAGCAATGAAAGGTCTTTTATTAAGTAAACCACTTTTGCATACTATAAATATCATAACTTGAATCCAACAAAATTGGCATCAAGATGTGTTGCAAAACTGTAAACACAATCTAAAAGTTTGTCTTCTCTTTTGTATGTTGGGGATGTAATTGAACTCTCCTTGGATGATATTGCACTACATTTTAACACACCATGCACAAGCAATTATTTTGTCTAATACATATAAACACACCTTGGTCAGAGGAAACTATTAAATACTAAGTTGCAATGCCCAAATTAAAATGTAAACCAAGACTATTTAAAAAACAAAAGGAAACAATGACAGTTAACGACATAGTGTAAATTGTCACTTTGAATGTCACAATGGCTTTTTCTCTCTCATGTTTAAGTAGCTTTAAAATTTGACAGGTTTCAGAGTAGCAGCCGTGTTAGTCTGTATCCGCAAAAAGAACAGGAGTACTTGTGGCACCTTAAAGACTAACAAATTTATTTTAGCATGAGCTTCCGTGAGCTACAGCTCACTTCTTCGGATGCATAGAATAACTCCTGTCTGTGTATTCCATTCTATGCATCCGAAGAAGTGAGCTGTAGCTCATGAAAGCTCATGCTAAAATAAATTTGTTAGTCTTTAAGGTGCCACAAGTACTCCTGTTCTTTTTAAAATTTGATTCCCTTATTAGGTTTAATTCTTTTTTTAATTGCACATTGTCAGAAAATCCTACCATTGGAAAATGACTCACAGTTTGGTTCTAGTTTTTTTGACTTACTTTTGTAGCAGTCTTGATTCCTTTTTTTTTTTTTTTAAATAATTTTGATACAGCTGGGTTTTTACATTACTGGCTGATGCTTGCATTCATGATAGGAAGGGATTGAATTGTCACAGAGAAATTTAAAAAAGTTGCAAGGAAAGGGAGGAAGCTTCTTGAAGTATTCATGGTTTTGCCTATAGAACACATTTACCCAATTTCTTGTAAAGTGAAATAAAGATCTTAGAGAACATCTTGAAAGTACTAGTTTTTGCCATAATTGTAGAGAGTGATGACTAGTATTTAATGCATCACTATCAAAGAACAACTCCATGTAAAATGCACGTTTTCACAGAGTATTGAGTGCAGTCTCCTTCATGGAAAATGTATATTACAATTTGCTTCTAGAGATTCTGGTAATAGTTTAGTATATAGACCAAACAGATTGTTGGTATAAAAAGGAATAATTTTTGAATGTGTGAAGTAGAGTTTGTATATTAGGCATGTTAAAGAAGTTAGAGGAGTGTGACAGTTTTTATGCAGGTGGATAGTGAGTCTTTCGTACCTGCCAATGGAGTGACATGGTTCTCTGATGTTTGACCAGCTGCTTAGTATTTGTGTTCATCCTCTCAGTATGAAGTGTGTGTTGTTTAAAATGACTACACAGATTAATCTGCAAACAGAGTTGCAAAACTCTTGCTGACCAGATGTTGGAACCCTGCAGGGAATTGCACACCAATTATAGTTGACTCACTGAAACAGGTGTGGCTCGTTAGACTTCATCCTCAGAATAAGGGATGAGAGAATAGCTCTCTGGTAGATGGGGTTGGTATGAAACAAATGCTCTCTGGAAGCAGCCAAACCAGTGGACAAGCCTTAGGCTGTGTTCATGTAGTGTTATTTTGGAATTAGGTTTTGTTAGTAAAGTCAGGTGTAAGAATGGGAGGTTTGTGTTTGTGGCCTTTTTTTTTTTTTTTTTTTTTTTTAAAGCCCTTTTGGGAGGCAAGTGGGGACTACCGAGTTACTCTACCTGGATACCCAACAGAAGATTCTGCAATGCTGTTCTATGTACCAACTGCAGTCTGATATACACTGTTTGCAAGATTAGTGAAATGCAGTAATCAGCAAATTGAATGGAGGACTAGCAGCAGGAAGTATTTTTGTGGTTCAAGTTGTAGCCTTTACATTGCAACAAGGGATTGGTCAGGCTTATTTTAACTACATGAGGAAAAGGTAAGAGCATAGCCTTATGCCAGTACAAAAATGCCAGATTTGAAATATTAAAATGGGCAGTTTCTAAATTTCAAAATTGGGAAGATAAATTTACATTGATAGAATTCATGCTTGTACAAAAGTCTGCAACAAGGTTGAAAATGTGTGGGTTTTTTTTTAATCTCTTCTGTAAAACAACTTGGGATTTATTTACTCATTAAACTTAATCAGCTTTTTTCACTTTATCTGCATGACTTTAACCTGTTCTTTCATGAAAACTGTCAAGTGAACAAAATGTTCTTTCTGTAATCCATAACACTCTAAATAAACTACTAAGGAGATTTAGCAAGACTAATAATTTAGGGAATAAGTAACAAGATTTTTGTGGAGCAAAGTTTTAAAAGCCTCAGATCTACTCTCCCATTTTATGTGCAGAATTTCTGCTGCAAAATATCTACCTGCATTTTTGTATCTACAAAATAAATCTGAATATGTGTGTTCCTCTGTGGATGCAAGTCAGGCAGCTAACGAGGTAGTCAGGAGTATGTACTCAGCTTTACACTTGAATCCATTTTGTGAGTGCAAAACTGCAAGTGTAATTTAGGCCAGCAAAAAAGACAGTCACCTTTGTGAAAATTTGCCCCCTATATCTTAAATAAACAAATAATTGGTATAGATTTGTTTTGTCACAGGTTGTAAAAACCTTGTTCTTGAGTGAATCTGAATACTATTAGAAGTCTGAATGCACAATCTTTTAAACCTAGGATAATATGGAAAGAAATGCATGCATTATCCCTGGACTCTTCCCCCGTAAAACACAAATTTGTGAAACTGTCTTGAAGACTTTAATATAAACTTTCTGTAAACACTTAGTTTTAGGAAAGTTCTAAATGATCTGGAATGAGCTAGACTTTGTTCAGTTGTCAGTTTGATTAAATATGTCCTTGTTACTCTCAGCCAACTTCAAAACTTCAGAGTTTCAAAAGTTTGTCAAAATCCATTTTTCCAGTTAATCAAAAAATAGCAATAAAGCTCATTGTCTGTGATTGCTTTTTATGAAATTGCAAGCATGTGTCAAGTTTCCAGTGGCTTTTTTTTAACCATAATGCCCTGTTGGTGACAAACAGTAACCCATAACTATTAACTTGAATGGACCTATCTTTACTTGGAATGTTTTGTATTATAAATTCAAAACATTATCTGTGCCACACAATGTGCAATAGATGAATTTTTCCCACAGAAAGTAATGAGTGGCAAAATTTGGATTCAAATTCAGACTTGTGAAAGTCTGGGTGTATACCCCATTAAGATTCTTGTTTGATAAGATCTAAAATTCTGTAACAAGTTTTGATTTGGAAAAAAAAAAGAATAGTAACACTTTTAGTTGCAGAGCAAATAGTCCACCAGACTATTTGCCAAGGTGGCTTTGCTGTAGTTTTGAGAAACCATCAGTTTGCAGCAACATTTCACAAGAGCAATTCCAAGCACTGGATTGAAATAGTTTGATTTGGGAACTGGCATTTTCCATAGGAAATTACAGGTTTGGGTGTTATGGAAAACTATCTTTTTTTTTTCCCCCCTTACCTCTGATTGCACTGCTGCCAAGTGTCACGCTCCTCTCCTCTCATGATACACACTGCCACACACTATTTGGCAGATCTATCACACCTCCCTTCAGCTCAGCCTCAGTCTCTCACATTTGGCCACGCTGCAAGCAGAGCTGCGGTTGTGCCTTTTGGCTGCTAGAGGCCATTGTGGCACTTACCCGCCAAGGGGTTGGGATGTTTTTTTCTCCCCTGGCTGCTTGAAACTAGCCCCACTTGGGCAGAGGCAGCTGCAGCCAGAGGAAGGCCCAGCGGCAGCAGCAGTGGCACAATGTAAAAGACCCAATAAGGGCATCAGTTTCACTCCCCTCAATCAGCTGCACTGAATGCCCCCAGAGAACCCCTGCTCTCTCACCAGGAGCAACCACAGCAGCCGCTCTGCAGGTGCCAGTGACAGCCCCAGGCACCCAGCACAGATTCACCCCACAGCAATTGCAAACATGCCACTGCTTTCACCTTCCACACAGACTTCCCTAGCACTCACCTAGCTTCCCTTTATTTCCCCTAACAGTCACAGCTGCCAAGTTTTGAACAGCTCCCTGTGCTATCCATGCATGAGGCAGGCTGTGCTCTCTACACAGTGCTCTCTACTCATCACTAGGGCAGCTCCTTGTGGCAGCATCTGGCCATAAGCTTCACTCAGGTCTGATGTCCCCTTCTGCTGCATACTGCACCTGCTGCAGTGTTTCTCTCGTTCCCTGTTTGTCAAGGCCCTCTGTCTTTTTGGCTTGACCTCTAGTCAGGCCACTATAGTCTTCCCCTTCCAGGGTATCAAAGTTCTTCCGCACCAACAGTCTCAGGCAGTATCCATATGCACTGCCCTGATGGTTTCACTTCCCCAGTGGGAGAACCCAGGCCCCTACTGCACTCCAGGTTCCAGTCCAGAGACCCTATACCTGGCAACTGTGCCTTCAGACCCTATTGTCCCTTCCTGCAGCTTCTAGTCCACATAATAGAATAATAGAATATCAGGGTTGGAAGGGACCTCAAGACCTAGTCCAACCCCCTGCTCAAAGCAGGACCAATCCCCAGACAGATTTTTGCCCCAGATCCCTAAATGGCCCCCTCAAGGATTGAACTCACAACCCTGGGTTTAGCAGGCCAATGCTCAAACCAAAATGCTTTTCTCCCAGACAGTAATTTGATGCTACTCAACCCTGTAGCCTCAAACACACTTTCTTACTCCCAGGAAGGGGTTGCTGACTATTTCCCAGCAGCCCTTTTCTGTTGTTAGCTTCCTAGGGCTGCCTGGGGGGGGGCAATTTGCCCCGGGCCCCACAGTGGCCCCGCAGGCCCTGGCCCGGCGGTGGTCCGGGTCTTCGGCACCATTTTGGCGGCCAAAGACGTGGAGCGACTGAAGGGCCCCCCACAACCAAAATGCCCCGTGAGCCCTGGCCCGGTGGCGGTCTGGGTCTTTGGCGGCGAGGGGCCCTTCAGTCGCTCCGGGGCTTCAGCTGAATTTTGGTGGTGGGGGGCCCTTCAGTGCTGCCGAAGACACAGAGTGACTGAAGGGCCCCACGCCACCGAAATGCCACCGAAGACCTGGACCGCCGCTGGGTGAGTACAAGCGCCGCAGCTCCGCCGCTTTGCCCCAGGCCCCCTGAATCCTCTGGGCGGCCCTGCAGCTTCCTGCCTTTGTAAACCCAGGCCAGCTCCTCCCCTAGCCAGACTTTATCAGCAGATTAGGCCTTGGCACCCCTTGGCTTTCCTCCAGGTGCACCCATAGTGCAACCTATGGTTATTGGACTAATTTGCCTCTTTAGGTCCTGTGTGGGGCGGGCATGACCCCATCACATGACTGTAAAGTGAATTTCATCATATCCAGATTAGGTCACTAAGGCCACATCTACAGTATGGTGCTACAGCAGCCCAGATACGGCACTGCAGCTGTACACTGCCAACAGCAACAGAATGGCTTTTTCCATTGATGTAGTTAATCCATCTCTCTGAGTGGCAATAGCTAGGCTGATGGAAGAATACTTCCAGCGACCTACTATCTCTGTGCTGAGTGTTAAGTCAATGTAGCTACAGCTCTTGAGTGTGACGTTTTCATATTGCTGAGTGCTATAGCTATGCTGACCTACCTTTTAAGCGAAGACCAGGCCTAAGTAATTTTGCCATGGAGATGCACAACACTCATCAGCTGTATGATTCAAACTGTTTCAAATCGTTAAAAGAATGAAGGGCAGTATTGCCAGCATTCACAATATTTGGTGTTTTTCTTAAAGTACCAGCTCTTGGAATCTGGTAATTTACATGCAAATCTCAGCTTTCATTTTTTAAAATAAATATATTTGTAGCCCTCATGGTTCAAAGTAAGGCTTGAGAATATGAACTCTAATGGCTGGAAGAGGTCAAATAAAATGTACCCCACACTGTTGTTGTTTTTCAGTCTAATGGTTCTTAAACCAATGCATGATGATGCAAAGAATCCTGTGGCACCTTATAGAGTAACAGACGTTTTGGAGCATGAGCTTTTGTGGGTGAATACCCACTTTGTCGGATGCATGCCGACGAAGTGAGTATTCACCCACGGAAGCTCATGCTCTAATACGTCCGTTAGTCTATAAGGTGCCACAGGACTCTTAGTCTGGATCTGTAAAAGCAGCAAACACAGCTACCCCTCTGATACTTGCATGATGATGATTATTATTATTATGTTGGAGAGAGGAAGGTTGACTCTGGAATGGTTGTGGTTGTTAATAGTGCATGTATAGAGTTTAAAAACTACAAATACATTATTCAAAAATTATTCCCCTCACTCGCCTGCCAGGACCTGAGTTCAAGATTTTTTCTCGGAGTGCAGCTACCCCTCATGAAAAATTCACCCATGATTAACTTAAATAGGACTATTTTCTTGGCAGTGACTCTTCAGTTGACCTGCCCTCCTGTTAACTAATGCTTATAGGTTACCCCCTTCCCCCAACACACATGTTAATAGGTATTAATATGGTATATGTTGAGTAATTATGTTAAACTGTATTAAGCTTCTTCTTGCTCACTTATGCGAAGTGTCCCACAATACCTTGTTAAAAGTACAACTGAGCATTTGGCATAGGCAGCTAGGAAGACTGTCAAAGGCAAGATACATAACTGTTCTATCCTGGTACAGGTAGGGAGTGCCTTTATGGCCCAGATAGCTCAAAATGCTGTTTGAAAACAAGGTGAAAGCTGACTGGTAAAGTTTAGTCTTGGGTAACATGTAAGGTACTTTTTACTTTTAAACTCATATACTATTAATATAAGAAGTTTTGGGGGTGTATTTTGGGAGCACACCTTCAGTGTATGGTGAACAGAACATACCGGTCTGTCTCATCTTACGCTGGGGTTACGTTCTGCGGTCAGCGCGTACAGCGAAAACTGCGTATAGTCAAAATTACATTGAGTGTAATGGCGGGCGGAATCGCCCGCACTACAGGAACAGTATTTAAATTGTTATTTTTCTCTTTTGTTTTTGTTTTGTTTTGTTTTTTACCAACTGCGTAAAGCTGAATTTGCGCGCGTAAGATGCGACAGACCTGTACTGCAAAACCTGTTCCCTCGGAAAATTGATGTAACATATTTTCTTTCTTTCTTTCCTGTACCATACTGCTTCGTCTATAGACAGTATATTGGCTGAGCTTGGTTATTTGGTCTCTTAAACGTTTTTTATAACAAACCACAAATGTTGTCAAAACCAATTGGTTATACATATTAATCAGAGTGCTCCGAATGGATGCTATGCAATATTTAGTGGTACCAGCAATTAGACAGTGACCACACACATTGTTTGTTGTCATTAACTAAACAAGAGGGCAAATTTCTCCACAGAGGAAAACTAAGGAGGCAGAGTTCTCCACAGTTATTTTTGATGGTACCATCCATTATTTGATGGTGAAAGTTCTTCAGTGCTGAAATTAGAAATGCATGGGTTTACACATTTACTGTGATGAGGCGTTTAGTCCTGTTATGAGGACACTATTCTATCATACATCATAAAAAGGGAATTTTATTTCACAATACTATTAGTTAAATATCAGCTGTGTGGCCTAGAGGATGGAGCACTGGACTGGGATTCAGAAGATGTGGGTTGGATTCCTGGTTCTGTTACAGGAATATTGAGTAACCTTGGATAAGTCACTTCACCTCTCTGTGCCTAAGTTTTCCCATCTCTAAAATGGGGATGATATGGAGCTCTTGTTTGTAAAAGTGCTTTGAGATATACTGATGAAAAGTGCCAGGTAAGAGCTAGTTGTTAGTATTGTGACTCATGTCATGTTAAAGCCACTGTTCTCTATCAATGATCATTAAAATATCACAAACTTTTACATATTTGACTTCATGATATACAAAAGTCCTTCCAGTTTTTGACTAGCAATGTTGTGTGACTTTAATTTTCCTTTTTAACAAAGAGGGTAAGGGGGTGACTTGACTGCAATCTGTAAATACTTGATAATATTCTCTGATAGATTGAAGAGCCTGGCATAATGTGAACCAATGGTTGGAACTTGAAGGTAGACAAATCCAGACTGGAAATAAGGTGTAAATTCAAGACTGGATTTTTTTTAAGAGATCTGCTCTAGGAATTATGTTGGGGAAGTTCTATGGCCTGTGCTATACAGGAGGTTAGACTAGGTGATCACAGTGATCCCTCTGGCCTTGGAATCTGAATGTATAAATCTGACTCTTATGTAACTCTAATAGAGACTCCTAAGGAAATGCAACTGAAATGTCTTAAATAAATTTCTTTACAAATCACTTGCAAGAGCATCAGAACTTTAGCACTGAGACTTAAATCAGCTTTTCAGCAGCAGCGGCAGAGCTAATATAAAACCTGAGATTTCAAGTAGACACTATGCTTTGAAATAACTTCAGCAATAACTGGATGCAAAATGCAATGCAAATACCACATGCCTAGAATATATAGTAGCATGCCTCAGGTGGTGATATAAGATGCCTAAGGCCAAATGACTTCAACTACCCAAGAAGTAAATAATCACTCTGAAATGCACTGCCTGGAGTGTCTCACCCTGTACTATGCAATGGCATGTATACAAAAACATAAGGAAAACTTAAGACACAGTGCATATTTGAGACAGGCATATGTCATTAGTGACAGTCAGCCTCAATTACTTACAGAATTCAAAAGTCATTTAACAACTTTGATAGCAACTTTTTTTTTTAACATTTAGGATTTCTATGTACACAGGCTGTTAATTTTGATAAAACAAACAATGTGAAAAGCACACATTAAAAATGCAGCGTCAGTCTTAATAGTGCTGACTCCAACAATGACAACCTTTAAAATATGAACCTTACTTTGCAAGTATGCCCCTGATATCAAAACCGGTAGAGTTATATTGTGTGGTATCCAGGGCAGGGCCTGGAATTGAAGGGTGTGGTCAATATTATGTGAATATATATGTGTTCTGACCTGACCTCCCCACTTCTGACCCAGATCACTCCTGTACGTTGCAGAAATAGTCAAAGGATGGTAGACCCTTTGCAGCATACAGGTTAGAATGTAATCTTCCATATTAATGCTGTTTTTGCAGTGTCAATGTACAGTATACCTTTCTGTGCCAAAAATAAATAAATAAAAAATAAAGTTTGGATTTGGCCCAAAGTGTTAGGGCTGTGTGACCTAGATACAGTATAATGTAACTCTGATGTTCTAATTGCTTGCAACATTTTCCTACTAAGAATCTTATTTTTATTTGGAAGATACATTTATAAATATAAGAACGACATCTTTCAGTTGTACCATCTTCCTAACTAAACAACTATACTTCCCCCAATGTGAGAATGTCATGCCTGTAATCCCAGCTACCTTTTCCCCACCTTTGACTCATTCCCCAAACCCGTCCCTCCTCCTGCTTCCATTTATCTCTCTGCACAGGACCTTGCTGATTTCTTTTCGAGAGAAAATTGACAAAATATGGTGACACTAGGGGCTGGACTCAATTGCTGGCCTGCTTCCAGACTAACTTTCCTGCTAGGCAACCAATAAGACTGGCTGCACTGCTTAGGAACTGACAGAGTAGGCACAGCACCTGATTGGCTGCTTGTTTTTAGCAGTCCTGTTTATAAGCCTGGCACCTACAGCAGATCAGCAGCTGCTAAACACATACCATGCCTGTATCTGCACTTGTCTTGCTCCTGTTTCTTGACTCTTGCTCCAGCCTGCTTCCAATCCCTGCCCCTGCCTGGTTCCCATCCTGGTTTCCATACCTGCTCCACCTGCTCTGGCTCCAGACCCATTTTCCCTATGGCTTCTGACTTCAGTCCTCAGCTGTGCCTTCAGCCTATAACTCTGGTTTACCCTCCGGCTCTGGCATTTGGTTTCAACCACTAGGCATGACCACCCATGGCCCTGTAGTCCACAGTTTGAACAGCCAGAATAGAAAGGCTAGGCAACCACTTTATTGGTATGGACCCCACTCAGTCCTATTTTTCCCTGGCAGAGCTGGTGGGAGCTACAGAGAGCGTGCATGCACAGGTATCCGCTTTGCAGGTGCAGAATGCAACCCTACAGCCCTGGTGGCTTCTTCAGCAGCCCTGGCTCTGGCTTCCTGGGAGTCAAAGGTCCCGCTCCCAAACAAGTTTAATGGTGATCATAGTCAGTTCCGAGGTTTCCTAAACTAATGCTGGCTCCTCTTCTTGGTACATCCCCAATCGTTCCCCACAGACCAGACCTGTTTGTTTATTTTGTGAGCAGTTGGTTTGGGTCTTGCCCATCTTGGAAGAGTTTGGCCCCCATATGGGCCAGTTGGAGCTGTTTGTTCAGGCCATGCCAGTTGTCTTCAGTGGCTTCCACCGGGCCACTGAAGACGTGTTGCAAACTCTACAGCAAGGATGTTAGTCGGCTGCCTAGCATGCTATTCAATTCCGTTCTCTCTCCGCTGACACTGAGTGGAATGAGGCCATGCAGCATTATCAGTTTCAAATTGGACTGAGTGATATAAAAGATGAACTGGCGTGGGTCAAGCTCTTGCCCCACTCATATCTATTCATAATGCTGCTGCAAAGATTACTTTTCTAGCCTGTCATTTTAACCAGGTCACTCCTCTCTGTGTGTCCCTCCCTGAGCCCCACTTCTCAATCTCATCAAACATAAGCTACTTGTCTTCATGACCTATCCCCACTCTACCTACCATGACTTACTTGGTATCAAAAGAGCTACTCTTGCCTCCGTTTGACATGAGCCCTGACTCCATTGCCCATTTTTTTTCAGTTTTCAAAAAAGCACCTTTGTGCTTTTTTCTGTGCTGCACTTTGTGCTTGTGAGGATGTCTCCATAAACATCTGTAAAGCTACCTCATTATCTTCCTTCAAAACTCTCCTTAAATTGCTGTGATGTCTGCAAAAAACTTTGACAATGGTGAGGCTGCCGGTGTGCTGAGACCATTGGTTATGCCAACCAGTACTGACTCCCTGTTTCCTTGTACTCCCCCCATCAGTCTGTCTGTATCCATCTCTTGGCGCCAGGGACTGTCTTTTTGTTCTATATTTGTATTGCACCTAGCAAAATGGGTCCTGGTCCATGACTTGGGGCTCCTAGGTGTGTCCCAGGGACCTCTTGGTACCATCAGGCAGAGTGCACAGGGGGTGCATTGAGTTTTACAGGGCTCTCCTGGGTCAGGTATGTGTATAATAGTTCACCAAAGAGTGGCATGTAAGTTCTCTGCCAAGAGCCTACTGGTCATCATAAGTGTTGCAAATTGTTTGTATAGAAAATAGTTTGAGAAATGTAAAATATTAGGTTCAGAAATTGTTGAATTAAGCTTGTTGTCTGAGTCGAGGTGAGCCTCAGGGCTAACTCAGTGAACAATATAGAGCAATGAACATCCATGGAGACAAGCTACATTTACTGTCTGGCCAGATGCAGGCCTGAGATTTTACAAAGACAAACCCCAAGATAAGACTCTCAAGAGGGGACTTCCTAGGGTGAGAGACAGTCATCTGTAACTGTATAAAAAAGAGGAGAGAGGACAAAATTTTATCCTTCAGCTAGGACACAAACTGAGAGTATGTTTGCCTCATGAACAGAGAGTCACAACCAACCTGGCTGTAAATTGCTCTGAGAACTTTGTGTGAGTGTTGCATTGTAAGACATAAAAGTACCGGGTATCTAGTTAAATAAGGTTCTAGAATGCTGCTTATGATTTGATATATAACCATTTCTTTCCAGTACTTTTACTTGCTATTACTATAATTCACTGGTTCTCAACCTATTTATCATTGTGGGCTGCAGGTTGAGAACCACAGTGACCCCATCTAACCACCCCCAACCCCATGCCCAGAGCCCTCCGCCAAGAGACCCATCCACAGAGTGGGGCCAGGAGCAGAGAGCTGGGTGCCGGATGGAGGGCAGGGACCCCGGACCCTGCTGCGTGGGGACCACTGACCCATGCTGTTCGGGGCCAGGGGGCAGCCAGGATCCTGACCCCGGACCCTGCTGCAACCCTGGAGTCTGTTGTGTGGGACCCCCAGGTGGGGCTGGGCGGCAGCCGGCAGCCTGGAGCCCGTGGTCTTTAGCACATAGCTGAGCTGGGCCACAGCTGTGTGCTAATTGGGCCACATGCGGCCAGCGGTCCATGGGTTGAGAACCACTGCTATAATCTCTATCCTTTGTTAAATAATTGTAGACTTGTTTCCACTGTAAATATACATGTGATGTGAGTTAAACAAAGTGGTGATCTAAGGTGTAACTGGTAAGCTGGTATGTACTGTTCCTTCTGGAGCAGCAAATCAGTGAATAGTGTGAGTGGCCAGGGGAGCAGGGGCTAGACACTCCAGGGAAACAGAGATTGGAGAGTGCCTGTCACTACCTGTGAAGAGACAGCAGGGCCTAGAGGGGAATGCTTTGTTTTGCCAGTGGCTGGTGGAGATGGGGAGCTGATCCTCAGCAAACACAGACAAGGCTTCCTCACACTAAGAACAGGGGGTAGTGAGAGGCCTCAGAGCCCTGGGTACCTTTAGGAAGCATCACACTAGGTACTACAATAATATAAATATTATAATAGAGCACAGTCCTGGTCTTTTTGTTACAAGTTGCATAATTGCTTGCTCTCTATCTGTGAAAGCAAACCTTCCTGAAAGCATTGGGCAATTAAGACAGCCTCCCTGAAGATGATGTTGGTACCAACTACATGGAAAAAGGAAATGTTAAATGTCAGGATGTGAAAAGGAACATCAGGGTGTGATTGATTTTTCCCCTCAAGTCTTTCTGTCATAGCAGTGGATCAGAGCTGGCTGGCGAGGAGGCAGATTCCACCTTCAAAGTGGGAGTAAGCAGATCTATTGAAAAGCCTGTTTGTGGCCCAGAAAGTATATTTGAAATTTCTAATTTAGATGGATTAATACCAAGAACTTTGGAGGCCATCTTAGAAAGTAGGAATACCTTAAATAGAAATACCTCCACCAGAAATACTGTGGAGATTTTTCATGCTGATGAGGAGGAATACTAGTAATTAAGCTGATTTCATTTCTATCTCCCCTCTCTCAAAGTCACTAACATGAAGCTAGTTGTCAGATGGACAGCCTTTATGTTCTAGGGTAATGCTGGGCATAGTAAACAACTGGTCTGAACAAAGGAATCTGGAGAAATCACAATATTTTCTGGGGTGTCTTCAATCCAAGCTTTGGTGTCACATAAAAGAGAACAAAATAAGTTATTTGTATTACTGTAATGCCTACAGTCACCAGCTGAGATCAGGGTCTCTGTGTGCTTAGACATGAATAAATACAGACGGTTGGTCCCTGTCCCAAAGAGCTTAAATTTTGTAGATGAGGGCACAAAAGATAGTTGCCTAAAGTCTCACACACACAATCTGAGATTTTGCATAGCTGGGATTTTTGAACCAAGATCTCTTGAGTTCCAGGCCAACCCCTGGACCACAAGTCCACTTCGCTTAATGGTCTCACATCGGGTACGACAGAGAAAAGTGTTAACAATGGATGATAGCCTTTTAGGCCTAGGTCAGTTGAGCACAGGTCAATTTAATGAATTCACAAAATAGGAAAAAAGGCTCCATATATGTTTCAGAATTTAGGATTATCTCTACAAAGAACTGGCAATAAAGCAACTGTAGGGTATATGAACCAGAAAGAAAGCACAAGGAATGAAAGGTTACTCAGGGGACTAATATTAATCTTAGTGGGAGGAGCCCTATCTGTTATTTCAAAGGCTCATCATATCAAGAGCAATCTGGGTTAAACGGGAAAGAAAATAGTGAATAGTGTTTGACCCAGGGGAGATTCAAAAGCATAATACAAAATTGGGGCTTGCCTGCTGTAGATCAAGACAGTGCCAAAACAGAGAACTTATTCCAAGGAATCAAACAAAAGGGATGTTTAGGCAACTGAGAAGCTCTCTGTGGAATATCCAAAGCTATTACTATATGAATTTTCTTTATTGACAGACAATCAAGACATAGGGAAAAGACGTTGCCATCTCATAAGACTAGTAAGGCTTAGGAGGAGGTGATAGCCCAGCATAATAAAAGTGGTGCTAGAAGAAACCAGAGGGGGACCCCTTTTAGTGAAATCCGATACTGTAGCTGAATCCTGAAACTTTTAGCTAGATAAGGGAGCCGTTGAAAGGGAGAGAGTGAAAGGATGTGCTCAAAACCAGTGATGGATATGACTTCATCAATGAAGGCAAAGTGGTCCTCTAAGCTTATTTAAGGCTATGGCTGAGTTTTAAGTGGTGTAGACAAAAATCCAAATAAATGCTTTTGATTTCCTTCATTGTGTCTTATTATAAGAGTAATTTCAAATACAATGAAGGTTTGAATAACCACAATGGGCAGCATTGTAGATTAAGGCACTAAATACTTCATACCCCACCCATATATAATTTTTTTTAGGACTGTTAAATTAGCAAAGTCACCAAAGGTGAAAATTGCTTCATGTGGCATGTAAATGATAGCTTTACAGGCACCAGTAGAGCTCACCTTTCCTGCCTATTTAATTTGTATTATTATTTTGTGGCAAAAGAAGTGGCTTCCTAATATTGTCACCTTCAACAAAAAGTGTCATTTCATGCTTTTAAAATATTATCAGAAGAGCAATCCACAAGTATAAAGTGCTGCTGGAAATAATATACTAGAGATATGACAAGGTTTTCACAGGTTTCATAACTTCACAGTGCCATTTTTTCTGTCCAGAACTGTAATTCACTGGAAGAGAAATGGCACAATCAGAGCATATATAGAAAGGAATAAGTAGCTTTCCAGAGGTGGTGGAGTAAAAGGTCCCAGTTAAAAGTAGTGAGATGGGTAGAAGCAGCAAAGAATCCTGTGGCACCTTATAGACTAACAGACATTTTGGAGCATGAGCTTTCGTGGGTGAATACCCACTTCGTCAGATGCATGACGAAGTGGTATTCACCCACAAAAGCTCATGCTCCAAAACGTCTGTTAGTCTATAAGGTGCCACAGGATTCTTTGCTGCTTTTACAGATCCAGACTAACACGGCTACCCCTCTGAATACTTGAGATGGGTAAGGTGCTCTCAGTCCTACACATCACCGGTTGCGCCTGCATTATAGGGAAATAGTACCCCCACTCAGTGTAATTATGGCAACTTCATGGACCAAGAGAGCATATGCTTTGATAAAAAGAGAAAGCAGAATATATATATATATATATATAGTTGGATCTCTGTTCACTACATGAGGTTACATTTAGACCAGGAAAGTGTGGTAAAAGGAAGTGGAAAGGAACAAAGTAAATAGGGTATAGAGAAACATTAAAGGGGGGAGTGTTTTCAGGATATGTGTGTGTTTTCTCCCGTTTCTGACTTTTTCCTCTCTCATTCAAAAGAATAGCAAGATTTCATATCTGTTAGTTTCTTATCTAAAAAGGGTATGTCCACCAATCACTGCCTCCTGGTATATCTTTCCTGGTTGGGCAGAGGAACAGGGAGAGGGAGGCGATGTCTCTCTGCTTTATTTAAACTAATATTTATCATGATTAATATTCTCCTTGATATAGAGCATTTTAGGAATTCAAGTAAAAGTGTTATGTTCTTCTATGTTTAAAGTGAAATTCTACTCTAAAAAGTATTTATGTAAAAATGGCATCTTATTAATATACATACTCCCCTTTGAGTGTTTGTTGCCATTTCTGCTTGCTTTACTGACTTGTACATGTTTTTACTACTTTTTACTCCTGTTAGCCCAGGTTTTTCTGGGAGAGGGATCTGGATTCTATTGTGGCTTGTGCATCATCAACAGAATAGTTAACCATATTACGATGCATGAGGCAGAACCCAACATGACTTTCTAATTGGAAGGTGAATTTGCAGTTCTGGCAATTAGGAAAAACAAAACAAAAAAGACCCAGCCCCATGTATACTGAGCTTATATAGTCACAGAAATCATTGAAATAGAACAACAGACCGGTATTTTTAAGAGGCACTTCTCAGGGTTTGCATTCACATACAGTGCTACAGCAGTGCAGCTTCAGCGCTTTAGTGAAGATGCTCCTGTGCTGACAGCAGAGCTCCCATTGGTGTAGTTGATCCGCCTCCCTGAGAGGTGGTAGCTATGTCAGCGAGAGAAGCCCTCCCAACGACAGAGTGCTGTCTGCGTGAGGTCTAGGTTGGTATAACTACGTTGCTCAGGGGTGTGGATTTTTCACACGCTTGAGCAACGTAGTTATGTTGATATAGGTCTGTAGTGTAGACCTGGCCTCAGAGTAGCACTTTACTAAATATCTGCAAATGTATTATAACCATATTAAAGTTTTGAAGTATACATCTGTGGAATTTTTCAGAGAAGAGAGTCCATTGATTACCTGTTTCTGGCAGACAGGTTTGCAAATGCCTCTGTTCCTGCTCCAAGGAAGCAGGGGTGCTGGAACAATTTGTATAGTAGGGGTGCTGAGAGCCATTGAGCCAAACTGTAAACCCTGTATTTAATGGAAATCACTACAAGCAGGGGCTGTGTCAGCACCCCCAGCACCAATGCAAGGAAGGATGAAACCTAAAGATTGATAGACATTTTCAGAAAAAGAAAATTAACAGGAAGATGTTGTCCTCACTTTCATTTTACATTAATGTGAAAACAACAATACATTTTCTGTTGTATGGATTTCATAGCTTCATTAAGTATCTATGTTTTATCCATCAGCAGTAAACGCATGTAGAGATAGAATGGCCCGTTATCCTAAATGTAGGCAAAGTGCAGTTCAGTGCAAATAACTAACATTTGTGTACTTAATGGCATGTATAAAAATCATGGTTTAGGAGCCTTATTAGCATAAAGTCTTGTAATTTTTCCATGTATAACCAGTCATGACTACCTGTGAATAAACTGTAAATTTACAAAGATTTTACATGAGTACAGCAATACATGGCATCAATTAACAAATATAAATATGATCAGAATGCCAGCAAGATACTTGTTTTTCTTGTTGCTGAAATTTATTTTTAAGTGTCCTTCAAAGAAAATAAATAGCACTTTAAAAAAAAAAAAAAGAAAAGAAAAGCCTGAAGGATTTTTGTCCAATTTTTTTCCTGATTAAAAAATAAAATAAGATACTGGTATTCTACCTTGCGAAAGTCTCTGATGACTGGAGAGTTAGGGTATGGCTACACTTGCAGCTGTACAGCGCTGCCGCGGGAGCACTCCCGCAGCAGCGCTTTGAAGTGCGAGTGCGCTGCAGGTACTCCACCTCCCCATGGGGATTAGCTCCCAGCGCTGGGGCACTGTTTACACTGGCGCTTTACAGCGCTGTAACTTGCTGTGCTCAGGGGAGTGTTTTTTCACACCCCTGAGCGAGAAAGTTGCAGCGCTGTAAAGCGCCAGCGTAGCCAAGGCCTCAGTGAAATGACATTACGAGCCTGAGCAATTAAGAGGGAAGATATTTTTAGTCAGACTGTACACCTTTGCTTTTTGTCAAAACCTCTCTAATGCCAGTGTCTAATGAAGTCTTAGGCCTTGGCTACACTTGAGAGTTGCAGCGCTGGTGATGGCTTTACAGTGCTGTAACTCACTCCCCGTCCACACTGGCAAGGCACATACAGCGCTGTATCTCCATGGCTACAGCGCTGCCTGTAATCCACCTCCACGAGAGGAATAAAGAGAATAGCGCTGGGGTGCCAGTGTAAACAGGGAAGAATCTTAGTACTCTGTAACTGACCTCCGGAAGCTTCCCATAATCATTTTAAGTAAAGATTATGTTCTCTTTTGTTGTGATGCCTCTGTTTGTTTTGTTGTGAACTGGGGCTCCCGAAGCTGCTTATCAAAAAAACAAACACAGCTCCTGTTTGCTGTGACAAAGCAGAGGCAGGGAGCTCCCTTTGGAACGCCCACAGCTAGTGTTTGCTTGAAGAGAGGGGGAAGAAAGGGGCTTGAGAAGAGAAGCAGCGCATTGGGTGTGGCGGGGGGGTCCATTTCGGAGCAGCTGCTTATCTGGTCTGTGAGGGAAAAAAAACAAAGAGGGCTATTTGCTTTCAGTGACTGAGAGAGGGGTGGGGGAGGGGGTCGGAACTTGCAAGGCAGCTGCTGGCAGTGTGTTGGCTCCAAAAATCAACACACTCTCCTCCACGCTCTGTCGCACTCCACCCACCCCCCCTTTTGAAAAGCATGTTGCATCCACTTGAACGCTGGGATAGTTGCCCATAATGCACCGCTCCCAATGCCGCTGCAGATGCTGCAAATGTGGCCACGACAGTGCGCTGGCAGCTGTCAGTGTGGCCAGACTGCAGCACTTTCCCTACTCAACTGTATGAAGACAGATTTAACTCCCAGCGCTGTACAGCTGCAAGTGTAGCCATACCCTTAGTTGAAAGAATATCTGTTAGTTTCTCACCTTCACTCCTTCCATTAAGGACTGAAAGGCCATCTTCAATATCCTAAAGAAGGGGAAAAAAAGGGAACCAGTTCATCTTCAAAAATCTCCTCCTTTTCACATCACTGTTAACGTGAATTTAATACATGTGAAATGTGGTAGATAGACAAACTCGCAGTACGTCCACATCAAAGCCTGGGGTGTGAATGGCATCTTATGTAGATCTACCTGCCCTATCTGTTCTCTAAGGAACTTGCTAAAAATAAAGGGAGGACAGCATGGGCTTCAGTGGTGACTGCACAAGCCAGTAAATAGCCATCAGGGTCAAGTGAAGTGCATAGCAGGTTCCACAGCAACCACCTGGTGGTTAGGAGAGCAAGTACAGCTGCAATGTAGATCTATTAGAGACTGAAAAACCCTTTGTGTAGCCATGGAATGTATAGCACAGACAGCATTACAAGCTTCCTATCACTGTGCCTTGATCCTGATCTGAATGGTATTTGTCTCCATGCCCATTCAATCCTTAGTCTCACTGTGTAGCCTGCCAACAAGGGTGCTACTTATGGTTGTGGTTTTTTATGTAGTCATGTAGGCCAAAATTTTCAAACTGAGTGTGTCTAAATTTAGACATGTCATGCACCTAAATTTATGTCCTGATTTTCAGATGTGCTGAGCACCCACAGTATCTGTCCCAAAGCTCCCAGCTAAGTGAACAGCTCAGCATCTCTGAAAATAGGTCTGTTTATTGAGATACTAATGTGGACTTAGTTGTCTTAATATAGACATGGAGGTTTAGAACTTCTGGCCTTGTCTTCTAGAAACTACACTGAGGCCACCAAAGAGCTCTTGTATGCTAATAGTTTTCACTTCTAAGTGGGGCAATGTGGGTTTGAACTGGTGTCCTGAAATACAGTGTATGCTGTTACAAATCACTGAGCTATTGCCAACCCCCAAGATCATTTTAAATTTGCTTTAATGTGACAAAAGTGATTTCACATTTTTCTATAAGACAGTGTCCTTATATTAATGCGACTGAGTAATGTCACTAATGTACTTTATGGGACTATTTGTTTTACCTGCAAAACTTCATACATACTCTTTTAACCAATCAAGTAGTGAATAATTTTGTAGCTTAGTTTCCATTAAACTCAGATGCTTCAAAACAAGAATCTGAAGGCAATGTAAAATTTCCATTTTCTTCTTTCATTTCCTTCCTCTCTTCTCTCAAATGTTCCTTATTCCCATTTCTTCTCATACCATTCACACAAGCAGTGAGCTCAACAGCTTAATCTGCTGAAGAAGCACTGAGTGGAACAGTGCCTTGCTATCGAGAAAAGCTGCAGCTTCTAGAAGTGCTGATTCAACACAGGAGGAATAGGCCTTCTAGGAGCCATTTGAAATTCATGAAGATTGTTGGTAAGGAAACACTGAATTCAGTTTTAAGGGCATTTGAGTCTGGTATTGGGTTTATTTTTATTAGAATGTCTTTGGATCTTTATACAATGTAATCTTCTTTTGTATACCAGGGTTTTCCCCAAAAAAGAGTCAGTCAGCTGTTCTCAGTACTGGCCTTAAGTTTATACATCTTCTGCACCTATATAAGGGCCTGGTAACACTCTCCCAACTTGCCATTTAGCACCATCCCCACTTCTTATTTCTGGTTCCATCTGATGCTAGACCCAATGGTAATCACGGAGCACAAAGCTTCAAAATGGTGACATGGAATCCCCACAGCTGTTGGTGAAGAAATCACAAAGGCAGAAGATGGCCAGGTAGATAATAGGGGTATTCTGTAGGTTGGCTTGTGATCTCAGTGGGATTTTTCCTGTGTTATAAGGTGGGGTGGTGAAGTGTAATGCACCTGGCTGCCCTGTCATGCATTCTGGCAACACATCTGGATTTTTGTGCACCTACAGCTGGGCTGTGAGTAGGAGCTATAATTTGTTCCTCCAGCCACCAGGAGTCTACCGTGTAACTTCCTCAGCAGAAAGCCAGACATCATCTGTACCTCTGCTCTTCGTGTTGGACCTGACCAAGGAAAGAGCAGACAGTGGTGGTAGTAATAGCAACAAAAGCACTAAGTGGTAGTGGCAGCTGATGGGGACAGAAGGTGAAGGCATATTCTACAGTAGCCCCAGGCTATTCCCAGAAAGCCCCAGCCAGCTACCCACCACCACCTACCAGTACTCATGAGACAGCACTCGGGCACTGCAGCACCTCAATCCTGCCAGTCTCAAAAATTCCAGACACCCCAGCTGTCCTAAGCACCTACTCACACCAGACAGCCACCTCAATACCTGCCCATTTGACCCAGCATCCCAGGCTCCCATCTGTTGGAGAACTCACATCTACCTCAGCCATAGCTACCAAGCTTCATGCTGCTCTTTATTCTAGCTGCTCTTGCTTATGGCAGAGTGTGTTGACCATAAGCTGAAGTTTATAGTTTATTTGCAAATATGCAAATTAGTTTATTAAACATTTTGTATAAAATCAACACAGCTGAACAAAACTTGGCAGCTATTAGGATCAACCCTGGCAATTTAGGTGATGAAAATATATTGTTGCTTCTTAATTACTGGTTTGACGGCAAACACACTAAACAAAGTTTACAACTTTTGAAAAGGAAGAACACTCAGAATATTTGCTTACTAACCAAAACTATGATTGTATCAAACTAGAAATTAATTTTCTAAATGTCTGTGTATAAAGTTCAAAGGTAATGGGGGCCATCTAAGTAACTTAGATGGAATGTCTACACCTGATATACTAGAACGCAGAACTAATAATCTGTCCAGACGAGTGATACTCAGACCTCAATGCTTCAGGAGTCAAATTAGCGATCAGCATTACCCAAAAGAGCCCCAGTAGTGTGAATTCATTGTTTCATTTACTATGGTATTACATATTCATATGTAAACAGTATAATAGGGAAATATATAATTTTTTCTCATAGCAAAATAACTGACCAAGAATTATTTTATCAATTACAATTGGTTAATAACATAAAAGCACCCTGATTGATTAATAATTACACAGTTTTTTTATATGTGCTTCAAAGAGCTGCAGGAGACACATTAAAAACCCACTTGCAGCTCGCAACCCTCAGTCTGAGTGTCACTGGCCTAGTCCAACATTCTATGGCCAATGTTAAATGCTTCAGGGAAAGCTATACACCTCCCTAATACAGCAATGGCTCAATAATGCATCATGGGTGAAAATTGCTTCCTAAACCCAGCTAGTATGCCCTCGCTTTACGGAAGGGGAGCAGAGGCTCAGAAAGGCTAAGTGGCTGGGCAGAGAAATGTGCCTTGGAAAGCTAAGGCTTGGCACCTACTCTGGTTAGAACTCAGCCTTATGGGTGCAGAAGAAGCAGGTGGGTGACAACTTTTTTCGTGCTGTAACTAGAGCTAAGGCAGAAGACAAGATAACTGAATTTCTTGGTCAGAAATGCACTATAACTGGGTAGCCAAACTTACTGACCCTCCAAGCTGCATACAACAATCTTCAGAAGTTTGAGAGCCGAGGCATACCTGCTGGGGCTCAGGGCTTCAGCCCTGTGGGAGGTGTCTGCCAGGGCCCGGGGCTTCAGCCCCAAACCCCGGCAGGTGTGCCCCACAGAGCTGAAGCCCTGAGACCCTCTTCCCCACTGGACAGAAGCACCTACCCTACCACCCCTCTGCAAGGCAGAGATCCCGAGCTTTCCCACCTCCCAGCATGGTAGGTGGAGATTGTGGGGAGGGCCTGAGGGCTCCACGAGTCGCACTTTAACTGCAAAAGAGCCACATGTGACTCGTGAGCCACAGTTTGGCCTAGGGTTGCCAACTTTCCAATTGCACAAAACCAAACACCCTTGCCCCATCCCTTCTCCGAGACCCCACCCCACTCACTCCATCCCCACTCCTGCTGTCACTTTCCCCCACCCTCACTCACTTTCACCGGGCCTGGTGGGGGTCCCTTTTCGACCAGATGTTCCAGTTGAAAACTCTTTGGCCGCCCCTGCACTATAAGCTCTGAAGCTTCTGTAATACAAAGAAAATTACCTGCTGTTGACAATGGCTGCAGCTGAACCAGTGAAGCATGTCGTTTGTTCTTTTTGCACTTGCAGATAGCTACGTTTATCATCAGTTCAGTTGCACCCATTGTCAGCAGTGGGTTATTTTCCTACAATAGTTGAGGTATGAATTACACAAGAAATCTGAATTAAATTCTCAGGAGAGGATTTCCCAGCCAGAGAGCTTATCCTTCAAGTCAATGATAAAACAAGGATTTTTGTCTTTGGCCAAAGCATTTGCTAAAAAACCTCCCTTGAGCTACCACTTTGCAGGTAAAAATTAAGTGACCTAATAAAGCCAGCAAGTGGTGCAGTGTCAATTATTTGACTGTGCCTCCAAGTACTTTAAAACACTGTATGTTTTTCTGTGGGAGTCTTGGCTCCATTGTAGCCAAAATCAGCTTGATTTTAAGGAATTTCATCACTGTAGAAGGATGCTCTTTCTTAGCTGGTGTTAATGATTCAGCCTACCCTAAAGCATTTTTTACAGAAGCTCTTGTTTATGTAAACAAAATTGGTCTTACAGCCTAGAATTTTCTTCCTTTTGAACATTTCTTAATTAAATGATCTTCCTGAACAAGCACAGAAAAACATAAAGAGCAAATCAATCTTAAGATGGTGAATGGGAGGGTATGCTCTTGGAATTTTGTTGCTTACAACATACAGCAATAAATACAATAATATTACACTTAGTGGGAGTTCATAGATTGGCAACTAAAGAATGACTAAGGGCATGGAAATAATCTCATATGAAGTGGCACTGAAAAACTGGGGACTGTTTACCTTAGAGAATAATTAAATAAAAAGGACCATAATGAGTGATATAGAGAAGGTAGTCTGAGATCTTCTGTACACCCTATTTCAGAATAAAAGAACAGGAGTCATCTTGTGAAACAGAAAGGTGGCAAATTCAGACCTGAATTTTTTTTTCACATAATGCAAAACTAGTCTTTGAAATTCACCACTGCAGGATATTATTGAGGTAAAGATCTTAGGAGGATTCAGAAAAGGATTAGATGTTTATCTAACTAACAAGAATATCCAGAGTTGTTATAGTAAATAGAAGAGAGTTTTGGAAGGAATCTAAGCTAAACTCTCCAATTACTGGGCATTAGGAGGAAATTTCCTCAGGGACAGCTATCTCATAATTGCCCACTGAAGGAGGGTGTGTGTATGTGGGGGGTAGGGGATGTTCTGAAGCATCTGGTGGTACTGTTCACCATCAGCAACGATGGACTAGATGGACCACTGGTCTGATCCAGTATGAAAATGTTTATGTTCATTTGGCCCAAATTCTACCTTTAGACATGCAATTTATTTATTTGTATTATGGTAGTGCACAGGAGCCCCAATCATGGACCAGAATTTCATTTAACTAGGTGCTCTAGAAACATAGAACAAAAAGACAGTCCCTATGCCAAAGAGCTTAGCATTTTCAGATCTCTGTGTGTGCTATAAATGCCTTTATTTACATACTCTTCAATTTTGTCAAATTTGACCTTAATTACTCAGATCAATTTAGTTACTACTTCAATTTATTCTGTAATTAACTCTCTTGAATTTTTAATTTCACACAACACCAGTTGCTTCTGGTCTCCTTTTAGCTGCAGTTGTCCTTCAAGGTCCTGAGTGGTCTGAGGTCTCTGTGCAAACGCATGCTTTCTCAGTGGGTGCAGTCTGGAAGCGTAGAGTGCTGACACTAATGATTTCCAACTAGAAGAAACGACATCTCTATCAATAAAAAAGTATTAACTAGAATACAGAATTGCTACTGAAAGAACCAGGTTAGTCCATGTTGGAAGACGTGCAGTGTTGTACTTTCTCTATGAAAATCAGGGGGGATTACTGATTTCAATGTTGGAGAAAGAAGAGCTACTCATACTATTGTCTGCTTTTAGAGAAACCAGGAAGTCAAACAGGAATAAAGGTGCTGTCAGTAGCAATGTGATAGATTCAGACAGTGGATTTAAAGGAGGATGAAGAAAAGTGGCAGATTGTGGGAACAAGGAAGGGGAAAAAAACATAGTCCCCTGACCTAGAAATCAGCAATGGTTATTTAGGTTATACTATTAAAACTCTCCTAATGGGGGAAAAAAAGCCCTTTTGTCATTTATTTAAACTGAACAAGACTGAACAAAGTATTTGAGAATATATTGCAAGGATCCACTCCCTGGTGGCAGGAGTGGGACAGGTGAATTAATAGGGGGTTTCCAATCTCTAATTCCTGTGATCTTTTTCTGTGATAATGAAACAATAGTCACATTTATAATATGGCCAATTATCTAGTTTCCCAAACTTTATCCGTAAGGGAGCAATACTGGGGCCCCCATGAGTAGGTCTGCCGAACATGTGCACCTTTACTCCTCTGAAGGAATCTTGCAAACTAAGCATGTCATTTATGCAACTACTCTCACTTACTGCAGCTGTAAATTACCTCCTAGCTTTACACACAGTACCACACTCTGGGGGTTATGGACCACAAATGCTGTGCTCCAAATTAATATACAACCCAGGTGCAGTGTTTGCAAATTATTGCAGTCAACAGACTTGGCTAAGTACATGTGTCTAAATGATCACATAGGTCTTCTCTACACATGCACACACAGTTCTTAAACATTGCATAGTACTTCTGTTAATTACAGGATAGAAGTGTGATCCTCCTGGAGCATATCTCATGACTTCACTATAAGGAAGATTTTTCTGTTAGATTAAAAAAATCATAATATATGTCACAGAACCATAAACAGCCTCGGAGCTAGCACAGCTAAAGTACTGACCTTTCATTATTGTCTTGATATGTCTAGAAATGGAAGAGATTACATGACATTATGCAAATACTTTTTAAGATGATTTTGATATTTTGCAGTGTTGTGGTAACTGTCTTGGTCCCAGGATATTAGAGATACAAGATGGATGAGGTAGTGTCTCTTACTGGACCAGCTTCTGTTGGTGAAAGAAAGAAAAGCTTTTAAGCTGCAAAGATCTCTTCTTCAGGTCTGGGAAAGGTACTGAGCATCACACCTAAATGCAAGGTGGAATGGGTAGTTTAGCATAAGTAGTTAACCCATGTTGTAAGAGAGCATTCAAGGTGAAGTGGCCCGTTAACACCTCTGCAGTCAGGAGGAAAAAAGGGTGGGTTGCACATTGTTTTAATAAACCATAAATCCAGTGTCTTTATTAAATCCATGATTTTTAGTGTCTAGCAAAGTTATGAATTTAAACTCTCAGGCTCGTCTTTGGAAAGTGTTGTGTGGGTTTCCTTTGAGGATGAGGCTTGAGAGGTCAGATATAGATTGACTGATTGTTTTGTGAACGGTGTTCACCCAGGGGTGATATGGTGGTGTGGTGTTTTTGCCTTTTATAATTTTTCTGTGTGAATTCATTCAAGATTATAGTGATTCTCATTTCATGCACATAGTTGTTACTGGGGCATTTAGTGTACTTTTTGAGGTATGTCATGTGTTGTGACAGACCTATGAATAGGTCTAACATCCTGGGTTTTTTTTGTGGTGTTAAAACTCCTGGATTTTATTTCTGCAAATGGACTTCAATCTAAAATTATTACACACATTTTTCTACATATAGTGTTAAATGTGTAAAATCCCAATCTTGTGAAAGGATATCTGCGGTCCCAAGTGTAGATACTTACTGAACTTCCTAATTCTATTTTGCAGTAAGGGCTCTTCCCCTGAGGCTTGTTTTGACCTTGAAAGAGAGAATCTGAACTCCATACAAAGCAACATTTGGTTTAGACAGATTTTGAATGTTTGTCTAAATTGAAGCTTAATTAAACTACACAATGTCTCCATCTTCCTGTTGCCTAAGTGACCACATAGCCTTTCTCATCTATCAAATTATACTGTGTACTAACTGGAGCTAGTTATACATTATACATACAATATATTCTGCATTATAGATACAAATATATTCTTCAGTATATATTTTGAGAGCTGTAGTTCATGCTGAACATTTTCAACAAATAGCAGTTTTATATCAGCACGTCTTTTTCTTTATGATAAAGAATTTTAATACCTTCTTACAGAATAATGTAATTTATCGTTGTTTTGAAGGACCATGCACAGCACTAGTGTTTTTCGTAGCTTTTACTTGATTTTGGAATTTGAAATATTTCAACTTCTTTGTGCATTCCAGCTTCTGCACTTTTCCCCCCATGCTCTGTTAATGTGTTTTTGATTGCTTATTATCTCTGTAATAGACACTGCAATACTTATTTTTACATAGACATATAATGATGAGACTGTTTCCTTCTCTAGATGGCTCATAAAAATAATAGTTAATAAAGGACTGTTGGAATTATTTGCTAGTGAGAGACACTGTATCAGTGCATTGGCTACTGTGTATCCCAGCAACACTTGCAATCTGAATGAAAATCCATTAGCGTTTTGCATTCATACAATGAGTGGGCTCTCTAGCTGAGAGCTGGAAAATTTGACAACTGTCCAGCAAAGGATAATGATCAAACCTTCTATGATTTGTTTTTATGTTAAATTTGGCTATAACACTATTCTTCACTATCAAACCATGATATGCCACGATGCTCCATAAAGGCTTAATTTATGATAAGCTTAAGTGACAAGCTATAAAATGTATTGTTTCATTAAAGAATAGATTTTTTTCTAGTATAATGACCTTTTAAAAGTAATCCATGCTTCTTCTTATCCTAGATATCAAATATTTTTTTAGAAGCTAACTGGGTTTATTATAAATTTCAAAGAGAGCTGTTTCCAAGTGCTCCAAAAGTATAGATATATTATTATATACAGCAGTTTTCTTTAACATGCAATAACTTGGTCTTAAAACCCCCTAAACTTTTAAGAAGAACTTCATGCCATTTATAAATGGCGGAATTTTATGTGAACTGGTGCAACAAAAGTAATATGCTTGCTTTTTAAAAAAATGTGGATTTTTGAATGGGCTGACCTGCAGGTTACAGCACAATACTTTGATGTTGTTTCTAGTATTCTTTCTCTGTTTAGAGGTCTGTCCAATGTTCAAGTTACTGTTAATGGCCTTCTATAGAATGAGAGGGAAGACTTTATAATGACTAGACCGTACAACTGGGAATCAGGGGAAAAAACAGTTTTTCCTATCTCTGCTACTAACTCGCTGTGTGACTTTATAGAAATAACTTTTCTGTCTATCAGACTTGCCTACATTGCAAGGGTTTTAAGAGTGAGAATTAATGTTTGTAAAGCATTTCTTCATTTAAAATTAAAGTATGAAATCTGGGTTCCACATCTGATTGAATTATTCAGTAGCAAACTTTAGTGTGTTATGGAAGCATGCTTGTCTAGTCCTGTGGTTGCTTATTGTGACAAGCCTCATGGAGGTTGAGATCAGACCTTACTTCTGATTTAGTTGGGCCTAATATTAGGTCTGTGATCAGACTAATCAAATATTTTAGCGTTGACAATTAATCCAATCAAAGATGCAGCCAGCAACCTTCAGCTGCAGGGATTGTCAGTCTATTGCAATCTAGCAAAGTATATTCAGTTTTTAAAACCTTTTTCTTTATGAGATTCATGTGCCCTCAATCACCATTTTTCTTTTTATAATTTTTATGTAACAGTTTTATAGGTGATACATACTAAAGAATCTTTGCTTGGTCAGCTAGTGCTTTGCTGCCACTCAGCCTCCATAACTTCATTTCCTTGTTGTGTACAAATCTCATTTGTAGACATAGGATTAGAAAACTCTTACTTTATTAAAAAAAAAGTAGCCTACTTGGTTTTCTTTATCCAGCAGAATCGCCTATCAAGTGTTGACTCAAATATATTTGTTATTAATGTCCAAATTCTGATACACTCTCTTGCGCAGTGTGGGGAGAAAGGTATAAGGGGCCTTCCCCTTGGCCAGTCCATGTAAGGACTGGGCAGAGTCTCAACCTCAGGAGCTACTCTAGCTCTACTCCTTATAGGAGAGAAATAAGCTTCCACCCACAAAGGGGTATAGCCAGGTATGCACAACCCATGTGCACCTGGGAACTCTGATAGGTAGCCTGCATCTTGTTACTCCTGCGGTGGTATGGCTCCACACCAGCTCTTTATAAATATTTACTTAGCACCAAATAGGAAAAAGGAATCTGTCACCTTCCTTAATAAACCAATATTGCCTATTCTATAGTAATGGCCCAAAACTCTGCAGCTCATACAGTATTTTGGACAATTAGTACACAATAGAGTATAATGGCTAGCAGTAATAGACAAAACACTGATAGCTCAAATTATAACAGGTACACACAATCACACTTGGTGTTCTTACATTTTTTGGAAAGATTTGAAATAACCTATACATAATAAGTGTCCAGAGAGAGAAGTTTTCACCAAAGAAAAAATGAGAGAACAGACTATGATATGACAGAATCTCCATTATGCTCCAGACTTAGAAGAGAGAAATTGTTTGGGACCATATATGGAGCTCAGTTTTGCAAAGTGCTGTGAGCACTTGCTGGGGTGCACCGAACACCCTAACCTCCCATTAAAGTCATTTGGAGTTGAGGGTGCTCAGCACCTTCCTGGAACATGTCCTGTAAAAATATACAGCACAGTAGCTTGATTTATAGCAGGTATACATAGTCATTCTTAATACAGTCTATCATGAGATATAAATCAAGAACTTGTAATTTCTTGAGTCCAGCTTCTGGGAGGAATAAAATGTAGTTTTAAAATTAATATGTAATCACTGTGTTTGGAGTTTTGTATTCTTCTGAATAGCACAATGCATAATAATACATGACATTTAGAATTCTCTGTATACATTAGTTATTTGTTATTAATGGTAGAGGAATTCAAGCTTCGCTGAAGGTTGTTGATGTAGGGGCACCTACAGAGAACAAACTAGTATAATTTACCATTTCTGTGGTAATTTGTGTATTGTCTACTGCCTCACAACTGCTAGGATTCAAAGAATGGAGCATCGATCATGGTTTTTTTTTCTGCATACACTGCACTTGTATACCACATAATTGCTTCATATTGAGTACTGGTTCCACTTTTATTATTTATCATGGCACCTAGGAGTTCTAGTCATGGACCAGGACCCCATTGTGTCAGGCATTGCACAAATACAGAACAAAAAAGGAAGTCCCTGCCCCAAAGAGCTTATAATCGGACGTATAAGACAAGAGACAATAGATTTGGGAGTACAAGGACATAATTAGACAATATTGGTCAGAATTATACGCAATGTTCTTAGCACAGCAGCAGCAAAACTGTTGACAAGGTTTTTGTAGCATCATGGCAAAGGAGTGTTTGTGGGTTTTGAAGGACGATGAGATAGCTTTGTGGATGTTTACAAGGAGTGTCTTCCAAACATGAGGGGACAGAGTGTTGAATGGATATGAGCCCTCTGAATGAGGGAACAGCATATGAGCATGAATGCATCTGAGCAGGGTAAGGTTGCATTTATAAAGGCCAGGGAAAAGCATGTTGCAGTAATTGAGACACCAGGTGAGAACTTGGATGAAAATTGTAGCTGTATGGATGGAAGGGAAAGGCCATATCTTAGGCATGTTATGCAGAAAGAATCTACAAGATTTTGACATGGCCTGGATTTGCAGGCTTAGAGAGAGGATGAGGGTGAGTACTAGTTTTGATCTTTGTTTAGGAAGAGGTCAGTCATGTCTTTGAGTGTGGTTTCAGTGGTATGCAAGGGTTGGAAGCTGGATTGGAAAGGATCTAGGATGGAATTGGAGGAGAGAAACTCTAGACAGCAATTATAAAGAATGTATTCAGTGAGCTTTGAGAGGAAAGGGAGATGGGGCAGTAGATGGAGAAGCATCTTCAGTTCTGATCTGGGACCCATATTTAGTCACTGGAACGTGGAGTCTTAACTACAGCAGCTGTTAAATAGCTACAAGTTTTGCTCTCGCATTCTCACCAAAAACAGCTTTTTACAGATGCATGGACACACCCACCATCCCTTACTTTCATAGATTACATTCAACTATCAGGTCAAATTTTCAAAGGAGTATCAACTCAGACACTGAAATTATGCAGCTAATCATAGATGTGTATGCACACTTTTGCATGCCTTGAACTTAAATGTGCAAATCCCTGATGTGTTCCAGCTAAGGCCAGATGCATATGTAACAATGACAGACCCCGGCTGTCGGTGGGCGGGATTGAACCTGGGCCTTCTGGAACTAAATGCATGAGTCTCTACTGTATGAGCCTCAAGCTATGTGGCTCTTATCTAAGGCTGTAGCAGACTCATTAATCTCTAAGTGGCCTCAGTGCCACTAGAGGGGACAGAATACCACATCCAGGAAGTGTGTGGATTACATTTTAAAAAAAGTGATTTGTAACCCAACACCAGCCAAAGCTGATCACTTGGAGCTACACAGCTCCTGTCTGCTAGATCCCTATGCAGAATATGTGTGTTCATATAAATACAGTTTCTTCCTGAAGTCTCTCCCCCTCCCCAACTAGCTGTCAGGAGAGAGTTCATTCAGACTCTGCTTACATCTCCTCCCCTAGGCCAAGAATTTGCCATCCTAGCAAAGATTATACCAACTGCATGTGTTCTCCTCAGAGGGTCTGAGGAAACTCACTATGGCTGCCACAAGCCTGTGAGCTAAGTGTATCACTTCTTCACTAACCACCCCAGGTACATTGTAAGTTAGTCTGTTTACTGGCCTTATAACCCTGTCGCACCTATTGAGAATGGGCATGGCAGGGGCAGAGGGGACTTCTTCATGGGCTAGGAATGGTGAGGGTTTCCTTGAGGGCACCCCCGCCACTGGGAGAGGCCCCTGTATCTCTTGCTCAGGTACTGACAGAGCCGTCCCTTGGGTAGGGCGAATTGGGGTGACCACTCCGGGCCCCGCGGTTTGGGGGGCCACACAGGCTGGTGAGATTGGCCAGCACTATCAGTCCCAGAAGACATAGGCAAGGGATCTAGGGGCATGGGGGTGCTGCAGAACCACCAGGCTCCCAGATGCCAGCTCTGCGTGCCTGGGACCTGGGGCTCTGCCCAGCCGCTGATTCAGAGCGGGGCCCCCAAGCTAGCAGGGCTGATTTGTCCCTGGCCCCGCATCCCCCTAGGGACGGCCCAGTGTACTGGAATGTCCAGGGCACCAGGAAAAAGAACAGGAGTACTTGTGGCACCTTAAAGACTAACAAATTTATTTTAGCATGAGCTTTCGTGAGCTGCAGCTCACTTCTTCGGCACCAGGGACACCTTCCACTTGTATATCCCCTCTGTCCTAGGTGTGTTGTCATAGGCATGTTTTTCTTCCAGGGGTCTGGGAATGTTGGTGGGACAAGCTCCTTATCCCAGGCTGGTCTCATCATAGGTTCGATCCCAACCACCAACAACCGGGGTCTGCTGGTGTTACAAGAGGGGACAGAACACCACACCCAGGAGGTGTGTGGGTTACATATTTTTCCTAGCTGAGGAAGTGCATCCTGACCTTCAGAGACGTCCCAGTTGAAATCCTGGATGAGTACCCACTTGTAACACCGAATACATGCAACCTTGATTGGTGTGCATGTATCAAGCAGTGTATATTTGGGCATAACATTGCATTTGCTTTGCACATGTAAATATGCACCCGCAATTTTACAAGATGTTTTTGGAAATTTGGCCACTGTCTACTGCAGAATGGTACAATGTAAGATTGTTAGTTGTTCCTGCTCAAAGTTTAGTGTAACACAGGTGCTAAAAAATGGTCAGCATGTGGAAAAATGTCAGATTATTATAAAAAATGTATTTTAAACAAAAAATATGACATATTGGGATGCTCCTTCATCCTGTAAGTGCGAGAAGTTTTTTGGCAAGACCATTATTTTTCAGTAATGTGTCAAGATATAAAAGTACAGACTTTTTCCTTGAAATGAACAAATGTTGCTGTATTAAGTATATTCAGGGTGCCCAAATGGTTAAGAAAATCCTTTTGAAGGTCCTTATGGGAGGCATACTATGTAATGTATATTAAGACAAATCCCGGTTAGAAAACTGAATAGCTGCATTTGTCAATCAAAGTGCAAAATATCGCTGAATTATGGTGGCAGTGACTTATTTAATCATGTATTCTTTTCAAACATTCTTTATAATTTTTTCATGTGTATGCCTACTTAACACACACATTTGATTTTCCTCATTCTAAACATTTCCACTCCTCAAGCACATAGTAAATTACACACAAGCTACTCCAAACTTAGATGGAGGCAAACCAAGAAATCCTGGAAATTATTAAACTTGTGCCTTTATTCAAGAAATATATGCATAATTTAGGGACAATGAAATAGGATTTGTATTAGGTTCTTTGGATCCACTTTCGTATGGTTGGTATTCCAGTATGCTTTGGAAGCAGCCAGTTGAATTATTGGTATTAAATGAAACCTAGGCAACAGGGTGTGTGGGGAGAGAGCTGGCAGAGAGAGAATGAAACACAGAGGCGGGGTCAGTGAGATGACAGACACAGGAGGTGAAGGGCAGAGGAGAATAATGGAAAACTGATGCAAGGGTTGCAGGAAGAGACTGAAACATGGAGAGAAGAAAGGGAAACACAATGAGAGGAGAAGAAAGGGAAACAAACACACAACTTTGTCATAAAAATAACAGGTGTCCTCAAATTTTGACAACAACTGCTGGGATGTTGTGGCACTTTAAAAGTACAGGAAAATTTGGGGATGGTGCCCTGCAAAAATACAGTGGAGAGGAAGAAACAGAAAGAGCGGGCCCAGTCCAGTGGAATGACTAACACAAAAGGATGGGGGTGTAATTAAGGCGTTTGGGCTCTTCTGTTGGCCATCTTGTCAGCAGGTGTTGAAATTCTTTGTAAAGCTTGCTGAAATTCGGCCGACTTGTTGTGGCAAGTATGCTTTGTTAACCACCAGAATATAAGGGAGGTGGCAGTGACTCTGGGCATTATGCTGTTTATGTTACCTGTAAAACAAAGCCTATGTATGAGATGAGTTTGGAACCCGTCTCCATATCTGTGAGCTTTGTGACAGGATAGGGCAACTGCTCATTCAGAAAGACAGAGATTGTTGAAAATTGTCTGCCGCATTACTAGTTTCTATTTGTTTGGGATGGGGTGAGAGTAGTTTGTACATATTGTAGTCAAGTAGCCATGTTCACTCCAGTGAGAATATTTAGAAAATATGTAAATGTGTAACAAAGCAATATGTTTGTTTGGAACTACAGAGATCATGCTTAGACAAGTGTCATAACTTGTTCAGGGTATCTCATAAACAACAAAGTAATTTTTGCTATAAAACTATTATAATAAACAGGCTAACTTATTTAGCCTACACTGATCTGTTTTCAAATTCTTATGCCTCAGATATGTAATTCTTATAAAAAGCATGTTTTTATGTCAGTGATGAATGGATTTTATACCACTAGAGGAATTTGCCTCATTGTTAGTAAATCTGCACTTTCCATTCCAGTTAGATTCTGATTAAAAAGGAAAGGGAGAAAAAAATTATAGAAACCAGATCTGGTTTTCAATGTATGTTCTCAGGAAAAGAAATAATTATGTACAGGATGTTAGGCTTGTCTGTTGTTTTGTTCTTACCAATATTGCTAACCAGAGTCATTCAAAAATCATGAGTCAGGCCCAAAAGATTTGTGAGCTTTAAAAAAAATCATAAATAAGAATTTTGCCCTCTGGTTTCTGAGGCATTAATGTACACTCACTTCACATTTCAAGATATTATCTCAACCAAGAGGCTAGAAACTTAAATTAAAAATGAAAGCTAAGATTGTCATACAATTCACTTAAGTAGTCACTGAGCCAGGTAGACAGAATTCCTCTATAGCCCAGTGCTTAGGGCACTCAGCTGTGGGGTGGGGTGACCCAGATTCCAGTTCTTGTTCCACTGAATATTTAAGTTTTTATACAAAGTGGAACTGCTTTGACTGGAGAGACTGAGAGACCCAGTAGCCTGGGGGTCAGGACACTCACTTACAAGAGGAGACAGCTGGTGTCCAGTCCCTGTTCTAGAGTGGGGATTTGAACCTTGGTCTCCTACATCCCAGAGGTGGGTGCCTTAACCACTTGGCTAATGATTATAAGGGTGGTAGCTGCTGTTACTGTTTTGCTATGTGATTCTAGCCCGAATATTTGAAACAAGAAGTTTTTAAAATATCTAAACGAACCCTTTCAACATTTCTGATTTTTTTAATTTGTTTGTTCCAACAGAAACAATTCACTGAAATTGACAAAAATGTGCAAAATGTTTTGCACCAGTCAAATGTGCATTTTCAACAAAAAAATGTTTTGGCCAATTTTTTTTGCCTATTTCTAATGATAGGTACACTGTAAATAAAATTCAAATGGCACTTTTTTCCAATCTGGCCTTTATTTTCAGTCATCTAACTTTCTATAATTTGCCTTTGCGGCTAAATTCTTATGTGTGGGGTCTCAAATCAGTAGTGAAAATATTTAAAAGTTGCATAGAGACTTCTAATGACTTTTGGCTGATCTGATCATAAAGTTAAGACAATTTTAAATGCTTGCTTTGTTCTAGAATAAATCAAAAATGGCTATGTTCTAAAACTTCAGCTCTGGCTTTTATGTTTTGTTGCCTTGAATGAGGCCTATTGCCTTTTTCCATGGCAAAAAGTAGTTGCTTTTGGAATTCAAGTCACAATCCCTTAAGAATAGCTTATTGAGCCTCAGCGAAGTGTTTGTTTTTCTTAATTTCAAAAAGGTAGAAAGTTTCAGTGCTTAGGATGTCTGCAGGTTCCATTTTTTTGAAAAGCCACAGAATCGTTCCCATAACCACAAATAATTATATGGGAGGACGGGTAATAAAACCTGTATAAGCAACTAGAAGTAAATATGTATTACCTAGGATATGTTGTACCTTTTCTATCTAAATATTTTTGGGTTTTCTATAATGTCCCTTGCTGCAGTATGTAAATGCTTCACAGATAAATTGGATCTGTATAGTAATATCCATAGTTAACTGCATGTTGTCTTAAGCTCTTTGCCTTTCCCAGGTTCTGGAGTACTTGTGTATGCTTGTGTATGTTTTTGTTTTCCTAAAAAACTTTCCTCCTTGACTCTCAACCTCCCAAAAAACCCATGCCAAACACCAACAAAAAATCAAACCTAGAAAACCCAGTTATGGTGGGAAAACTTTATCATTAGTTTATTATTATTCTTGGTGTGGACTGCCTCAGCACACTTTTTTTGGCAACTCTACAAACCTTTCTTAATTTTTCAGCATGTCAACAAACTCAGTGATATTACAATTTACGGCAACTTTCACAGCGTATGTATCTGTAATTTAGCAGTTGAATGCAGGAAAACTGATAAGCTTGTTTGAATGAGAGGCCTGTCTAAGGCTTAACTTGTCTGTACTAAAAGTAAAAACACATTGTGACATGCTTTTTTGACCATTTTCAATATAGTGAGCTGTGTCCACACAGCAGCTTAATTCATAAGATGTGTCAACTTTGTATCATCGTTCATTGTATTTTATATCTGAGAAGGTACTTAAATACTCTAATTGATAACATACTCTCAACCTCACCATTTTGATTGTGTATTCATGTGGAACTCTAGGAAACGCATGGTTGTTACTATACTGCATAGTGTGGTCATTCTGAAACTTCACAGCAACACTGGGATTGAACTCAGACATACTTCTCATCCTTACACCTACCAGTGTGTGACATGAGCAGTCAAAAAGTAGAACAAATGACTGAAATGTGAAGCAACTGTTTTGTTGTGTGCTGTGCCATAATTAAGGCTACGTTTTAGTCTCGGATATTTTTTAGTAAAAGTAATGGACAGGTCATGGGCAGTAAACAAAAACTCATGGCCTGTGACCTGTCCATGACTTGTACTATATACCCCTGATTAAATCTTGGGGGAGAGGGTGGCCCGGTGGGTGCTATGGGTGCTCGGAGGGGGGTAGGGGGTGCCAGGGGCACACGGCCCGAATCAGGACCCTGGCTGGTGATGGGGAGAGGGGCGGGGGGCAGAGCTGGCAGGCTCCCTACCCAGCATCTTGCGGCTCCCTGGAAGCAGTGATATGACCCTCTCTCAGCTCCTAGCTCTGCACGCTGTTCCCACTCCAAGTGCCGGCTCCGCAGCTCCCATTAGCCGTGACTTCCATGACAGACTTGCAGCCTGTTCTTAACTCTAAAATCTGTTTTAATATTTTCCCACTGTATGAATTAAATAAACCAAGTTAAATTTTAAAAAGTAAAGAAAACAGTGATCTTATATGCAGCCACAGTGACCTCCCACATGAGTCATCAGTAGGATTTTAAAGTTGGATCTTCAGTTCCTTGACTCAGACAGCAACCACTTCAGCTACTGGGGGGGGGGGGGGGAGTGAGAGTGTGTGTGTGTGTGTGTGTGTGTGTGTGTGTGTGTGTGCACGCCAGCCAGCCAGCCAGCCAGCCACTGTGGCAGGACATGACACACGTTTTGCCAGCCAAGTATTTGCTTATTGATAACCAGTGGGTCTGATTCTTTCTTGGATAAAATATTAGATAACCAGGCTCAATCAGTTTCTTAACTATAGATAAATCAGCACAATACAGAAAGGGTTAATGCTTTCCCCAATCTGGAGAACTGACTTGTAGCTTACATCTTGGCTCTGTTCCAAAATCATGAGCTGAATTTGGGTTAAATTTCTATTCCCCTTGTTACAATAGAGAAGCATGCCAAATCGTCTCTTCCCTCTTGTGCTGAATACAGGTATTGGGTGATGTCATAAGGTAGTGAACCTGCACCTATTCCTTTCCAGATCAGGCATTTGCCCCCTTTACTTGGCACACAAAACCCAGTTATTCACAGAAGGGGGATAGCTCAGAGGTTTGAGCATTGGCCTGCTAACCCCAGGGTTGTGAGCTCAATCCTTGAGGGGGCCATTTAGGGTTCTGGGGCAAAAATCTGTCTGGGGATTGGTCCTGCTTTGAGCAGGGGGTTGGACTAGATGACCTCCTGAGGTCCCATCCAACCCTGATATTCTATGAATAATTTTACTGGGATAAATACACACTCAAGCACAGCACTGAGTTAGTTTATTGGAAAGATAAAACACATTTAAGGGGAGAGGGATAGCTCAGTGGTTTGAGCATTGGCTTGTTAAACCCAGGGTGGTGAATTCAATCCTTGAGGGGACCACTTAGGGTTTGACCAGGACAAATAAGGTTCAAGTAGCTATTTAATGGGGGAGGAATAACAGGACACAATAGGATTAAATTTAAAGCCACATGGCTGTGTTTATTTTCTTTAATCAGTAACGGGGATGAGTTACAGCTTGGGCAAGGGAAGAACAAATTATCAACTAAAACTGTAATCTAACTAAAACAAAAGGGAAGCGAAAAAAGAAGGGGGGGTTGGCAATGAAAGCAAACACTTCTGCACATGCACGGAGTGAAGCAGCACGCAGAGAGAAGAAAGAAGGAGGGGGGGTTGGGTGTAGCAAAAGGCAAAGTATTTGCAGAAGTTACAAAATACATACCACACTTCAGATGCAGCTGACCAGCAGCCCGAACACCAAGTACATGACAGGTTAGTGGGACGTGATTTTATTTTGATACGACACGATACGACACAAGCCAGCAAAATCGGAGGAGGCTCCTGGCTGATAGGGTGATCAGGCCTTTCAGCTAACACGCGGGGACTCCTCCTGATTCTGGCGCAGGATACAGTTTTGTCTGGGGACCCTTACTCGTGCCAGTTTTGTATTGGTTCCCTTTTTACTTGCATTAGCACTGGATTGGCCCTAGCTCCTTCACCTTCCGGGTTCCGTGCTAGAGCCCCTTATGTCAGCAGAGGCTGCACTCGGCACGTTTCTCCTTTGTCCGAGACAAGCTTGCATGTCTGTATATGGCTCACAGGGGCTGCACCTAGCACTATAATATAGCACACGGCACTACGGTGTTACTGGGCAAAGCTAAACTTTCGTCTTTTGAGGAACAAGAACCTGACCCAAAATGGAGGCCGCCTGTTCTTTTACTAAAACAAAAATGGCTATAGACCGACAATTGGCTATAAAGAAGCCATGTTTGAGCGTGCATTTTTAGGGTTGCAACAGGGTTCTGGGGCAAAAATCAGTACTTGGTCCTGCTAGTGAAGGCAGGGGGCTGGACTCAATGACCTGTCAGGGTCCCTTCCAGTTCTAGGAGATAGGAATATCTCCAATTATTAAAAGAAAATTAATTATTAACCATTTATGTAAAATAATATTAGGGAAGGGAATGGGTATAGACCAAACAGGCCAAAAGGGATGAGAAACTAAGGAAATTCAACAGCAACAGTGAAACAATAGCACAATCTCTTTCCCCACCTTTAAAGGTGCTCAAACCCTTTACCCTCTCCTGCGGCCTCTAATCCCACTGGTGCTGCACATAGAGCTGAGATGTGCTAGCCTGGTGTGGTTGCTGCTCCTCTGGTGGCTGCTCAGTCTGTGCCTCCAGCCTGGTGGGGTTGCTGCTTACTAGGCCTTCACCTGTCCTCAGTACACACATGAGCCTCAGTACAAAGTGTTCACCACTGGCACCAGTCTAGCAGTGTCCATCACACGTCCTGTCCCCCCGACTCACACATCTGCACCTAGAGCAACACAGTCCTTCTTTCTTCTTCCAAGCCCTCTCTCCCCCCCACAATACAGCCAAGACAGCGCCCACCCTCTAGTTTCTCTCACTGTCACGGATTCCTTCAGCTTCATGTTTCTTTAGGCCATTGATCCTCCAGGACGTGGCTGCTTGCACTTAGGTGCCACCTACTGGGTTATTATAGAAGATTTACAGATTCTGCTGCATTACCACAAACCTTTCATCCCTTTTCTTATCAAGTTTCCTTATGTATTTTGAAAGTCACAAACCCAGCTGTATCAATTGTCCTTAAAGATAACCCCTATACCTAACATATTTTTCACATTTGGCATTGTTTCTGACAGGTTCTGCATGCACAAAGAGAGGTTATATACAGCTTACCTCCTAGTAATTTCCACTATAAAGCTTAGCATGAGTACAAAGCATTCTGGGAGTCCTGTTTATGGTTATACATTTTAGCATGAAAACAAAACTTTCTATAACTAGATGATATCGGCTAACATGCTAAACAGCAGTAGAATGCTGATGATCCAGGATTTCTAGGGTTCTGTTTTGGGCTTTAGGAAGGGACAGGAGTGGATAAGCCTTGGGTCTGCCATATTAGAGACCAGGGTTCTATACCCAGGTGTGCATAGAATGACCTTGCAACTTTTCAGTTATCTCATTTGCAAAATGGTGGGGAGCTGATATTTGCTTGCCACCTATGGTGAAAGTATTGGGCCTTGTTTATATTTCTGTATACTTCATAGTCATCATTGTGCAAGAGATTTCTACTGCCTTCCAGTCCTGTGTACTTTCCCTTAGGGTAAGGACATTTTGATGGAACCTCTTTCTCTACAGTGCAACAGGGAGACTGATTGAGCTGACATGCAGAATGTCCCACTTGAGAAATCAGATTCTTCTGCTCCAAGAGCAGAGGCCCCCATTGCTTGTGTTACAGGAGAATCTCCACTAGCTATTAGCAGTATAGGTCTGTGACACACAGATGAGTATTTCTGATTCCATTAAGTAGAGGACACTTGCACTCCATGTTTTTGTTTCTTCTAATTCTCTTATATATGGAGATATACCTATCTCATAGAGCTGGAAGGGACCCTGAAAGGTCATTGAGTCCAGCCCCCTGTTTTCAGCAAGTACTGATTTTGCCCGAGATCCCTAAGTAGCCCCTTTAAGAATTGAACTCACAACATTGGGTTTAGCAGGCTAATGCTCAAACCACTGAGCTATCCCTCCCCTTTCTTCATAAATTATATCAAGTTAAATCCTGTTTTCCTGCAGACAGATTTAATATATTTCCTCCCCATCCCTGTACTGCCCCAGAAATAATTTTAAAAGGCAGAGGGCAGTTCTGGCTACTGAGAAGGAAAAGCACGCAAGAGGTTGTGCAGTTTCCCTGCTTTGTTTCAGGCCACTTGTACCTATTAATACCAGCATAATTGCTTTCATAAGTGCAGGCAGAACATGCTCCGTTGTCAGTTGATTTTTTTTAAACATTTTAAAATCACCTGCCTCTGACAACTCATGGTTATAATTTTTGCTGACAGCAATGAATGGTCAGTGGCTGTCCTTGCTTGCAGTGTCCTGCTCAGTGCTATGTCACTGTATACCTTTGCAGAGTACTTGCAGTATTATACTATACAATATGAATAAGCAATTTGTTCCTGAATGTTATACTGACACTTAGCAACATCACTCTCCTGTTTGCTGTTCATGATATCAACAAAAATTTACTATTATTTAGCATTATACAAACTAGTTCTCTGCAGTGCTTAGAATTAGATACAACAGATGTTTATAATTCTTTTCTGTGGGCTATGATGTAGAGCAGGTTAGCAACCCCTAGAGAGGATGTTTGCTTCAGGGACTGCCCACTCTCTCTCAGTGACAGGTCAGACTCCTTGCTGTGAGGAAGTTGACTAGAAGTTTAAAAGAAAAATAAGTCTCTTAAAAATATTTTGCATTTCTGGAGGCAACTTGCACTAAAATTCCCTTCCCTGTCTTACATGCACAGTGGATTGAAATACCAATATTTGCCATGTAACATCAAATTCTAAATGGGCTCCAAGGTGAATTCAGCTTTCTGTGGAAGCCAGGCTAAAAGTATATTGAAATTAAACATTCCAAATAGTTTAGCTAGTACAATTTTTAAAATTCTGTAATAGTACAAAAGAACATCCCACAAAAAAACTCCAAGTGTTTTCTGCCTGGTAGAAGCTTTTTCATATTCTTGTAGTAGAAAAGTTCCTTTTTGTTTCATTTTACCTAAAGACAGGCCTGAGTGGTGAAATTTGGATTCAGATCCAAACTTTCCCAAACTTTAGAGATGTTCAGATTCAAGAGCCCAATTTGGACCATTATAAGAATCTTAGACATTTAGATCAGAATCTGTACTTGCTCAAAGTACAGAGTGGGGAACTGTGGATCTAGAGTTCTTATGCACAGCCATCTCTGCACTTAACGTTTGTGTTTTGAAGGCAGTTTTTGTTAACACATGTATGGTGTGTTCAAACCTGTGTCAGATTTTTTCTTTGAATCCTTCAAATCAAATGCTGTCCAATAAAAAAAAATTGTTTGCGCAGGTGTGAAATTTTCAAAAGACCAGCACTGTCAGAAGTGGGGATTTTCTCTTCATGCATTTTGGCTTCCAGATTGTGGCATTTTTCTTCATATAATTTCTGGATAAAACCTACACGAATTTAAAGGTTGAGAGTACATATCAGTAATCAAGGGTGGACTACATTACAGGAAAGTTGCAATCGTTCCCAGAATAATTATTATAAACCCAGGAAATTCAGGGTTAAAGAAATCCAATATTGTTAAGATACGGGAATGCAATAGAGTATACAAACAACTTTAACTCTGTCATGCAGTGATATCATGAAATAACCATCTGATTATGATTAATACATTGTAGAGTTAGTGGTTCCAGATTGAATAGATCTGATTTTTTTTAAAGTAGTGGCACACTTTTTTCTTCCCTTCTCCCTCACCCTAAATTCTAAAGCCCTAAGATCAGGAGGGACTTATCTTGGATGGCAGAACTTCATGCCTACTCTCTCTGTTGAGTCCAACTGGCTCCCTTCCCTAGATCTTCAAGTGGCAATGAATGGTGCCTGGATCCTCCGCAGCAAATGTTCTCTGGTGCATGGTAAGATCTACTGAAGCCTCTATCCTAAAATGATCTTTGGGATCAAGTGAGATGGAAAACATCCACTAGCAACTCACTAACTGATGCAGGACCAGGGAAATGAATACTTGTGAACCTGTGCTACTGTTTGTGATCTCAAAAGAGGCACAACTTAATCCTGATTTTGTCTGGGTTCTTTGTGGACCATTCTTACAGACTTAGCCCGGCGGTCTGGCTAAATTCCAAGGAGTCCCAGTGCTGGATATGTATTTAAACAGCAGCCTCACCTGGGCACCATACTCATTGCCATATTGCTAATAAGAGGGTACATGTTTAGGTCCTCGTGCTTTTGGGGGAGAGGGATAGCTCAGTGGTTTGAGCATTGGCCTGCTAAACTCAGGATTGTGAGTTCAATCCTTGAGGAGGCCACTTAGGGATCTGGGGCAAAAAATTGGTCCTGCTAGTGAAGGCAGGGGCTGGACTCTATGACCTTTCAAAGTCCCTTCCAGTTCTAGGAGATTGGTATATCTCCAATTATAATAAAAATAAAAAAAAACCAAAACCTGGGGCTGCATATTACAGATCAGAATCCAACCCCCCAAAGCAGATTTTTTTTTTTTCAGTCGACGAATGGGAGCAAAAATGGAATTTTGGCCTGTTGTCACATTTGGGTTTTGTGATCTATAGAGTCTGGGTTTTTTTCTTTTCATTGGAGCATCTGAAGGTTGTAGCACATAGAGGAAAATGAAATTTCAGAGGGAGATGTTATTTCTTCTCTCATTTTAAAAGAGAAGCCAGCTGTAGTTGCAAACTAATTTGTTTTTGAAATGATGATGTCAAGAAAAGCTCCCTCTTGATTCTCAGGGGTTTAACCTGCCAAATGTGAATAGATTCAGTTAATCACTAGACCAGCTAATTTTCAAATAATACAGAAACCTCTTGAACTGATAAGTCAGAGAGGAAAATTGATTCTGAACATCTAGCCTTTGAGATCTCTGAGAACATCATCTCATTCATAACAAGGCTGCTTCAAGGGCTAACAAAATTTTCTAAGAAATAGAATATGAAACCATTCTGAACACTTATCTTTCATTGTTGGGTGAATAGTCTGATAATTGTTTACATCCCTTAGTGCATTCACAAACTTGTATATGCCATAAAGCTTTAACATAGTGATGCAAGCTTGGAGAAACTTTGAGAAAAACACTTATTGTATACCAAAAGAGATGAACTTGTCTGGTATTTTATCTGTATTCCTTATACTATTATTGAAATATGGGTATTTCATATTAATCTTTCCTGCACAGACTCTTTTCTATCACAACTCCCCGATCCTTTTCTGCCTCCTTCCCTCTAGTCCACTTCATCATACTGCTCTGTCTTTATTCTAACGATGGTTGCGAGGACCTTCTCTCTGTTACCTCTCACAGTCTGATGCTATGAAAATTACTTATTTCACAACTTCAGCATTATGACTTCATTGCAGGGTAATTTAGAAGGAGCAGGTGAGCTGTGATGGAGTTAGGTAAATAGGGATGTATAAATGTAATGGTTTCAATTTCAGTTTACTCTGGCTTTAGTTTTACAGAAGTTCATAACACCCATATTCTGAAGTAAGTTCTTGTGGGTTCACACGTGAGATTGTGTGAAATAGTTGCAACAATTGGCAAAAGTACTGAAACAAGGGGTTTTCACACATCATTATAAACTCACAGATGTGCCTATTGTGCTGAAATTGTTGCCATTTTCTGAGTTTTGACTTAACACAAAAATGCAGGCTCTTTCCAGTGGTGAAAGTAGTCCCATTTCTGAGGGGGTAAAAAAAGGCTTATTTACATATACGAGTAGCTCTGCTTTTTTCAGTCTATCTCTGTTCCACGTTTGGAGTTACATATTTTTACTTTATAGAGTACAGGCAGAAGGGATCAATTATGAATGAGGAATAAAAAAAGAGTTCCACTGATGTGGGAAATGATGAATGCTTGAGAAGCAAATACCTTGGGTTTGGCATAAATTTGGCTTAAATTATAATTAAAAGCAATTGCCTTAAATGTATTTATAGCACTGTTAAAACTGTTGATATGAGGGTCTGCATTTTTAAAAGTGGGTATGATGTGTTCTTTTGCGACTGGCCAGTAGTTGCCCAGTCCTGTGTTGTGAGCAGAGAAATGCCTACAGACCTTGAATGTGACATGTCTTGAACACTTACCCTGTAGAGTTAGATTTTGTGCTCTCCATTTATTAGCTTGACTTTTTTTCTACGTATGTAGAATTCCCAAATTTTTAAAACACACAATTAGAAATATGACATTTTCAGATAATCAATATTTCCTATTAATAGGCACTCTGACAGGACATAAAGCCACTTTTCCCAACCATACCATGAAACTCTAATTTCAGTCATTTTCAGCCTCTAGCTCCAGATCTATAAATCCCTAACCTATCTAAATACTTATGAGGAAAAGATGGACTTTGCAGTGTGCCCAAAAGGATAACTATTCCAGTCTTTGATAAACCAAAGAGGGAAGTATATTCCAGAGTTTAGGACCCCTCACAGAGAATGTGAAGCCAGGAGCTTCAGCCTGGGAACCTCTGCTGATTTCCATTATGATAGTATGGAAAAGAAACTGTCTGTCAGGTAACTGGCCTTCAGAGTTTTGTACACCTTGAATTCCTCCTGGAAAAACACACTGAGCTAGCACATGCACAGTTCAGAGTATTGAGGTTACATTCTCCCTACATGATACCACTCAACAAGTGGTTGGTTTTTATTTTTTGCACTAATTGGAGCTTCTGTTGTGGTCCCAATGTGCAGCTCCCCCATCAAATGCATTACAACAGTCTAGTCTTAAAATGATGACGGCAAGAATGAGGATAGTTACATCTGTATTAGAAACAAATTTTTGCTACAGCTCGTATTTGGTTCTCCAAAGCCAATCCTAGATTTAATAAAATTCCAAGATTTCAAACATACATGAAAAATGGGAGATAACTCCCTCAATCATGGATTCAGAGATTCCTCTCATCAACTCTTTCAGTTACTTCTTCCAACCTGTTAACTGCATTTTGGTCCTGTCTGAACTCAGCCATAGGCAGCTTGCTCTTATCATTATCTGATTTCACAAATGTATTGGGCTCTTCATGTCACTGCACCAAGTCTGATTTGATCTGAGTAAAATCAGCATTCTGAATACACTACAAGTCCCTGTTTCCATACTACCTCTACTAACTGACTCCTATTTTGAATAGGAGAGGTGACAAAATTGATCCTCATGCTACCCTAATTTCTTTGGGGGTGGACGATCAGTTACCTAAAACCAACATTTGAGTTGATGATGAGGTATAACTCCATCCACTCCTGCTAATGATCACAGGCTTTCTAATAAAACTGTAGCTGGCTGGTCTAATAAACTAGCAGGAGAACTCTATCTTCATCCTTTGCTAGGAGAAAATAATCAGCCAGCACAATGCAGTTACAAGCCAAACATAGTTCTAAAACATAAATGATCAGAATCTAGAAAATCGGAAGATTCATGAAATGATTAGAGATGCCTTCTCAGTGACCTTCACTAAAAATGGGAGGTATGATACAGTCTGATAACTGGAAATAATTAATATCAAGCCATTTTTTCTGAAGCAGGGACCCCACAGTAGATTACTTAAGCATAGCTCCTCTGCAGGATTACAACCTCCAACAATAATGAATCCAGTATTTCTTTTCTGGCTTATACAAGTCTAGAAGAAGGTGATTCCAACTCGCACATAATTGCATGAAGTTAGCTCGCTCAGTGAGCAATAATGTCTTGAAAAATAAGGCAGAAGAGCCTTTATTTGTCTCCTCAGGTTATCACTCAGTCTTTGTGAGTGCAGACAGTTCATTCCGAATCCTAGTGATTTTTTTTGTTTTTACCTTCAAAGTAACTTGAAAACTTCACAGGGAGAAACTTGATCTATATTAGGAATGGGAGAGCTTCTACACCTGAAATAGGATGTGAAAATCACAGCTGTATATTCTGTCCAGTCTGTTGGGTGAAAAAGGAGATAGACTCCAGTTTAGGCTTAAACAGTTTCTTGTAGCCTTCATTATGTACTTTTTAAGACAATGCTATTAGCTCCTATGAATAGCATATATACTTGCAAAAACAAATAAGGCAATAAAAGTAAATGGCCAAATTACCTCTCCTGGGGACAGGGCGACTCTTTTCACATCTTTGGTCTTTGCTATGTTTTTCCCCTGTGTCTTCTCCACTCTCCTATTGTCAATCCCTTGTTCCATTTACCCAGTTACCTCGTCTGTGTACCTATCTATTCTAAACACGCATAAATCACAATGATTTACCTAAGGTAATATATTTTTGTTTGTCTAGCTAAAACTTATTTTTATCCATTAATGGCTATTAGCCAAGATTGTCAGGGCTGCAACTACATGCTCTAATTGCAAGAAGCCAGAATTGGAAGAAGCCTGTTCCATATACTTCCCCTGAAGCTCTGGTACTGGCCACTGCTGGAGTCAGGATACTAGGCTAGATGGACCATTGGTCTCACCAGATATGGCAGTTCTTATGTATTTGTATACATCTGCCATCCCTATTCTCTGTTGTCAACACCACTCTCTCCATCCAGTTCCTATCTTAGTTGTTATCCTTCTTACTGATCAGTTTTTTGTGGCCTTGGGTTTTGGCTTGTTAGTTTTTGTTGGGAATATGGGAAGCATGCCTTCAGCTAATAATTCCTGCTTAGCGCACTGTTCACCCTGGTATTTACACAGATCAAGTTTTTACAATTAAGACACACAAGCCAGGTTTCATGGTTAACACAACCGTGAAGCTGTTTCAGCTAACTTCTGAAATGCTGCATCAGCTGATACACATCCAAAAGCAAAAAATACTTAAAAAATTTCTTAAACTATTTCTGTAACATGATGTTATTTATATATTTTATTTATTTATATGTATATAAAACTGTGTAATGTATTTTGTTAGTCATATATACAACTTGACTAACAAAATACATTGCACAGTTTTCTAACAAACCTGTTTTCATACCATGCTGCAGTGTATGCTTGCCAGGAGTCAACTGTATCAGTAGTGTTCCTGTGGCATCACCTAGCTAGGTCTGTTTCACATCCAGTCAGGTGCCTCATCTTTGATAATCATAGAATCATAGAATCTCAGGGTTGGAAGGGACCTCAGGAGGTCATCTAGTCCAACCCCCTGCTCAAAGCAGGACCAAACCCAACTAAATCATCCCAGCCAGGGCTTTGTCAAGCCTGACCTTAAAAACCTCTAAGGAAGGAGATTCCACTACCTCCCTAGGTAACCCATTCCAGTTCTTCACCACCCTACTAGTGAAAAAGTTTTTCCTAATATCCAGCCTAAACCTCCCCCTCTGCAACTTGAGACCATTACTCCTTGTTCTGTCATCTACCACTGAGAACCGTCTATATAAGATCTTATATAATCCACAGTCTGTGGTAGTTTTCAGCCACTATGAAGTGGCCATCAAGGAACACAGCTTCTGTAGCTTGGTGCCTGAATAAGACCCTTCCAAAGTCCATTTCATCCTCTTTCTATCCGTCAACAACACTCACAGTTTCTTATCTCCCAATCGCCCTAAATACTGAACACAAATCTTTCCTTTCTTATGAATTTCTCCCTTCCCCAACCTCCTATAAGGACCTTCAAACCTGCCTCATTCCCGGTTATTATTTGTCACATCCCTCTGGAGCATTCACTTCCAGAAGAAAATTGAACAAAAAGATGAAAGCGACTAGATTAAAAAAAACTCTGCAGGCTGAAGTCTAAAGGAATAGATGCCTATTCACTGGAGCTATTGCCTTCCTAAAGTACAGGGATTTAGCTCCAGCCTGGAGGACACTCTTACACCTTCAGGCCAGGGATAAGTACCCAAATCCTAATTAGAAGGGATCTTGCCCAGTCAACAAGGAACCCGTATCTTTTCAAGACAGGCACAACTTTTAGGATTTAAGTAATCCAGCCCTACCATCAAATAGCTTCTACATCCCTTGGGCAGGAGGGGTAGTTTTTCTGGATCTCAAATTAGAGTCATCCTCTGTTTGTATTTACCAGCCATGCCAGTCTGGCCAATGTAGCTTTGTGGCTATTTGTGGAAGAACCAAAGAAGCTTTTCCCCAAGTACAACATGAACTAATTGCATCTTATAACCATTACCTAAACATTATTTTTGAGATTACTCAAACACTGTAGAATCCATGCTGAAGGAATATCAAATTTATGTTTTGTCAGGTCCCAGTAGCATACGATGGTATTTGTTGACATGATACCATATGCCTCATAAGGCTAGACGTAATTAGGTAGCACACTGTGTCATCTAAAGTGATGTGAAATGCTGTGTAGTGTAGCTACAGGGTTTGGACTCTCTTAGACGAGATCTAACCAGGAGGGAAAATGTCCACTGATAAAATTACTAGAGTAAGACTGATAGTTGCTTAATAACATTTCATTTAGTGTATTGTTTTCATTGACAACTTCATTAAGAATTGGCTCTATAATTTATTAGTGGAAGTGATGGTTGATTTCGAGATAACGGATAGTACAGACTTCAGAAATGAACAAGGACTCTATAAAGAGGTTTGCAACTAAGTGAATGATAAAAGATTTTTTTAACCTTTGTATTTATGATAGAATCAGTGGCAAATACAACAAGAGGCTATTACAGTATTTTTAATCAGAACAAAATAATTATGATAACTAAACCAATGCATTTTTCCTTATTCTTTTAGTGTTGGGATAAGATGTGATTTATGGAAATGAAAGACATGCAAATAAACTTTGTATCAGTATTATGCCTTGCACCATCAATTTGTATGCACAAAGAATTGGTCATTTTTGTCTTAATATTTGATGTCAACTTTTGTTTTCATTTCACTTTAAATTTTGAATAAGGACATTTACATATTGATGGCAGATAGTACAAATGCGGGTTTTATGTGTGAATATACATAAACATTTTGTATAAATATACATAACAAAGAGAGTTTTGCAGAAGATAACAGTTTTAGTCCTCCTAATGACTATGATCAATAAACGAGTAATTTGTCTCCTAGTGCTTATTGTGCATATCTTCAGTGAGTCAGATGTTGTAAAGATGAACATTGCTACCCAGTAATAAGCATGTGAAATATCAGGCCTCTTATTGTTTGATTAGCAGTGCCATTAAATTCAGTCAGAAATTTGCCTTTTACTTCAGAGCTAGCAAAGTTAGTACGCAAAAATATTAATTACTTCATGCCGCCAAACTGGTGTGGTAGCTGTAATTGTATTTTTGGTTTGTTCCTTTGGTTGGGATTGGTTTACTTAGTCTTTAATATTTAAATAAATATTTCCTGGCATTTAAAAAAAAGATCTAGCTGACCATCATCTCAGTGGAGCTGGGGCAATTCCATTGCAAATAGGCATATTGAAAGTACTGTGGCTTCTTAGGCTAATTATTATGTAGAGGTGTTCATGGCACATAGTAAAATTCATGGTGGCTATGGTCGTGCTATTTCAGATAAAGTGCATTTTCCATGTTACTTTTTTATGCATAATGTGACAACTAGAATCTGTTTGGCTGTTTCTGAGTTTGTTACTGAAAGTCTGCATGTTTGTAAGTTTTAAAGCATCGCTAGTGTTAAAAACAAAACAAAAAAGCAAAAAGCACCTATGTACATCATCTATGCATTCTATAAAAGCACACAGCCACTTAACAACATTTTCTAAAGTATGGAGATACATAATGTAAGGTTTATATAAATATGCTCTGGTATTTTTGGTGTTTTCATTCTTTTTTTAATCTTGGTTGACTTGTGCAAAGACTCATACCAGTGCAACATATGGGGAAACACACAATAGTAATGAGCATTTATTTGATAAAATGTCCTAGTAAATATAATTTTTAAGTTGCTATTGTGTCCCTAAAATGGATTATTTCAGAACTATTACTACTATTGCAATTTCATTTTTAAAATGTAAAGGGAAAACTCCACAGCTGTATAGGTTGCTTTGTACACATTCATTTACAGACAGAGCCTTAAAATTTCATCTGTCCTGGATGGGAGTGTGTGGAGTGAGTTTTTGTTTTTTTTAACTTGCATGCGGAGATCTTCACTGGCATTCTTTCTGCAGGGTGCAAAATTCTCTTTAGGACATAAGGAATTTCAGAGTTCCAGTACACTTATTCATTCACTATTGTGAGTGTTGCTGGGATTTATATTTCTAGTGCTTATGTTATTTTAAGGTATTTATTTCATGTATGCGGTAGATTTTTTTCAAAAAGTAAACTGGCCACTAATACACTAACGTCACTAATACACTCAACAACAGATTATTGGACACTGTTTTTAGTATCCAATACGTATATTTGAGGAAAAAAACCCTCTGCAATCTCTTTTCTGAAATACACCTCCTGTTCTCGTAGCGGTCATTCATAAGTGAGAGTTTTAACAGATGGTGAAGGGTAAATGGCCATTACAGTAATTTATGCAGTTAATAATTCTTTACTATAATAGGAATTTAGTTCAGAATAGCATGACTTGTGACTGGAGAAAGTCTTGACTATAGGAAACCTCACAGAATTCACAGAAATCCAGCAGGCATATATACCATGCAGTAACAACATGGAGGATTATTGCCCAAGAAAGATAAAACATAGATTGATTTGAAAGGCATAAAATAACGTCAATGCTTAAACATAACTTCAGTGCATTTCTACAAGACTCAATTTGAATTTTCTTTAATACCATTTTTCGGACCTGCAATTAGAACAATTTAAGTACATAAAATAGCTATTACCTACAGCTCTTAGAAACTATGGTGATGTGTGGTGTAAAACTACTAAGAGAGCTTGTGCCACTGAAATTTAATAATTCACTAGAAATTAAGTGGAAGTAATTTGTTATACTTAGACAAAGTTTTAATCATGAAAGCTCAGCTTTATTCCTATAATGAATCTTTTATGGATATCTGATCTTGCATTTAAAACCATTCTCCATTAATAAATCCTTTCTTGCGGGAGATGCATACTATCATGTCTGAGTTACTGTATTTTATTTTCTTCTCACATCCATCTGTAAGGGATATTTACACTTTCGTCAGAACAATTTTAAAGTTTGGTAAAGTATTGCATACTGCAAGGGAAGCTAATAGTGCTTATGTAGACATAGGCATTGTGTGGGAAGGTGCTTTAAACTACCCCCACATTGTTAATTTACCTAAAATCCTAATCTGTGACTCCTTTGCTATTTAGTCTTTAGCCTTTCCTGAGCAGACTGCCAATGATGCAAATTTGAATGTTCTTGCAATGTGAACTCATTTCACTTACTATTTTAGCTATGTTACAACCTTGGTATCCAGTGGCAAAAGACTAATGTATTAAACTACTCTGGCCCTACAGCATCTGTTTGATGTGATTTAAAACTGATCATATCCAGAACATCTTAGGTTTTTAACCTGCCCATCCAAAAATTTCCCAGAGTCCTAGTTTTCATAGTTGTTGTGAAAAAGGAACATGCACTATAAAACCTGAGCCCTTTTATATTATTATTAATAATAAATGCAATTGTGATCTCATGCTTCTGTTTTGGCACCCTGCTTATATTGGTCTTCTGTAATCCACTTTTCCAAAACTTCAGTAGGATACAAATCATGTAGCTTGCCTGATTATTTTTTCTCCCTTTGCTTTGCAGTTTACGTGTCTTCTTTCTTTTCATCACTTGCTGATTTTTCATCCATCTACATTAGCATGAACATCTATTAATCCAAGGAGTGCTTCCTACCCTTTTCTGCTAATATCCTGTTCATTCCATGAGTTCACTTTCTCACCATTCTTCTTACCACAATCCAGTTGTTCTATTTTCTCCAAATATGCCCCAGCTCTATGGAATACCTGCTATCTCTGTTTGTTTTTCTGACTCTCCATCATTTTAAATATGGTCTCAAACTCTTTCTTTATCTTCTTAACATGAGTTCTGATGATTTGTTAAATATTTTGTATGCCCAGTACTTTGCTTTTATTAGGGCCATCAATTTTCTTTTCGTATTCATTGTTTGTTACATTTGCTGTTTTGTCCCTTTGTTGCCATTACCCAGCACTTTGGCGACAAGGCACTATTAAAATAAGAAGCAACAATGTAAATTCACAGTGAGTATATTAAAAAGTCGGACAACAATCAGTATGTATCCATCAATGACTAATCCTATAACCTGCAGTAGAGGTCCTCCCAAAGTAAGAAGCCTAGTGGTCAGGTCTTCAATGTTTAATTTTCTAAAGCTGCTGTACTGGAAAACTAGAAATATGTGCAATTAGTAACAGAGCTCTAGAGGCCAATTTTAGGGTCAAGTAAGTAGCAGGAAATTATTTGGCACAGAAACACATTAAGAAATCTCAGGTTACTGCAAATGTATGCATCAGATATGTTTCTTGCACATCAGCTGCACCTGTTGCTGTCATTCACAAAGCTTGCATAGAAGGGACTTGTTTAATCAAATGTACAGAGATTATGATGAATGTATTCTGAAAAAACATTCTTGTACCTTTTTTTCCTGGTGATCATGGATATCATGTTCAATTGTGTAAAATAATTTTACATCAAGAAGTACAGTCATATGCAAAATGTTTCACATTTTCCTGTCTGATGGTCTAATGGTTTGCCTACTGCTTGACATGCTAGTGACCTGTTATAAGATACGGAAGTATGTTCCAGAGCTTGGATTAGGCTTTGGTCCAGCTACCACTAAGGGAGTGAACTGACAACGGAAACCCCAGCTCTATTTATAGAATCTTTTGAGAGTCATCAGGTGGTGGTGTGTGGATTTCCATTAAATAACTCTGCTGTCATCGTCAGTATCAGTTTGCAGTGTTTATTGGCAGAAATTCATATGCTTACGGGAGAAAGAAGGCTTTGACATTTTAATACTGAATCAAGAAAGTTCTTAATTTGCAGGAAGAATCTTGAAAATGCTTAATAATAAGTACTAAAATAAGGCTAGTGATTTTTTTTTCAAATCGAATGGATATTTAAAATCTGTTCATGTTCTCTTATGCTGTTTTCTGATATAGAATATTGCAGTCTTATCTGAACATGCTTTTATAAGTTAACACATATTATTTGTCAAAAGATTTGTTAGTAATACATTTAAAGTAGAAGAAAGTCAAACATAAAGTATGTTTACATGACCTATTGTTAATTGGATTATGTGATTGTGTTAGTATATCTGGAGCAAAATATTTGCATAATATAAAGGGGCTTAATTCAGTTCTATGTTGGGATCTTAAAATATGATTACAGAAACTGTAGATAGCTGCTGGGCAGTGCGGCTGCGAGAGCTACTGGCCTGCCCCGGTGCTCTAGACTGCGCGGGAGCGTGGTTGGCTCCAGCCGGGTGGCGTGGCTGCCAGTCCTGGTGCTCTGAGCAGCATGGTAAGCGGGGAGGGGGGAGGTTGGATAAGGGGAGGGGGTTCCAGGGGGCAGTCAGGGGACAGGGAATGTGGGGGGTTGGATAGGCATGGGAGTCCCGGGGGGCCTGTCAGGGGATGGGGGTGTGGATAGGAGTCAGGGGACAGGGAACGGGGGGGTTGGATGGGGGTGGTTAGAGTGTGGGGGTCCCTGGAGGGGGCAGTCAGGAGACAAGGAGCAGGGGGAGTTGGATGGGTCAGGGGTTCTGAGGAAGGCAGTCAGGGGGCGGGAAGTGGGAGGGGTCAGATAGGGGGCGGGGGCCAGGCTGTTTGGGGAGGCACGGCCTTCCCTACTCAGCCCTCCATACAGCTTTGGAACCCCAATTTGGCCCTCGGGCCAAAAAGTTTGCCCATCCCTGAGGTAAAGGGACCATCCTCAGTTTGTTTCTCTTTTTAGAGCCCAGGTTACTCAGCCTGGGGTGGTCTACATTGCAAAGCAATAGGGCATGAACCCTGGGTCCTAGCTTGACTCAGGCTCAGACCCTCCACCCTTGTGGTGTTCTGGGACCCAAGGTCCAAGCTCTGGGTTATTGCATGTGTGTGTGGATGGAAGGGGGCAGGGTTAAACTTGAGCCTGAGTTCAAATCCTGGGCTTACATTGCAGTGTAGGCATACCCTCAGACACACAGGAGGTTAGGAACCCAGATTCCTTTCACATAAGTTATTTACCTTTTGCCTTGTGGGAAACAGAGGGGTGGGGTGAACCAGGCCTGTTTTGTGGGCTGCAGTATTACTTGTTTGCTTTTTACATATGGACTGCTGTTACACACAGACAGAAGGGAGCATCTTCCCTAAGATTTACTGGTGGAGGACCACACCCCACACCGGCTCTACAGTGACATCTATATCCAGGGAAGGATATTTGGGAGGAGAGAGGTGCCTTTCCTCACCCCCACAGGGTGCCTTAGAGGTACAGCCTATGACAGTGGTCATTAAAGAATGATGGCACTTTTTGAAAGAGAGGTATTAACCCCATTTTGTTGGTCACATTTTAGATTGATTAAATACATTCTTCCTTACTAAACAAACAATTTGAACAAACAATGTGAAAAATAATTTTCTAAATCAAAATAAAGGGAGTCTAGAAATTAATCAATATTGTTGCTTTGATAAAATAAGTTGTGTCCCGGATGCTGGGACTGAACAACGGGATGGATTACTTGGTTGCCTTAGTCTGTTCATTCCCTTGGAAGCACCTGGCATTGGCCACTGTCAGAAAACAGGAGACTGGGCTAGATAAACCATTGGTCGGATCCATTATGGCCATTCTTATGTTCTTATCTACAAACATGCATTCATTTGCTTGAAACATGTACTGTTAAGTCAATGTTGAATATTTTCCACTTTGAGACCAAGACTGCCATATTTCATGCAGAATTCTCATTGACTTTAGTGGAAGTTCAGTGCAGAGAATGACTGCAGAATTGGGTTAACATACCTATTAAAAGAAGAGATATGGGTGTTTTCATGAGGCACCTGATGTAGATAGGATGTTTTTAATAAGTTTTAGTGGAGCTGCAACCCAGAATGCAGTGCCTGATGTCAGACAGTGTTAAGCATGAACATGTCAACTTTATCCTCCAAAATCTCTATGATATATGGATTTTGAAATGAACTCTCCAAAATTGTCTCCTGAGGAAACCCATGGAGCTAGGTTTAGTAGAGTTAAAGCAGGGGTCGGCAACCTACGGCACATGTGCCAAACGTTGCACGCGAGCCGATTTTTGATGGCACGCGGGTGGGCTGAGCTGCTCAGGCGGCCACCACTCTGGGGGTTCCCGCTGCTGGCCCCTTGCCAGCCGGGGTCCTGCCGCTGGTCCCACTCAGCACCCAGAACCCCAAAAGGAACCCCAGGCTGGCAGCTGGCTGAGACCCTAGCTGGCAGGAGCTGGCAGCCGAAACCACAGAGCGGCGGCGGGCTGAGCCGCTCAACTCGCCGCTGCTCTGGGGTTTCCACCGCCAGCTCCTGCCAGCTGGGGTCCCACCACCGGTCCCAGTCAGCGTCCACTGCCTGCCTGGGGTTCCTTCCTCCAGGCTGGCAGTGGGCAGAGACCCCAGCTGGCAGGAGCCAGCTGCCGAATCCCCAGAGCGGCGGCAGGCTGACCTGCTCAGCCCACTGCCACTCTGGGGTTCTGGATGCTGGCCCCTTGCCAGCTGGGGTCCCCCCCGCAGCCCCATTTACCTTGCTTCCGGTTGGAGTTCCAGCGCAGGCCCCCTGCCAGACAGGGTCCAGGCTTCCAGCCTTGCTCAGCCCTACCAGCTCCCAGCTCCACTCACCTCAGCTGCCGATCTGGGGTTCCAGCTGCTGACCTCCTGCCAACCGGTTATCAACTGATAACTCAGAAGCCTGTGTGCAACTTAAAGTATCCAAATACGTGCCACCAGACATTGGAAAACTCAGCAAGGAAAAGCAAGGGCAAGGATCACACTAAACTAATAAAATCTGCATTTTAATTTCATTTTAAATAAAGCTTCTGAAACATTTTGAAAACCTTGTTTATGTTACATATAACAGTAGTTTGGTTATATATTATAGACTTATAGAGAGACCTTCTAAAAATATTAAAATGTATTACTGGCACACGAATTAAATTAGAGTGTATACATGAAGACTCAGCTCACCACTGCTGAAAGTTTGCTGATCCCTGAGTTAGAGTCTGGTCAAATTATTCATTGTGAATAAATATCCTAGGAATTTAGCCTTTTCTGTTTGCAAATCATATATGAACCATTCATGCAAATTTGATATTAATTAGTATTCACCAGATACTTTGGGTAAACAATTTACAATTATTTCATTTTCTCACATTGACTATTAGCTACTGTACTTGTTATTTTGTGGTGAGTAATTGTTCATAAGGCATTGTTTCTGCCACCTACTAGTATGAATCGAACTACTAAACAGACAAATAATGAAAAACTAATGACAAATAAGGAATAAGAAACTGAGAGTACCCTAGTTTGCATACAAGTATGATTATATGTATAAAGAACAGCCATTCTCCAAACATTTTTACAAACAAACTTATTTTTTGCAGGAATATTTGAGAGTAGTGAATATTAAAGGGCCCGAAATATGATTTAAACTGAACAACGGTTTGGAATTTGAACAAATATTTGTGAACGTTGTTTTTGCAGCTAGCTCTAACTGGGATAATAAACATGTACACACATGTTGCATTTTTCTTTCACTGTATATGTTGCTTTCATTTTTTGTGAACCAGCGTGGGATTGAAACATTCATGACAATCCTGCTTTTAGTAGCTCACAAAAACTGATTGATATGGAGAGAGAAGGGCCAGCCTTAGGTATGTTGGTTCCCTAGGCAAACTGCAGTCTGTATGCCTCTTCCCCTCCTCAAAGTATTTTATCCCATTTCATGTTTTACTTTCCTATAGGATTATTTAATGAAACAATTTAATAATATTTTTTTCTGAATGATGTTTTTTAAGTATACCCTCCCTTCTTTGTGTTTGTCTTCCTTCTCTTTCACTTCTCATTTTTTCTTTGACAACTACATATCTTTAAAAAAAAAATTCCCTCCTCTTTTTATGTTCCCCAAACTTATTGTTCTGTAGTTTGTGTTTTCTCTCACCTTCCCTTCAATGGCCTTCTTGGTCTTGCATCTTCCCCATCAATTCTTTCTTTTCTCACCATCTCAGACATCCCTACTATTCATGCTTCATCCCCTAACAAAAGAAATGTCTTCACAGAAAAACTCACAACACTTCTCCTTTTTTCCTCAAAGGAGAGAGAGGCATCAAGCTAGCTCTCCAGGTTGAATAGACTGATTAGACTCTGATTGCTTTGTCTTGTCTAATTTCAGACCAGTCAGTGCCTTCTGAGGCTTTGTCTTCACTTAAGAACACTTAAAAAAATACAAACAAAAAAAACCAACTCCTCAAGCTAATTAGTTTGAAATGAAATCCTAGGGAAGACAAGGAAGGCTGTAGTTTTCACACGCTACCAGATCGAGTTAAAGGCTAGTTTTTAACTTGTCCTGCGAACACATGTCAGGGTTACCATATTTAATGTTCCCAAAAAGAGGACACTGCTGGAGGAGATGGGGGGGAGAGGTAGGTGGAGGGGGTACAGCTGGGGCTGCTGGTCAGAGTACCTGCGGCAGGGGTACTCACTGGAGGTGAGGGTGCTTCCTGTCACCATGACAAGGTGGCTAGTGCAAGCCCAGGACACAGCAACAGCTATCAGTCAGAGCCTCCCTGTAGGACTCCACTCCCCCCGGGGCTGGGAGGTGGGGCCTGGGAGGGCAGGGGAATAGACCAATCCAGAAGCACACGAATCAGGGCTATTTCTTAGCTGCCACTTCTGCTCTGCAAAAATCCTGGACATTTCCTGTTGTTTGAAAAATCCACCCAGACAGATGAAGCCTCAAAAAAACAGAGGCAAACCTGGACATAGGGTAACCCTAAACACATGTGAAAACTATAAACTGTCTTTCTTGTTTTCCCTAGGATTTTACCTCGAGATTGTTAACTTGACTCAACAACGCACCTTTTTTTGTAAGGAAGACAAAGACTGAGTCTCAGTCACCGCTTATCAAGGGAAAATCTTTTGGAACTGAAACTGCACTTTTTTCCCCTGGGGGTTTAGAGCTTCCATTAAAAAAAAAAAAGGGGCAAAAAACTTTTAAGTGCAGTGAGTCCAAATAAAATCACATCATATTTGATTAATATTTTTACAGTTCCCTTAAATGTGCAAGGCATTCTTACAGAACAAGACAAAGACACAGTTCCTCTCCAAAAGAGCTTTCAGATTGGAAGTAACAAATGAGGATAATAAGCAAAAGGGGAGAGTGGTTCGGCAGGACAAACAATGATAATAATATCACATGGTTACTCAGGTTAGGTACAGGCATATCTTGAAAGTTCTTCTAAATAGAGAAGAATACTTTAAGAATTTAGATTAAGAAATTTCAGGGTTTTTTTTATTCCTCTGCCTGTAAAGTCAAGAGCCTAGTTACTAACAGGTGAAATGTAATAGGAAGTCTTAAAAACCTCAAAAATGACATGAGAGAACTTCTCTAGATGTAAAAATATCACAACTGTAAAGTCTGTTCTCTGTGGCCCTTCTGTGGCTTGAATTAAAGTGAGTGTTGGGTTCCATTTGAAAGAGTATAAAACTCCTATCCTTAGCCCTATAGCCTCATAGTTAGGGTGAGAGTGATCTAAATGTTAAAAACTTTTGAGATTTGCGAACATGTTCCCTTATAAAACAGCAGTTGGCAGAATAGTCGAACAACAAATAAGAGTGGTCTGAACTCGTCACAGTTATTCACAAAACTTATTGTACGATCAGCTCTATGGCTTACTGCTGTCATTTGCAGTAAGCCACAGACTGTTCATCCTGCCATCTCCAGAATCTAATGTGATTGGTATTTATACTGGATATGTAAACAGTAAACAGTGGCCACTCTAGGTCCACAGAAATTTCCTGTTTTGAAAATGGGGAATTCCCTTAGAAGCATATCAAGTAAAGATTGGCATTCTGTGACAGAGCTATGGAGATACAGTATCGTCTCTACTTAAGACGCTGGTAAAATGATAATCATTCATGGCTTTCAATTTGGAATGCTTCATTTGAGCTGTTTATTCTTTGTAGAGTTCTCCAATCCTGTTCAGGATCAGTATAGTTTCTAAAGTTGCTTTTTATTGTGTAAGACATGCTTAGCTAATGGATTTTGTGCATGCAAAGCTAGAATAGAAGTTAGGCTTTCTTCCAGTTGTTGATTAGATAGCTTTTTGTGTCAATTCAGTAACAACATAAATATGTCTTCTGTTAAGTAATGTAGGTATACCACTCATTTCTTATAATAGTAATAGTAGGAAATTGATCCAGGTAATGTAGTATGTTGCTGTGCTGTAATTTTATTTCTTTGATTGCTGTATTGTCATCTCTCCAGCCCCCCAAAATCAAATGTACAAGCTAACAAACATGATTTCCGTATAATTGGATACACTGAATGTTACAGAATCCACTCTGTAGCGGAGTAGCCACTTCAAGTCTCTTTAACAAGATACAGTAGGGTTTGTAGATTAGCACTAATTAGTAGTTTGTTAGGAACATGGTCTGATAAAGCATCCTTGGATTTCCCTGAGTTGAGGAGATGGTGGCGGGCATAAAAGAACATTTTGGCAGCATGTTTGGGGATTTCTTTGCTTCTTGGGGAGAAGTAGAGGATTATTGTTGGGTTCCAACATGGAAGTTGTTCTGTACTGTGATTGTGCTGCTGTTTACCCTCAGGCTTCCCTGAGGTAGTCTGGGAGTAGACTCCATAGATGAGGGTTGCTTTATCTCTGGGCCACATACAGATCCACCTCAAATTAGGGAGAAGCTATAAAAGCCTCTCTTTCCATTTGCACAGCAGTTGTGACTTGAGCTTGTATGTTTTGTGCTAGTGGTGCTGATTTTAAACTAAGGGTACGTCTACACTACGGGATTATTCCGATTTTACATAAACCGGTTTAGCAAATCAGATTGTATAAAATCGAGTGCGCGCGGCCACACTAAACACATTAAATCGGTGGTGTGTGTCCACGGTCTGAGGCTAGCGTCGACTTCTGGAGCGTTGCACTGTGGGTAGCTATTCCGTAGCTATCCCATAGTTCCCGCAGCCTCCCCCGCCCCTTGGAATTTCCGGGTTGAGATCCCAGTGCCTGATGGGGCAAAAATCATTGTCGTGGTTGGTTCTGGGTACAGCCTCACCCCTCCCTCCCTGAAAGCAGCAGACAACCGTTTCGCGCCTTTTTTGCTTTGTGAACTGTGCAGACGCCATAACACAGCAAGCATGGACCCTGCTCAGCTCAATACCGCAATCGTGCATGTTTTAAATACCTCACGCACTCTCGTGCAGTATATGGTGAACCAGGACCTTCAAACCGAGGTGAGGAGGAGGCGGATACGGCAGCGCGGCGATGACAGTGATGAGGACGTGGACACAGAATTATCTCAAACCGCAGGCCCCTGCGCTTTGGAGATCCTGATGGTAATGGGGCAGATTCTATCCATTGAACGCCGATTTTGGGCCCGGGAAACAAGCACTGACTGGTGGGACCGCATTGTGTTGCAGGTGTGGGACGATTCCCAGTGGCTGCGAAACTTTCGCATGCGTAAGGGCACTTTCATGGAACTTTGTGACTTGCTTGCCCCTGCCCTGAAACGCCATAATACCAAGATGAGAGCAACCCTCACAGTTGAGAAGCGAGTGGCGATAGCCCTGTGGAAGCTTACAACGCCAGACAGCTACCAGTCAGTCGAGAATCAATTTGGAGTTGGAAAATCTACTGTGGGGGCTGCTGTGATGCAAGTAGCCAAAGCAATCACTAAGCTGCTGCTACGAAAGGTTGTGACTCTGGGAAACGTGCAGGCCATAGTGGATGGCTTTGCTGCACTGGGATTCCCTAACTGTGGGGGGGCGATAGATGGAACCCATATCCCTATCTTGGCACCGGAGCGCCAGGGCACCCAGTACGTAAACCGGAAGGGGTACTTTTCAATGGTGCTGCAAGCACTGGTGGATCACAAGGGACATTTCACCAACATCCACATGGGATGGCCAGGGAGGGTTCATGACGCTCGCGTATTCAGAAGCACTACTCTGTTTAAACGGCTGCAGCAAGGGAATTACTTCCCAGACCAGAAAATAACAGTTGGGGATGTTGAAATGCCTGTCGTTATCCTGGGGGACCCAGCCTACCCCTTGATGCCATGGCTCATGAAGCCATACACAGGCAGCCTGGACAGTGGTCAGGATCTGTTCAATTACAGGCTGAGCAAGTGCAGAATGGTGGTGGAATGTGCATTTGGCCGTTTAAAGGCATGCTGGCGTACATTACTGACTCGCTCAGACCTCAGCCAAACCAATGTCCCCTATGTTATTGCTGCTTGCTGTATTCTCCACAATCTCTGTGAGAGTAAGGGGGAGACCTTTATGGCGGGGTGGGAGGCTGAGGCAAATCACCTGGCCGCTGATTACGCGCAGCCAGACACCAGGGAGATTAGAAGAGCACACCAGGAAGCAGTGCGCATCAGAGAAGCTTTGAAAATGAGCTTCATCAATGGCCAGGGTACACTGTGACTGCTGTGTTTGTTGATGAACACCCCCCGCCCTTGATTGACTCATTCCCTGTAAGCAACTCCCCCTCCCTCTTCAAGTACAGCTTACTTATGCAAATAAAGTCACTATAGTATAAAAATCATGAATTCTTTATTAATTCATTATAAAAACAGGGAGAGAAGTAAGGGTGTGGTTTGGGAGGAGGATAGAAGGGACGGAGAAGGCCATTTAAAAATTTCACAGTAATGACAGCCTTCTGGTTGGGCTGTCCACGGGGGTGGAGTGGGCGGGTGCACGGAGCCTCCCCCCATGCATTCTTACATGTCTGGGTGAGGAGGATGTGGAACATGGTGAGGGTTGAGGGTGGTTATACAGGGGCTGCAGCGGCACTCTGTGATCCTGCTGCTGTTCCTGAAGCTCCACCAGACGCCGGAGCATGTCAGTTTGATCATGCAGCAGCCCCAGAGTTGCATCCTGCCACCGCTGATCTTCCTGCCGCCACCGCTGATTTTCCTGCCAGTCTTCCTGCCGCCACCTCTCATCTCGGGTGTCCCTCCTGTCCTCACGTTCTCTGGCATCTTTCCTGTAATTTGATACCACCTCCTTCCACTCATTCAGATGAGCTCTTTCCTTGCGTGTAACTTCCATAATATCCGAGAACATTTCATCTCGCGTCTTCTTTTTCCTCCGCCTTATCTGTGCTAGTTTTTGGGATGGAGGAGGGACACTTGAAAAATTTGCAGCTGCATGAGGGAGAGAAATATTTAAAAAGATACATTTTACAGAACAATGGTTATACTCTTTCACAGTGAACAGCACTATTCACCTTACATAGCACATGTGATTTCCCTACAAGGTCGCATTTTTCATCTTAATACTGAGTGCCTGCAGCTCTGGAGTTACAGATCTCACAGACACAGGTCCGGGCATCAGAATTCAGCTTGCATGCAGCCATGGTAAGCCATTGTCTTTCGGCTTCTGTAGTGATTTACCCCTCCCCCCAACGCATGGCTAATACCACGCTAGCTCCCTGCTAATCAACACCCTTCCCACCCCCCCACCCACTGCGTGGCTGGTAGCTTGGGGAAGATCCCCGCTGACCAAACACGAAAAAGATCATCGGCATTTCACTCCTCCCCTCCCCCCGCTTGGGTACGTGCAGGAAAGGTTTTTTTTTTAAGCTGCTGCAGTCCACGAACCCAGTAGGAAAATGGCCATCCCCCTTACTTAAATTCCTGATTTTTAACCAGGTTACCCTGAACGATATCACTTTGCTGAGGATAACACAGCGAGATAAAGAACGGATGCTTCTTGAATGCCAGCAATCACCGGGACCATACGCAGCTATGCTTTGCCATGCAATGATACTTGATTACTTGCTACATGCATGGCGTGGTAAAGTTTCCTACCATGGTGGGCGGAACAAGGCTGCCTTGCCCAGAAACCTTCTGCAAAGGCTTCTGGAGTACCTCCAGGAGCGCTTCATCGAGATGTCCCTGGAGGATTTCCGCTCAATCTCCGGACATGTTAACAAACTTTTCTAAGTAACTATACTGTCTGCGAATGCATCCCAAGTCCTCAGGGCAAATCAATCATTAAAAAACGCTTGCTTAAAAAACAATGTTTGCTATTTGCAAAGGTACACTCACCAGAGGTCCCTTCCATGGCGTCATTGTCTGGGATAGTTGCTTGGGAGGGCTGGGAGGAGGGTAATTCCGTCAGGGTGAGAAAAAGCTCCTGGCTGCTGGGGCTCATGGAGTGCTGTGTGCTCTCTGCTAGGTCGTCCTCCTCTTCTTCATCTTCATCTTCCCCGTCCGCAAAGTCCTCAGACATGGCAGAGATTACAACCCCCACCTCGGAATCCACGGTCAGGGGTGGGGTACTTGTGGCACAGCCCCCTAAAATTGCATGCAGCTCAGCATAGAAGCGGCATGTTTTTCGACCTGCCCCGGACCTACCGTTTGCTTCTTTGGTTTTCTGGTAGGCTTGTCTGAGCTCCTTAACTTTCACTCTGCACTGCACTGAGTCCCTGCTGTGGCCTTTATCCGTCATAGCCTTAGAAATTCTTTCAAATACTTTTTCATTTCATCTTTTGGAACGCAGTTCTGTTAGCACTGAATCCTCTCCCCATATAGCGATCAGATCCAGTATCTCCCATGCAGTCCATGCTGGGGCTCTTTTTCGATTCTCAGGAGACTGCATTGTTACCTGTGCAGATGAGCTGTGAGTGGTCACCTGTGCTGATGAGCTCTCCACGCTGGGGAAGCAGGAAATGAATTTCAAAAGTTCGCAGGCCTTTTCCTGTCTACCTGGCCAGTGCATCAGAGTTCAGAATGCTGTCCAGAGCGGTCACAGTGGTGCACTGTGGGATACCGCCCGGAGGCCAATACCGTTGATTTGCGGCCACACTAACCCTATTCCGATATGTTAATCCCGATATTAGCGCTACTCCTCTCGTCGGGGAGGAGTACAGAAACCGATTTAAAGAGCCATTAAAATCGATATAAGGTGCCTCCTAGTGTGGACGGCTGTGGCGTTAAATCGGTTTTACGCTCCTAAAACCGGTTTAAATGCCTAGTGTAGACCAGGCTTAAGGGTAATCCTTAGCTCCCATTAGAGACTAGAGGGTGAGTGAAATGCTAGATCAGAAGATCTTTATTACAGATCAGCAAGTAACCCAGGATCTAATCTGTCTGAGCAGTTACACCATGCTCATCGCTGTGGTGTCTTAGCACCTACCTCACAGGATCTGTATTACTTTTGGAAGCAATGTTGGCAAGTATGCAAGATGTTAGAAACTCTTGATTATAAGACATTTGCTTTGTTTTGATTGTTGTATTCTAAACTCTAAGTATTGTTAGTTGATCCTCTTTCATGTGTAGTCACCCCTGTGTGACAGACACTTCACCTTGCATGTTTTCATTACATCATATGATACAAACAAGAAACTTGTATTTCTGTAACACTTTGCAGAGTCTCAGTGGAATAAAGGCAAAGTCATTTATTTGCCACGCAACTCTTGTTTTTCTGAAGCTGCAGTTCAGTTGACCTTACTGTCTCTCTGTGTGTGTGTGTGTGTGTGTGTGTGTGTCCCCTACCTTTGTGCATTTATCAGACAGTGGCTTCAGTCATATGTTTATACCTTATATCTCTGATCCTATGATGGATTACTAAAACCAATAGAAAACCTTATGGCACTTTCAGGACCACAATGAAAGCATAGTTATCTTCTGAAGGCAGAAGAACCTCCAAGGCACCACCATACATCTGTCATGGCTACTTGTGATGGGGTGGGACTCACCACTGTGGCATCTCCTGCTGGCTGTCCTGGGGATTAGCTCTGTTCACCAGTGGCCCCCTCTTCTAGTGATGTCTTACCTCTGTCACTACTTCTGCTCGTGGGCCCAGGTCACTCTCAAGACCACAGTGTTCTCTTCATGATACAGTCCTCTGGCGGTGCCTCACTCTGTGCTTCCCCTCTTCCAGGAGAATGTTGCAGTCCCTTAGTCCAGCCACTTCCTCAGTGGCGAGTAGGAATGCGGGGGGGTACCCAGGCTAGCCCACTACTCTGGGTCCCGGCCCAGGGATCCTGTAGATGGCCGCTGCTTGCAGCGCCCCCTCCGACTCCTCAGTAGATTTCCCTGGGCCACTTCCCCGTGGTTCCAGCACCCTCTTTGCCCTTGCCTCAGGGTCTCAACCTGCAAATCCCTGCCGCCTGCCAGGAGCTGCCTTTAGCTCCCAGCGTCTCTGCCTGCAGCACTGCTCTGTCCATGGTGCTTGCTGCCTTCAGCCTGATTGGCTGCTGCTTGTGGCCCCTCTCTAATTGGCTGCCTCCTATGCAGCCTCCCTAGGGCTCTATTAACCCCTTATGGGCCAATGTGGGGCAGACTCCCCATCACTCTACTCAATTCCTTTCCTTGCCATGAAATGTGAGGCTCTTCCCAGACTGCTGTTCTGCATATGAGATTTGGGTGGTGGATCACTACACCTGGAGAAGCACAGGGGATGTATACTACCAGTGTGGGACCAATTGCTCCTGGCTCACTGATAGGGAGCAGGAGTCAGGCTTGAAGGGATGGTGGAGCTCATTCAGGGGTTAAACTTAGTGAGTTTCAAGCTAAAGATACACTTCCCACTCCTCTACTTACTCCTGTAAGGTACATTGTAATCTTGTTTTGAAAAGAGACTAGGAACCAGTTTCTTCCATTCATCTAGGGTTTTAGTGACTTGCTGCCTTTCCATCATCAGTGTGCTAAGAAAAGAGTATCAGGGAGACATGGAGATAGCCCATTTATGTGTTCCTCTCCACCCCAAGCAGAACCAGAGAAGAGGTTTGGTTCCCCTCCCTCCTACCAGTGCAGGAATTCTTGTTCTAGGAACCCAAACTATGATTGGGACCATAGACTTTTTCCCCCCACTGTGTGCTTGGTAAAGAGGAACTGTGGAGAGATGTCTCCACTTTCAGGCTCTAACCCTCTTTAATTTGTCTAATGAAAACAAAATGGCTTTTTCAGCATTTTTTAAAAAGTGTACTAACCCTGAATATCTTACTATCAGTGATGAGTAATCAACATTTGGGTGAGTCTCAGGGGCCCCAGCAGCTAATCTTTGATCAATGGGAATTATGGACAAGGCTTATGGTACCTGCCCTAAACATTACATTTATTCTAACTACAGTTGAGAGAAATGTGGTGATTTTTATTTTCCAAAGGTATGTGAAATCATTTTTTCACATTTTGTTTGGTGGATCCTGTTCCCTTTATTTTCACATTGCACTTCTGATTTGGATAGACCTTGTCAAATAATCCTGGAAACTGCAAGCTTCACATAGTTTTGATATGACAATAAAATAGGCCAGATTTGCTTAAAAATGGGCTAAAATTAATTAATAGTTGAAACCTAGCTTGAGTTTTGAATATATAACGAAGCTGTAATCCAACTGGTATCAATAAATATGCTTTAGGTTAAGTTGTAATTAATCTTATTGTCATATGATACTTGAATGTGAATATATTCCTCAATCATGCCATCTTGATATATTGTATGTATACTGAAAGGTTACAAATCTCTCTGTGAAAAAGTATTATCCGTTCATGTTGGCTTCCACAAAAATATATATCATCGGGAACTTTAATAGACACACAGTAAAGAATGAGTTTGAGGGGGGAATCTACATTTCTAATGGATTGAGTGGTACATGAGTTCTACATATTTATAGGTATGAAATATTGTTATGGCTCAGGGATGAACTGTACCTGTGACCTCTGTCTTTCTGTGGGTACCCTTTCCAAGTTACCCATACTTCTAGGTGGAATCCAGAAATTGACCCCACTTTTGACTAGATCATCAGTTTACAGCACCTCCAGTATACCAATGGCATTACCTCCAGCTGCTCCAGTGTTTGGTCCCTGAAATAGATTTCTCTCTGGGAGCTTGATCAATATGAAATTGCAGTGATTCAGGATGGCTTCTTCAAAGCAAAAAGTATTATTTTTGGTCCAGAGGGATATAACAAACAGACAAGCCAAAGGGTTAAAATAACAAAAAGCCTATGCGCATATCATTTTACCTACAACTTAGCCTTTCCTTGACATTTAAAGTAGGTCCCACTTGACCCAACCATGCGCCAGAATTGGGGCTGGGTGAGACAGCCTCTATCTCTGAAACTTCTGACTCTTTGACAGTCTGGCCCCCAGTCTGTATTTTTCCTTCCGCTATCAGGCTTTTATCCATTTTAAGACTTCCCACCTGAAGATCTTCTGAGGTTCTGAACAGGCATTCCTAATCTGGCCATGCTGGTTTATGTTTATCACAGGGACTGGAGATAGTCTTTCAACAGTGAATTCACTGTATTGTTCATTTAAGCACTTGGTAATTCAGTTAGTCACTCCTGGGTTTCTGGATATCTGAGGAGAGCTCTAGCTGGATTAAACCTTTGGGTTCCATAGAATCAGCCATACTACAACAACCATCATGTCCACACATTTCTATATATAAATATATATGCCCGTTCTGCAGCACCCCCTACTGGTCTCAGGTGGCTCAGTGGCATCTATCCTCTTTCCCTTCTCCCCCGGGCTCTTCGATACTTGACGAAGACTGGAGGCATATCTTGAAGTCTAGTTTATTAACATATAATAACTTAAACATATCTCTCTTTCCCATCCCTCAGTGAGTCATAATTCCCACTTGCTGGGGTCTGAGTGCTTTGTTGATTCATATTCAACCTCTGTTGTTCTCTTTCTAACCTCCTGCTGGACGGACAAACAGTTCCTCCTCCTGGTTCTGTCTTCACTTGTCCATAGCCAAATATAAAAGCTCAGCCTTTCTGGTTACTCCTCCAGCTCTTTTCCCTTTAGAATTGTGTGGTTTCCCAGGAACCTTTTCCGCAGTCTCTCTCTAAACTTTCAGGCCACCTCTCAAAGGCTTACCAGGCTGCTTCTCTTGGGAGTCCAGCTCAACTACTCGTCCTGGCTATTGCCAGCAGCAGCAGCACTTCCTGGCTGCTATTCCTGACTCTTGCTCTCTGCATGCTTAACTCTGTTTATATGGTCCTCCTTGAATTCCTCCCCCAGCTGGTGTCAGTTATTGTAATTAAACCTCCCTAACCCCTTTAGCTGGGGTCACTAATTATCACTGGGTTGCCAGGTCACAGGAAGGCTGAGCCCAGCTAGTCTTAAAGGGCCAGCTGGCCTGTGACTGTATGTAAACAGTCATAACATTACTATAGATATCTCCATGTTCTTCATAAGTGTATATCACTAGAATCTACTAATATACAAAATTAGTACTAAATTAAATTTATTAATTAGTCAAGAGTTAGCAAAGCACAACATTAATTTCACACATTAATTTTGCTTCTACAGTGTCACATTAGAAACAGGATTAAGGCAGTCCTTATGAGAAATTGAGTAGAAATCTTGTGTCTCCAGACATTGTCTGTGGTAAAACATGAAATTAATCTGTTTATCTAATACTGATTTGTAACTTTTATATCCCAAAGCCTTATTTCAATCATAGGTTTTGAAAACAATTTTTCTTAACTATTTTGCAGGCCATATTAAAGCCCACTGGAGGGGGATCCTGGGTGGAAATCTCCACCAGAAATCCCTCACAGAGATTTCCCTTAGTGTTATTAGAGTACTGATGGCAGAATAGTCCCCAGAAAAGAATGCATGACCGGGCACCAAACCTGACAGATTTCTAGGGACCACAGGAAGAATTATGTCCCCCACAGCGCTTCAGGCCCCAGCTTCCTGGTAGATGGTAGGTCCTCTTCTCCCCACCCATTCCCACCATTAGCAATGGCACCTTCAGGATCTTTGCAAGTAAGATCTGCAAATGCAAAGGGTGATGAAGTCTCAACCCTGGCTATACCCCAGCTCAGAGTTACTTTCTGTCCCTGCCTCCCTAAGCAGCCACTCCAGATATGTGGAGGGTACTGCCTTGTCAAGGTCAGGTAGTAGTGGAGGGACTATACCGTGGAGGCAGTTGAATCCCCCCTTTCATGTGGAACAGGGTTCTTCTATACCTGGATCATGAGGGAGTGTGATCTAGTCCAACATTAGTAATTAATACCACTGTATATATAAAAAAAACCCTGACAATTCAAAAAATCAAATGTACTTTTTTTAGTACATTTAGTACATTTTTTCAAATGTTCTTTGCAAATTGCTCAGTTTCATTTCAGATTCTCAGGCATTTGCACAGTATTGCAAAGGTTGCATGGGAATGTGTTTTTCATTGATTTTTTTAAAGATAGCTTTAATGTCAAGATTTACCTCAATAAAATTATTGAATAAATTGATGAACATGGCCTATGAATTTTCAAAGGAGTAGCATACAATAAAACAAATACAAGCTGGTTGTCAAACTCTCAAAAATAAGAACTATCGACTAAAAAGCTAATACTACTAAAGAATTTCATTTCTGCATATAAATTTTACATATGATAACTAATTCTAAACTCTATTTTTCTTATATGGTCAAAGTCCAATTAAATGATACCACGTTATTTAACAAGACAGCCTACCGAATTAAATCACTACAGATGTAGTAATAATAATAAAAAAAAAATCCTGGTAACATTTCTTTTGGTCTAAAGGTGTCTGAAAACTTTGCTTTTTCAAAACCTTATTTTTAGGGCAAATGGGACCACCACAGTTCCCCCCCCCCCCCTTAAACAATTATTGTGAGGGGCTTATGTTTTTAGAATGACAAGAACAAATCAACCATATCTGTTGAGAGACAGCATGGTAATGGAAGTGAAGTAAATTACAGACTTTTTTTCTTGCAACAGTAGTGCTAAGTTTTATAATTGTATATTATTTTTAAAGCTGAAATTAATAAACTATGACTATTCCCATTCGTTGAACTGGAATATACATTGGCTGTCTTGAGTCATCCTTGTCCTATTTCCTCCTTTAGTGTTGCAAATCCGAGGATGTATGGGTCACCGAATTTTGTATATGATGTTAGCCTAATGCCAGAAGGTGTGAAATTGGTCTACAACTAAGTCATTTATCACCTACAGAGAGAGAGAAATGATATGTCACATTGAGTGAAAAAATACTCTGACTAGTTAGAGAGAGGGACAGAATCAAACTATTTTCTATATTATTTTAAGGCCATGCTGAGCTGCTGCCTACACAACATTGTTCTTGGACTTCAACACTTGCACCTTTTGCATACAGGTTTTATTACAGCTGGTATATTAATTAGACATGATGAATGAAGGTGGATATTAGCTATGTGTAATCGACTATATCTTCCTTATTCATAGACTAGTTAGCTTTCTCATTCTTTGAGAAAACACTCTCCATATGCTTTTATATGCTTCATATGCTTATTCATTGTCATTTAACATTTACTTAATAGTCTTTAACATATCCACAAGAAATTTTCAAAAAGACATCAAATACCTGATTCTGACCACAGACAGGATTTATGACAGTTGTTCATCCATTGGCTTCAGTGGAACCACTCCAGTTTGCACCAATATATAAGTGATAAAAATCAGACCCCAAATCTTTATTGTCCAAGACTCAGGGGGTGTGAAAAATCCACATCCCAGGCAATGCAGTTATACCAACCTAACCCCCAGTGTAAATAGCACTGTGTCGACAAGAGGGCTTCTCCTTTCGACATAGCTACCGTCTCTTAGGGAGGTGGAGTGCCCATGCCGATGGGAGAAACTCTCCTGTTGGCATAGTAACATCTTCACTGAAGCATTGCTGCAGTGCAAGTGTAGTCTTGCCCAATATTTCAGTGCTAAGGATTGATAGCATTGGTTAGAGACAAACTTATTTATTAACCATAATTATTGTGCTGAGTGTATATGCCCTTTATTGTAAGTCAAATGTGCCAGACAAAAAGCAAAAAGCGTGCCCTGCAGATCTTGAAATCTAAAGTTATGAATGGAAACGATAAAGTCTGGGGAAGACTGCAGAAGGATTAGTTGCATCTAACTACATCAGAATTACATTCTCAACAAACTCTGCCTTCCCAAAATTCCTACAGAGGACTAGCACAGGTTAGTCCTATATGGGTGTATTTCACTTGGACTCCTCCTGAGGGTTGAAATGACAGTCTGGACCTATACATAGAATGCGTCCGCCCACGTGCACAGGCAGAAATTGTGGAAAAAGAACATCGCTTGCCTCATAACCTAAGTCGTGCAGAACGCAATGCCATCCACAGCCTCAGAAACCACCCCAGCATTATAATCAAAGAGGCTGATAAGGGAGGTGCTGTTGTCATCATGAACAGGTCTGACTACCAAAAGGAGGCTGCCAGACAACTCTCTAATACCAAATTCTACAGGCCACTTCCCTCAGATCCCACTGAGGAATACACTAAGAAACTGCACCGTCTACTCAGGACACTCCCTACACTAACACAGGAACAAATCAACATACCCTTAGAGCCCCGACCGGGGTTATTCTATCTACTACCCAAGATCCACAAACCCAGAAATCCTGGACGTCCCATCATCTCGGGCATTGGCACTCTCACTGAAGGACTGTCTGGGTATGTGGAGACTCTACTCAGACCCTATGCCACCAGCACTCCCAGCTATCTCTGTGACACCACTGATTTCCTGAGAAAACTACAATGCATTGGTGACCTTACAGAAAACACCATCCTAGGCACCATGGATGTAGAGGCTCTCTACACAAACATCCCACACACAGATGGAACAAGCTGTCAGGAACACTATCCCTGATGATGCAACAGCACAACTGGTTGCTGAGCTCCTCAAACAGAACTATTTCAAATTTGATGACAATATATACCTGCAGACCAGTGGCACACTATGGGCACCCGCATGGCCCCACAATATGCCAACATTTTTATGGCTGACCTGGAACAACGCTTCCTCAGTTCTCGTCCACTCATGCCTCTTCTCTACCTATGCTACATTGACATCTTCATCATCTGGACCACAATTTCAACAGCTTCCACCCCACCATCAACCTCAACCTGGACCAGTCTACATGGGAGGTCCACTTCCTAGACACCATGGTGCAGATAAGTGACGGTCACATTAACACCACCCTATACTGAAAACCCACCGACCTCTACGCCTACCTTCATGCCTCCAGCTTCCATCCCAGACACACCACACGATCCATTGTCTACAGCCAAGCACTGAGGTACAACCGCATCTGCTCCAACCCCTCAGACAGAGACCAACACTTACATAATGTTCACTAAGCATTCTCAAAACTATGATACCCACACACGGAAATAAGGAAAGAGATCAACAGACCCAGATGTGTACCCAGAAGCCTCCTACTGCAAAACAAGCCCAAGAAAGATACCAACAGAACTCCGCTGGCCATCACATACAGTCCCCAGCTAAAACCTCTCCAATGCATCATCAGTGATCTACAGCCCATCCTGGACAACAATCCCTCACTTTCACAGGCCTTGGGAGGTAGGCCAGTCCTCACCCACAGACAACCCGCCAACCTGAAGCATATTCTCACCACCAACTACACACTGCACCATAGCAACTCTAGCTCAGGAACCAATCCATGCAACAAACCTCAGTGCCAACTCTGCCCACATATCTACACCAGTGACACCATCACAGGACCTAATCAGATCAGCCACACCATCACTGGTTCATTCACCTGCACGTCCACCAACGTAATATACGCCATCATGTGCCAGCAATGCCCCTCTGCTATGTACATTGGCCAAACTGGACAGTCCCTATGTAAAAGGATAAATGGACACAAATCAGATATTAGGAATGGCAATATACAAAAACCTGTAGAACACTTCAATCTCCCTGGACACACAATAGCAGATTTAAAGGTAACCATCCAGTAGCAAAAAAACTTCAGGACCAGACTTCAAAGAGAAACTGCTGAGCTTCAGTTCATCTGCAAATTTGACACCATCAGCTCAGGATTAAACAAAGACTGTGAATGGCTTGCCAACTACAAAACCAGTTTCTCCTCCCTTGGTATTCACACCTCAACTGCTAAAAGAGGGCCTCATCCTCCCTGATTGAACTAACCTCGTTATCTCTAGCCTGATTCTTGCTTGCATATTTATACCTGCCTCTGGAAATTTCCACTACATGCATCCGACAAAGTGGGTATTCACCCACAAAAGCTCATGCTCCAATATATTTGTTAGTTTATAAGGTGCCACAGAACTCTTTGCCGCTTTTACAGATCCAGACTAACACGGCTACCCCTCTGATATTTGACTTAGAATATTGGTCATGATTTTTTTCCTCATTTGGAAATGTGTACCTCTTTTAGGGTACATCTATACTTACCGTCCAGGTCGGCGGCTAGCATTCGACTTCTCGGAGTTCGATATATCGCGTCTAATCTAGACGCGATATATCGAACTCCGAACGCGCTCCCGTCGACTCCAGAACTCCACCATCGCGAACGGCGGTGGCGGAGTCAACGGGGGAGCCACAGACTTCGATCCCGCGGCGTCTGGACGGGTGAGTACTTCGAACTAAGGTTGCGTACCTTAGTTCGACCCCCCCCCTTAGTGTAGACCAGGCCTTAGTGTATTCTCCCCATTATTATCTTTATTTTTTCCCTGTCCATCTACAAAATCTAACCTACAATTAACTAGGCAAAGCTGAAAGTGCTGTCTTCCGAAGACGATAGATCCTATGGCATGGTTGTGAATTTTGCATATCCTCTCTAGAATGTTGGATGTTGTGCTGAGTGGGGAATTCCTGCCATTTGAGAGAATTCACTACACTGGTCACTTGGTGGTATTGTATTTATTAAGAATTGCCAAGCACTTATACAAACATGAGGAAAGAAGTGTAGGGGTGAAAGTGACTTAGGGATAGTGGAAGAGGTTCACAGGATGGCTTTCATTCTGGCAGAATATATGCTCTTTCCCTTTCATCATTGGAGAATAAATAGCCAGATAAATGAGAGAGAGAAAGCTGTGTGGATGTTTTTAGAGCTTAAATGAGAGGTGCATGGGACCATAACTGAATATCAAATAATTAATTTTATCATTGCATCTGTAATATAACCTTATGCCCACTAATGGACCAATTCAGTAAATCACCATGGAGACTCAACTATCTTATTATCTTTAGAGAAAGTCTTTCCCAGATCTGGGTGAATCATATTGGGAGAACTGAGCTTGAGAGGTTTCCCTGAAATAAGAGGACTTCATTCACTAAGGCTCTCAAGGTACATCCACACAGCCCACGGCAGCTAGCCTCCCAGTCTGGGTTGAGAGACTGGGGCTTGCACTACCAGGCTAAAAATAGCTGTGTAGCTATTGCAGTTCAGGTTGGAGTTTGGGCTCTGAAGCCTAGGAAGGAGAATGGGTTTCAGAGCTGAGCTCCAGCCTGAGCCGCAACTTCAAAGCAATGTCTTCACAGCTATTTTTAGAGTGCTAGCACAAGCCTCACAGATCTGTCAGTCTGGGCTGGGAGGCACACAGCTGCGCACTGTGTGGATGTACCCTCAAGCTGATGCCTTTCCTCAGCATTAAATCCACACAGTATTTTTAAAGATGATGTTAATGTTTATATGCAAAATGTTGCAATATATAAATTGGTACAATTTGTATAATATGACATAAATTGAGCTGTGCAAAATTTATCATCTGTGTTCTTGATACGATTCTGCCCTGTATACTGAGCAGTTTATAAATTTATCTGAGGAGTGGTTTTAGGGCTTGCTTGCATATGAAAGTTAATCTGGAATAAGGTGAATAGTGAATTTAAAGTAGATTGACTATTCCTGATTAACTGGATGCTCTGGTTCCAGAATAACTGTACTTTATTCTGAATTATCTTCCAAAATGGATTGAAATAATCAAGTATCAGAGGGGTAGCCGTCTGGATCTGTAAAAGCAGCAAGGAGTCCTGTGGCACCTTACAGAGTAATAGACGTATTGGAGCATGAGCTTTCGTGGGTGAATACCCACTTCGTCGGATGCATCTGAAGGGGGTATTCACCCACGAAAGCTCATGCTCCAATACGTCTGTTAGTGTATAAGGTGCCACAGGACTCCTTGCTGCTGAAATAATCAAGAATACGGCACTCTTATTCCAGAGCATTCTCACATTGAGTTAATCAGAAATAGCTATTCCAGAATAACTCCCTTTGTAGATAAACTCTTACTAAACTCGGTGAAAGTTGTCTTTTGCGATGCTTCATAATGGGTATTTTACTTGAATCTAAAGCAAACAGTACAAAAAGGTTTGTTTGCATTGTGTTCTGGGGTTTTAGTTTTTTGATAAGTTTTCTATTTATTTTTTAGATATTTTTTAAATGAAAGTTGCATAAAGGAGAAATATTTGATTTTGTTACCTTTTACCAAGAAGATTATGCTGAAGTGATAATCCCATGATGTTTGTTTTGTACAATTAATCAGTCTGAAGTGACGTTGATTGCAGTTTTGTAAGCATCGTGAGTTATTTAAAATTTTTGGAGTAAAACTAATTGTGAAATTCAATAGTAGGCTTTTCACTGTCATTCACTGGTTTGTAATGTGGTCAGTCTCAAATGTGAGCACCCAGAGAATATCGTTCACAAAACATAAACTTCTAACGACAGTAATTATCATCTGATCTGAGTACAGGTGGTTCATTAGTCTAGCCATTCACAACAGGTGCATATCTTCTTCGCATATACTTGATTTTTTAAAAAATGTATTTAATCTTTTTCAACACCATTCATGGCTGAGGCTCAAAAATACAGAAAGCACTTTATTACAGTATATATAATATTGCATTAAAAATATAATTTGAGATGACTGGAAAATGTAATCTGTTAAACCTGAAATGTGTCAGGGAAACATCTTGGGTTTGAACATTTGTCAAATCACAGTCAGGTTTCTGTTCAAAACTTGCATTGTTTCCTGTTGGATTGCTGGGGACCCAAGGATTTCTAGGGTACATGGCACTGGGACAGTCTCCCATACTGATGGCTCTGGGGCTAGGGACCGCAGGCTTACAGGTCTGCAGCTGTGGAGCAACTGCCATACGGACAATTCGAGGGCCAGGTATTCCAGGGCCTCCAGATGCGGAGGCCAGTACTGGTAGCCCCTGACAGCAACTGACATGATTCTTGTCTGTTTCACTACTTGTTCCTAGCCATGGTAAAATAGACAAGAATTATGTCAAATTTCAGTCACCAGTTGCTGGGGTCCTGGGGAGCATATTTCATTTTGGAAATACCACGTGTCAGTGTTTTCTTAATGAAAGAAAATTTCACTGAATTTCTGATTAAGGGGAAAAAAAATCTTGTAAAATTTTAGTTTCAGTCCAAATCAGAACAAAACTAACTTTTAAATGTCAAAATTTCCTGCAAACCAGGAATCCTGAGTTTCAGCCATCTCTATTATGTTAGCGCATGATGATGTAATTAAAAACTATTTTTTTCCATGGGAGCCCATAGATATTTATTGTGACAGGGAACACTTTTTATGTATTTTGAGAATAAATCTGATTGTCCTTTGGAATGCTGTTCATTCTATAGAAATATAATGGTGCTCCAGATAATAGTTTCCAGATGTTGATCTTCACAAGCATGTTTTGAGCGGGTTGACTATGAAGACAAATCCAAAATACATAAAGGGAAATACCCTGTGAGGTGGAAGAGGTGTAGAAAATGACAGTATAAGGCTTGGCTGGACTACAGCATAACAAGAGCGAGCACCCATGTCCTCATTTATAGTCAGAGTAAAGCAAACCTAAGTGTGATATAAATCCTTTTGCCCTGGTACTACATAGAGATATTCCCAAACTTCTCTCTTGTACACCTTTCTTGTAAGGTGGCAGGATTGAACCAAAGTGTGTGTTTAATCATATTTGAAAGTACTGAAAAGTAATTACAGTTTTGCATAAAAAGATTTGGCTTTCTAGGTTCTTTCTAAAATAAGCCAAAGTGAAGATTTAAAGATGGAATAATGCAAACACTATACAAACAGAGGTTTACTACAGCAAATAGTAAAACACAGATATTAAAAACTAGGAGATAGTTTGTTGCTGGGCAAAAATCCACAAAACTATGTTGTTTAATTTAGGTTAAGAATCCTATTTTTATTTTGTCAACATGTTGTATACTTTAAGACTAGATATGTGGCCTTTTGTTAAACTCCGTACTAAAAATTTTAGTGTAACTAGTGAGGGCTTCTGTTATGATCATTTATACTAAATGAAAAGACATTAAAATATATTTTGCCAATATGTATTTAGATACCAAAAATTAATACACAAAAACACTAGCTGAGCATTTTTGTATTTATTTATTTAGCATTTTGGAGCTGTTGTCTTTTGCCCTGAAGTTAATATATATACGTATATGTTGTCTAACAGTATACTGCAAGTGACCTTGCACAAAGAGCTCAAAGTTTAAATTATGTTTCCTTTATTTTTATTAGTGACAGTTGAACCTCCAGGCATTTTTAACTCTCATTTGGTCCTCTGTACAGTGGTTACTCTGCAGATGTAGGGCAAATAGGAAGTATAAAGTTTTATACAAGTGCTAAATATCATCAGTGGCCTGTGCAAGATACCTGGGGAGTTGGGGTTTGGTGTATCTATTGTCTTAGTAAGCTTCTGAACCCCCTTGCTCTCTGGGATGGGAACTCAACCCCAACTCCCAAATGGATTACTAATGAGGAAATGGGCTGAAATGTAGGTAGTTTTTTGCCTCTTTGATGTTTAAAATTAAACAGAAAATAGGCACAATAAAATAATAATTAGAAATATAAAATATGCCCTCTTTCTCAGCCCTAACTCTTCAGATCATGAAGCATTGCTGTCAAAGAGATTACGTTATTGTATTAGTACACTCTGGCGCTCTATATCTTCTATGTATATCTTGCATCAAGACCTACTCAACACAAGGGGGCTAGTTATTGCTGCTCCAACTTGTATTTAAGGGGACATTCTAACTTACAACAGCTGGCTATGGCTCCTAAATGGATACTACTCCAGCTGTGACTTGGTATAGCAGAGCAAAGGTCCATTTCACCACCAATGCTGGGTTGGAAATGGTAGTTGGCATAAAAGTTGGCTCCACCAGCTCAGAATGCCTTTCAACTGGCAAAATTATCAACTTGGCAGTTACTGAGAAACTCTGGCGCCTCTGTGCCACTCAGGCAACAGAGGCAGGAGCAAGGGCAGAGAATCTGGCCCAGTGCTTCAGCTAGAGCTTCCTCAATATAAACAAGAGGGAACTGCTAACAAGGTGTTCTCTGCAAGGAATTTTGGAACTTGCTCCCTCCATGTTGGTCTGTCATCATCAATTTAACCTTCCAAGTAATTCACAATGTCCATCTTTTTTTCTTCTTTGTGAAGGCTGTTGAGGTGGGTGTGGATCGAGGTGGATATATATGTGGACAGTTCTTTATCAGTTTTATGTTGTAATTATAACTGGTGGAAGAGGTACCCAGGACCACTGGATGGGCACCTATAGATAGCCTTAAAAAACTTAATTAATAAAAATAAATACATCTGACACAGTGTTCTGCCTCTAATTTCTGAGGCCTGTTCATAGAATCATAGAATATCAGGGCTGAAGGGACCTCAGGAGGTCATATAGTCAAACCCCCTGCTCAAAGCAGGACCAATTCCCAACTAAATCATCCCAGCCAGGGCTTTGTCAAGCCTGACCTTAAAAACCTCTAAGGAAGGAGATTCCACCACCTCCCTAGGTAACCCATTGCAGTGCTTCACCACCCTCCTAGTAAAAAAGTTTTTCCTAATATCCAACCTAAACCTCCCCCAATGCAACTTGAGACCATTACTCCTTGTTCTGTCATCTGGTACCACTGAGAACAGTCTATTTAAGGGGGCATTCTGATATTTTTGAATTTCATTGGGGGGCATAAAAGCAATGAAATTAGTTGCTTGTTATGCGGTTGTTACCTAAGTGTAACTATGTATGTGGGAAATATATGACAATAATCTCTTCTGAACTTTGCCCAAATAAATATTGCATTTTATTGCTAACTTGACATTTTTCTTCTATGTTCCTATATCTGAGAGAAATGTCTGACATTCTTGTAGAAAAATGACACAAGTCAACACTTTTCTTATTTTTGTGAAAGAATTTAATGATGAGAAAGTAATGTAGAGTGAAGAAAGCAAAGCAATCTCAGGTGTTCCATTGTTAGGACCATCTGTTCTGATTTGTCTCATGGTATATATTGTTACTTAGATTGCAGCATTATTTCTCTTTTAGTGAATAGATTGAAACAACAATTACTTGCAGCTGTATGAGAAAATAGGGACTTTCTAAATGCTGAGCTTTATATAGAAAGTCTGTATGTTGGCGCTTAATTCTGAGCTGACTCAATTATTTCAAATGGAAAAGTATAAAAAATAATGAAAGGTGTCTAAACTTTCTGTGGGCACAAATATTTCATTACTAGATTTTTTTATCTTTGGCTGAAATAACTAAATACATCCAGTAGGATTCCAGTTATGTAAATTGAATGAGGGATGTAAAATTTCTTCAGACATGAGACAGCTTTTCTTGTAAGTGAAAAAGATGCCTGGAAAACCACAGCTATCTGAATGTAGATTAGAAGGTTTCTACTCTAATGCAATGAACATTCTTCATGGCTGGAGACAGATGAGGATGGGTAGGCTGTGGCCACCAGAGAGAAGAGGACCAGGAGGAATTTCACACAGCTAGAAGATTCCATTCGATACCAGGTACTCAACCTGGAAACAGTGGAAGATACCTTTCAAGATTTAGCTGATTCAAGGGAATGAAGAGATGTGCAGGACATACCTGTGGATGGCAGCTAGGCCCAACCTGTAAGAGAACCAAGCTTGCCCACAAAGAGTTCTCTATTAATCCAAGGAAGACCAACTATCCTTGTTGGGTATCAGAGGGGTAGCCGTGTTAGTCTGGATCTGTAAAAGTGACAAAGAGTTCTGTGGCACCTTATAGACTAACAAACGTATTGGATCATGAGCTTTCGTGGGTGGAGCTCATGCTCCAATACGTTTGTTAGTCTATAAGATGCCACAGAACTCTTTGCCGCTTTTACCTATCCTTGTTGGGGATTCAATAATCAGAAAAATCAAAAGAACATTCTGCAAGGACAAGCAGACAACTTGGCAGGGTTCTGTCTTGCCAGATTGAAGATACGAGATGTCACTCTAAGATTGGATGGGCTTCTGAAGTCAATGGGCAGGGATTGATGATAGTTCTACTAATAATGAATAATACTGCATAGCGGGTTGTCTTGCAGAGAATAGATGATTTCAGGGAACTTGGAAGCATGAGAGCCTTCCTGTCCTGCAAATAAAGGAAGACAAGGCACAAGATTCTGGAAGTGGACCACTGGCTAGGTAAGTGGTATAGGCTGGAGGGTTTTGGTTTTGTGGAACTTTGGTCCACCTTCTGTAAGGAGAGGAGGCTGTATACTTTAGATGGCTTCGACATGAGTAGAAGGGGAAACAACCTCCTCAGGGACAGATTGATCAAGGTAGTTAAGAGTGAATTAAACTTGATAACAAAAGGGAGAATAAAAAGAGGGATGATACGAGCACTCATTTAGCACAGGTTGGAACCTTTTGATCTGCAGCAAAGATCACAGACTGCTTTAGCTCACAGAGTGACTGATAGCAATACTAGGCTGTCATCCTCTACATGGACCAGCCATTAGAGGGGGTGAGACAAAGACTTTGCTAGTTGTTTTCACAGATATTTGCTGACAGCAGAGGAATGGTGAGATTTGGGAATCTTGGATTGCATTCTGGGCTCCTAGAGGGAGTATTCTCTAGTGGATGCAGACCATTCTGTCTCTGTTCCCCAGAAGTTCAACCTCTTTTTTGCCCTTGCCTCTTCTCATCAATCTCCTTATCCTAACCCCCTCCCCATCACCCACTGCCCAGCTCCTCATCCCAATTTTAACTCCTTGCCCAACCAGGTTCAGTCTACCCTTCTGGGCTCTTCATTCAAATCCTAGTTTTCCCCCAGCTTCCAAGGCCCTCCACTCCCAATTCTGGTTCCCTCCTAGGTCCCTTGCCCAGTCTCCTTGCTGTTGTAGGAAATATTTTCAAAGAGTTGCATAGCAGTTTTAGATATGACTCCCATAATAGTTAGTGTGAGTATGCTAACAAAATTCTACATAGTCCTTTGAAAAAACAGCTTATTTTTATTATAATTTTGTAGCTACGATCCTTTTATTTCTCAGCAAGTACCTACAATGGCAGTTCAATGATTTTTGGGTTTGTTCATCCTTATTTTTGAGAAAAAGTATTGAAGACATGGATTTGGGTTGGAGCATGTTGCATGTTCCAACCTGAATTATCCAAGTAAATGTAGTGGTGTCTATCTTTCTCCACTAGTTCAAGCTAAAGATGTAAAACTGGTTGCATTATTAAATACAGCCTCTGTACAGATTCAAATGTATTATATACCTTTAGACTGTGGTTCTCAATTCTGGGCTGTATGTACTGTACCACAAGAAAATGCAAAAACCTCAGATGGAGTATCCACAGCAACATAAATCAAGAGCATCATGTAGCAGTTTCATTTAGATCCTGAGTGTGCTGGAAAACTGGTGTATTGAGCAGAAGCAATGGTAGCTGCTGAACATGCATGTATTGATTCAGTATGATCACTGACTCACTGCTCAGCAACTCAGTCATTGTTCCATTAAAATTGATTTTTGTAGATATTTTTGCCTGCCACTGCACACAGCAATCTCACTTCAAGGAAGGTGTGGTGGAAAGATAACTATATATGAAAGGATAAATTATTTCTGAAAGGATATTAATGCAAGATTTCTTGTATTTTTAGTGTTTATATTATTTAGGAATGGATAACAGCCACCGGTGTTATCTTGGTGTTAACTTGGAGGGGGAGAGACAGAGGTCTATGACCCTCCCACTTTTTAACAAAAGAAACATAAGCACAGAAATCATGTCTCCCGCAGATTTCCCCTCCATCCCAGAATAATAGATTCTGCTAGGGAGGTGCTGCAATTACACATTCACCCACCAGGTGCTGTTGTGGTGCCAGATGAGAGGACAGCGGGCTCACCGCTAGAACAGCGATCCGCAAAGAGAGTGGGGACACTTTGGCATTGGACCCCTCCCCCACTTCTACAAATGTTCTGGTGCCCTTGCTGAGAGCAACCCTAACTCCATGTTAAAATGTTTTTTGTGTCAGTGTTTTCTTTGTTGTTGTGTGTGTTTTAGTGTAAGTAGAGCATTATTACTCCAGTGAGCACATGAACAGAACCTAAATGAGTTTGATTCTTTTTTATTAAGTAGATATTGTTAAATAGGAATGTTTAAATTGTTTCTCGGGGAACAGATTAAAGAGTTCAGTATTTAAAAACAAAAAAAATTCTTCCATCTAATGAGGAAATTAAGCTGAATTTTTGCTTCTTATAGTGACAGAAGAGAATAAGAGAATTTCCTGTAAGGAGACTTTTTAGATCTAGTGCACCAATATTTCCTTCAAAAGCAGGGGATCTTAAGCTGAAGAGTGCAACCACCATGCCCATCTCATATTCCTAAAGTGGAAAATAGTCACGACGGGGTCCCAGTATGGCTTTAAGGAAGCTGCATTATTAAAAAGGTTGAGAACCACTGCTCCAAATCATCTTTATTAGCATGACAAATAACCTGGACAGTATGGTGCACAGTTGGAGTTTACCTATATATAAAGTGGACAGTACTGATGTGAAATGTACATTCGAATTTAGCTCTATGAGAATGTGATCTTTTACTGAAGAAGAGAGAAATTGCAATGGCAATTTGTTTCCCGTTGCTATAACTAGTGTTCTTTCTAATTTCTCCCACGCATCTGCTGAATGAATTTTGTTATGTACACCAGTATGGAGGTGATGTGTGACACATCACCTCCATATTGGTGCATATATCAAAATTCATGTGGCAGGGGTGAGGGGTTCAGAGTGTGAGAGGCGGTTCAGGGCTGGGGCAGAGGGTTGGTGTGTGTGTGGGGGTGTGTGAGGGCTCTGGCTGGTGTGCAGGCTCTGGGGTGGGGCCAGGGATGAGGGGTTTGGGTGCAGGCTGCCCCGGAGCTGTGATGGGATGAGAGGACTCCCCCCCAGCTCTCGCTCTCTCCTTTCCCACGGCCGCAGCTGGGGCTGGGTTGGGGCTGGGGGAGGGTGTGCATCTCTCCCGGCCATGGCACATCTGTGGCTGGGCTGGGTTGGGTCCAGGGCTGGGGGAAAGGAATCTCTCCCAGATGCAGCCCTGAGCAGCGCTTAATAAGCTGCTGTGTGGCCGCGCAGCTTAGAGGCAACTTAGGCTATAACCCCATCCTGGGCAAGTCATACTGACCTCAATTACAGTTTAGCAACATTTGTATAGCTTGTCATGCCAGTCAAATATTGAAGCAAATTAAAGTGGAATGAAAAGTTTGTGTGCTGGGCTGGACAAGAAGATGTATTAAAAACTAAGGGGCAGAAGCAAAGAGGAGGTGAGCCCCTGCAAGTAAAAGATTGGTGGACAGCCAGATGTGATGTGTGAGGAGTAGTAGGGAAGAGAGGGAGAGTCATCATTACCTGTGGCTGGGACCTACTTTGACATCTTGTCTTGGGCCCAATAATCCTGGCTCAGGCCTTGGATAATTGTGTTTTATATTGACTTCTGTTGTCTCCAGGCCAAATAACCAATTCATGCCCTATCCATGGCGATTTTAGTTGGATAACTATAACCACACAAAAAAATAAAATAGGAACAATCAAGTTGGCACAGTGAGTCCTTGTTTACAAGCTACAGTGCAGCACATTTCATTCTTTTGTTCAGTCTGTAATTTGAGCTGTACCTGATGGACATGTCTTCTGGAATTCTGTCAGTCCAGAATGTTCCAGACCATAAAGGTGCAGTAACCACACACACAGTTGCTTTACTTCTTAAAACTCTATATACCTCAGCTTCATCATAGTAAAAAGTATTCTGTCATCCATAGTAAAATCCATTCATTGTCAAGTGCTGTGGTATAAGTGAAAAAGGGTATGGTGAAAAATGTAAAAATAATTCATGGTGTCAATATTTAATGCAGCACGTAACCTATATTGGTGACATTATCAATATCTACACTTAGAAGTTTGAGGTTGCTAAATTACATTAACTACAGGAACCTAACGAAACAATATAAAACCTGTGAAAATTTCCCAACATAAGTCAATATTACAGGGGGGGGGGAGAGATAGCTCAGTGGTTTGAGCATTGGCCTGCTCAACCCAGGGTTGTGAGTTCAATCCTTGAGGGGGCCACTTAGGGATCTGGGACAAAAATTGGTCCTGCTAGAGAAGGCAGGGGGCTGGACTCAATGACCTTTCAAGGTCCCTTCCAGTTCTAGGAGATTGGTATATCTCCAATTATTATTTATATATATATTTTTTTTAAACTTTCACTTTTTCACCTTGTTGAACAGAATCACATAACTTTCCCAAACTAAATTTTGCCACTTTTTTAAAGGAAGGAGTGTGAGTTTGGGAAGGTAATAGTTCAGTTTTCCTAATATCAGTGGGAATAAATCCATACTTTAACTGCATCACACAATCTTAACTATGGAGTTGTTGTAATTAATGCCTCTGTTATTCATATGTATTGTATTCTACTAATATGGTATATGTAATATATTGATATAATCCACATACAAGCTAAATATACACAGCAGGTTGAATGTTTAAAAACAATAAAATAAATACAATTCTGGCTCTATTTTATCAATAAGTTAAAATTGTCCAGCAATAAACATAGTTTGTGTCAAACTTCAATTTTATTCTAACCCTGGATATGGGACATTTTAGTCTCTGTTAGCCTGATTTTGAGTCTATCAAGGGCACATATGTTGGAGGACTGATACAGGAGTATACAGAAGAAAAATGTTGAAAATATGTTTGTATTTTCATTTTATATCTCTCTTTTTCTTTCTCAAACTTTTGGTAGAAATATATGTCCACCTCTGTTATTGATCTGACACTCTTTGATTATTGAATAGTAGACTATTAAACTGGATTGCTTTTTTATTTTTTTAACTGAAGAAAGCAGCAACCATCTCTGTACTGAAGAATTTGGAGGATATAGGGAAGAATACATTATGGAGGAAATTATAGAAGAGGGTTGTGACAAAAAGGAAGATTAATATGGCCTTAAGTATGCTGCCTGTCTCCCAGTGGGCAATACAATATGTTCTATGGAAAAAAAAAACTTGGAAATGAAAATTGCTGAACATGCATTCTGTATCACTTAACAAGCTGTGTGGCTGGTGATATACAAAACTAACTATAGGACTGTCATCAACTGCCAAATGGTCTGTCTTAAATATAGTAGCCAGCCATGTAGTTTAGTTAGAGATGTCCATAGAAATTATCTGAAATGAATAGTAACAAGGCAGAGAGTAGCCATCTGGTAAAAAGATGAAAGCATGCTCTGCTTTTGTATTCCCAATGTAATGGTGACTTCCTTTTATTTCTAAGGTCAAAAACCTTTTGTCCCTCCCAGATTAAAATCTCTTTCTTTTTTGTAGTGTCATTATCTGTGTTACTACTTAGGTAATACAGCATTTTACCTGCATACAGTACTTGAAAAGAAGCAGCAATGTTGCCTTTTGATCATATCTGTGCAAGTGACCTGTTGCATAACATCTCCACATGCTGAATGCATGACCAGAATAACTTACACCAGTGTAACACTGTAGCTAGGTGGGACACTGACTCAACCTATTTCTCTTATTTTATCCTTTTTTTTCTCCTGTAGGCATTTATTACATGGTATATTTTGATGGACTGTGAAATACCTGGTAGCTAAAATATGTTACATTATTTGCCAGTAGGCAGGTGTATACTAAAAGGGTTGAAAACCACAACTAAGCTATCTTGGCATGCTTATATCACCTTTCATCTAAGTTATGAAGTGAGTAAGGGTTTGCAGAACTCTGGTTATTTATAAAGTGTTCTTTTCCAAATGTGATGTACAATAATTCCTAAAACATTTAAAAAACTAAAACATAATAGGATAATTAGGTAGTAAAATTGTCCACATAAAGCTAAATTTGAATAAAATAAAATTGGTTTTCCTCCTTTTCTGGTCTATTGTTTATCTTGGAGATTTGTACTGTGAGGACTGAGTCTTTGTGGGCCCTGGGTTTTGAAGGTTTAAAAGCTTCCTTTTAAATATAAAATGTCTCTTTGATCATTGGTAACACTCAAAGATTTTTAAATTAAGTGAGGCATTAATGTGTCTTCAAATTGTGCAGCTAGATGGTAGCTATAGTGTACTGGTAAACAAGGCAAAATAATTGTTTAGTTTTTTTTAAACAAATACAAATAATAATCACTCCAGAATATGCATGATACCATAGCCAGGGAACTTCTAATGCAGTGGAAGAACTCAGGTATTGGCTAAGTACCTTGTTTGGTGTATCATCCACAGTTTAGATAACAGTTGCCCCTTTTCACTGCCTCACAAGTTCATTTATAGCTGTAGTTTGGAACAACAGTGATATCCCAAAAATAGTTTGAGTGTATAGTGGTGAATATCTCCAGTCCCTCCTTCTTAAAGCTACCACTTTATTTTCCTTTACAAAGATGTCATTTGTAATATACATTGATTATATGTCTTAGCTACTTCTATGGCCCTCATTACCATAATATCTCAGTATCTTTAATGTAGTTAAACTCAAAACACCCCTGCGAGGAAGGAAAGTGCTGTTACTCCCATGTTACATATAGGAAACTGAGGCACAGAGACATTGTGATTTGGCTAGGGTAACACAGGCAGTCTCTGACAGAGCAAGAATTGAGCCCAGGTGTCTCAGGTCCCAGGTTAGAATCATTCTAATTCTCTGTTGTACATGGCTGCCTGTGGGGTTTGCTACTTCCACCAGATATTTTACTATCTTTTTGGAGTTATTAAATATGCAGTTGTTAAATTAAATGGGGGGGGGAGCAGGGGTTCCTTCTTGTCACATGGCTTTGATTGAAGCATATCAACAGCAATAGTCCAGGAAACCATATCATTTGATTAAAAGTGCCCATTGTGATTTTTGCAACTGTGATTACTTTGGACCAGTCTTACAGTCACAGGTGACATTTCTCTTGCAGTCAATGGTTTAAGCAAGGACTGTAGTTTGGGCCCCAAATGTAGCTAATTACTTGTGTGTGGCAGAGAATGCAACAGTGTACATTAGTAAAGGCAAACTCAGTTACATCCAGTATTTCCTGTTGACACCAAAGAAATGCTTTAGGAAGTTCTAACTTCCTGTGCCTTTTATTTACCAAGATTGTGAACAAGTGATTTTCATTTTTTCCCTTTCTACTCACTATGCATCTTGAGCTGCTAGAGAAGAAGTTTTTTAAGTCAACCTTAGCCAACCATTGCAATAGATATTGTCTATCCAAAGTATAGGGGAAAGTGTGTTATCTAAGCAATTGAAAACTGTTGGGAAAAGCTGGCTTTTTAAAAATTGTTATCATAGAACATACTGCAAAAATATCCAGGAGAAAAAAATCTTGGCACTCTCTTGGCTGTTGCTCCAATACTGTTACCCTGCAATGTTGGTATTTCCACAGGAGTATATTGAAAATTAGTCTGGAAAAATCACCTGAACCTAGTGTAGGGGGCTTCCTCCTCAACACACCCAGGCAGTCGATGGAGCTGAGAAATTTAAGTATTATCTCAGACTTGCCTCCTCCTCTAGTGAACTTTGGCCAAAGTTGTCTCTCAGACTCAAAGACATGTTGGCAAAGGACTCGGATTCTTTTCTTGTTAGCTCAGGGAAGTAAGCTTTAGCTTGGATGGAATTATCCCAGTCTACATAACTTACAATCAGGACAAATTCAAAGTTGTTCATTTTACCTACTGCTAGACAGAAACCTGCTTTCCTTTCTCTTCTATTTTGCTCAGTTCACTTTAAACTGTTAGCAAAGCACTCTTTATGTCCTATTCCAAATAAAAATACTTATAGATGAGGAAATTAAAATAAACAAAAATAAACTTCCAAAACAATTTAGCCCCATACAATTATGATGTATTGCACTTTTGCCTAACCTGGTCCCTGATTAGAAAGTTGTTATATGATTAAAGCCCTCATGTTCTAATTGTGCATGTGAAAATATGGATGCATGACTGTCTTTAAATAGATGGCCAAAGTGGGTGAGGTAATACCTAAAGAAGAACTCTGTAAAGCTTGAAAGCTTGTCTTTTTTCACCAACAGAAGTTGGTCCAATTAAAGATATTATCTCACCCACCATGTCTCTCTCATATCCTGGGACTCTCACAGATACAATACCACTGCAAACTTTAAACAGATGCAAAATCCCAGACTTGTAATAATGTAGCTCATATATCATTGCTCCAAACATTATAGGTATTTTATATTTTCTCACTAGTTCTTGTGTTTCTTAACAGGATGATGAAGTAGTACTTCAGTGTGTTGCCAACATTCAGAAAGAACAACGAAAGTTCTGCTTGGCAGCTGAGGGACTTGGGAATCGCCTGTGCTTTTTGGAACCAACTTCAGAAGCTAAAGTAAGAATTACTTCAGTAAATGCTCTCAGCTGGGGTAATTGATGAATATTAATCTACCAAATGGCTATGAATAAATTTAACTGTATACTCTTTAATATATAGTATATAAGTATAAACTATTGAGGGAATATTTTCTAGTTCACTGAGATTTGCTAAATTTGTATATTGGCAAGTCAGAGCTTTTGCTGCCCACTGCCTTTTTAATGGTAAGGGGAGTTGCATGGCTGAAACAACATTGTATAGTCAGGAGGCAAAATTTTAGGACAGTACAAGGCATGCTGTAGTTTTTTAGATGTTATTCACCACTTTCAAATCTGTTACTGTAACTGTATTGAAATTTATGATGTAGCTTGAAAATTCACCTTCCAGAATTGTTTACTAATCAAAGTTTAATAATGAACTTCTTCCTACTACGGCTTCTGTCTCTACTGCCCTAATATACTGGACTGGCACGGCCAGAAACACCATCTCCTCTTAGTGATTGCTGTTAAGTGCCGCTTCCTGTAAGGCTGGCTCAGCAGATCAGAAGCCCCGCAGACAATGACTGGCCCCTGGAAGAGAATGATACAGTAACTGAAAGTGTTTAAAGTTGGTGGATGAAAAACAGACAACAGGGAAACAGTATGAGGAAAGGCAAAAGAGATAGACGCGTGAGAGAGCTAGTGAGAAGAGTTTGGGGTAGGGGAAGAAGATATGGTGATAGAAAATAGGAAAGATGGATTAAACAGAAAGGAGTTAAGGGAAAGAAAAGATGATGTGGAGGAATACCTCTTATTGTCCTTTGCATCTTTTTCTCTTCCAGTATGTTGCACATTTGCACTCAATTCTCGTCTCTTCCTTCTTCCTATTTGCTTATCTTTTTGTTTTTAGAATTGTATCTGTCTGAATCTTCCCTAATGAAACTTTGTCAACCCAGAGATTATGAACGTGTTAAGCACACAGTGGATCAATATGAAAGGTCCTGGTCTCTAACCCCAAGGGGAAAAGTCACGCTGTTGTTTCATTTCCATTTCTTTGCATCCCAGCAGTTGAATCACAATGTTTTTCCTCATGGGTAGTATTACAGATCTGTAATAGTTTTCACAAATGCGTCAATTAAAACTGCTAGCCTGCTTTAATAATAGGCTTCTCTCAGAATTCCATGCTACTATGGAGTTTAAGTTGTGCCTGACTCTGCATAGGCTTTCTCTCTTATCATCATCATCATCATCATCAATTTTTGTATCTATTAATTGGCAATTCAAAATGCAGCATAATATGTCTAACAATGGTGACACATTCAATCTTTGAGGACACCAATCAAGATTTGAGGACACCAATGTGTCAGTCACTCACCCTGGACTCAGGAAAAAGAAGAATAGAATCTGTAACTGCACAGGACCTAGAGAAACTACAGCAGCTTTAGGGCCCTAGAAGACTGTAGTCTAAAATCTTTATGTGGTTGTTGGTCTTATTTTCTATTTGTTTTTCCTCCAAGAACATTTGTACAATGGCATCACCATTACACAGGATCAAAAATTTCTGTTGGTCTTGACGCTTTGCAGGGACACCATCTTTACAAAGAGATCCTAAAGATGATTCATTGAGAGATGGAAATAAAATAAGTTCAGTATATACTTTAACAGACCAGTAATAGCAATTACATTTTTAAACACATTCTTATTTTCTTTTCTTTTTTTAAGAAAAGAAAATGGGTTGGTGTTTGTGAAACATGCTAGATCACTTTCAGTGGAAACTGAAATCCTCAGCCTTAGTCAACATTTTTAATACAGTATGTGCATTTTTTAAAAAGCGAAATTTTCATTTTATAGTTTTTATTTTCTAAATAATATATCAATGTCTAAAGTGTCTCATGCCATCCCCATATATCTGACCTGCTTTGAACAATTGCTGATTACAAAGCAGTCTAGTTTTGTAGTGAACACTCAGGACTGGATGTCTGGAGTCTGAAATCAGGCCATTTACCTTTTTGTTTGTCATACAATCTGTAAAATGGGGATAATGGCCTCCCTACATAGGTTGCTCTCCAATTATATAGCTGAAAAAAATCCACTGACTGTTTCTTCTGTCATGAAGAATACTAGCAGATTTCAAGCACCATCTTCTATCTAAATGAGCAAATAAATTTCTTTTAGTGTTGCACAATACAGCAGATGAAAGGGATCTGCAGCCTTGGGACTTACCATACCTTCAACTGTCTGACTTTCAATACCGATTTATATCATATGCTTTTTATTACATCCTATAGACTCAAAGCCTACCCCACAGTGACTGCACAGAAGCTTGTTTATTTTTTTCATTTCTTGTTTTGTGAAGCTTTTTTAAAAATAATACCTACTTGTTTCTTTTATATACCTGGTATATTTAAATCTATCTTTTGATTGTTAGTTGTAGATTCTATTTTAGGGGTGAAAATGTAATGAGAAATTGTTTACTGGTTAAAGTCAGTTTAGCGCTATGGGCTGACGAATTCTCAGATAGCTTCCTGGAGAGGATTTTTTTCCGAAAGCTTTACATTTTAAATAAATTTCTCATAGAAGTGGAAACCTCAGTCCATAAAAATAAATAACGATTACACTGTATATTAGAAGCATATCTAGTACCATCACTCAGGACTGGCTTGAGCGTTCTAGGCTCTGCTCCTTTAAGGTGAGGAGGGAAAAGTTTCTCAGTCCCTGCTTTCCTCTACAAATTGACTCCATTTTCTTCTTCCTTCCAACCTTCTTTTCTGCCTCTTTAAGGACAAAATCCTGCCTCCTGTCCATTCCCAAAATCAGTATCAAAACTCCTATTGATTCCACAGGTCTATAGTTTCATTCCATATCTTTGCTGTTTTCCCAGACTTTTATGAATGGGTGAGTTGAGGAGAAAGCAAAGTTGTTAGTGCTGGAGGCTTTTAGTTCAGCCTTTGTGTGTGTGCATGTGTGTATATTAGGGTTGATTTGGAAAACTGAATTTTCATGCTATAGAAAATTCCTACATTTCAAAATCTGATGAAAAGTCAATCTCAAAATGACCTTACCAGAACGTTTTCATAATGTAAAACTTTCATTCTGATAATGTGAAAACATAATATAATACAAAATATTAAATATAATATTATGTAATAGTCAAAATGAAAGGAAACACAGTGGGAAAGTCAGAATGAAATGAAACAAGAAAGTTAAAATAAAATACTGCATTTTGATTTTGAATAGTTTTTAAATGGTTCCAGCAAAAATTTCATTGAAATTGTCTTATTCCTGCTAAACATTTCAATTTTGATGAAACCATATTTTCTGATGGGAAAACTGTTCAATCAATTTTGGGACCAGTTTTAATATTTACACCACAAATGCATATTGAATTAAAATTCAGTGATTTGTGTATCAATATATGTATAATGTTTTTAGATGCATATAGAACATAGGATGAGAACATTTTAGAAATCCTAGAACCAGTGACACTATGCTTAATGTGATAGTGGCAGAATGAGTGAGGAAGCTTTCTGATCCACTGAAAAGTAATGGCCCATGGTCAAGGGTGGAGAACTAACTACAGTATGCCGTAAATTGCAGTTTTCTCTTCACCCACGGGTCCCATCTTGACCATGGATTTTCATGGGTCCTCAAAGTCAGATTATTTTTTTCTTTTTAGTAAATCAGAAAGCCCCACCCCCCTTCTGCTGCAGAACCCTCATTTCAGTATGTGTCACTAAATAGTATCCAGCCACAAGCTCAGATGTCTTTCCATTCCTGTGCCACTGGAACAGAAAAATAAAATAAAATTGTACATTCATTCTTTATTCCCAGAATGAGGAGCACCAGCTTCATGGTTAAATTTACATCTACCTTGGATGCATCATGAGGAATACATATCTAAATAGCCTATAAGGGAAGGAGAGAGTGAGTCACAGCAAAACTTTCTTAGTAGCTTAATGACGAGAAAAGAAAATTCTCTAATCTCCTGGGCAGCAGCTGCTACAGTAATCCTTCTTGTAAAATGCTGAGACAGAAAGACTGTAATATAGAATAGCCCTCCTGTTCAAGAGACATTAGAATTCAATAAGCACATCAGATGCTATATTCCTTTAGAAGTTATTCAAAACTCTTCCTGTTGCACTGTATTGATTCTCCAAGAGTGTATAATAATTGCAGTTAATTTTAACTTGTCACGCTGCTGTGTTAGCTTAGCAATACCTGGAGGTGTGTGCAGCATCTGTTGTACTTCCTGAAGGTGTTGGTGAATAATTGTGAATTGACTGTATCTGGGCTTGTAGGTATTTTCTCTATTACTACTTTGCCTCACTCAAAACATTTTTAGGACATCTGCATTTCAAACTAGTGGAAGTTCTGCATATAAATATAATCCCTTACATGTTTTGATACTTAAAATTTAGAAAAAATAATTAACCAGAAGTGAAAAATTTCTGGAATTTTTATAGAAAAGAACCAAAGCAGCAGAACTATTAGACAATATGAGCTAACTATATTATATCATTTCACTGTAGCTGTACTTTGTTTCTAAACTGATGTAAAGCTATAGTATTTCAGTGCAGTGAAGCCAACTGATTTAAGAAATAACACCTATTATAAAAAAAACCCTACATTTGCAATGAACCAATGTATTTTCTCCCTGTAGAAAAATGGATTGAATTCCTAGTAACAAATAAATTTAAACCTCAGTCTCAAGGGCAAAACATAATAATTTTCATATCTGTTAAAGGTAAACCTACTAAATCAATAATCTTCTGGGCACCAGCTTTGACTGTGGGTTAGCAGCTTGACTGGTAAGCATAGCGCACCTTCTACAAGATTCTTCCTTTAGGCACAATGTCTGAAATTTTATTATGCAGGAGACTGCTTGCATTGCATTCAAATCATAATCTAGAAGCAGTTGAGGAGGCTAGTTAACTATGTTTCTCTTAATGTGATCCACCGCAGAATTTAGCTGCAATACATTAGAAATAGTTGCATCTGCATAGGCCAAACTATATAGCTCACAGCTTCCATTTATTCCTATTTCTGCCACAAGTTAAGACAGGAGGTACGAGAAAATAATTTTATGAAGGAGTCTTAGGAAGCCAGTTTCATGTAAAAAAGGAAGTTTAACATATGAACTCAGACAGACAGGAAGAAATGAAAGAATAAAGGAGCATGAAGTGGTATAATGTGTCCGCTGAGGAGGAGAATAGTTACAGGACAGCTGTGGCCAAAAGCTTCAATCTGTAATCATTGGATGCTCACCTGTTAAAAAAACAACAACAAAAAAACAACAGTCCATTACTTTGGTGTGTAGACACACAGCAAGATTCTGAGGGTTGGAGAATGTGATGTCTTAAAATGTAAGAATAATTTAAACCTTGTCCTTTCTGGACTGGTTTCTGTCTATTTCCAGCATAGTATTTTCTAGGCAGGTGAACTGAGATACAGTTGAATGTACTTTTCATTGAGCAAACCACCCTCACGCTCTCAGGGTACGTCTACACTACGGGATTATTCCGAATTTACATAAATCGGATTAGCAAAACAGATTGTATAAAATCAAGTGCGCGCGGCCACTCTAAACACATTAAATCGGTGGTGTGTGTCCACGGTCCGAGGCTAGCGTCGATTTCTGGAGCGTTGCACAGTGGGTAGCTATTCCGTAGCTATCCCATAGTTCCCGCAGCCTCCCCCGCCCCTTAGAATTTCCGGGTTGAGATCCCAGTGCCTGATGGGGCAAAAATCATTGTCGCGGGTGGTTCTGGGTAAATGTCGTCAGTCACTCCTTCCTCTGGGAAAGCAACGGCAGACAATCATTTCGCGACTTTTTTCCCTGGATTGCCCTGGCAGATGCCATAGCATGGCAATCATGGAGCCTGTTTTGCCTTTTGTGCCTGTCACCGTATGTGTACTAGATGCCGCTCACAGAGGCGATTCAGCAGCGCTACACAGCAGCATGCTTTTGCTTTTGCATGACAGCAGAGATGGTTACCAGCCATACTGTACCATCTACCATACCATAAATTGGTAATAAGATGATCATGGTTACCTGTCCTTTTGCACTGCACCATTTGCTGCTGTCATAAGTGCCCCTGGCTGAGATCAGCCAGGGGCGCAAAAGCCAAAATTGGGAATGACTCCCTGAGTCAATCCCTCCTTTCTGGTATCTAAAAATAGAATCAGTCCTGCCTAGAATATGGGCAAGTGTACTAGAGAACCACTGTATCAGAGAACCAGAGAGCACAGCTGCTCTGTGTCAGATCCCGCAGAAATTATGAGCTGTATGCTATTCACAGGGAGTGCTCCTGCAACAACCCCACCTGTTCATTCCGTTCTTCCCCCAGCCTTCCTGGGCTACCATAGCATTGTCCCCCCACTTGTGTGATGAAGTAATAAAGAATGCAGGAATAAGACACAGTGACTTGTTAGTGAGAAATGAGTGGAAGGCAGCCTCCAGCTGCTATGATAGTCCAGACAGGACATTAAGCAGTGTGGAGGAGAGGAGCCCAGCATCCCGCTGCTAGTCCAGGGGCAATTGAATCTTTTCTTTACACATGAAGGGTGGGGGCTGATGGAGCTCAGCCCCCTGTTGCTATGATGAGGACGGTTACCAGCCATATTGCACCATCTACCAGGAAAAATTAGGGCCAGGCGCCCTTGATCGACCTCACGGATGCTAGTCGGCATGGTTACCAGTCCTTTTGCACTGCCCCATGTGCCAATAGGCTGATGATGACGATGGATATCAGTCTTATGGCACCATCAGCCACCCATGGCGGGGGGGGGCAGCATTCAGTAAAGATAGGATGACATGTAAAAGAGTCAAGAGAGGATTGTTTTCCCTTTCACTTCTGGGGGTGGGTGGGGGGGTGCGTAAATTGCCGAGCTATGCCCTGACCCACCGCGGACATTGTGTTTGACCCTAGAAGCATTTGGAGCTCAGCCAAGAATGCAAATGCTTTTCGGAGACTGCAAGAACTGTGGGATAGCTTGAGTCCGCCAGTCCATGAGCGTCCATTTGATTCTTTGGCTTTCTGTTACGCTTGTCACGCAGCAGTGCGCTGAGTCCCTGCTATGGCATCTGTCTGGAGATTTTTTAAAAAATGATTTTGAATTTCGTCTTCTATAACGGAGTGCTGATAGAACAGATTTGCCTGCCCTTACAGCAATCACATCCGCATGGTCCATGCTGGAGCTCTTTCTTTATTTTGATTTTTAACTGCCTCGCGACACGTGCTGATCGGAGCTCCACGCTGGGCAAACAGGAAATATTCAAAAGTTCGCGGGGCTTTTCCTGTCTACCTGGCCACTGCATCCGAGTTCAGATTGCTGTCCAGAGCGGTCAGTGGTGCACTGTGGGATACCACCCGGAGGCCAATACCGTCGATCTGTGGCCACACTAACCCTAATCCGATATGGTAATACCGATACTAGCGCTACTCCTCTCGTTAGGGAGGAGTACAGAAACCGGTTTAAAGAGCCCTTTATATCGATATAAAGGGCCTCTTAGTGTGGACGGGTGTAGCGTTAAATCGGTTTTACGCTCCTTAAACCGGTTTAAATGCGTAGTGTAGACCAGGCCTCAGTCCCTAGCTATTTTTCCAGCTGCACCTCCTGGCCTCATGACTTTGATTGTCCCAGGCCACATCCAGCTTCAGTCTGGGCTTGGTTCAGACATTTGTTCACACAAATTAAATTAAACAATTATGATGATAAATGCAAAACTAATAAAACTTCCAAATTTTATAAATGAAACTGTTGTTCATAAATGTTTATAACATAGAAACGTGACCATGAAATATTACAGCATCTTTGTAGTTATCCTCTCCTCAAGCTATTAATATTCCTTTTGCATCTCTGCTAGTATGCTGCTGCTACTCATATTAGGAATACCAGTAACACATATTGTAGTCTTTCTGCGCATTATTTGTCTATGGCATATACTTTATATGCAAAACTCTACCATTTCCATGCTGTCCAGTAGTTTGTTCCTAGCCTGAAAAATGGCCCATAGTGCATTTAGAAGCAGACACGACGCATTTGTTGTACCTCAGCAATCCTCACTGTCTAGCTCCATGCTCGCAAAACAGTAATAGATGCTATTTTTGTTATCCTTAGCAGTTTGTTTTCCCTTGGACCACTTTTTCATGAAACTATTATATGCATCACAAGTAACTGTTTATTTCTTTGTTGAAGATGTAGAGATGGGCACTTGACAAAGGCAGGCTGGGCAGCTGCAATAGAGTGGTCCTGTCCGGTTCCGGGAAATGGGCAGGAGTGAGCCTATCCACAGCTAATGGCCCCTCCTCCAGCCTATGGGGAGGAGCTACTGAGCCTGGGACTCAAATAGATACGAGGAACAACAAAGCTAAAAACAGGGACGGATGTGCAGGTCAAAGGGTGAAAAGCAGGGAACCGGAAGGGAACTGCAATAGAGTGGTGGAACACAGGTATGTTAGTCCTAGAATGATAAAGGTCCTTTTTCCTATAGGCTGAAAAGGGGTTACCTCAGGTCAGTTAGACATACCTGACTCCAATTAAGGGTTGCCTGAGACCTTTAAATATCCATCCTCTGGTGCAGGGGCAGCTCTAGACATTTCGCCGCCCCAATCAGGGCATCATGCCGCGGGGGGCGCTCTGCCGGTCACTGGTCCCGCGGCTCCGGTGGACCCTGAAGCCACGCGGGACCAGCGGAACCGGCACGCCTGCGGGAGGTCCACCGGAGCCGCAGGACCAGCGGAACCTCCGCAGGGACGCCTGCGGGAGGTCCACCGGAGCCGCCTGCCGCCCTCCCGGCGACCGGCAGAGCGCCCCCCACGGCATGCCGCCCCAAGCACGCGCTTGGCATGCTGGGGTCTGGAGCCGCCCCTGCTCTGGTGAGAGATGGGGAGGAGACACAAGCTGCTGTAAGGCTAGTGGCAGCAGGGAGATAGGCTTCTCCAGGGTGAGAGGCTGCTCTCTTCTCTACAGGGGAAACAACCAAAGCTGAGTGTCTGTTTAGGGGAAGGACTGACATCCCGAGGCCTACAACAGGACAACACTTCCACCCCTCCCCCACAGCGAGGGGGCAGGGAAAGTTTATTCCCCCCTTTTTGTGTTTATAAATTGGTTTCTTTTTGTTTGCTGGAGCAGCACTTATTGTGCCTACCCTCCGTTCTACTTTGAAAATACAGAGGGGGAAGACAAACACTGTCCAGAGTGGGGCTGACCTCCCCCACCCCCTGCCCCGCTGCCAGAGGGGAAAGTGCTAAATCCAGCAGGACAAGGAGGTGCCTTGCCACACCACTTATTACAAATGGAGATCCAAATGCCACCTAAACTGGTGGAAGCTGAGATCCAGCTCTGAACTTTATGATTGGCTACAAAATCATAGTAGGCCAACCCTAAAACAAACAAGCCCTGGGTATGAACATGTTTCAACTTTGTTAAACTCAGATCCAGATGTGAACTTTGTCTCAGTCCCATCTCTCCTTCTTTGCGATCAGTGCAGTCTTGACTGGGTGGCTGGGACACTTTCATTAAGGGAAAACTTTCCTAAAGCTTATTCAAATTAACCTCCCTTGTGAGGTTTTATTTCCATCAATGTCACTCTTGGTGCAGCATGCAAAACTTACCACAGTGTTGATGAGACTGAAGAAATGTGTCTTGCACCTCTGACTCAAGTATGGGTTCCTTTGAAAGTTGTTCTGGTGGTTTTGTCCTATGTCCTATTAAAGCTGTTGTGTGCTTGGGCCCGGGACTGGTGGAATCTGTATTCTTCTTTAGAGATGGCCATTACTTGGTGGTTACAAATGTGTTCACCTGCACAATGTTTGTAAAGTATTTTGAGTTCTAAGAATAAAAAAAATGTTAAGTACTTCTAAATGCACCAAATCTGGTTCCTTTTCTACTATTATTTATTTAATCTTTTTTCCTCCTCTAACTACTGCCACTCTCCTCCCACCACCCCCAATTACTCTAGCTACTGTATGGCTCATATCAAGTTAATCATACTATCTCTCATATCAGCTCTGGCTCACTGGTTCACTGCATCCTGCCATGATGTGTTGCAGATTGGCTTCAAAACACTGATCACAAATTAAAATATAGTGATTTGGGTAAGAAAATAAATAAAATTCTTCTAAGACTTCAGTCTCCAAAGCTGTTTTGAACAGTTCCAGTTCAATGTTATCTTAACACCTCATTCAGAAAAACAAGGTGTATCCAGTGTGCAGAATGTTGGAGATGATAACTATTTGCATTGCTTGGAAGGTCTGATTGAAAATACTGTTAAAACTTAATATTCAAGTCTCGGAGAAAATATAACTCCCTCTAGGTAGCTCTGTTCCCTGTGTATTTTAAATTACTTTGCACATCTATTAGTGTATAGGTTTCCTGCATCAAACCTGCCATACGGTCTAGCTTGGTTTTGCATGGAAATTTTCTCTTGCTAGATTAGCCTTTAACTAGGACCTCATATATAAGGTATATTTCTGAATTTATATATGGAACCCCAAGCAATTCATATGGGTTTGGGGGAGAGATTCCTCTCCACTTTGTAATTTTCTTTGACATATTGAGACTCGGTCAGTGTAGTCTATCCAGTTTGTTACCACAGTATGCTTCTTATAAATTGCTTTCCCACCACCTCTTTTAAATATTCTTTAAAATAAAATGGCATGTATTTTCAAGTTCAGAGGTACCACCTGAAATTTCCCAACATTGCTGCTGATAAATGCTGTAAGTTTTCACAGTGACTGACAACTTCTCTGTCCAAGGAGCTTAAAAACTAATTCAATAATAATAAACAGAACAGTTTATATGCAAAAAGGAATAGAAAATACTGCATTTCACTACTAAAGCTTTTGAATCTATTACTTATCTTTATTTCAGTGTTTTTTCCGTTTTGGTTTGAAATATGCTCTGGCACACTTACAGATATACAAATTCAAAAAAAATTATTAATCCAACTGAATTTCATCATGTGCATAATAAAAAAAAACCATTTAGCTGGAGACTGTAGGGCAAGAGATGGAGAGGCTGACTTAGAGGCATGCTCCATAGCTGAAGCCTCATTATTACATCTGCATATAAAAGATCTGGAAAATCAATCCTGAATAGGGATAATGGGCACTGTTTGACTTCTGCTTTATGCACCTGATGGTGCAGGATAAATGGTGATGACTCATTTGCATAAAATTACTCATGTGCATGTTTGCAGGATTGAGGCTTCAAACTTTACGGCATGACCTGAAGGTCAACAGCACTAGGGTCTGTTGTGTGAACTCTTCTGTTCTAGTGTATAAGCTCTTTTGCTGTCAAGGATGCACTGTATATACTTTTTCTTGTCCAATAGAAAATGAAATAGGATTGCAGTTTCCCTTTATCATCATGCTGTACACATGCATTAGTTTGGGTTTAAGATTTGTTTTCATCATCCCACTTTCGATTGATTTTCAGTTACTTTATCAGGATAAAAGTATCCATTTTGTGATGTTACTGTGAAAGAAATGCATCAGACTGCTTCTGCGTATTTGCTTGTATATTTGGTGGTAATCACATCTATATTTACAACTTTACACAAAAAAATGTTAAAAGAACATTATTCAGGTTGCAAAGTCAAGCACTCAAAATTTAGAAAATGACTGCGTAATCTTAATTCAGCACCCTTTTGGCATATGCATGATGAGACAGTCTTTAATTATATGACCACGTGTTATTGTACATCACCTTACACTAATGAAGGTAAATATTTGTAAGACTATATTTTGAGGGGTGAGATTGTCCCTGGATGCCATGTAAGTGTGAGGGGGCATAAGGAACTTAACACAAAGAACCAGTACAATGCCCCCCAAAATTTTGGATTCCTCATGAAGATTTTGACTGCTTTGCAGTAGGTTTTAGAAGCTGAAAAAGGGCAGGATTAAGGTACTTGTTGCATAGATTAGAGACTCAGCATGCTGTGGCTGGAGTGAAGGCAAGACTGATTTTTCTTTCCTGTTTTTCTTGCTCTGTGACTTTTAGTGGCCATGCTAACCATTCACAACTAACACCACATCCCCCTTTCTAAAAGGGAAGTGTGATAAAACCTTTATACTGGAGCTGTACATGAAATGTAACCTTTATCCTGTAACTGTACATGAAACAACAAATAGCCCTCTGAAGAGCAGGGTAGACTGCCTGAACTTTGTGACTTACTCTGTTCCTTTTAAGGTGTTCGCTTGCTAGTCCTCTGACTTCCTTGAATTCTCAAGATCTTATGTAATCCTCCAGGAAATGCAGGAGGCTGTCTTTTTATTGCTGCATCTCTCCTTGAAGGGAGAGTCTCAAGAGGGTACATGTGCTTCTATATGGGTAGGCGGGGTGTTGTTCGCAGGTTCCATTTCATGGTAGTGATGTGGGTAGATTGGAGGTCCCCCAGGTGACACAAGGTGACATTGGTTCCAATGGATGATTCCTGTTGCCATCTCCTTTTCTTGAAAGTCTTTCATGCAAATGTGATCTCCTAGATTCAGTACTCCTAAGGATTTGACTCTGTGGCACTTGTCAAAGACCACCTTCTGATGAGGTTTCTATTGATCTTTCTTCTGTAATCTTGGGAAGTCTGGCCAACAAGAGTCGAGCTGGGAAAGGAAGGTTGTGATAGTGGACTTCAACTGCCTTCCCATCAACAGTTTTGCCGGCTGCATCCATTTGCTGGAGGTGTTGACTGGGAAGGCAACAGAGCAAGATAAGGATATGAGGATTTAGAAAGAAGCTGTTTTATTTTCTTTACTATATATTGTGCTTTACCATTACTCTGATGGAATTGGGCTGGATCTGACACAAATGAAACTGTAGGTATCTGCAAACCTCTTGTAAGTCTCAGACGAAAACTGAGTACCATTGTTAGAGATGTCTTGCTCCAGAATCCTAAAACAGGCAAAACATGGATTTTATCCTCTGCACAGCTGCACTTGATGTGATGTTGAGTGGCCTGACAACTTCAGTGAATCTTGAGACATAATCAGTCATCAAAAGACAGGTGGTATTATCCAGATAAAAAAGATCAGTCCTGACTTTCTGTCACGGCCTGTCTGGTACAGCAGATGATAGTAATGGTTCCAGTGGATTTGTTTCACGCAAGCACAAATTTCACATTTCTCAACTCTCTGCTGTAGTTGTTTGCTCAGCCCAGGCCACCAAGCTGTCTCTCTGTTTAGCTCCCTTCCTGCATTTTATAATGCATTGGTGTCCCTCATGCAGTCTGTCTGGGATTTCCTGTTACATTAGGGATACCTAATCTGGACCTCTTCACAATAAACCTTGCTTTATAACAAGATCCCTGGAAACCACCCAGTATGATTTCCTAGAAGTTTCTGTCTATTTTGTGCAGCCTTCTTTGTAGTGTTTGCAGTGATTCATGCCTTGACTAAGGAATTCATCTGCTTCTTGCAGATGTTTTTCTGTGATGAGGAAATCAATATGTACTTCATATGTGAAATCTTCCAGAAACTGCTCCTCCTGTTCACACTCTTGCTGTGGTTTGTTTGAGATTAGGGCACTGGGCACGTATCAGCTGTGGAGGAATGCTCATATCTTGCTACATTTTTCTGAATACCTGATTCTGTTTAGTTCCAGGAATTCTGTGGACTAATGAGCTCTTGTAGTGGCTTTGACTACTGTGCCAGGTAGGTAGGAATTTTCCTAGGTATGTTACTATGTCCATGAATTGACATATTTCACTGATGCACTGAGGCGCCTTCATCTGGGTAATCACTTGTACTTACTCTGAATCTGGTTTGACCCCTGCTCCATTTGATCTAGCTTAGACAAACAGTTGATTCTGTTTTTGAGAATTTACATCTGTCATTAAGGCTAGGTCTACACTGCGGGGGGGGACGGGGAGAAGGGTGTTCGACCTAAGATACGCAACTTCAGCTACGCGAATAGCGTAGCTGAAGTTGGCATATCTTAGGTCGATTTACCTGGCCATGAGGACGGCTGCGAGTCAACCGCTGCCGCTCCCCTGTCGACTCCGCTTCTGCCTCTCGCCGCGGTGGTGTTCCGGAGTTGACGGCAGAGTGATCGGGGATCGATCACTACCCGCCGATCCGGCAGGTAGTGTATACGTGCCCTAAGTGTTAGGCCTGCTGTCTCGCATCCTTCAAGAGACGTAGGTTGTGTTGGGTATGAGATGATCTGTAGACAAGGATATCATCCATTTGGCAGAGAGCCTCTTCCAGACCCTCCAGGAATTATGACAATTTTATCTGGAAGTGTTCCAGAGCAGAAGATATGCCACATAGTACTCTATTGAAACAAAACCTTCCAAAAAATGCAATGAAGGTCATTGTAGTACAGCTTCTGCAACAAGTTGTATCTGCCAAAACCCAGATGGGGCATCCAATTTTGAAACTTTTGCTTGTCAAATGGTGTGCCCAATATATGGGAGTATGTTTTGCTCTCTACAGACATTCTCATTGAGCTTGGTAAGGCCTACACCCATCCAAATCTTGTCATTTAGTTTTGGGATCACAACCATGCCTGCATAATATTCAGTTGGAGTGTCTATTCTGGAAGTGACACCCCTCTGCTCAATGAGGTTGACCTCTGCTTTCATTCTGCGTGGTAAAGGAAGGGAGATTCTCCTAGGTGATATTGGAGCATTTGGTGTAAGTTTAATGTGGTATTCTTCCTCTGATTTCTGCAGTCCTTGGAACGCTTTTGGGACCTCTTTGGGATCTCAGGTTCTAGGTTCGTGATGACTGGTTCTATCCTTATAACCATGTTTATGGCTGTGATTGCTGGAAAATCAAGTAGAGCAGTGCATAGGCTATCTACAGCATAGACATCTTGGGATGTAGTCTTCTCAGAGTTTTAGAGTGGCTAGCATTTTCCTTTCACATCTAATGAGGACTTTCCAGGGCCTTTCAATTCATTTTTGAGTCATGAAAGCACCAACACCTCAACTTTCTATAAAATGATTCTGGAATGACCTGTTACATCAATACCTGTGTTTGTTTTGAAGTATTTTTTATAATTTCCCAAGGGGATTATGGTTATTCATGGTGGTTACAAAGTCTTTTGGGTCTTCATTTGAAAGACAGCTGCCCCTGTGCATGTAGACTGGCAGACTGCAGCATAATGTCACCTTCTTAGACACTTCCTGTATGTATTGTGTTGTACTTTCCTGGATAAAGCTGTTTACAGTGAGGTGGTTTGCCACACCGTGGCATTCTTTCATCCTCTGTTGTATTCTTGTTCTTTACTCAATGTTAGCATAGCCATCTCTGGATCCCTTTATACTTGTGCTTATCTGGTTGGGTATTGTTTCTAGACATTCTAGATATTTTTCCTCCCCATGTGTATGGCTTCTACAGTGGGTGCCTACTCAAAAATTGTCCAGAGGAGAGTCTGTTGTGTCTTTATGTATTGATTTTGGAATACTTTGTTCTTGGCTGTCACTAGAGTGAGGGTTAAGATCATTTTGGTATTGCTGTGGGCCCTAGCTTAAGTTTCAGTGTCCCTTACTTTTCTAGCCACATTCCCTGTTGCAGCCTGGACTCACCATAGCAGTTCTCTCTGGACAGTCTGTGTTTTCACGCCTCTGCCTGTTTTGTTGCTAGTCTGTGCAGGTTTTTAAGCTGTTCTGGATAGAGACTTGCTTGTGTGTTCTCTTTCTCCCCCCCCCCCCCGTTTTTATGGGGGTGGTGTGTTATCCACTGGATCTTTATTCAGTCCCACTCAGACATCATGCAGAAATTACAGATACCCAGAACGTGGTGGTTGGGATGAATGGAAAACTGTGGCTTCTTTGAGAGGTGTGGCTGACTCTGCAACTTGTAGGGATACTACCTGGGGATCTGTACATCTTTTATAAGACACTATTCCCTGGTGGAGGCATTTAGATCTTATACCCATTTTGGCAGAACCGTCTTACCTGCTTCCAACACACCAGGTCACTGTTTGAGAGTCACCAAGAATGTAATATATCTGGGCAATCACTTGAAGAAATAACAGTTACTTACCTTACAGTAATTGTGGTTCTTTGAGATGTGTTGTTCGTATGTATTTCATGATCTGCCTCCACTCTATATGCCCTTGGATGGGCATGTGTGAAGACATTCAGAGCACAGGTATGGCCCCCATGGACACTGCTGACCAAAACATTCCTATAATGAGTTTATGGGACATGTTTTCCATTGTTGGTACACATGTGGAAAACGCATATTGAAGATCTACTGTTACTGTAGAGTAAATAACTGCTCTTTCCTGTTGTAGAATTAGTGGATTGAAAATATTTCCACTCTTTTGTATTGAATGTAAGAATTATAATTCAATAACTACAGACCTTTTGATGCTACAGTTAAGGTTTTTCTTATAATGTGAAGTACATTTAAGGGCTGGAATAGCAAATTATGATTGCAGATTTTTCCTTTTAGTTTTCTATTTATTTGTCATGACTAAATATTTTAATAACTGAGAAAAAGTATCCTGCAGAGACTCTCTTCTGCTTTTGGGCCTGATGACCCCTTATTTTAACAGTAGCACAGTGCTCTAAATAAAAAAGAACAATTAATTGCAGCGAGAAAATCTTTTGAAGGAGGGAATAAAATTTTTTATACAAAAACTTGTGTTCTTAGAAAACAAACATACGTTCACCTTAAAATGGATGGTTTTTATTTTGTGTGTATGTATGCACATACGTGCTTTACATTTGTTTGAACTCACCAGCTATGTCATTCTTGTCCTTTGTCTTGTTCTTGCTTTCGCAGTATGTGCCTCCAGATCTTTGCATCTGTAATTTTGTGCTGGAGCAGTCTCTCTCTGTCAGAGCCCTACAGGAAATGCTGGCCAACACAGGGGAAAATGCCAGTGAAGGGGTAAGTAAATTATTTTTATTTTGGCATCAAAAAGGATACCAGGCATCCAACTTTAAACTGTTTCTCATTTTTTTTATCCCAATTAAGGACCTTTAGAACAGAGGGTGCCTCAGAATGGAGTAGCAGGAACTTAAGTATTCCTTTTATTTAGTGTTGCCATTGATCCATCACCCTTATGATGCAGACAGGTTTTCATACTGAGAAGCTAGGTGCATTTAATGTACTTAGTAGATGAAAGAAAATAGAACCATGCTCTACAAAGGCCAGTTTCTGTACTGCTAGTTCAGAATTGGCTGCTGAACAATGCAAAAGTGCACCATTGGGATGAGCCTAGCTTCTGCCAGCCAAAGGAGTATGAGTTTTCATAAGGTTGCTTTGAAATTTAGGTCATCAGCATGGTAGCACTGTAAACCTATCAGCAGTCACAAATCAGAATAAGAGTGTATAATCTTTAAAGTTAACTGTTAGCTTCTTAAATTCATCTATCAACCAAGTAAAGTGACATCAAACGTTAATATACTTTTTGTAGTTTTATGTCTATAACTAAAGAGTTGTTTCTCAGTGAGTTTGTTGTAGTTATGGTGAGAGAGCATGAATTCTCCTGTGGAAATGTTTCATTACAGATTATTTTTATGTGTTTCTGCATCTCTAAATGTATTAAACCACAAAATTATATTTAATAATGTTGATAGTCTGGTGTAAATGCAGATATGAAAGAGATTTGAAAAATAAAAGCTGCAAGTTCTGTTGTGCTTACATGTTGCATCACTGGTGGAATGTTAGACCACTATAATACCAGGGCACAAGAATGAGCTAAAGAGGATTTTCATACTGAAGGAACTTCCAGATGTCAGACTAATAAATGTACTTTAGAAATGTATTCTCTTGCTCTATTTACTACTGAAAAAGCTATTTGAGTTTAAAAACTGTGGTTTGCTCTTTCACAGTCTATCTTTTTCTCCTTTTGTGATATGGAAGTGAAGTGATAATACTGAATTTGTGGCATCATAATCCTTTCTTAGGCAATAGAAGTGATAGTGTGAGTAAAAACTGGTGTGAAACTGAAGCCCATATCCCAATTACTCTGAATTTGGTGATGTGTATGCTGATCTGAACTTTACTGCTGGCTCCTTTCTTTACCAAGGAACAAACCTAAGCCCTGCGTCTGAACTTGCTGTTGGGAAAGTTCAGATCCAAATCCCACCTTCGCAGCTCTGAACCATTCCTAATACTAAACACGTATAATCATTGTCAAGGTATTAAAAACCCTAAAGGGTCAAGTTCCATATAATATGATATTAAGGTTACAGCTTAGGGTCCTTTTTAAAATAAATAAATGTTTGGCTCTAGTCTCCACCTAGAATTTTTAGTCACACTTATGGGTTCTAGGAACTTAAAACTAAAATTCCTGATCACCCTTACTTTCATCAATCACATAGAATCGTGGCTACCTGGTAACATTCATTCTTCTGAATGTATTGGGAGAAAGGACAAATATTTAATTAATTAATACTATGGAGTTAAATAGAAACTCTAAAATGTGCCTGTGTTGCAGCAGAGTCTGTATGATGGGCTGCCATACTGGGAGCCACAAAACTCTTATCTAAGCCTCACTGTCAACTCCAGTTCAGCCCTGGTAGTAGTCAAACAGGCAAATGGGCTCCTCTTGGCTTGTACTGAGCATTATTTGCTGTGGACTACTTTGGGCCACTGAGGTTGGCTATAGACTGCTTTGCTTTGCTGATGTAGACTATAGGCCCTGCTGCCCCCCCAGATCATCACCAGGCTGCTGATGTCTGCTGTGATGGGATGCTTGAATCAGTTTCTCAATCTAGCTTTCAACCTCTCTCACTGGACTGGGAGCACAGAGCAAAGGAAGACTGAATCTCTACATTCAATTTAATTGCTTTGGGCTCAATGCCCCATCTAAGCCAACCAAGAAACTCAAAATGATACCGCTCTGTTACACTTTGCATAACTACATGGCAACTACATGTATCAAATTAACCTGCGTGTAGCTAGATGACCATTCAATTTTCCCCTTTTCTGTTGTGGGGGAACCTGAAGACTCCTATTTTCTGAAAGCCTCATAGCGCTGGGGCTTACACATATAATTTTGATTTCACTGCCAAATCAGGCAGAAGGAAAAGTGGACCTGTGAGGGAGAAAACTATATGTTTTTCAGATTAACACAATATGGGCATATGTATATGGGAATTAAAAAATTAATTTGGGGTAATATCCTGTTTGTACAAATGCTGAATTATTCCAAATTTACTTCAAAACGAAAACCTCCTCTGACTCAGTTTTTCATGCTTTTATAGACTTAATACAGTTTAAATGTACTTGTAGTGCTTCTTCTTTTTCTTGGGATAATCCTGGAAAATAAAGGAGGTTGATGGGGGAGGGTAACTGTAATGGCTCCTTTGGGAGGTAGAGCAATTGAGTGTTTGACACAATAGAGGATAATTGTTCCTTTGAATGTTTTCACAGTTTATTTGGAAATTTGAATGTACACTTTTTCAAAAATGTGTATTTTTATACTAAAGATGGTAATAGCTAAGAATAAAAAATTAGAAATGTAATTTTCTCTTTTGAATTATAAATTGGCTTTTATACTGTGGTCTGTTTATTGTCTGGGTATACCACAAGAAGGACAGGAGACTTGTTAATTTGTTATGGATTTTAATCAGGCCGCAAATTTATTATATACATGTCTACCCGGCAGATAAAGTGTACAGTGCAGGCAAATCCATGCTTATTCAAATCAGTTCTTCGGGGCTTTCACCAGCCCCCCTTTGTTTCCATCCAGGTCCTCCAGCCAACCCATGGCTTGAACCTTACCATCCACCAGCCTCGTAAGAGGCTTAAGGAGGGCTATGAGAATGGTGGGAGAGGTGGCTCCCTGCTGTACCGGTCATGGGAGTCCCTGAACCCCCTCCCCCGTTCTGTTTCTTTATCCAGTACCTCCTTTTAAGTTCTGTACCAGCCATTTATCTGGTCACTGGCTGCCCTCCCTATGGAGTACCGGCATTGAACATCCACCCAATATTACAAAATAAGTTGCGACATATGGCCTACCACCTTTTCTGTTTACCAGAAAAGGTCCATCCTCACCCCCGCTGCGAGGAAGGCGAAAAAAACACACTCCACTGAAGCCAATTATGGTGGTGTGGAGAAAAATTCCTTCCCAGCCCCCCTTTAAAAGGGTCAACCAGTGTAATGCCCACAGCAGGTCCAAACTCAGCCTGCCATTCGCCTCCACTTGCTGGCTACTAGGGGAGGGAGGGTGGCTGCTGGCTTCCTCACTGCTTTCACATAGAGATTTGCCCCACCCAGGTTTCCTGCCTTTATGTACATTCCTGGGGGCACTGGGGGGTGAGTCATTGCTGCAAAGTTGACCATCGAGCACCTTTTGCAGCAGTTTCTTACCTTCTTCCTCTCCCCCTCCCCCTTCCCCTTTCCCCAACCACAAAGCACAGCTGTCCTCCTTTGGGTAAGCCCACACAAATTCTGCCCCACATTTAGTTGTGGTGCAGTCATTGTCCTGCAACAACTGACCATTTGAAAACAGATTTAGATTTGATCCACTTGTAAAGTGGATGCATCAAAGTACTACGTAAGTATTGATTATGTTACAATGATTCGTATTTCTCCCAATAAAATGAATGTGTAACTCTAGCTATGATTAGCTATAATGTAATTGTGTACTGAAGTTTCCAATCTATAGTCAAGAGGCCATATTCTCTTTTCAAATAGGATAAATGTTTCCAAGCACTGTGTGAGTAACAGAACCACTGTAGTTTGTTGCATAAGGACCCATCCCAGTGCTCACTAACTCAATGGGAGTCTTCCTCTTTCTTTCAGTGTGTGTGTAGGACCAGATCTTAAATACATTTTTAGGTCATTTTATTAAGTTTCCTATCTATGAAGTCACTGCAATGTTTCAGCAGATTTGCATATATTAAAATGTTCACATTAAAGTACCATAGCCATGGTTCAAAAATAATAATTGGGTTGGTTGGAAATTTAAAACAGTTGCCAAAAATGCCACATTAACATCATTGCACATTAACAAAATAAACGTTTTTGTTTTAGATAACAAGCATTTTTTCATTTGCAAGCAATGCAAAGGGAAAAAAAAAGAACACCGACACCCAAAATAGATCAGAAGCATCAGAGATGTGGAAGAAATAGCCAAAAATATTATTTCATTTATAAAGATTTATTTTTGAGTATAGACCTTGCGTGAGATTTTCATTCCAGAGCAAATGGGTACAGTTAAAATATTCCCCAAACAATTAAAATTTTATATAGTTTCAAAGAAAATATTAACATGTTTTAAAAAGTTATTCAGTTTCTGCAGATGCTTCTGAAACTTGCTCCTTTGCAGAGGGTCAGCACAAGGCCTGTGTTCCACCACTTTGGTGCAACTTACAGGTACTTAACTTAGTGCTGGCCCTTAGCATGATGGTGAGTTTCACTTTGACCTCCAATTGACTTCAGTTGAATTTTGATGTAATGTCCAGAGTGCTTTTAGTATTAAGTCCTTTTCAACAAAGTTTTATTTTGGGGGAATAAAGGGTATTTTGGGGGTCACAAAGACGCAAACAAAAATTTAAAACTGGTAAATTTTTGCATTCCTGTAATTTGAACAAACTTTTAGACCCTCAAATTCACTTTCTTACCAATTGGTTCTCTTTGCAGGTGCTAAAAATATTCCTGTTCTTTTATAAAAAAATTTTTTTTTTTAAATACAATCCATAATCCCAATGTCTTGGTCAACAGTCAGGACATATTAATAATAATTTAAAAAGTCAGTATCCACTCTACAAGCCTATTCTTGCATCCTTTATGTGTGGAACTCACAGTAACTTTACTGGGACATACATATACAGAGGGCTTGCAGAATCAGTAATATATGTAAGCACATTATTTTTCATACTGTTAGCGCAAAATACTGCAGTTCATACGTGTATATGATGGACGTGTGTGTGTGTGTGTGTGTGTGTGTGTGAAGACCTAAATTATGTATATATACACATACATATAGAATATATATGATTATGTGGTATGAAGTGTTGTGGCTCATCAGAATAAGTCTGGGATGGCTGGATTCGTTACTCATGAAGATGTGACTATGTTATTCAAGTCAACCAAAAGGAGTGCCAATAAAGTATTTGCACCACAATAAGCCAATATGTATTGTACCTGTGTCACATATTTGACAGAAATACTATTTTAGAAGGGTTTTAGAGATTTTAACTTTTTATATTGGGACTATTTTCGATATCTCTCCACCTGTAAAAACAAGCTGCTTTAGTACCACAAATTCAACTGTGCATTGCTCAGAGGAAGAAAAACAGTAACTTTAATTGTTTTCAGTTAGTTTAATCATTTACAGTAGTGTAGACTCAAAGCAGAGTTTTTCACCCCAGAATATTCCAAATCAGGTACGGATCTGAACCTGGGTCTCCCAAGCCAGGATCCTAGCTACCAAACTACAGACAGGTTTCAGGTTTTTTCCTCCTGCTGACGATAGCTCATCTCAATTGATTAGACTCTGCCTGTTGGTATGCATACTTCCACCTTTTCATGTTCTCTGTATGTATAAATATCCCCTGTCTGTGTGTTCCATTCTATGCATCTGAAGAAGTGAGCTGCAGCTCACGAAAGCTCATGCTAAAATAAATTTGTTAGTCTTTAAGGTGCCACAAGTACTCCTGTTCTTTTTGAAACTACAGACAGTGTCTCTCTTTCTCTCTCTCTCTCTCTCACTCACTCAGTTTCAAAAATCTCATTTTCTTTCCAATCCAAAACAAAAACAACCTTGGAAATGTTATTTGAAATGGAATTGTTTTCTGACCATCCCTATTTTTTTTACCTGCAAAGAGAAACATCTTTTAAATAAAACGAATGTTATAGCCTAAAAGTTTTTTTACAAAGATTCTATAAAGGCAGCTGACTGGATTGATTTTGTAAAAATTTGAGGAGGAAATATACTTATTTGCTGAGATTTTGTAGGCTTCATTTCAATGTACTGGTGGAGTTATCAAGCTGTGGAAAGTGGACAGACCTCTTTATGCATCAAACCTATAATGGGAAGGATTTTATTATGTTAAAAAGGAGATCCAAATGTATGTGTCTGGAGATATTTTTATGCAAATGTATCTGAATTAGGATTTGTGTATATATGTACAAGACATTTTGTGTGTATATTCATGTCTCTCTATCTAATCATCGGAGCCCCATAATTAAGTTGGGGTTCAGCTTTCTACTTAAAGCAGTGATTCATTCACTGTGTTTTGTATGAAGACTATAGTGTATTCTTCCCTAAATGATAATACACAATCTGTGGGGCAGATTTTTAGCTAGAACAAATTGACATAGGTCCATTGAAATTAGTGGAGCTATGATAGATCCCTTAGCTGGTGTAAACTATCCTTGAGAGTCAAGATTGATTTTTCAAGTAAATATGTTAAAGCAGTTTCACTTACAATGAATTAGAAATCAGCCCTTTACAAACGTTTACTTTTTGAGCCTTATGATTTTTTGGGCTCCAATAAAAAATTAATTACTGAGTTTAGAGATTGGAAAATTGAGTCACTTGTAGTAATTTTTTTCAACATCTGCAGAGTAGTTCAACTTTTAAAAACTATTATTGTACTAAGTTTTCATTTATTGATATTCATCATAACTGTTTCTTTTTCTGTCACATTGTTTACTGCCAATTTTTATAACATCAAATGGATACTCCAAAAGCTAAGTATTGCTTTAAAAAAAAGGTTTCTAGCCTTTATGGTTATAGAGAAAATCTGTAAAATATTAACCAAATGTTGTATTCACTGGCTAGTAATGCAAAATTATGTATTCATTTGTTATCTGTGGCTCTTGCCAAAGGGTTTTCATGAAAGTGACCAGCTGACTCAGGAGTATAGTCCCTATGTCTACTGGGCACATTTAAGGATATGCTGTTCTGTGCGCAAGAAACTCTTGGTTGGAAATCCTTTCTCAAGCTGAAGACCCTGGGTAATTCATACATATTTTATATTGGTTAAGGTTCCTGCACACATCACATTAGGACAGCAACCTCAAAGGCAAGAAAATGAAAAGTTAAGCCATCTAACAGTACATATCCTTTACTCTTCCAGCCATGGACTGACACCTTACCATTAGCCAACATCACCTTATCACCAATGACCAACACAAACAATGCACCATCATCTTATCTCTGTTGCAGTAAGGATGTCAGCCTTCCATAAGGCCCTTTCCAAGACTTGAATGAGTATGATATTCTGGAATTCTGCAGAATGGGTGGAGGGATGGGGCAGACTCGTCTGTTTGTGGTGATGAGTATGGAGGAGTTGTAAGAAGGCTGACATTTCTCCTTAGGCAGATGTAAGGTTGTAGTACATTGTCTATGATTTATGGTGGTTGAACTAGCTGTGAGATGTCTCTCTCTGGATGGAGATGTAGAAGGTGTGCACTGTTAGATGATTTAACCTTTCCTTGCTTTTGAGGGTTGGGATCAGGAACATTGTGTGTACTCTAACTATAGGTCTTATACAATGTAGTATTTATTGTGTGCATGTGTGTGGGCAGGTATGTTTGCAACAACAAAAATAATGTAAATTTAAAATACAGTTTTTGATTAGTACTCAGAGGTTTATATTTAAAACTAGTGTCAGAACAAGCAAGACCTGGGCCAATTGATTATCACACCGGTTTTGCTATAGCATTCATGAACACAATCAAATTAATTACTGTCTTTGTGAGAAAGTATGTGTGACACAATAAGAGCAGGAAAGAATCAGTTTTTGTTCAAGCTGATAAAACAAAAGTAGTAAAATATGTTTACTAATCTGTTCCATTGTCTGTCTGTCTGTCTCTCTCTCTCTCTTTTTTTTAATGGTAAAAGCAAGGGTAGCTAATTTTTTTCCTGACCATTTTCTTTGGCTGAATACATCCTTATAAATGTTATGATGTAACACTACTGCAATACCATTGCAGTGATTTACAGCTTCTTGCAGCTCATTTTATACTATAGCATTCAGCTTACTAGCCAGTTTGCTGATGGTATCAGTACTGTGTCAGTAGAGAATGAATGTTGAATGTTATATCACTGTTTATTTGGGTCAATTTAAAAATGCCTGACAATGGTAGATCCAACCTTTAGGTCAGCAATATGTTTATATTGTATTTAAAAATATAAACAAAACATTTGAACACATCCACAACAAAATCATATGCGAAACTAAATTTTCATTTATTATTTTGTTTTTCACTTTGCTAGCCTAGTGACCTCTCCGAATGGGTATGTTCTTCCTTTCTTCATTTAATATACATATAGTTTGCATGTATCTGACTTCAGTTGTACTTTTAATAAATAAGACCTTTCACTTGTAAGTGATCAGAACAGTTTCATTCTTTCTGCCTATTGTTTCTTGTGGTTTTAGATGGGGCCCACACACCTCCAAGCTAACGATCAATCAGTCAGTTAAAATATTGGGCTCAGCCAAGCTGAATTATTTGTCCCTTAAAATAATAATTTTAAAATTTTAAATAGAGGACCTCTGAAATCTTAGAAATTTCTGAAGATCTTTGATGTGAGGGTTCAGAAATTAATCATCAAACTTTCAAACTATTGTATTAAAATCTAAGGGAAGCATGCAGCGTCTCTTAACCCAAGTTACTTAGAAGTCCTAATACAGCTTAAAATGCTATTATGCAGTTACAGTTTTGCAGTTACATATAACTGTGGAGTGCATAATAAGAATGAAAAAGCTAGTGAAAAAATTACCTACTTTCTGCGGGTTCAGTTCTGCACCTTATTTAAAATAAATAGTACACTACATTACCTATAGCCCCATTAAATCAATTGGATAACGTTCGAAGCATGGTGTCCCTCAAATAAGCAAGAGTGGCAGAATCAGGCCCTACATGCCAAATCTATGGCACTGCATCTTTGGAAATATGATAGTGAAGAATGCTAATTCATCACACTGTTTAAGAAAAATCCCAAAACTTTAAAGTCAAGCTAGCTTTTTACATTTTGCGATCTCATGAGTAAAGGCATTTTCAAGTGAAAGAACATATAACATTTAATCTACTTACTAATATTTCTCCCTCTTGTTCTCTACCACCTATTTTTCTGAAAATAGAACTTCTGTTTCTGTGGAATTGTCTTTTAAGGATGAATTATTTAGTCTTTTTTAAAATTCTAAATATGCTTGCTATGAAGTCTGGGTATTGTTTTGCAACAAGAATAACCACTGCTTTCCACCCTAATATTCTATAAACACTTGAATTTTTCTTGTGTTTTAGTGGATATACAGAAGCAGTAGTTGATTGTAATGATAGCCTTTGCCTTCAAGAAAAGTAACTTATTAACTGTAAGGTGATTGATTAAAATATACTTTGAAATACTGCATTAACATACATAACTGTATTCAAGAGCCTGCAGTAGCCTATGGCCTATGATTTTAAATGTCTGAATAGAAAAAGCATTTTGTTTTCAAGCATTTTGAGGTTGCAATTAGCTACCAAAATCCATTGTCACCAGAAATATTGAAATTCAAAAATCTATTTTATATAGATTTTTGCCTCCGTTTAGCATGTCTTATTTGAGTTTTATTTTTTCATGATTTTAGTATTCATGAAAAGGGTTGTTTGAAGAGTTTAGCCAGTCTTTGAAAATGTAACCTGTTTGCTCTATTTGGTTATGAATTGAAGACATGGATCATTTGTGCAATGCTTGTGAGTGATGGTCACTTGAGGTGAATGTGGCCAAACTTACTGCATCAGTTACAGTGAGAAGGATTCAAACCAGTTTCACAGGGTGGATTAGAAAGCTGAATTTATTCCATTTGCAGTTTTTATCCAGATGAAGTGATGGAGTCAAGTAACACTAACATGTTCTAAATCCGCCCTCGCCCCCACCAATGATTCTATTGAATGTAACAAATCTATATTTTTATTTTTTCATAAACTGTGCTTCTTCTCTGCTATATAAATAGTGAAGTGTATAGTATTGTGATGGCAGAGCTGGCTTAAAACAAACCAGACTTGGTGTGCTCATGGCTATGCATTATCCTTTTGAAATATGGTAGTATGTGCCTAAGCATCTAATAGATAAAATCTGTAGGTCTAATATTTGATTTTAATATAACCCCATTACTTTTCTGCTCATAGTGTCTTAATTTTCAAACAAAACTTGATACACAATTGATGTTGTAACGATGACTTCAACAGTTTTGTGTAGAACAGTAAAGATAGTAGATCTCATGTAGAAATATGATTTGTGATTTGTTGGAATATATTCTGTATTATTAGTGGTGATTTATTAAAATATGACAGATGCTATGATTGTGGGTCTAATTCAGGAAATCACCACAGTGAATAGTCCTATTGAAGACAGTGGGACTGCTCATGTGAGTAAAGGTATTCAGATCTGGCCTAATGTTTGGAATATACCTATCTCATAGAACTGGAAGGGATCCTGAAAGGTCATTGAGTCCAGCCCCCTGCCTTCACTAGCAGGACCAAGTACTGACTTTGCCCCAGATTCCTAAGTGGCCCTCTCAAGGGATTGAACTCACAGCCCTGGGTTTAGTAGGCCCATGCTCAAACCACTGAGCTATCCCTCCCACCGGTGTTAGAGATAGGTTCACATGAAATTTGTTTCTGTCATTATCAGCATTGGCCTCAGAATTTTCAATGTGCTGTTTCTGAAGCAAGCGAACATTACTGAAATGAACTTCCCCTAATGTACTGAAGTTCCCCTACAAGCCATTATTTTAAAAAATGGTTTCAATACTGCATTGCAGATGTAAGCTAGTTCTTTTGTGTAGTAGAGTGGTGTCCAATCCATGACCCTCATGGGCTCTCTTAAGGAAAATGTGTATTTGGTTACAAATGTGTTTCTTGAGTCATACCATGCCACTTTCAAATGGAAGTGTATGAACAAAGTTGGTCACTACCACTATTTCAACTGCCTGTCATGGCTTGCAGCTTCAGGAGCAGCTCTGCTGTGATCCTGGAGCACTCTGAGTACCTGCTCTCCCTATGTGTTGCTTCTTATGGAAAGGAGAAGAGTAGATCCAGTTGCTCCATTGCCTGATTATCTGCCATTCTGTGGGAGCCCCCGGGAGAGCAGGATAGGAGCTCAACTTCCTTTGCTTGACCCTAGGGGAGTGTCTAGCAAAAGGCAGCACTGATTTTCCCCCAACTCAAGTTAGAACATTTTAGGGGTGGTTCTGACTTGCACCAGCTAGCAACAGTTCCCGGGAGAGCCATACACCCACTGAGAATAACTGGAACACTCTGAGCCTGCAGAGCTCATGCATAGGGATTCCCGTGTCCCAGCTTGGGCTACTTCCAGCAGGGGATTAGTAGATTATTTTTTCATTCTTTTCAACACTGGAGTGGCATAAAGTGAACAAAATAGGAGCGAGAATTTGCCCCTAAATATTGATTATTGTCTCCTGACCTCCTTAAAATAATGTTTGGCCTTTGACTGAAAAGTTTGAATACCTTTTGAACTATTATTACTTTGAACTATTGTGTTTTTTTTCCCTGATTTCCAGTTATTTGGAATAAAATTTGAAGTATATATTCCAACCATTCAAATGTTGTAACTCGGGTAAATATTTAATCCCTCCCTAGCTTTACTTTATTTAACTCCTCTTAGATACTTAGCAGTCAGGGAAATTTTTCAAACATGGCCTCTGAATTTGCATGGAAACATTTTCAGGCTTGGAGTTTTGGGTTTAGAAGCTTATTTTTATGACTATTAACAGTATTTATGCAAATCCAAGTCTGGAGGACTCACAATATTTCTTGCTTCAAACTGCATGCCTAGAAAGTTGACCATGCATATTTAGCAGCTCAATTTTGGCCACTTTTAAAAACATAGTACTTTCAATAAAATATATATATTGTGTAGGTAATAATTTAAAAATGGATTTATACATTATATTTTAAATTATAGAAATAAATCCTGTCTATTTGTGTCTTTCTTTGGATTTAGCGTTAGAAATTGAAAGAGTGATGTCTCAACCATGTTTGTATAAAATAATCTTTTCCCTAAAATACCAGTGTGGACCCTCTGCATAATACTTTAATTATTATCAAGCTGATTAACCAGTTGTAGAGCTACATTGATACAGATTGCATTCAGGTAAACGTAAGGATGTTAGAGTCACAAAGAAGGATGTGTCTGGGTTAGTAAGCTCTTTAGGGTAAGCATCTTCTTATTCTCTGTCTTGTCAAACATGTACCTTTAAAGCATTATGTATCTGTTCTGTTTCCTAAAACTCATTTAGATTACTCATTTCATACTCATTTAGATTCTAGATAGTATATGGCTATTACCTTATTTAAAAAAATCAGCTTCGACTTTTTTTGACCATTATTCACATGCACATTTTGAAAAATCTGCAGTTTTGCCCACAGGTCAATGGAGAGATGTGATGAAGGTTTCTGTGCTGCACTAACACATTACATTGTGTTAATTTTAGAGTCCTAGTCCATTGGGAAATAACTGATTACTTTATTTATTGTGTTGTTGTCCTTCCAAGGAGGCAAATGTCAGCACAAGTGGGATCTAAACACTTTAATAATGCTCATAAATTTGTTTATTCCACAATTTACTTTTTGTGTAGATTGCTGTTGACAATTTTAAATTTACAATTTTAATTTATTGTTTGAGTTGTTTTAATTCATTGTGGCTTGCAGCTCTGTGCAAATAATAAAGTTTATTGCTGCCTTCTGGGTTATCCTGATAGTACCAGAATGATTAATTTTCTGCAGTCAAAATGGAAGAAAAATAGATTCTGATGCTGTTTTTGAGATTGATGCTGCTGAGGCCACTGTATTGCAATGAGAAGCAATTTTTTTAAACAAGTTTTTAGATTTTTAAAAACATCAAAAAATCCAACTATAAGTTTAAGGCCTTACCTCTGGAGATGCTGAAAACCTACAATTTCCATTGAAGACAATGGAAATTAGAGGTGCTCAGCTCCACAGAAGATTAGGCCATTAGTTGATTGAGAACCACAGACATCTGAAAAGCTAAGTATTGGGAAGAGAAATAAAAGGAGAGTTAGGGATGTTTTAGTCCAAAATAAAGCAGTTCATCATATGTTTATTTACTTCAGTACATGGACCACCAACCATACAGACTTGGAGGACAATCCATACCAGAATATTAATTAGAAAGCCCATATTTAATAAAGGAACTGTAATTTATGGATTGGAAAAAATGGCTACAAAATTTTCACTATTATAGTTGGCTTTGCTAATAAACACAGCAGTGCAGCTACTCTGAAAGTCTCCTTGTAAATTAATAGATTAAAAATATATTTCATATGGTCAGTCACTGGTTAGACAAAGGAAATATTTGCACCTTTTGGCTATATATACACACTTGACCTACAGTCTTTAGTAACAGAAGCTGAACAGACATCAGATGTTCAAATTGATCCTTCTTGTGCACCAAACCAGTATTTTTATGGTATTGACTGGGTGTTTTAAATACCTTTCACAGGTATCTGAACAATTTCAAGATAAAAATAACAGTATAACAGTAAACAAAGCTTTGTCAGTAATAGCTGGAGAGAGAAACTGTTTTCCACCTGACCTTGAAGTATTGAGAAGCACTTGAATGAATGTTAGTATTCTACCACATAAGCCAGATCAGACTTGAAGACAGCACACAGCCTAAATGATGCACCCAGCCAACTATCTGACACAGATTATAGCCCATGCTGTGACACAGTTGTTACAGTGGCATATGAATCACCGCATCTCAAAACTACATGAACAGCTTGAAAAGGGAAAAGGGAATACCAAGACGTCTGTATACAATAGTTCATCTCATCATCTCTTTCTGTTGCAAATTTATTCTTCCTATCATCCTCATACACTTTTGTTTGTCATTTGTGCTGTTGTGTTTTATTTAGACCACATGCTACTTAGGCAAGGGCCTGTGCATGTACGTGGTGGTGTAAAAATCATAATAAAAGCTGAATTTGTCTTCATTTTAATGAAATGAATATACTATAATTTCTACCAAAGTTGGAATTCTGACTCGTGAAACCTGCTGCTCCCTGAGCCACTGGTGGATTCTTTCTCCTTGTTTTGGAGCCACTTTTCTTCTTATTATTTGTTACTCCAACATTGGAACACCAGTGTCTAGTGGCATATAAAAAGCACTGCAGCCATTCTTGCTATGCCAGGCCCTGCTCTACCTCTCTTCCCATCTTACAGTGCCAGCCTTTGCACATCTGGAATCCTCACCTAACTGGTGCTGGCTGTATACTCCCAATACTCTCTTCTCCAGTTTACAATTAAGCAAGTACAATAATTCTGATCCTAGCAATGATAATGTCTTATGGGAAGTGGAGGTGTTGGGAATATGTTACCAGAGGAACATGGGTGGCAAGTTTGTAAAAATTTTGGTGGGGCCCAGAACCCGCCCCCAACTCCGCCCCCCCAACTCCGCCCCCACCTGCCTAAGGCTCTGGGAGGGGGCTCGGTCTGGGGTGCAGATCCTGGGCTGGGGATTAGGGTGCAGGAAGGGTGCTGGGTGCAGGCTCTGGGCTGGGGCAGGGGGTGGGTGTGCAGGAGGAGGTGAAGGGTGCAGGCTTTGGGATGGAGTTTGGGGTTGGGAAGGGGTGTGTGGGAAGGGGGAGGGAGTTTGGAGATAGGAGGGAGTGCAGGGTGAGGACTGTGGGGCTGAGGATGAGGGGTACATGATGCAGGAGGGGGCTCAGGGCTAGGGAAGAGGGTTGGGCTGTGGGGTGAGGGCTGTGGATGAGGGGTTCATGATGCGAGGGGGCTCAGGGCTAGGGAAGAGGGTTGGGCTGTGGGTGAGGGCTGTGGATGAGGGGTTCATGATGCGAGGGGGCTCAGGGCTAGGGAAGAGGGTTGGGCTGTGGGTGAGGGTTGTGGATGAGGGGTTCATGATGCAGGAGGGGGCTCAGGGCTAGGGCAGAGGTTTGGAGTGTGGGGTGAGGGCTGTGGATGAGGGGTTCATGATGTGGGGGCGCTCAGGGCTGGGGCTGAGGATTAGGGTGCGGGGGGATGAGGGGTTCATGATGTGGGGGCGCTCCTTGGGTCTGAGGATTAGGGTGCGGGGGGATGAGGGGTTCATGATGTGGGGGTGCTCAGGGCTGGGGCTGAGGATTAGGGTGTGGGGGGAATGAGGGCTCTGGCTGGGGCTGAGGGTTTGGGGTTGGAGAGGCTCAGGGTAAGGGCAGCCTGCCTTGCCAGTACTGGCGGAGGGCAGGCACTAGGACCCTGCGGCAGCAGACAGCAAATCTGCTGGGAGCCCTCCGGGCAGCAGGCAGGGGAGAGGCGCGCTGCGTTCTGTCAGGCAGGGACGCAACACAACGTGGCGGAGGGGGGGGGGAACACGCGGAGGGGGGTGGCAGGTGGGGGCTGGGACCTGCTCCAGGCAGGGTCGCGGCGGCGGGGGGAGACCTGCGGTGGCCGGGGCCGATCCAGGCAGGACCGGGGGGGGGGGCGGGAAGAGACCCAGCTCCAACTATTGCTGGAGCAGGGCGCCCAGCCCTGAATATTGCTGGGGCCCGGGCCCCACACAAATATATAACCTGCCACCCATGCAGAGGAACGGAAGGAAGTCAGTACTGACAGCTGGTCTGAGCTGAGATTTAAAAAAAAAAAAAAAAAGGCTGCCTCTCTGCTTCCAACCAGACATGCTCTACATCCCAGCCACACTCTCAGAAGCAATATGTTGGGCTTGCCTTCAGCTGCTAGGGGGAGAAAGACTGCTCCAGGACCCAGCTTTCTAGATTTCCTTACTTAGGGTCTCCAAACTGATTTTCTTTTTCTGGCTAAGACTTCCGCGGGTGCCTCAAGGTTCAGGTTAGTTAGTGGAGTAGAAATTGCCCTACTGTAAAACTCCTCTCAAACTGCTTCAGTAGTCAGCTTGTGTTGCCCTAAATCAGTGGTTCTCAGCCAGGGGTGGGCCTCCCTGGAGGGCCGTGAGCAGGTTTCAGGAAGTCCGCCAAGCAGCACCAGGGTTAGACTCGCTGGGGCTCAGGGCAGAAAGCCTAAGCCCTGCCGTGCAGGACTGAAGCCCGGGGCCCTGAGCCCCGCCACCTGGGTCTGAAGTAGAAGCCTGAGCAACTTAGCTTCGCGGAGCACCCAGTGGCATGGGGCCCTGGGCAATTGCCCTACTTGCTACTCCTTAATGCTGGCCCTGGCTTTTATATACAGAAAACCAGTTACTATGGCACAGGTGGGCCACGGAGTTTTTATAGCATGTTGGGATGGGGGGCTCAGAAAGAAAAGGGTTGAGAACCCCTGACCTAGATAACCAGTTCACATTCCCTATCCCATTCTCTGGAGATTTCTCCAATTTTACCCTCAATGTGTTAAGTCCCCCCTTCAGCTCATCTCATCATAGAATCATAAGATGGGAAGGGACCTTGAGAGTTCTTCTAGACCAGTTCCCTGCATTCAAGGCAGTACTACATATTGTCTAGACCCAGTGATGAGCTCCCCAAATCCAAAGAACCGGTTCCCTACCAGGTCCTCAGCGGCACTTTGGCGGTGGCGACAGGGTCTTCACTTGCTCTGGGTTTTTGGGGGCATTTCGGTGGCAGGTCCTTCACCTGGAGCGAGTGAAGGACCCGCCACTGAAGACCCGGTAGGGAACTGCACGGTGAGTACAAGCCCCACGTGCCTGTCTCTCCTCTCCCCATCCGACCCCAACCCACATCCTTCCCCTGGCTGCCCCACCTCAGAACCCACAACCCATCAACCCCCCCGCTCCTTGTCCCCTGACCATCCCCTCCCGAGACCCCCCCATCCTAACTGCCCCCCAGAACCCCATCCCTACCCAACTCACCCTGTTCCCTGTCCCCTGACTGCCCCGACCCCATCCACCACCATCCCGACAGACCCCTGGAACTCCCACACCGACCCAACCCCCCCAACATTCCCGGTCCCCTGACCGCCCCCCAGAACCTCTGCCCCATCCAACCCCCCCCGCTCCCTGTCCCTGGGACTCCCTACCCCTTATCCAACCCCCCTCTCCCAGAGCCTCAGCATGCCACGTCCAGGAGCGGCCCTGGACAGCGCTGCAGCGGAGCCTGAGGTCCTGCCAGTTGGCCTGGAGCTTGCAGCCCCACCCCCTTACCACGCGGCTCTGAGTGGGAGGAGCTCTGGTCCCGCTGGACCACACCGCTTTAGCTCTGTCAAGGGCCACTCCTGGATGCAGCGCGCTGAGGCTCCAGGACAGAAGGGAGGCGGCGGTAAGCAGCATGGAAAGGGACCGGCCCGGCCCCCTTACCATGATGCTCAAAGCGGCAGAAGCTGCAGAGCTGCGCTGGCGCTGGCAGCTCAACACGCTGCAGCTCTGCGAGGGGGGGAGGGGCTCGGGCAGGCCGGACAGGACGGTCCTGTGGGCCGGATGTGGCCCGCGGGCCGGAGTTTGTCCATCCACCCGCCCCTTTAGCAACCAGTTCTACACCGGTGTCTAAATTTAACCACCAGTTCTTGTGATCCAACGCGAACTGGCTCCAGCTCACCACTGTCTAGACCAGTGATCTCCAACCTTTTTATGCCCAAGATAACTTTTGGAATCTAAGGAGAACCCATGATCTACCCTTCCCCTTCCCCTCCCCCGATGCCCCGCCTCTTCCCCACAGCCCCCCTCCCTTCACTCCATCCCCACCTCTCCATTGCTCACTCTCTCCCATCCTCACTTTCACTGGGCAGGGGGTTGGGGTGCAGGATGGGATATGGGGTGCTGGCTCTAGGAGAGGGCTGGGGGTTGGGGTGCCGCCTCTTGCCGTGCAGCACTTACTTCTGGTGGCTCCTGGTTGGCAGTGGGCACAGCAAGGCTAATGCAGGCTCCCTGCCTACCCGGCCCCACACTGCTGCTGGAAGGGGCCAATGTGCCCCTTTGGCCCCCGGCCTGGGCACTGGTCCTGCAGCTCTCCCAGACAATAGGAGCTGCGCGGGAGGTGCTTGCAGGCAGAAGCAGCGCGCGGTGAGACTTCCCTGCTCCGCTGGCCACGCGACTGCGCTGGCCACTTCCAGGAGCGGTGTGGAGCCGGGATAGGCAGGGAGTCTGCCTTAGCAGCACTCACACTACACCGCTGGAGATTGTGACCACTGATCTAGACCATCCCTGACAGATGTTTGCCTAACTTGCTCTTAAAAATCTCCGACAGAGATTCCACAACCACCCTAGGTAAGTTTTTCCCAATGTTCAACCTAAACCACCCATGCTGCAATTTAAGTCCATTGCTCCTTGTCCTATCCTCAGAGGTTAAGGAGAACAATTTTTCTCCCTCCTCCTTGTAACAACCTTTTATGTACTTGAAAACTGTAATCATATCCCCTCTGATTCTTCTCTTCTTCAGTAGGAGTGACAGTGTGATATATTGTGCCTTGTGTTTTTGCACATTGTCTCCTTCCTGAGAATTGCACCCCACCCTCACCACATGTAATCCACTATCATGCTGTCTGGAGTGGCTCATGACTGAGTGTGCCAACCTAAAGCCAGACTGCAGGGCAGACCCCCAACATTGGTGATATGTCCTATCAGTAAATTTCACCAACCCAATAACAAATGTGAACTCCTAGATCACTGAAACAGTCTTACAATGGCATCAGACAGTCCCCTTAGGCTCTCCAGTCTATCTTGCCATCCAGGCAAGCTGGATTTAATGATGAATAGTCACTTGCACCAACAATCACATAATATTCAAGTTGCTCCCAGTCCCAAGAGGCCAGTCATTTACCCCAGATCAATTTGTACCTTAGATCTCACAATGCCTGTAGCCAATCCTGTAATAAACTAACTAAAGGTTTATTAACTGGGAAAAATAAATGAGTTATTTACAGGTTGAAACAAGCAACATAAATGCACAAGTGAGTTCAGTCTCTGATTCTAAAAGGTGACAGATGTAATCTGTTAGTATTGAATGTCTTTTCAGGGCTTAACCCAGGTCCACCCTGGGGATCTCTCAGGTCACATAGCTGGACTAATAAGTAGTAATAACAGCAAAATAATTCTGTGGGCTGCTGTATCATTTTTCTTTAGATTATCAAGCACCTCCTGTGAAAAGCTCATGCCAATGAGCTCTGGCAGTTACTCCAGCCTAAGATGGCCAGCTGGATTATTGCTTTGGCAGACACAGAGCAATAACAATTTTTTGTGAGTGGGTTTTTTTCCCCACAGTAGTATCTTGCTCCATCCAATCATTATTATTCATGTTTTAAAAACAAACTTTGGTAGACTTCTCCAAGACTGTAAGGTTGTTGGGCATCTTTTTTTTTTAAAGCAGTTACCTTTCCATTATTTAAGAAAGGTTCCTTGTTTTACACTGACATTAGCAGACTGTAGGTTGCGTTTATGATATGAATCTGCAGTGGTAAGTGATTGCCTAAGGTAACTGCCAACCTTTTTGAGAGTGACCACTATACTGTAACAGTTCCTGGAGCATGGACCAATATAATTTACACTGACTGCAGAATGTTGACTCTTACATTTCAAAATTAAATTTTGAGGTACAGAGATGAAAAAAGAACTGCACAATTTTTTTTAAAGTCAGATGTGTTTTGGAGATGCTTTTGTTCATTGATAGTAAAACAAAAAACCCCACAACATTTCCATGTCAATCAAAACATAAAAGAAAGGGTGTACATACAATAAAGAGAAAACCCCTTTAATTAGCGAGCAGGGAAGGTTTATCTTTTGGGCAGATTATTTTTGTTAGTTTTGTAGCAGAGTTCTACTTGAGACTTGTTAGTAGAGCAAGAAAATCAGTACTGTTCTCACCCTTATTTTATTGTATTACAATAAAGGAATCATCCGCAACTTTATTGCCTTTGGCTTTTTAGTATGTGTCTGTTGGATAAACATGATTTCCCCTTTAGTCTTTTGAATCAACATTAGATAACGTGGGTGCCCAGCTACAAAGTCCCAAGGAGTTTCTTTAGTTTTGCATTTTTAGAGCTAGTGTTTTGTTACATATGAAATGTAAACTTAAAGGACTAATCGATAAACTTGCTAATTCATTTAGTGCCAAATTTTGCCAGTGGATGCTATTTTAGCCCATAGAAACACCCCGCTCCTCTAGTCCCCCACTCTCCTCTACACATGTCCAATGGTGAAATTTGGCCTTAAGAGAATTAACTTTTGAAAATATAAAGTAAACTAGATATGAGCCTTGTTCTACCATTATATTTTCAAGAGCCACCTTGTTTGTGTGTATTAAAGGCTATTTGAATGGTCCCTGAACAACGTCTAAGTATTAAATGGAAAATAAGCCATGGTGAAATGTTCAAACTCACAGCATAAGCTTTTAACAAATGTATGCATCTTCTTTAGATGGATGTAACAGTAAGAAATACACAGGACATATTCTGCTTTTTATACTTCAGTTGAAAACATCAGAATGCATCAAGAATTAGCCTTGATCCTTTCAGCATATTTTGATTAACTCAATAAAATATAAAAACTATGTGGGTACGTGTGTATGAAAGAAAGCTGAGAGAGAAAAAATGATTGGAAGTCCTGTAGAGCTTGTTGTTGTTCATTAGTTCTATTTTATAGCCACTGTTGTCAACTCTTATGATGTTTGATGCCTTTCTTAACCCCCCCGATTCTGGAATCTTGGCTTTCATTTAAAAAAAAAAGTGTTAAGCCATCCTGGTTGTGGAGAAAAGCTTGAAAATGAGAATTGTAAATGCTACAATTCCAAAAGGCAAATATAAAGAACCCCAAACCTATTATTTTTAAAATCTCATTATTTTTAAGGTAATCTCATAATTTGGGGGGGGTCTGACTAATGATTTTTGAATGTTTGGGGTTGACAATTCTGTATGTCTTGACCTCTCTCAAATTGTATTTAGTTAAAATGAAATGACCCTTACCATAACTATATCACCTCTGATAAATATTTAACTTAGGCTAATTTTAGCAAATGCTTATCCTTATTAGCAACATGTGGTCTCATTGAACATTGATTATTTAGTATGTGGGAACATAAGAAAATGTACATGTCTAAAATATTTGTATGGATAATCATTTTTAAGACTTCAATTACATATTCTTTTTTATTCTGAATGCTTCTGAAAAGTTTATAAGAAAGGTAAGAAATGCCTTTTTTCATTTCATTTCAGAATGTATTAGTAGAAAACTTTGTTGTTTTACTTTACTCACTAAAGTGATAATTAGGTCACAATTGTCTGGTCAAATATATATATTTTTTTACAATGAAAATAGTTATTGCTGTAACTACTTCATTATTGTGAATGTACAAACTTTTGTAGCATATCTGCACTTTTGTAGATAATACAATTTGAGTATCTATGTATAATACTTAAATTATTGGTAACTTCAGATGAATGGAAACAGTCAAAATTCCTGCATTGCTATTGAGTGTTAACACTTTCTGTCATTTCTATAGGCAGCTCAAGGAGGTGGTCACAGAACCCTGCTGTATGGCCATGCTATACTACTTCGGCATTCATTCAGTGGAATGGTAAGTGACTTATTAACTTCCATAACAGAGTGCACTTACAATTGGAAAAGCATGTTACATCTACAGTAAAATAACGTGTTCTCCATAACTGATAATAATAAACTCAAGTTATAATAAACACTTTAGATCAAGTAACAAACAAATATATGAAGCAACATAATCATTTAGTGTTCCCTCTTTGCGCAAGAACATTGAGGCCAATATCTTCAAAAGCGACCACTAATTTTGGGTGACTCAAAGTGTCAATCACCCACACTGTGAAAATCAGGGCCCTTTAAGGTGTCCCTTTAAGGCACCCAAAAATCACTAGTATATACTGAGTATGATGTAACTAAAGAAAGGAGTGAAAAGAAATGGATTATTATGTATTCATTCCAGCATTATGGAAGTTCATATGGAAGGAGAAACTGTAAAATTAGTATAATCAATGTCTAGGAGCTACTAAAATGGCATGTTTTGCATATGTTTTAAAGTATTTTAGGAATGAAGGTGTTAACACTTAGAAGAGAATGTGAGGGACATATGTTCACCCTTTGTGGTAAAAATGTGTGGAAAGGATAAAGATCTGCCAAAAAACACAAAACACACCACACTATAGAAATGCACAGTGCAAGTTGATGTGCAGCATGTCATCCAGTCACAGCACAAAAATGGTTGTAGAAGTCAGCAGTAGGTATGGGTAGGAACAACCATTAGAGAGGCAAAAGGGATGGGTACTTTATTAAAGTTGTGCAGTAGTGCACTACTACCTGCATGATGACAGCATTGAGGGTATGGAGGTGGTCTTAGGTAATAATGCATTATTTGAGAATATTGTAGTGTGATATGTATTTGCAAGTCTCCATTTTTTGCCGATGGGTTCTCTGTGCTTAGCAGTTAATTGAAATGTTGCATGCCAGTGGGTGCCAATAGCAACTTGCTGCCACTAGGAATAGCAGTAAGTTTATGCCACAGAGTTACATACCGGTAGTTTCTCTAGGGTATTTTATATAGTAGGTTCCCCCCTCCCCAACTTCCCACAGTGCACACCCACAAATATGCTTTGACAATATTTTGAGGCACTCTTTTATGGATTTTGTTGATTGTGTCATTTGTTAAGGCATCTTACCAACTTGGAAGCTTCAGCGTTTTTTCCTCTCTGGATCACATTGTTTCATTGGAGAAGAAAGAATCTCACACAAGCATTTATCAAATAGTGGACAATAATGTGCAGAAGGAAGGAGAGATGTGTTTGAAGTATCTTCCCTTTCCCCCCCTGTGGTGGAATTCCCAACAATAGCTTTTGAGCTCTGTCTGTTCAGACCTCCCACTCTAAGGTCCAATTCTGATTGGACTCACAGTCTGAGCATGTGCCAGGGCCTAAAGTGAGAAGACATTGTTGCTTTTGGGTCTGCTTGATATGTCTTCCTCAGGAGCAGTGCTGTCATGGGAAGCCTGCTTGTCTCAAAATCCCTGTTCATGTGTGTACCTTTACACTTAGAAGGAAGAGCATTATCTTACATGTAGCAATTCCTGCAAGATGCTAATTTTGAACTCTCATTGCAGTCAATGGGATATTTAAATTCAGGTTAATGGTAAGGTTGAGCTTTGTGAATCGATGATCATCTTCGATTAGAGATGTATGCCTCAAATGATTCTGCTGATTTGGGAGCTTTTAATCATTTCAACATGTTTTGCAGTATTTGACGTGTTTGTCAACATCAAGATCCCAGACAGATAAACTTGCATTTGATGTGGGGTTACGAGAAAATGCAGCAGGTATGCCAATATTCTGTATTATTTTGTGAGAAAAAATTGCCAGTTGTACTAGTCTTAAGAATGCATTTAGGATAGTGATGGACATTATTAGCATTACAAACTTGCGAACCTGCCATTATTTATTCATTAAGAAATAAGACTGACTTATCTTAAGTTGGAAAACACTAGCAAATATGGACTAAGTACAAATTTCTATATTATTTTATTAATAAAGTTTTATGAACTTATTTTCTAATTCTATTTTAGCATATTTAATATTCACTAAAACTTTTATTTTAGCATTAAATTATTAGTTCATCCTTCAGATAATACAATAATGTAACTGTAGTAAACAAAAACAGGCAAAGGTTGTAAAAATCTCATAATTAAAAAAAAAAACTCGAAAAGTGAGGGGAAAGGAGGGCATAGAAAGTATCCCCTTGCCATACAAGTCCGTTAAAATACAACCAGGATAAAATAGGCAAGAGAAACAAATCTTAGATTTAAAAATAAAGATCAAAAGGTTTGGGACTTTGAGCATGGACATTAAAAGCAATAGACATACAAATAACCTATTTGTCTTCAAATATTGTAACAGTAACTATCCTAACTAATCTCATCAAGAGTTACATCATCTTCATTTAAATTATCTTCCTTTTGTCTAAATTGTGTTAATTAGAAGATTTTTGGTATTGTATTTTTTTCTATTTTCACCTTTACGAGAATCAACATGGAAACCTGACAACCTAATTACTAATGTTGAGGGAGTAGTGCCAATAACAGTGATAGTTTAAATGTTTGTTTTGTTTTGTTTCTAGCCTCCACTTCTTTTAAGTCACTTCCCAGGACTCAAAGGCCAAAGAGAACTAAAATATGATACTGCCATTTTAAAAGAAGAAAAAAGCAGACCAACAGCTGCCAGCCATAAACCAAAGACCAGGCCCCCTGTCCCAGGGGGAGGGACCTACCTTTAGTCCCTTCACACTTGTGTCCCTCCCTTTGTTCTGAGACTGTCCCCATTTCAGTGTCAGTCCCATCGAGTTCCCCCCAGCCATTGATGCAGATAGATGGCATTTTTTGATCTTTAAAATAATAATAAAAGTAAAGTTTGGGAGTAGTGATGGAATGACACAGTCATGTATATACTATACCCCCATTTCACATGGAGTCTGATCTTTGACATTTCCTCCTGGGCTAGCTGTCATCATGACCTCTACTCTGAACCCTGTGAAGTTTACAGTGTTTTTCCTTCACTCCTTTTTAGACTCCAGAAAGGAGTTAGTAGTTGGTTTCCGTCTGTTACATAGTTACTATTATGGATGCGACTTTACAAGTTTGGCTGCCATTTGTTTTAGCATGCTGCCATAAAGAATATGTGCATTTTTATCTCTTTGATAATAAGCTCCTGTGAAAATCAATCCGGGTATTTTTGTGGTCTCTTTCAGAGTTACTTTGAATGGTGTCCCATGTGCCCCCTGGGCTTTGTAATGTGTATTGCTTACTAACTGCAGGGTCAACTTTATCTTGGTGTTTGTCTTATTGTTAATGTACAAAAAAGGGTTTTTCACACGTCACATTAAAAAAAAAAGTAAAACAAGTCTTTACAGGAGCTTTTATGTGTTAAGTATTTTGATAACATCTTCGTGCTTTTGCACCAAATCTGCATTTCATGAGTAAATATGCCTTTTTTCTATTGAACTGGACTGTGGAATCATCTCAGCAGAAAAGAGGGCTTTTTACTTTGCATGTACTAAATCTCAAACCACTGCCAGGGGCAGCTCCAGGCACCAGCATGCCAAGCGCTTGCCTGGGGCAGCAAACCACGGGGGGTGGGAGGGGCGCTCTGCCGGTCGCCGCGAGGGCGGCAGGCAGGTTGCCTTCGGTGACATGCCTACGGAGGGTCCACTGGTCCTGCGGCTTCGGCGGACCTCCCACAGGCATGCCGCCAAATCCACAGGACCGGGGACCTCCCGCAGGCAAGCCGCCGAAGGCAGCCTGCCTGCCATGCTTGGGGCGGCAAAATACCTAGAGCCGCCCCTGACCACTGCATATTTAAAAACAAATGACTGACACTTTATGGAAACACGTTCTATTTGGAATCCATTGCTTATATATCTCCTATAAATTGAGTTTATTTCCCTTTGTTCTTTATTAAGAATTAGGGCTGTCAAGTGATTAAACAAATAATTGCACAATTAAACAATAATAGAATACCACATATTTAAATATTTTTTGATGTTTTCTACATTTTTAAATATATTGATTTCAGTTGCAACACAGAATACAAAGTGTACAGTGCTCACTTTATATTTATTTATTATTACAAATATTTGCACTGTAAAAAACAAAAGAAATAATATTTTCAATTCACCTAATATATGTACTATAGTGTAATCTCTTTATCATGAAAGTTAAACATACAAATGTCGAATTATGTACCAAAAAAACTGCATTCAAAAATAAAACAATGTAAAACTTCAGAGCCTATAAGTCCACTCAGTCCTATTTCAGCCAATTGCTCAGACAAACAAGTTTGGTCACGTTTGCAGGAGATAATGCTTCCTGCTTCTTGTTTACAATGTCACCTGAAAGTGAGAACAGGCGTTCACATGGCACTGTTGTAACTGGCGTCGCAAGGTATTTACCTGCCAGATGCACTAAAGATTCATATTTCCCTTCATGCTTCAACCACCATTCCAGAGGACATGTGTGCATGCTGATACCAAGTTCTGTTTGATAATGATCCAAAGCAGAGCGGATGGATGCATGTTCATTTTCATCATCTGAGTCAGATGCCACCGGCAGAAGGTTGATTTTCTTTTTTGGTGGTTCGGGTTTTGTAGGTTCTGCATCTGATTGTTGCTCTTTTAAGACTTCTGAAAGCATGCTGCACACCTCGTCCCTCTCAGATTTTGGATGGCACTTCAGATTCTTCGGTCGAGTGCTGTAGTTATTTGTAAAAATCTCACATTGGTACCTTCTTTGCATTTTGTCAGATCTGCAGTGACAGTGTTCGTAAATCAAAAATGTGCTGGGGTCATCATCCGAGACTGCTATAACATGAAATATATGGCAGCATGCGGGTAAAACAGAGCAGGGGATGTACAATTCTCCCTCAAGGAGTTCAGTCACGAATTTAATTAATGCACTATTTTTTTTAACAAACATTATCAGCAAGGAAGCATGCCCTCTGGAATGGTGGCTGAAGCATTAAGGGGCATACAAATGTTTAGCACATCTGGCATGTAAGTACCTTGCAATGCCAGCTACAGAAGTGCCATGCGAACGCCTGTTCTCACTTTCAGGTGACATTGTAAATAAGAAGCAGGCAGCAGTATCTCCTGTAAATCTAAACAAACTTGTTTATCTTAGCAATTGGCTGAACAAGAAGTAGGACTGAGTGGACTTGTAGGCTCTATAGTTTTACATTGTTTTGTTTTTGAGCGCAGTTATGTAACAAAAAAAATCTACATTTGTAAGTTACACTTTCACGATAGAGATTGCACTACAGTACTTCTATGAGGTGAATTGAACAATACTATTTCTTTTAGCATGTTTACAGTGCAAATATTTGTAATAAAAATAATACAAATTGAGTGCTGCACACTTTGTATTCTGTGTTGTAATAGAAATCAACATATATTAAAATGTAGAAAAACATCCAGAAATATTTAATAAATTTCAATTGGTATTCTGTTGTTTAACAATGCGATTAATCACGATTAATTTTTTAAATTGCAGTTAATTTTTTGAGTTAATCACGTGAATTAACTGTGATTAATTGACAGCCTTATTAAGAATATTACCACAGAAAAACCCAGAATATTTGTTTCCTTGGAGTAGTTCTTCTCCTCTTATCTAATGTCATAATCTCCATAATTATTTCTGTAGAATTCATTCGTGACTTTGCAATGTCAAAATTATGATTTAAAGGTTAGGAGTAAATGTTAGGAGCAAAACAACCCTCAAGAATATATTGCCTTAGATAATGAAACAGCTCTTTGCCCTCTTAATTTTTGGCCAACTCTTCCACTTGCGTATAATTCCCACTCTTCATTGGCTCACAACCTCTCCATAAGCAGGCATTAATGGGTGTGAAACCATTGGACAAGCTGCATAATTTCCCTGGGAGTTTTATTTGTGTTAAAATAAACCAGAATATCACAAGGTATGTGGAGAAAGAGCTCTAGAGTGGTCATTTTTAAATTTGTCTCTCCTGGGCAGGTAGGGTCAGCACTACCAGCAGAGTCCATTGAATTGGTCCATAATTTCTACTTTTGTAACATAGCAATGTTGTCAGATAGTAGACATCCTTTTAAAATAGAGTGTAATTTAATTGTATAGTGGGTATATAGCTCACAGTTGAAGTGATAAAATGAGGTAGGGGTGTGTGGAAGGTGGGACAACAGGCAAGGGAAGGTATGAAAGGCTGATAGTAGTTAACTCTGATGTAGGAAATGAGCCAGTAGCTCGCTGGTTGTAGCAAGCATAGAGGAGGCAGGTTCTGAACTGAACGTTTGATGACCCTCAGAGGTTGGGGGCGGGGATGTCCAATTACAGTATCAGGTTCATTGAGGCTGGACTGACAATACTGGAGGAAATGGGAGGTGTGAATTGTCAGAAAAGAGAAAAAACAGTGGGTCTATAAGACAAATATTATCCTTATAAAAATGGTAAGTCTTTACTGTATGTTAGTGTACAGGTAGCTTTATGAGATATTTACATATCTTAGAATTATATATTTATTATATACTAAATAATTGGCATAAGCGTCTCTGTATATTGTAGGTGAGGCATGCTGGTGGACGATACATCCTGCTTCTAAACAGAGGTCAGAAGGAGAAAAAGTTCGAATTGGCGATGATCTTATCCTGGTCAGTGTGTCCTCTGAAAGATACCTGGTAAGGGCGTTTATCTTAGAAATTCTCTTCTTTTGATTGTCCTATTCTAAGCAGAAATAAAAGCTGTTGCTACTACTATTAACATTGAATAGATTTGATAATAGTATGTTGTGAAACAAGTGTCTGATTTCAAGAAATTGTATAAAGACTTCTGAGATATTGTAAGTTTTCAATAAAATATTTATCTTTGACCACTGTTTGAGAAAAGAATATTTTATTTAAATAGATTTAATAGCAAATCCTTTTAATGGTTCTCCCTCTGGGGTATGGTTTTCTCTCTGTTACAGCATCTCTCCATGTCAAATGGAAATGTTCAGGTGGATGCCTCCTTTATGCAAACACTCTGGAATGTCCATCCTACATGCTCAGGAAGTAGCACTGAAGAAGGTTTGTCATGTTAAACATTGTTAAAAGTGAATATTATATAACGTTTCATGGCACTAAACATAAAAAAGATAGTTCCTGACCCAATGAACTTCATAGTTTAAATTACACAAACATAGAAAATAAGTATAAAAGAGAAAGGAAGGATGACTGACGGGCAAGAGGGGAAGTATGGATAGCACAACAGTTAAACTCATTGGTAAGAAGTAAAGTGGTTGATGTAATTGTAGGTGTACAAAGCATGAAGGGTTGAGTGAGAGAAGACAAATGGAGTAACAAGGTGTGATGAATATGCAGAGCAAAGGAGGTGTGATAGGGTCAATGAGAGAAAAGATTTATTATTATTAATAGATTGATTTAATTTATTTATTTGTATTACCATAGTGCCCAGGAGCCCTAGTTATGAACCAAGACCACATTGTGCTAGGCACTGTGTAAACCTAGAACAAAAAGATGTTCCCCACCCTATCAAGCTTACTATCTAAGTATAAACCAACAAGAGACAATAGATGGATACAGACAGGCCAATGGGGGAGTACAAGGAATCAATGAGATGTTGGTCAGCATGGTAGGCCGTGGTCTCAGTACACCAGTGGTCTAACCATTGTCACGGTTTTTTGTAGGGGTCATGGCAAAGGGGGTTTTAAGGAGGGCTTTTTGAAGGAGGATAGTGAGGTAGATTTGAGATGTTTATGGGGAGCTCCTCCCAAGCATGAACGGCAGCATGGAAGGAAGCATTAAGGTGATGACTTGTTTGGAAAATTTAACAGGTAGGTGATGAAGGGTGGCATCATGAGCTGATTGGAGGCAGGAGTCAACTTCTTGATACTGAATAACAGATGATAGGCCATGAAAGATGTTGAAAAAAAAAAGACCAGAATCTTATGTTTGTTGTAACAGAGAAGGAAGGATGCAAAGGGAGGGCTGATGTGGTGAAAGCATAGGCTAGGAAAATTATCTTTGCAGCAGCATTATGGATGGATCTGAATGGGGCATGATTGCATATATCAAGGCCAGAGAAAAGGATGTTGCAAGATGATGAGCATCTGGAGTGAGAGGTTTAGTTTTGTGGATGGATAGAGAAGGCCATATTTTAGAGACGATATGTTGCAAGAATTGGCAAGATTTAGACATTATCTAGATGGGAGGACTGAGAGAGAGGTTCAGATTGCAGATGATGTCTGGGTTATGGGCCTGAGTGACAGGCAGGATGGCACTGTTGTCCACGGTGATCAAGTAGAAGACAGAAGTGAAGGTAGAAGGAAGGGGAAGAATTGAAGAGTGAGTCAAAGGTGGCAAAAAGGTAGTTGGGATTGAGGACGTTGGATTGAATTAAGTTTGAGAAATAGTTATTTAGCTAGGAAGATGGCAGAGCTGAAGAAGGATTTAGGCAGGGGCAGAGTTGTGTAGAGCCTTAAAAGTAAGTGTGATACATGAAGTGGGGATGGGAGTAGCTCCCTTTGGACACCCAGCCAGCCAGTTGGCTGTAAAATCCCTCTTGGTCCGTTCTCTGCTTGCTTTACCTATTAAGGGTTAACAACCCTACAGGTAAAAGAAAAGGACTGGGCACCTGACCAAAAGAGCCCGTGGGAAGGTAGAATTTTTTAAAATTGGGAAAGAAACTTTCCCTTTGTCTGTTGTTCTCTGGACTGCAGGGATGGAGCAGCAATGCTGTGTAAGGCTTGAACCAGGTATGAAAAATCATCTTCCATACCTAGAGGAAATTATTTGGATAGGGAATGTTTAGTTAGACGCAATCAGGTTTATTTTGTATTTTGGCTTGTGGATCTCCTCTGTGCTAACCCCAGATGCTTTTGTTTGCTTGTAAACTTTAAGCTGAACCCCCAAGAAAGCTATTATGGGTACTTGATTTTTGGAATTGCTCTTCTAAAATCTAGCAAAAGCCTAAATTCCAGATGTAATTTTCCCTTTTTGTTTTTAATAAAATTTGCCTTTTTTAAGAACAGAATTGGATTTTTGGTGTCCTAAGAGGTTTGTGTATGTTGTTTGATTAGCTGGTAGCCACAGCTAATTTCCTTTGTTTTCTTTCTCAGCTCTTCCCCAGAGTGGTGGGGATGAAAGGGCTTAAGGGTACCCCACAGAGAGGAATTCCAAGTGCTCCTTCCTGGGTTCAAAAGGTTGTTTTGTTTTTGTTTTTGTATTTGGGTGGATGCAGCGTTTACTAAGCCATGGCCCGAGAAAAGCTGTAATCTTGGGAGTGTAATACAAGCCTGGAGTGGCAAGTATTAATTTTTTAAATCCTTGTGGGCTCCCACTTCTGCACTCGGAGTGACAGAGTGAGGATTCAGCCTTGACAGTAATTTAATTTTCTTATTTCAGTGGCCTCTGTATATTCTTGTCTGTGGGATCAAGCTTGTTCACCCCAAACTTCTGGAACCTTCTGGAAAGCAGTGTCTGTTGGGGCTTCTCACCCCTCCCTCTCTCTGCTTTCCTGGAGGATTCCAAGGGTTTAAAAGGAAGAGTGCCCCAACCTCTCCTCAATTCCTTCTAACCACAGAAGGTACAGTGTGTTGGTATCTCACACAGTGTACTCGAATTGTTTGTTGGCATTTCATTAAATCATAGACTTCTAGAACCATAGGAATAGAAGGGACTGCAAAGGTCATCTAGTCTAACCCCCTGCCAAGATGCAGGATTTGTTGGGTCTAAACCATCCAAGACAGATGATTATCCAGCCTCCTTTTGGAAGCCTCCAGTGAAGGATCTTCTACAACTCCTTAAGCAGTCTGTTCCATTGTCCTACTGTTCTTACAGTTAGGAAGTTTTTCTTGAGATTCAATCTAAATCTGCCGTGCTATAGTTTGAATCCATTGTCTCATGTCCTGCCCTCTGTAGCAAGAGAGAACAACTTTTCTCCATCTTTTTATGTCAGACTTTCAAATATTTGAAGATAGCTATCATGTCCCCCCTTAATCTCTTTTCCAAAGAAAATATACCCAGTTCCTTCAGCCTTTGCACATATGGCTTGCATTCCATTCCTTTGATCATTTTTGTCACTCACCTTTGGATCCTTTCCAATTTCTCCACATCCTTTCTATATGTTGGTGACCAAAATTGGACACAGTACTCCAGCTGAGGCCTAACCAGCATTAAGTAGAGTGGTACTATCACCTCCTGTGATTTGCATGTTATGACTCTGTTAATGCAACTTAAAATTGCATTTTTTGTGGGTTTTTTGCAACAGCATCACATTGCTGACTCATGTTGAGGTTGTGATCCACCACAACTCCTAGATCCTTCTCAGCAGTGCTGCTGCCGAGCCAGTTATCCCCCATTCTGTATTTGTGCATTTGGTTTTTCTTCCTAAGTGTAGCACTTATATATGTCTTTGTTGAATTTCATTTTGTTGTCTATAGCCCAGTTCTCCAATTTATCAAGATCCGTCTGAATTTTAGCTCTATCTTCCAAAGGGTTTGCAACCCCCTTAGCTTTGCGTCATCTGCAAATTTGATTAGTAAACTCTCTATTCCTACATCCAGATCTTGAATAAATATGTTAAACAACACTGGACCCAGAACGGATCCCTGTGTAATATCCGATCTGATATCATTCCATTAATAGTTACTCTTTGTCTGCGGTTGTTTGACCAATTATGTATCAACGTAATGGTAGTTCTGCCAAGCCTGCATTTCTCCAGCTTACTTATCAGAATGTCATGTAGGACTGTGTCAAAAGCCTTGCTGAAGTCCAGGTATATTATGTCCACAGCATTCTCCCTATCCACCAAACCAGTTACCCTGTCAAAGAAGAAAATCAAACTGGTTTGGCATGATTTGTTTCTTGGTAAATCCATGCTGGCTGGTAGTGATTACCCGTTCCTCTGACTGTCCAGTAGAGGTCTGGATCGTACAGGACATACCCAGTCCCAGATCTTCCCCAGAAATGTATGCATTGGGGTCACCCTGATATAACCAAGGCTGGTGAAAGCCAGGGTGTGGCTAGCAGGCTGCAGTTATGCACAGACACTCAGGGTGCGGCTTACATGCTGGAAGACTGTTGTGAGCATCCCAGCTGGGAGCTACTACAGCAAAGCATTGTAAGGCCCCCATGGTTGCAGGGCAGGGGTGACACAGACCCCCACTAGTCTGCATTGTGCCCCAGTATGTCACAACGAGTCTGTCCTTTGTGGTCCAAAGGTTGTCCATGTAAAATGCACTATGTTTCACAATTATCATGACCTGACAGCTTCAGCCTCCTGAAAATGTCAGTCTTCATCCAGGACAAAGGCAGCATTGAAGGCAAACCCTCACACTGTCTTCATCACACCATATTGCATGACTGAAACTGCAGCTGTACATGTATTTTCAGCAAAAAAAAATCCCCACATTAAAACATGCTTTGAGAGAGCAAGACGTTCATTCACCTCTATTCACTCTTGACCTGGCAGCCAGAACTGATGCTTCCTTGGCATTCCTGCTGTTCTTGTTTATCTAGAAGAACTCAGCCTGCCTTCCTAGGCTTTGTACTGCTTTCTAAAAGGGTGGGAATATACAGAAGCCATTTGAAGAAGAAATTAAGTAACTGGAGTTCTTTGAGATGAGACCCTGGTATTTGTGTTCCCCACTTTTTAGGAGTCTCAGGTTAGGAATTCCTGAATTAGTGGAAGAACTGAGGGTCAGTTGGGGCCAATCACTTTTTTTATATCTTTGGAACCCTCCAGGAGGGGAAAGTGCCCCCGATGGATGGTGCTCTCCAAAAGCTTGTGGTGCAGTTGCCTTGGTCCAACAAGTGGGACTGAGCAGAGGCTCATCTCAAAGAATGCCAGTGTTGGAGAAAAACAGAGTTTTTACTTTTAGGTTTGGGTGCAGCAAGTTAGATAAACTTTATTTTTTAGCAATTGCATGGAGAGAGCGAGCAAAACAGGTCTCTCTACAGGTAAACATTTACAGCAAGCATGTATACCCTTTGTTTCATACAATAATGGGCGACAGCTGCATTTTGTTTATACATGTTATTCTGATTTTTTTTTACCTCTTTAGACTACAGTCTACATTTTTTTACTTATTTAACACAAGGTTGCCACAAGTTTTTACACAGTTCTTTTTTACTTGCCTTACACAATTTTTGCTTTTACAAATTTTGCGTTATTAGGGTTACAGCTAGTCTGACTTTTGCTTACAAACTACACTGTATTGAAATTTCCTTTATTCTTTTTTTCTACTTTCACACCGGTTACAGGTAATTAACCTTAATTATGCAGAAAAACACATTGGAAAGAAAAGAATCCGGGAAACTGGATGGAAAGATGTTAGGGTAGTGTAGGTAAGAAAGAAGCACCAAGTGAACTATGTTTTTGGCAGTAAGGGAAGAGGAAGAGGTATGACAGAAACATTATAAGAAGCAGCAGCAAGTTTTGGAGAGCCTGGGTATGACAGGAAAAGGAATTGGGGGAATGAAAGATAAACACAGAGAAAAGTGAACTTTTCAACAAACTTAGACAAAAGTGAAGGAGAAAAGTGGGAAATGGACAGCATAGAAATTTCAGGAAAGATTACTTCATTTTTATGTTCTGTAGTTTAAAGAAGTGACAGGACATGTAAGAAGATATTGGGCATATCTACACTTAAAATGCTGCAGCAATGCAACTGTACCACAGTAGCCCTTCAGTGAAGATGCTACCTACACTGATGGGAGGCATTCTCCCATTGAGATAGGTACTCTACCTTCCTGAGAGGTGGTAGCTAGGTTGACGGGAGAATTTTGAGCGGCGTCCCTATCTGTATTATGCTTTGTTCAAGCCAGTGCTATTAGGTCTTCACTTTCATGGGTACCAAATGTCCTCAAGTTGTTACATTCTGTATCACCTTTTGAGGCCAAATTTTTTAAGTAGAATAAAACCCTCAAACACAAGTGCTTTTTGGCAAGACTACCCTTATTTTCAGAATATTGCTATAATTATGTAGAAAAATTGTAACACCAAATCACTTATCAAAGTTCTGTGTATTCAGAATATATTTAATATAAGATATCTAATGACTAGAGATGAGACTCACAATGGGACACAACTTTCTTTTGTTGTCATTAAGATGATGAACACTGAATATACTAATTTTTAAAATAAATTAAGCAATTAATAGTCCCAGAGGATGAACTGTGCATTACTCTTAAACATCAAAAATATTTTGATAGAGTTTTGTCTATTTGTAATAATGCAAGAAGAACTATGAGTAACTTGTGAATGTTTAGTATCAGAGGGGTAGCCGTGTTAGTCTGGTTCTGTAGAAGCAGCAAAGAATCCTGTGGCACCTTATAGACTAACAGACGTTTTGCAGCATGAGCTTTCGTGGGTGAATACCCACTTCTTCGGATGCAAGAATGTTTTATGAATGTTTTTTTGTGAATGTTTTAACACCTATTAGAGAGAGTCTGTTTTGCAGGCAGAGCATGTACTAAAAAAAAAAAGATGAATGGAAATAATCTCATAAAATTATACTTTAAGGATTGTGATAAACTCAGGACAGGCAGCTGCAAGGGAGGGGGGTAGAAAACAGTCTCAGAGGGTTAAAAGGCCCTCCTCCCTATCAACTGAGGAGGGATAACTACAGGTCAATCAGGTTCAGCTGAGAAGGGGCTACCAGAGAATCAATTAGGAACAGCTGAGAGGGAGTTACCTGAGATCAATTAGGATCAGCTGATTCCAACTAAGGGCTGCCTGAGACCTTTTCAAACCCTCCCCTGTGGGGAGGAGGGAAAAAAGGAGAGAGAAAGAGTCCTGCTACCAGTAGGTCAGGAGCAGCAAGACAGCGAGCCTCACCAGGAAGGGAAGCTGCATTCCCTCCCATAAGGGAGAAAAACAAGCTAAAAAGACTGGTGGAGAGAAGGAACAGACTTCCCCTGTGCCACCAAGAGGGACTATTTTACCCAAGCCTGTCTCACCAAGGCAAAAAGCAGATGAGGCTGGTGAGCCCGAGAAGGTGCCTTGTCACAGGATGTTGTGGACTAATTATAAAATATGCCATTAACTTTCAATGACTCAGTTAATGCTTTATTAGTATTGTTATATTATTACTACTGTTAATTTTTATAGCAAAAAATTTTCTGTCAAAAAGGTTATTTTCCAGTATTTTGGAAAAGAGTATACTTGATATCAGAATATGTGGGCCAGATTTTAAAAAATGGCTTCAATTATTTCTGTATGCATCTTTGCCCATTAGTTTTTCAAGCATAATCACCTGCATCTCTAAGTGTGATTCTGGTCCTAGGTTTATCTTTTGTTCACAAAAGTGTGCATACATTTCTGTATGAGCATAAATCAGGCTTGCTAATACTTTAGTGTAATATGGATATCTGGATTACACATACAAATATCTGTATGTTTGTGTAAACCTCCGATGTATCCAGTTATTTAATTATGCACTTTTACACTCACCTGTTTGAAAATTTGCATTTGTCATTTGCATATGAGTGCATATACACAGCAAGCCTATAGCACCTGTCTATCAGTAGTGTTAGAAAAATATACATGCACGCAGGTGCACCTACTTAAATGGAGGTCACATTTTTAAAACTTGGCCATTTACATATGGAAATCAGTATATCATATGTAGCATCAATCTATCTTTGGGTCAGTACTATCAAGTTATTCAAGGCTTTCTTTCTGGTGTTCCAGAGTTTTCTTATTGATTCTTCTTACAAAGATATCTTTTCAAATCCTGATGCAACAGGGATCTGCAAATGCCTCCTCATCTTAAATGCAAAAATATGGGGTGTCTCTGGCTTCTTTATGTTAGGTAAAAAGGCTAGAGCTGCTTATAGGAGCTCTAAAAGCCTCTTATCTGTCCGGGAAGAACTCCCCTGGTGCAGACACTGTGGAGAGTGCCATAAGGAGTATGGGGATAAACTGGATGAACTGGAACTATTAGTTCTATTTAGAACTATTTAGGCTGCTAGGGAAGAGACTGAAATCCAGGACCTCTATGGTGGCATTTTCAGAAATGCTCCCAGTTCCACGCGCAGGGCCAGGTAGGCAGGCGGAGCTTCAGAGTCTCAATGCGTGGATGAGACGATGGTGTAGAGAGGAGGGGTTCACGTTCATTAGGAACTGGGGAAACTTCTGGGATGGGAGGAGCCTATACAGGAGAGATGGGCTCCACCTAAACCAAAGTGGAACCAGACTGCTGGCACTAAACATTAAAAAGGTTGTAGAACAGTTTTTAAACTAGGAGATGGGGGAAAGCCGACTGCTGCAGAGGAGCATGTGGATCGGACACAGACTTCTCTTAGGGGAGAGTCTGATGATAGAGAATCTCCAGGTTATAGTCAGGAGCAGAGGAATGAGAAGTATAATGTAAGGGCCGGATCAGATGATAAACAGTCACATAAAAAAGAATCTGGCACATCAGAAAAAGGTAGGCTAATAAACAGGGACAAGTTTTTAAAGTGCTTGTACACAAATGCCAGAAGTCTAAATAATAAGATGGGTGAACTAGAGTGTCTTGTGATAAAGGAGGATATAGATATAATAGGCATCACAGAAACCTGGTGGACTGAGAGCAATCAATGGGACACAATCATTCCGGGGTACAAAATATATCGGAAGGACAGAACAGGTCGTGCAGGGGGAGGAGTGGCACTATATGTTAAAGAAAGTGTAGATTCAAATGAAGTAAAAATCTTAAGCGAATCCACAGGTTCCATAGAGTCTCTATGGATAGAAATTTCATGCTCTAGTAAAAATATAACAGTAGGGATCTATTATCGACCACCTGACCAGGACAGTAATAGTGATGATGAAATGCTAAGGGAAATTAGAGAGGCTATCAAAATTAAGAACCCAATAATAGTGGGGGATTTCAATTATCCCCATATTGACTGGGAACATTTCACTTCAGGACGAAATGCAGAGATAAAATTTCTCGATACTTTAAATGACTGCTTCATGGAGCAGCTGGTACGGGAACCCACAAGGGGAGAGGCGACTCTAGATTTAATCCTGAGTGGAGCGCAGGAGCTGGTCCAAGAGGTAACTATAGCAGGACCGCTTGGAAATAGTGACCATAATACAATAGCATTCAACATCCCTGTGATGGGAAGAACATCTCAACTGCCCAACACTGTGGCCTTTAATTTCAAAAGGGGGAACTATACAAAAATGAGGGGGTTAGTTAGACAAAAGTTAAAAGGTACAGTGACTAAAGTGAAATCCCTGCAAGTTGCGTGGGCCCTTTTTAAAGACACCATAATAGAGGCCCAACTTCAATGTATACCCCAAATTAAGAAAAACAGTAAAAGAACTAAAAAAGAGCCACCGTGGCTTAACAACCATGTAAAAGAAGCAGTGAGAGATAAAAAGATTTCCTTTAAAAAGTGGAAGTCAAATCCTAGTGAGGCAAATAGAAAGGAGCACAAACACTGCCAACTTAAGTGCAAGAGTGTAATAAGAAAAGCCAAAGAGGAGTTTGAAGAACGGCTAGCCAAAAACTCCAAAGGTAATAACAAAATGTTTTTTAAGTACATCAGAAGCAGGAAGCCTGCTAAACAACCAGTGGGGCCCCTTGATGATCAAAATTCAAAAGGAGCGCTTAAAGATGATAAAGTCATTGCGGAGAAACTAAATGGATTCTTTGCTTCAGTCTTCACGGCTGAGGATGTTAGGGAGATTCCCAAACCTGAGCTGGCTTTTGTAGGTGACAAATCTGAGGAACTGTCACAGATTGAAGTGTCACTAGAGGAGGTTTTGGAATTAAGTGATAAACTCAACATTAACAAGTCACCGGGACCAGATGGCATTCACCCAAGAGTTCTGAAAGAACTCAAATGTGAAGTTGCGGAACTATTAACTAAGGTTTGTAACCTGTCCTTTAAATCGGCTTCGGTACCCAAAGACTGGAAGTTAGCTAATGTAACGCCAATATTTAAAAAGGGCTCTAGGGGTGATCCCGGCAATTACAGACCGGTAAGTCTAACGTCGGTACCGGGCAAATTAGTTGAAACAATAGTAAAGAATAAAATTGTCAGACACATAGAAAAACATAAACTCTTGAGCAATAGTCAACATGGTTTCTGTAAAGGGAAATCGTGTCTTACTAATCTATTAGAGTTCTTTGAAGGGGTCAACAAACATGTGGACAAGGGGGATCCGGTGGACATAGTGTACTTAGATTTCCAGAAAGCCTTTGACAAGGTCCCTCACCAAAGGCTCTTACGTAAATTAAGCTGTCATGGGATAAAAGGAAAGGTCCTTTCATGGATTGAGAACTGGTTAATGGACAGGGAACAAAGGGTAGGAATTAATGGTAAATTCTCAGAATGGAGAGGGGTAACTAGTGGTGTTCCCCAAGGGTCAGTCCTAGGACCAATCCTATTCAATTTATTCATAAATGATCTGGAGAAAGGGGTAAACAGTGAGGTGGCAAAGTTTGCAGATGATACTAAACTACTCAAGATAGTTAAGACCAAAGCAGATTGTGAAGAACTTCAAAAAGATCTCACAAAACTAAGTGATTGGGCAACAAAATGGCAAATGAAATTTAATGTGGATAAATGTAAAGTAATGCACATTGGAAAAAGTAACCCCAACTATACATACAACATGATGGGGGCTAATTTAGCTACAACGAGTCAGGAAAAAGATCTTGGAGTTATCGTGGATAGTTCTCTGAAGATGTCCACGCAGTGTGCAGAGGCGGTCAAAAAAGCAAACAGGATGTTAGGAATCATTAAAAAGGGTATAGAGAATAAGACTGAGAATATATTATTGCCATTATATAAATCCATGGTACGCCCACATCTCGAATACTGTGTACAGATGTGGTCTCCTCACCTCAAAAAAGATATTCTAGCACTAGAAAAGGTACAGAAAAGAGCAACTAAAATGATTAGGGGTTTAGAGAGGGTCCCATATGAAGAAAGATTAAAGAGGCTAGGACTCTTCAGTTTGGAAAAGAGAAGACTAAGGGGGGACATGATAGAGGTATATAAAATCATGAGTGATGTTGAGAAAGTGGATAAGGAAAAGTTATTTACTTATTCCCATAATACAAGAACTAGGGGTCACCAAATGAAATTAATAGGCAGCAGGTTTAAAACAAATAAAAGGAAGTTCCTTCATGCAGCGCACAGTCAACTTGTGGAACTCCTTACCTGAGGAGGTTGTGAAGGCTAGGACTATAACAATGTTTAAAAGGGGACTGGATAAATTCATGGTGGCTAAGTCCATAAATGGCTATTAGCCAGGATGGGTAAGAATGGTGTCCCTAGCCTCTGTTCGTCAGAGGATGGAGATGGATGGCAGGAGAGAGATCACTTGATCATTGCCTGTTAGGTTCACTCCCTCAGGGGCACCTGGCATTGGCCACTGTCGGTAGACAGATACTGGGCTAGATGGACCTTTGGTCTGACCCGGTACGGCCTTTCTTATGTTCTTATGTTCTTATGTTCTTAGTATATAAGCTAAATTGTGACTTAATTGGTGTGACATAGGCTCTGTGGGATAAATATCATGACTGCTATAAGGAGTATAGCTTGTCCAAGAAGGACAGGCAGGAAGAAGGGAAGAGGTGTTGCATTATACATCAAGAATATATACACTTATTCTGAGTTCCAGAAGGAGATGAGGGGCAGACCAATTGAAAGTTTCTGAATACAGATAAAAGAGGGGGAAAATAAAAGTGGTGTCATGGAAGAGGTCTACTATAGAGACCACCAACTAAGGAGTAGGAGGTGGATTAGGCATTTCTGGAACATAGAAATATTGAAAACACAAGACCTGGTAGTAATTGGGGGACTTAAACTACCCAGACATCAGTTACAAAATGGCAAAACACAAAATATCCAATAAGTTCTTGGAATGTATTGGGGACAACTTTTTGTTTTGCAAAATGAAGGAAGAAACCAGTGAGCGAGCCTGTTTAGACTTGAATCTAACCAGCAGGGTGGAATTGGTTGGAAATCGGAAGGTTGAAGGCAATTTGGGTAAACATGATCATGCAATGATAGTTTTCATGATTCTAAAAAAAAAGGAAGGAGTGAAAGCAGCAAAATAAGGAGAATGGATTTCACAAAAGCAGACTTTAACAAACTCAGAGAGCTAGTAGGTAAGGTCCCATAGGAAGAAAATCTAAGGGATGAAAAGAGTTCAGGAATGCTGGCAGTTTCTTAAGGAGGCAGTATTAAAGGCAAAATTGCAAACTATCCGGATGCAAAGAAAACATAGGAAGAATAATAAGAGGGCCAGTGTGGCTCCATCAGGATCATTTTAATGACCTGAAAATCAAAAAAGAATCCTACAAAATGTGGAAACAAGGATGAATAGCTAAGGATGAGCACAGAAGAATAGCACAATCATGTAGGGACAAAATCAGAAAAGCTAAGGTACAGAATAAGTTATACTTAGCAAAGGACATAAAAGGCAAGAAGTAGAGGTTCTTTAATATGTTAGGAGCAACAGGAAGATGAAGGAAAATGTAGATATTCTGCATAGCGGGGAAGGAGAGCTAATAATCACATCAAGAAGACTGAGGTGTTTAATGCCTATTTTGCTTCAGGGTTCACTAAAAATGTGAATGTTGACCAGATACTCAACACAGTATTAACAAGGAGGAAGGAACATAGGCAAAATAGGGGAAAACAGGTTAAAGAATATTTAAATAAGTAAAATGTATTCACGTCAGCAGAGCTTAATGAAATTCACCCTAGGGTAATTAAGGAACTAGCTGAAACAATCTTGGAACCATTAACAATTATCTGAAAACTCATGCGGCCTGAGAGGACTGGAGAAGGGCAAACTGTACCTCTGGTTAAAAAGGGAACAAAAAGATGAGTCAACCTAACTTTGTTACCTGGAAAGATACTGAAACAAATTATTAAGCAATAGATTTATAAGGAATAGCCAGCTTGGATTTGTCAAGAACATGCCAAATCAACCTAATTTCCTTCTCTGACAGGGCGAGTGGCCTAGTGGATGGGGGGGAAGCAGTAGATGTGATATAGCTTGATTTTAGTAAGGCTTTTGACACAGCCCCAAATGAAACTCTCATAAGCAAACAAGATGAAATTACTGGAAGGTGGGTGCAAAACTGGTTAAAATATAATTTTCAGAGTAGATATCAATGATTCACTGGCAAACAGACCCAGGCGGGGAACCTGTAATCTGAGCCCCACCAGTGAGGGCTTCAGCCCTGGATGGTGGAGCTCTGGCTTCGGTCCTGAGCCTGGGCCTCAGCAAGTCTTACACAAGCCATGACGACTTCATTAAAACAGAGTCACAACCCACTTTGGGGTCCCAACCCACAGTTTGAGAACTGCTGCTCTAACCTTTCCCCCACTTTAGAGGTGTGTTCTTTTTAAAAAACTAAAAAGCGCAGATTTGACTGGTGACGTTAGAACAGTTCACTGTAAGATGTTGATTAATCACGTTTCTTCTTTTGTGCTGTGCAGCAAACTGCCTACATTTGACCTGAAGTCTTTGTGTTAAATGGGTTGGAAAGATAGCCTCCATTAAAATCTAAATCTGCAGAATAGCTAAGTGTTTTTTCTCTGCCTCAATCACCTTCTATTGCTATGCAGTTTTGATTTTGACACACATTATAAATGTCAAAATGGGCTGATAGCTTCACTTAACAAGACATTTTGTACAGTAGACATTAAATTTCAATAATTTCGAAAACTCACTTCTATCTCAAAACTATAATAATATGCATTTGACTATGCTTTTGCTTCAAAATGCCACTCTCAAAACAATAGTAATTATGGAAGCTTTAATTTCCAGTTGCCTATCTCTGAATCCTAATTTAGCTCTTAAATGTCTGGGATACTTATTTTCTTTTTTTCATCTTCAGTTTCAATGCAGACTTTTTTTTTGTTGAAAACAATATCATACTAAAGGAATACATTTGATGTCATACAAATTATTGTATGTACTTATTTAATTTCACTGCTGATGTAAAATCTGTATTTAGTCAGTATTTTAACTGTGGACTTCACAAATATTATTGCTTTTATCAATGTCTCCACAAGTTAATTAGGTAATATGATTCTTCTCCAGGATATCTACTTGGTGGGCATGTAGTGCGTTTTTTTCATGGCCATGATGAGTGTTTGACAATCCCATCTACAGACCAGAGTGATTCACAGCAGAAGTGAGTGAGCATGGATTTTTATACACTTTCTTTTTTTCCCCTGAAAATCAAAGTGCAGCTTCATATATCAGTAAATTTTTTTCTCAGTATTTTTCTTTGTGTGAGTAAATATAAAACTGTAAAGTGTGTGTGCGCTCATGAATGCACAGAACTTTTATACAATTTCTGAATGCCTGGTACTGATAGTGGGGCAAACTTTGACCTCCATACTACCCTTGCAATCTCACTGAGGTTAGTGAGGTTGCACTGGTGTAAATAATGGCACAATTTTGTTCAGTATGTAGAGAAATCACAAGGACTAATTTACTTGCTACTATTTCACTAGAAGTCAGTTGCAACAAAAACATGAAAATGAGTCGTGCAGTCATTAGGCTTCTTCTTATCTTATGTGTATGTGTTTGTCTCACACTTTATTTTTAAATATATGTTTGGCAAGTGTCTAATACTCCCCAGTGATCTTGCTTCAACCAGCAGCTTTATATGCATTCTGAAAACACTGTATAAATACAGTGTTACAGTTGAAAAAGTTATTATTTATGTTAATGAAGCAAGACCAGTTCATTACAAATTGGTATTTCAAGAACAGGATAAATTCCCATCTGACTAGGAATGCCATCTGGAATAGTTTTTGAAGTTTACCCACAGCAGTGATGTAATGTACTGAGATTGGTTTGGAGTTGCATTGTCATCATCAGGATTTCAGAAAAAATTAAACATTAGTATCCAGTTTGAACTGCTTTATGTTCAGAACAGTCACACATAGATTCTATAAAACAAAATACATTTGAAAAATAGGAACAGATGTAGGAAAAAAGAGAGTGAGCAAAATTAATTAGTAAGAACTACACGAGATACAAAAAAATCGCTTTGGTTCATGGTATATTGCTTGTAGAAAAGGGTTTTGTGTATTATAGTCCACTTGCTCAACCTGTTCCAGACAACCTGAAATTCCTGTGTCACTATTAATAGAGCTGCCTAAGATGTGCATCTCTGATAGTCTTTTCTTTTGTGGAAGAGAAATTTAATTTTTAAAAGACTTCTACAAAGACAGCTGTTCATAATGGTGCAATTCACACGGTGACAGAAGGCCCATTCGCGGCAGGACTCAGTTCTCCTGCCACAAGCAGAGCAGCAGCCGCAGGGGACAAGAAGGCCTGGGATCACTGTGTACCAAAAAAGAGCCCCTGCACCAGCTTAGAGTTTGTTGGATGGCATGAAGAGGAGAACTGGAGGAAGTTCCTCTGCAAATCCTGCTTCTGCAGATGCCTGCTGAGGAACATGGAGGAGCAGTAGTCACTACTTCAGCAAAACAGAAACACTGCCTTGTGAGGCGTTTCTACTGGGGTACTGTAGCTTGCCCCATGTTGGCGGAAGGGGAGTTTATTACCCCAACTCCTTACAGACCTGATTACTAAGAGCTTTGTGGATATTTTGAGAATTTCACGCCAAATTATTTGAATTCCCTATTCATGCAACACATACTTGTTACACTGCTCTACAGCCAAAATGCTTCTGAAATAAATGTAGTCAAACTTTACTAATTCTGGGTCACTGAGAATGAAAATGATGCTTAAAATTGTTGATTGGCTCTAGTTTTCAAGTTATGCTATTGGGTCAGTATATACGACCCTTGACTTGGGAATAGCGGAGGATAAGTGAGTTATAAAGGGAAGGGATCTCAATTTAAACCAGAAATGACTAAAATACATCTTTGACTGGATCTATGAATAAATCTATGACTGGGTTTGGACAGTACTTGCTTTTTAGGCAAAACAATGAATGATGCAATCTGAAGCTGGTATTGCGTCATACATGATATGAATTGCATCATGTTATTCCTAGAAGTCATGGATGATGCAATCATAACGAAGCTTACATCACTCTGCTGAACAAATTGCCCTCTATCAGCTCTAGAAATCATACAGTGTCGTGCTCTCTTATTTGTCAGTGTTTGATTTTGCAATGGGACACATATCTGTTTAGCCAAAGTGAGCAGAGATGCCTCGTACTTGTGTGAACAGTGCAGATAATTTCTGCTATGTTTGTGGTGAAGTGACTTTTGCATCACAAAAGCGCAGTATAACCACTATGGTTAAGAAAGCCTATCACCTTTATTTTGGCTGCAAAATTGGAGATCAGGACAAGAGGTGGGCCCCACACATATGCTGCAACACTTGTGCAACAAATTTTCGCCAGTGATTGAACAGGAAAAGGAAATCTATGCCTTTTGCAGTGCCAATGATTTGGAGAGAGCCAACAGATCATACCAGCAATTGTTACTTCTGCATGGTGCCTCCAGTTGGGAAAGGTGTGTCAAAGAAGAAAAAGTGGACTGTGCATTATCCAAACATTCCATCAGCTATACGCCCAGTACCCCACGGAGAAGGACTGCCGGTTCCTGATGCACCAGAATCATTCCTACTTGAGTCAGACGAGGAAGAGGATGAAACTTCTGGTCCTGAACCATCAATGTCACAGGACCCACATTTTCTCCCATCCTCCTCCTCTGAACCACACCTCATAACACAAGGTGAACTGAATGACCTTGTCAGGGATTTGGAACTACCCAAGAGTAAGGCAGAGCTGTTGGGCTCCAGACTACAGCAGTGGAATCTCCTGGCAGGTGATATTAGGGTTTCCATGTTCCGTGACTGTCAAAAGGATCTTGTCCCATTCTTCTTCATGGAAGGTGATCTTGTAGCCTGCAACAACATCGATGGTGTGATGGCAGCCCTCAACATCATTCACGATCCAGATGAGTGGAGACTGTTCATTGATTCATCGCAGATGAGTCTTAAAGCTGTTTTACTGCATAATGGCAATGTTTTGCCATCAATTCCAGTTGGTCATGCAATCCATATGAAGGAAACCTATGACAACATGAAACAACTTTTGAGGTGCATAAACTATGACCAACATCAGTGGCAGCTTTGTGGCGATTTGAAGGTTGTTGCTCTCTTGCTTGGTCTGCAGACTGGATACACAAAGTACTGCTGTTTTCTCTGTGAATGGGATAGTCGTGCAAGAGATTCCCACTACATCAAGAAAGATTGGCCACTCCGACAGTCATTGGAGCCTGGGAGGAAAAGTGTTCAGCATCCACCACTTGTTGAATCAAGGAAGATTTTGTTACCACCCTTACACATCAAGCTGGGTCTGATGAAGAACTTTGTCAAGACCATTGACAAAATACAAGCAGCTTTCGAGTACCTCCGTGGAAAATTTCCAAGGTTAAGTGAAGCTAAGATAAAGGAAGGTGTCTTTGTTGGTCCTCAGATTCGTGAACTTCTTCGAGATGATGCATTTGACCATGCACTGTGTGGCAAGGAAAAGATGGCATGGAAAGCCTTCCAGTTAGTGGCAATAAATTTTCTCGGAAACAACAAGGCAGACAACTACAGGTTGTTGGTGGAAAACCTCCTCAAGGCATACAAAAGCCTTGGTTGCAACATGTCACTAAAGATACATTTTTTTGCACTCTCATCTAGATTTTTTTCCACCGAACTGCGGAGCAGTGAGCGACGAGCACGGCGAGCGATTTCACCAGGACATTGCAACAATGGAGAAACGCTATCAGGGCAAATGGAGCCCATCAATGCTTGCAGACTATTGCTGGACAGTGACAAGAGATACTCCATTTAATGAATACAAGAGACAAGCCAAGAAGCGCCGAGTAGACACTGAATAGGACTAAACTATATACATAATAGTTTTTTGCCTTTTGTTTCATAATAAATTTTATTTATATAACCCTTTTGCTGATTTTTAAAGTGTTACATAAACAGGACAGGTGAAATATTATCATGTAAAGCAACCATAAACACATGAAAAGACCTAGGTTTACAATTTATGATTAAAACTGTACTATCTACACAATATACATAGACATAAAATGTAAAAACCTACATAACTTAGAAACAGTAGGCAATCAGTTGTTTTAATTGTCATATTTGAATTCAGCACATCAAAATACATAATAAAAAGGACATTTTATCACTGAAGCAGACGACTTCTCAAAAATTGTAGACCAGTGTTATCACTCCTGATATGCTTTTACATATGTTTTATTGAAGAAAAAGTCTTGCAATATAGAAAAGCAATTTCAGTTTTAAAATAATTCTGTGTATTACATATTCATTAAATAGGTGAAGGTGGTATTTGTGTTTTCTATAGAAAAGGTTCAAACACAATTGCTATTATAAATCTTGCTTTCACATGCTTGGTAATTCTCTGAAACATTTACTTATGGGGCTAAAATTTTCCATGGTTGGTCTCTGTCTGAAGGTGAACCTTTTGGAAGAAGGGTTAAATAACATTCTTTCTGGAGTTACAGTAATTGTAAAAATAGTCTAACCACCATTTTTACTAAGTCTTAAGCAAAAGTGACCAAAGTGTTTAACTTGAAATTTGGCAAAGACTGACTCCTCGCTGAGGAGTGTGAGCTTTGTTTATTCTGGGGTGGAGGACTTAAAACAATGCATGAATGAAGACAAATTCTGAGCCTGATACTAGGCATTTGCTAAGGTATGTTAGTAGAGCCTAGGGAAGCCCTGATCCTTTGTGACAGCCCAGTGCACATTCTTCCTGCCTGATCAGAACATAGGGGCCTGTCATGCAGGAGCGCTGCATCTGTGTGTGTTGCTGCAACAGTGATGTTGATAGTTCCTTGCTCAAACACACACAGCAAATCCCTCCCTCCCCCAACCCCAATCAAACAACAGTGAGGGTGTGACGGGGAACAACCAAACCCCTGACTGAACATCAGGGATGAGAAAAGATTGCATCAGTGGAAAAATGACTGATCCTTGAGATTTTTTTTACTACATTATACAATATTCTGCAAATTCTAAAATTTCAGTTAAAAAGAAAATTGTATGTTTTTTTCATTGTCAAGAATAATAGAAGGGCTACTTCTCTGATAATCCAATCTTGCAGAAAACGTTGGTAAGCAACAAAAAACAACAGCACAATGTGATCCTTGTTCCTTCTCAGATCCCATTCACCTCAATGTGTGAACTTCACAGCCTAATTAGAACTAGTTAAATGCTATCATTATTAAGCAAAGAAGATTTCATTTTTTTCTTTTCCCTAAGATGCAAGCAAATTAAGTGCATAAATAATATCTTCATGTTGCTGTTAAAATCACAAAACAGGTCAAGTAATATTTTGGGGATTTAGCTTTGTGTGGTTAGATAGAATACAGGTGCATCTTGGGACAGATACTGTTGAAGCACACTATTCATCACACTGCTCACATTATTTTTAACATGGTAGCACATGGTTTTTGCCTCAGATTTATTAGGAATGCTTTGGGAAGACAGCATCAGGGAAATTACCATCTCTGATTTTTTTTTTGTTAATCGAAAGGTTATGTTTAAAGAACAGTTATGTTCAGAAAAGTGATTATGTAAAAATGGCACTTTCTTACTCAGCAGGTTTAATCCATGTGGGTGTTCTCTATCCTTTCTGCTTTTATTAGTGGCCAAAAGTTTATGCTACTCTTTTATCTTGTTTAGAACTACAGAGCCTACACTGTTCTAAAAAAACAAGCTTGACTGATTTCTAGATTGTACCTAATCAGTGGTAGTATAAACCAGTTTCCAGTTGCATGGTCAAGTTCTGTCCTCAGTTGCACTTTTGGAAATTTCATCTGAGTTGGTTTGAATGCTGTGACTGTGGACAGAATTGGATCTGCAGAATCTTTATTGCAAGTGAAAATGCACACTAAGATCACAAGTTGAGTGTGCAGGCCTGACAGTTGGGCAAATAAAAACAATAGTAAACAGATTCAATGTGAAAACCATAGGATACAATAATTATGTGGTTCCCACAATGCCAATTTAGTCACATTTCTGAATATAACTTCAGTTTAAAAGATATTATATATTCAATGGGATGTAACTTGTACACAGGTCTATATATTTTAACAGGTTTGTCAGAGCAGGAATTCTGTAGACTCAGGGATAGTTAAACTACTTTGCTGCATGCTCTATTGTAAAACAGAAAAGTAAATGTAAATAAAGAAAAAGTCCAGCCCCCCTTAAGGGCTGAGCAGGTCTTCCTTCTGCAAAAGTAAATGGAATGAGATTTGGTTTGCGTAAGCAATTGTCTGGTCATCACTCCTGTCATTTCATCCAAGCACCAGAAGTGTTATAATATTTATCATTGCAGAATAAAGGCCAGGCTTGACCCTGGAAGTCAGTAACCTTAAAAGATAAACATTCCTAAAACAAGCCAGTCTGAACTGCCCTGTTAAACAATACTTTGTAAAATGGAAACCAAATCATGTTACATGGATCAAATTTGAATTTGACTGTCAAACTTTTCATATTTTTGATCTTCTAACCAAGTGGACCTGTTATGAGGTCTTTTTGTTCCACTATTCTAGGCCTGTCAATTTTAACCGCTCTGTGATTTTTTTTGGAATAATTTCAATCATTCATATTAATAAAGGAAACACTTCTGCAGTTTGGTGTGTTCCTTTGAACAAATACTAATTACTGACTATACTCTTGCATTTCTTACGCTTTCCTGTTGTCTTCTCCCAGTTGAGAACGAAAGAAAAAAACAAACCACACAGATTACCTTCCACAAGTGTGTGAAAGCTACAAAAGAATCAGTAACTGGAAATTTTGATAGACACACTTAGGACTTGATATGAATCAAGCATTAATGTTGAGTAGTCCCTTAATTCTCATACTCCCTCTTTCAGAACTCTCATAATTAACATATTTAATCGATCGTTATTTTGTTGATGTTTTAAAAACAATTAAATGTACCTTAAAATAAAGATGATAAAGACTAAGGCATAAGCCTTAAATAAGTCGTCTTCCAGCACAGCAGAATGCTATTTGAGTACAGTGCTTTGTTACTCCATAAACCATAAGTATACACACAGTAATAATTGCATAAATCTTGCCTGAGAGCCCAGTCATTGATGGAAAAAAGGAAATATAGCAATGACCACCATCAAATTCCAAAAATAATACCATTGGTAAACCACCCCCACTGTTTGTGTAACCTCCAGTTTGGATTTCTGCAATATACTGTACATGGGGCAAATCAAATGGAACTGGTGAATAATGCAGCAGCTTGTCTGAAAAGAAGCATTTTATACCAGTGCCCCCAAAGAGTGCACTGATTTTTCTACTCGCAGGTGCAAATCGAAGTGCTGATACTTACCTTTTCAGCCTTAGGTGGCTAGTTTTACCTACCTGAGGGACTGCCTCTTACCCCATGCACCAACACAGCATTTGAGAACAGCTGATGCCTTTAAGATAATAGATATTTGAGAGCTTAGAGGCTGGTGACAGGGAATGGAGGGACTTAACTCGGGAATTCATTTTCCCCTGTTGATTTGGCAGAACCTGAATCAGTTGACCTTCAAGGGATAGTATGAAGCCAAACTGTTTACTTCATACCTTTTCCTGAATGGTTGGACAGGGGCTATTGGTGTTATATTTATCTTTCATTTGAGGTAGTCTGTCTTTTTAAGATTATTGTATTGTTCTTTACTCCTTAAATTAAGTGTTTTTGTGAGGGCTATTTATTCAACATTTTTCTTTCATATTTTTAGGCAGTGTTTCCCTTTAGTAAATGCAAGGGCTGAGTCTTTCTAGCAATAAAAATGCAATATTCATACAGATAGCATTGTAATAACTGTCTCACAACATATAATTGGAATTACAGTACATTACAGTACTTTTATTTAGGAATATGTACAGATATATGTACCATCTTTGAAATTCAGATATTGGTCTAGCAATGAATTTCAGACACTGAAATTGATATTCTGATTACCCAGGTGGCTGTAAGTTACAGCTCCTGAATGTGTTCAGTTATCTGTAATTATGTTTACTATTGTACTTCTATGTACATACAGCCTTATTAATTCATACTTGTGATTGGGGAACTCTATGAATTAGAGATATTTGTGAACAATCAAGTGACATAAAATTGATCTGGTGTTTTTGAAGTTAGAACATTATTTACCTAAGAAGGAGGTAAGTGAGGAAAGAGAGCTACTGTTCTATAGTCACTACAAATTTAATAACAAAAAAATCAGATGGTTATCGATCAACTTAAACTCTTACATAGACAGTGCAGTTGATGAGTAGGAATCTGATCTCCATTCACTTCCACTTAACGTGGCTGGAAAAACAGTGTTCAGTAACGTAATAAGTTATAAAATCCTTGTATTATAAGTAACTGCAAGGAGATGATCTTCTCAATCTGTCTCCAGGAGAGTATTGTATGAAACAGGAGGAGCTGGTGTTCGTGCAAGATCCTTGTGGAGAGTGGAACCCCTTCGTATAAGGTACTGTAATTTTGGGCTAGTGTTGTTTGTAGCTCCCATTAAATTACTAGGAGTTTGATAGGATCTTCTGCTATGGATTATCCAGAGGTATAGCTTGATTTAAATTTTTCCCTGCTACTTGACTTATTTTAGTCCATCTATTAATATTAATAAAAAGAAATCTGTAATAATACAAAGGTGCAGAGAAATACTGAACATATGAGATCTAGGCAGAATTGTTTGTGAATATGAGGGTTTTTAAGAATTTTCAGCAAGTCTTTTAAAGTTCAAAGTGGAAATGTTCTTTTCATGTAATTTGGAGATTAATCTTTGCTATCTGTTTGTTTAGTTGGAGTGGCAGTTACATAAAGTGGGGACAACCTTTCCGCCTTCGACACATTACAACAGGACAGTACTTGGCACTTACTGAAGAGCAAGGTCTTTCACTTTTAGACAGAGGGAAATCAGACACAAAATCTACTTCCTTTTGTTTTAGAGCATCAAAGGTAAATAATTATGAAACTCTCAAATGCTAGATAAAAATAGGTTCCAGCATCTTAGAGAATTATTTAAAGGAAGAAGCAATTGACAGTGATTTTTAATACAAATACAGGAATAAGTAACTCTGGTTGAAGATGGTAGTGTGGTTTTTGCATCTTAAAAATTTGATACTATGTTGAAGAAATTGAGGTTATTGTATGCTGGAAACAATTATTAACAGGCAAAAAAGATGACAGACTATCTTTAGATACAATTATTCTAGATATGATATGATCATAGAACCATTTTAGTTGGAAGGAACCTCATTAAGAGAGTCATTCTTACTGTATATCATGGTAGGATGAATTTCACTGGGACAAATTCTGCCCTGGTTCTCACTTTAGGTAGTCATAAAGATAGCAGTGGCATCGCAAATGAAGCATTTCAACCCAAGTACCTAGTTGGTCAATCTCTAAACCACAGGTTCTCAAACTGTAACCTGTAGTGAGCTGCTAACTAATCATGTGGTGCTAGCATTTTTCCTCATTTCCAGTTGAGAAAAACAGTACAGATATGAGGGGGAGAAGAGATGGAAAAACAGAAGTAGGCAGTGTGATTAACTGATTTCCAGAAAGTCAAACATTTATTATTCCCAGGAGAGCTAAAAATACATAAATACTTTCCTTATATTACTTTTTAATATAAGCAATTGTTGTAGTTGACACAATGATGATGTGATTGGAAATGGGAGGCTAAGTGGTCTATGTGATCATGAAGATGCATGAGGGAATTTCTCTGTTAGGTGTGATCTGAACTATGAAAAAAATAGTAGTTTGAGAACCCCGTCCCTAAACCATCCTTGATAGACAGAAAGCTGCTGTCATATTAAGGCAGATACTGCTTTTTAAAAAAAACATGAGAACAGTGCTTTTGACCAATGGAGTCAGACTAACAGGTTAGCAGGGAATTAGCCTGTCCTACTACGATCACTGGATATTTGGCTAAGTAATTTTCCAGCCCCTTCTGGTATGTAGAGTCTATGCAATGTGGATTGCATGTATGATATTTCCCACACTGCGTATCAAGTGGTGGGGGACTTTGTCCAGTGGAAAACAAAGGTGAGTTGCCCCCTTTAATTGCAGGGGCAGAGCTTGTCTGGCAGGCTGGTAGTAAGGAGGTAAAGAGGCAGGAAGCAGTACAGCCAGACCAGGTTGGGGAAGGGGAGGGACACTACGCTCCTCCACCTGACTGAAGGTGGGAGATATTTATATCTAGAGCAGTTCTGGGACCATGTTAGTGGTAAATGATTTAAAGGAGGAATCCTTTAATAGAGCAAAGAAAGGGGGTTTGGGGCTTCTATGACTAGTATGGCAGGGAGTCAACCCTCCCCCTTCTTTATATCCCCCCTTATGCTTATATGAGAGAGGTGGAGGTTCCAGAATTGGGATATGTGGGACCAGGATTGGAAAATGGAAGGTCTGACAGCAGCCCCCCAAGTATATGGAATTACCTGCACTGTATAATTTTAGCTTCTAGGTATACCCAGATATTTAAGTATAAGTTGCAATAATTAAAACCACATCCAGGGCCTCCTGTCGTCCTCCCGCCATAGTCGAACAGTGCAGCAGGATATGTGGTCTAGCCTCAGGTATTTCTAGTACTGACAATGCTGCAATTTACTGTGGCAGCTTCACCCACTGCATAACTCCTTGAGGTTTCTGCTATCTGTTAGCCTGCATTTTCCCACATATATTCTTTAATACTATGATTGAGGCATTTTGAACACTTGACAATCACCTTAGATAAGTAAATACTTGAAGTTAGCCTCCATATCCACAGTCTTTCCTATAGTAAGTATGGGGAAGCTCAAGGGAATGTTGCAGATACTGAGGTAACCTTACGTATTAGTTCTTATTCTGTACTTGTTGACAAGTAAGAATAATTATTTCTGAGCTCCTTATAAATACCCCTTTGTGTTTTTTGTAGACAAGTATCATGTCTTCCCTTCAGGTTTATTTTTTTCTGAATAAATAAACCCTTTTCCCTTAACCTTGCCTCACATCACTGTTATTATTTAGGCTTCTGTCCTCTGAACTGCGTTCCTCCTGGTCTAGGAGCCACTAACTCGATTGCTTTTACACAAGCATCTCTAATACTAGGAATATTTTTTTAAAATTTGAATTCATATTAGATTCTTTCTTAATGTCTCCATATAGAAATAGAGCAGAGATGAAGAAGTCTGGGCCTTGTAGAAAAATTAAATTAATATATAAATGTTGGGAGCGAATTTCGTAGGCAACTGTACTGCTTTAAGTGAAGGTGACTGAAAAGATGTTAATGACAGATACACCAACAAGTTTATCTGTTTTCTGTGGCCATTATTAATAACATTTTCAAACGTATCATTTCCTGTAGCCCTACTTTGTCCTGATTTTTTTCTGAGGTATTGAACACCCGTAACTCCCACTGAAGTTAATGGGAACGACAGGTGCCCAGCAGTTTTAAAATCAGACTATTATTTAAGTTCTGAATATGGATTTAGGGGCCCACTTTTGAGCACCTACGTTTTAAAATGTCAGCCTATATGTTTTAAAGTAAATATTCTATTGTGACTGGAGAGGCAACAGTTTCCCTACAGCTGGTGGGTGGAATCCTGCTTTGAGATGGGATGTTCCCATTCTAGCACAATACTTGGCATACTCTGCTAAGCTGAGCTCAGCTGCCATTTATAAGACTTTCTGAGAACAACTATAGAATAACTAGGATTAATTTGGAAATAATATTTTTGTTATTTTTATTTTTTATATTTCAGAGTTCATATTTTATACTTCAGGTTTTATTTTCTTAAAAGTATATAAAGATAAAAGTAAATTATTAACATCAGAGTCAAAGTAAATAACATTCTAATGCATTTAAAAGTAACAGATGACTCATACAATATAATTTGGCTTCATTTCTACATATCTGCCAGGGTGTAGCTATCTTTGGGGATTAAAATGGCATTAGGATGCTGTAATAGTTTAACAGTTATCATAAAGCTTAATTCATTTTTGGTAGAAGATAATGAAATAGGTATTTTAGATTTCTTTTTATATGATAGTTTCCAAATGTTCAAATATTCATTATTAACTATATATTTTATAAAATGCAACTAAAGACTGCATTTCACATGCAGAATTAAAATGGAAGGAATGTCTTCCTTTTTTCCTTTATATTAATGTAGAAGAGAAATTAGAAAGTAGATTTCAAGCTTTGTATTTTCTGACTTCAGGGACATGGATCTATAGGACTGAAGTATTCAGCAGCAGCAATAAATAGGCATTGACAAGGTGCGCCCAGAGGCTCAGTGAGCTGGCTTGATCAGGCTATTCTTTTTATAATCTTGGACTGCAGGCCTCTACTTTTGTCAAGTCACTTTAACTTTTGCCAAATACTGTTAATAAAGGGAGAAAAGGAACAGGTGAATATACCATTTTAATTATTCTCTAATCTACCTAAGCATTTTTAGGGATGGGTGAACTTAACCCTAAGGACCTTTCCTTACTGCTCTTTACAGTAGGACTACAGATGAGTCAACATAGCTCCAATCACATTCCTGTCCCTCCCTTCATAACACAAGCCTCTCTTCTGTCACCACTCATGGTCCTGCTCCCCTCTGGGAAGTGAGAATACCCAACTTTCCCTTGGTCTATTCCGCAGATTTTTGACAGAATTTGCCCCTCCTCCCAGTATACTGACTGCATCATACAGCTTACCCTCCTCCATTCTGTCAGCCTTCCCTCCCTACCCTTCCATTTGGTTAACTGCTGATTTTTTTCTTTGCCACCAGCCAGACCTCCTGGTTGGACTTGTTTTCCTCAGCCTGACTGGTTCCTGTCCTGAGGGAAGCAACCTGAGCACAGGTTATGAGGAGGGAAGAGAAGGGTGTTCCTTGCAGGGGGAAGTGCTTAGGCACTACCATGTGATGGGGTCTGTATAAATACTAAAAGAGAGACCAGGCTTTTGCCAAGAATCCTGACCTGTCTACCCTTTCAGCTTCTAGAAAACATCCCTCTTCCCTTGAGAGTGGAACCAAGTGGCTTAGCTGAAATCATAGGGAAACTGGCCAGCCTCCAAGGAACAAAACAGCTGGGGGCGTTACGTAGTGTCACAACTGTTAAAATAAGAACTGACCTAAAAAAGCCAAAATTCAAGTTGTGTACTTGAGGTAGAAAAACTTTGTTTTGTGGCTTGATATCATTAACGAGGGCACAGTTAGTGGTTCAGTATAACTTAATTTAATATTTTATTTTGATAGCTAATGTATTAACATAGCTTGATTTCAACATCATAACATGCTCTCTTTAAGCTTGTACTGAAGTAGTTTTGTTTCCTTTGGCATAAGCTTCACAGAGTTAGTACTATAGTCCTTTGCCTGTTCAAAGTGCTGTGCAAACATTAAGCAATTTATCAGCTAACATTAATAATTGGCACCAAAATTATTTTATTTCATTTGTGACATTGTATTACACTCCCTTTAGAAGTTCATAATGTCATAATGTCCTCACCATAAATATGCACTGAAATGAGATGAAATTTCATCTCATTTGGACATCATAGTACAGTACAATCTCCATAAACTTGATCTGACATTTTCCCATGGTTTTGACATTGTAATGGCATCCCCAAGGAGTACATGGTAATTTCATTTAATCTTGGCATTGCAATGCTATCTATTCAGGCTTAAATTGACATTGAAATGTGGCAGCTCCATGCAAGTGAAAAGAGAATTAACATAGTTATGGCAAACATCATTAAATGCACTTCATGTTTAATAGCTATTTTTAATATCTGAATATCTTGACTTCAAAGAGGTAAGATAAAAAAATTCAAGTGCTGTTGTTATACTCAAGGACATAGGCTGTTTGGGCACTGGGATCAGAATAAACCTTCCAACCACAGACATGTGGTTTATGTTACAAAGAGAAAGAGACAGGATTTAACTTCAGTAAACACAAAGGGATTTTTTTTAAATCCAGGGTGCTGGATAAACACAGTTACTATAGCTCTTCCTGACTTTCTAGCTCCCAGATTGAGGAAAAGGGTTAGCTGATGTCCCGGCCTGGACTAAGTGATCATGCAGTGGATACAACACATTGCAATATATTAAGCAATGTGTATTGCATGAATTTGGAGGTAGACAGAGGGCTAGGTCTTCCCCCAAAGTTTCCAACATTGACCATTATCAGCGAGGTGATACTAGACTATATGGTCTATTGATATTGTCCAGTGTGGTAGTTCTTACTTTGTCTTTCTCATTGTGAGTTTGAGCAAATCAGGGACCCTTACAAAACCATTCAGTTGATTTACTCAGCTCTGAGACCTCTAATTCAGTGTGAAGTCCTCTTCCCAGCCTGCCACCATCCTTAACTTCTCTGCTCTGACTTCTGGCGCACAGAGAAGAATGAGTCAGGCTTATCAATGTACCCAAAAGATATAAATACCTATCTAGATATTAGGTAGAGCTCATGTTTAAGGACCTGCTTTGTGGAAAGAATTAGGGGAGATAGTGAATGAAGGTTGCCTGTTGCCTAACCGTAGGGGGAACATGTGGAAACCCTGAGCTAGGCCTTGGTAAAGGACTCATCTTGATTTCCTGGGGCCTAAGTTGGTATTGTCACAGAATTTTAGAGAGGACAAATACCTTGTGCTTCATCCTTGCATCACTGGAACATTAATAGTAAACATAATCTTAGTAACATTGGTGGGTCTGTCTGTACCTGAAGTATTGACTGGCCTAACCCTGGTAACATTAGAAAGACTGTAAATATCAGAAATGCTCAGTCCATGTATTATTTTTTTTTAAATGTCATAAAATTAAATATCCAAGTTGCTGATGTCATCTGCAAGATTGCCCCCCACTCTTACTGAGTTAGATCCATAGGATCCATTTTGCCTGACACCAGAAATCAGATCTATATTTTGTGATTGTGGCGGGGTCCTCATAAATAAATAAACACTGATGAAAAATTGTTAATAATTAGCCTAGTGATTAATGTACCAATGAGTCTAAATGTGACTTTGGAAATACACGGTCTCTGCCTCTAGATCTGAATATGCTGCATGATGGAATTGCTGGCTTACTCTATCTACAGCAACACTGTCTGCTTTGCTACAGTTGCATTCACAGAAGTATTAATACTTTTTTGATAAAGAGTGAAATGCTTTTAGTGAAATGCAGTAAGCGTGGGGGGGCAATCTTGCAGATAACATCAGCAATTTGGACATTTAATCTTAAATCTGTTTAGTCCAAGTGTAAAAAAAATCTATTTTAAGAACTGTACCATAAATCATGTTGACGAATGAGCTCAATCTATGATCACAACAGCAATTTTCTTAATTCATGCTATCAGTCTCTTCATAACTCTTTCCTTAGTGTGTGTACCATATATATGGATCGGGTCAATGCAGCAACTGATTTTTGAACTCCCTTGTACATTTGGGTTGTTGAACTTTCAGAACCTCTCTTTCCACGTTGGTCTTCCACATGACATTGAATCAACCACTTAACTGAACTATAAATGTTATCTGTAACTAGAGGAAAGTTGTTAATATTCCTCCATAACAAATGTTAAAACATTTATTGAATAATAATAAAATAAGCAAAATGCATATAAATGTAATACTGTTAAACAATATTATATAGAGAGTATAGATTTCTACTATAGCACTTATTTAGATACATAGTACCTATACCTATTTTTTACAATGCTCTGAAATATTTGGAATCATAGGGCTTGTCTACTCAGGGACTTAGTATGCAGCAGGCTAGTGCATTGAACATTCACACCCTGACTTCCCATGCACTAAGTTGCTGTGTGGACCCTGCTACTGCTCATTAAAAGTTCTGTATTGCACTTTTGACATACTAATGTTTCAAATTTTTAGTGTACAACAGGAGGATCCACACAGCCAGTTAGTGTGCAGCATGTTGCTGCTCTTTACATTCACACCCTGGCTTCTGTGCCTTAAATTGCCATATAGAAAAGCCCATACTGAAATAATACATTCCAAATATTCTGTTTCCTTATTTAATTTACTGTCAGGGTCCTATGAGATCTGCAGTCATAGGATTTGCTACAGAATCCACTTCTTGCTCCAGAATTGTACACTTGCATTCAAACTTTCATTTAAAAAACAAACACAACCCCGCCCCCCTTGTTTCCCACTATGGTGGTTGGAAAGAAAACCTTTCAGTTGTGAACTGAATGTAAAGTGGTCTAGTGGTAGCCTGAGTTTCCAAAAAGCACTATACAATAGTTGGAAACGTGAATAATTCCCATTAATCTCACATGGGAGCTAACTCTCAATTTGTCATTATGAACTAATTAATTGCTGATCATTGTAGAGGAAATAACCAGCTAATTTGCTTATTCCACAATCCCAAGCAACTTTCTCTACATATACAATTTTAAATTAAAAAATCACATTGAAAATTAATTGAACTTAATATCAGATGAACACTTCAGAAACCAGTGTCTGCTGCAGAGTAGATGGGGCATTGCTTTATTCACTTTGAATAAAAAGTGAACTAGAATTGTTTTCTATTTGGGGGGGGGGGGCGGGGGTGTTAACATACATGTAATGCTAGCTTTATGGAAATCCTCACAAAAGTTGAACTTATGGGCTTATTTATTTAATTGTTTGGTTGTTGTGCTGAAAAATTATTATTATAATGAAACGAGTTAAAATAAACATTTTTTCTGAGGATAGAATGTAACCCATTGATTTGGTTACATCAAGGCATAAATTATGTAAAGGTGTACTTTTAGCTACATCTGTTAGCAAAGTGGCTAGTATAGGCTTTAATCAACATTAGTGGCTTTGGCGTTTGCCTTTGCACTATTGAGATTAAACTAATACTTTTGCTTTTTTGTTGTTTTATGTTTTTTTAAACTAAAGGAAAAACTGGAATCTGTTCATAAACGGGACATAGAAGGCATGGGAGTCGCTGAAATAAAGTATGGTGATTCCATTTGTTTTGTCCAGCATGTAACCAGTGCATTGTGGCTGACTTATCAAGCACAGGATGCTAAAGCACCACGTTTAGGACCCTTGAAAAGAAAGGTAAGTGTTTAAAAAAAAAATAAAAGTATAAGCTAAAATCATAGAAATTAAAGATGTAAGAGATTGATTGAGTCATATTGCCTTTCATCCTGATAATGTTGAGGTGTTGAGTGCCTTAAAAACCCACATTGAACATAGTAGGAGTCTAATGGGGTGCATGCCATGCCCCTGCAGTTCGGCCCTTCTCCCCCTCTTCTCAGGGACACTTCAGGCTGGTGCAACACCATGCTCTTTATTTGTGATCAAGTCATAGAATCATAGAATCTCAGGGTTGGAAGGGACCTCAGGAGGTCATCTAGTCCAACCCCCTGCTCAAAGCAGGACCAAACCCAACTAAATCATCCCAGCCAGGGCTTTGTCAAGCCTGACCTTAAAAACCTCTAAGGAAGGAGATTCCACTACCTCCCTAGGTAACCCATTCCAGTTCTTCACCACCCTACTAGTGAAAAAGTTTTTCCTAATATCCAGCCTAAACCTCCCCCTCTGCAACTTGAGACCATTACTCTTTGTTCTGTCATCTTCTACCACTGAGAACAGTCTAGATCCATCCTCTTTGGAACCCCCTTTCAGGTAGTTGAAAGCAGCTATCAAATCCCCCCTCATTCTTCTCTTCTGCAGACTAAACAATCCCAGTTCCCTCAGCCTCTCCTCATAAGTCATGTGCTCCAGCCCCCTAATCATTTTTGTTGCCCTCCGCTGGACTCTCTCCAATTTATCCACATCCTTCTTGTAGTGTGGGGCCCAAAACTGGACACAGTACTCCAAATGAGGCCTCACCAGTGCTGAGTAGAGGGGAATGATCACATCCCTCGATCTGCTGGAAATACCCCTACTTATACAACCCAAAATGCCATTAGCCTTCTTGGCAACAAGGGCACACTGTTGACTCATATTCAGCTTTTCGTCCACCGTAACCCCTAGGTCCTTTTCTGCAGAACTGCTGCCCAGCCATTTGGTCCCTAGTCTGTAGCAGTGCATGGGATTCTTCCGTCCTAAGTGCAGGACTCTGCACTTGTCCTTGTTGAACCTCATCGTATTTCTTTTGGCCCAATCCTCTAATTTGTCTAGGTCCCTCTGTATCCTAGCCCTACCCTCCAGCGTATCAACCACTCCTCCCAGTTTAGTGTCATCTGCAAACTTGCTAAGGGTGCAGTCCACACCATCCTCCAGATCGTTAATGAAGATATTGAATAAAACCGGCCCCAGGACCGACCCTTGGGGCACTCCACTTGATACCGGCTGCCAACTAGACATGGAACCATTGATCACTACCCATTGAGCCCGACCATCTAGCCAGTTTTCTATCCACCTTACTGTCCATTCATCCAGCCCATACTTCTTTAACTTGCTGGCAAGAATACTGTGGGAGACTGTATCAAAAGCTTTGCTAAAGTCCAGAAATAGTACATCCACTGCTTTCCCCTCATCCACAGAGCCAGTTATCTCGTCATAGAAGGCCATTAGGTTAGTCAGGCATGACTTGCCCTTGGTGAATCCATGCTGACTGTTCCTGATCACTTTCCCTTCCTTTAAGTGGTTCAGGATTGATTCCTTGAGGACCTGTTCCATGATTTTTCCAGGGACTGAGGTGAGACTGACTGGCCTGTAGTTCCCTGGATCTTCCTTCTTCCCTTTTTTAAAGATGGGCACTACATTAGCTTTTTTCCAGTCATCCGGGACCTCCCCCGATCGCCATGATTTTTCAAAGATAATGGCCAATGGCTCTGCAATCTCATCGGCCAACTCCTTTAGCACCCTCGGATGCAGCGCATCCGGCCCCATGGACTTGTGCTCGTCCAGCTTTCCTAAATAGCCCCGAACTACTTCTATGGTCGCCTGCCATATTTACTTTTCTTCCTACACATCGGGATGGTTTGTTCCTGCAACCTCAATAAGGTTTCTTTGAAATACAGCCAGCTTTCCTCGACTCCTTTCCCCGTCATGTTATTCTCCCAGGGGACCTTGCCCATCAGTTCCCTGAGGGAGTCGAAGTCTGCTTTTCTGAAGTCCAGGGTCTCTGTTCTACTGCTTTCCCTTTTTCCTTGTGTCAGGATCCTGAACTCGACCATCTCATGGTCACTGCCTCCCAGGTTCCCATCCACTATTGCTTCCTCTACTATTTCTTCCCTGTTTGTGAGCAGCAGGTCAAGAAGAGCTTTTCCCCTAGTTGGTTCCTCCAGCACTTGCACCAGGAAATTGTCCCCTACATGTTCCAGAAACTTCCTAGATTGTCTGTGCACTGCTGTATTGCTCTCCCAGCAGATATCGGGGTGATTAAAGTCACCCATGAGAACCAGGGCCTGTGATCTAGCAACTTCTGTTAGTTGCTGGAAGAAAGCCTCGTCCACCTCATCCCCCTGGTCCGGTGGTCTGTAGCAGACTCCCACCACGACATTACCCTTGTTGTTCATACTTCTAAATTTAATCCAGAGACACTCAGGTTTTTCTGCAGTTTCATACTGGAGCTCTGAGCAGTCATACTGCTCTCTTACGTACAACGCAACTCCCCCACCTTTTCTGCCCTGCCTGTCCTTCCTGAACAGTTTATATCCATCCATGACAGTACTCCAATCATGTGAGTTATCCCACCAAGTCTCTGTTATTCCAATTACATCATAATTCCCTGACTGTGCCAGGACTTCTAGTTCTCCCTGCTTGTTCCCCAGGCTTCTTGCATTTGTGTATAGGCACTTAAGATAACTCGCTGATTGTCCCGCTTTCTCGGTCTGAGACAGGAGTCCTCCCCTCTTGCAGTCTCCTGCTTGTGCTTCCTCCCGGTATCCCACTTCCCCACTTACCTCGGGGCTTTGGTCTCCTTCCCCCGGTGAACCTAGTTTAAAGCCCTCCTCACTAGGTTAGCCAGCCTGCTTGCAAAGATGCTCTTCCCTCTCTTCGTGAGGTGGAGCCCGTCTCTGCCTAGCAATCCTTCTTCTTGGAAGACCATCCCATTGTCAAAGAATCCAAACCCTTCTCTCTGACACCATCTGCGTAGCCATTCGTTGATTTCCACGATTCGACGGTCTCTACCCTGGCCTTTTCCTGCCACAGGGAGGATAGACGAGAACACCACTTGCGCCTCAAACTCCTTTATCCTTCTTCCCAGAGCCACGTTGTCTGCAGTGATATGCTCAAGGTCATTCTTGGCAGTATCATTGGTGCCCACGTGGAGAAGCAGGAAGGGGTAGCGATCTGAGGGCTTGATGAGTCTCGGCAGTCTCTCCGTCACATCGTGAATCCTAGCCCCTGGCAAGCAGCACACCCCTCGGTTTTCCCGGTCAGGGCGGCAGATAGATGACTCAGTCCCCCTGAGGAGAGAGTCCCCGACCACCACCACCCTCCTCCTCCTCTTGGGAGTGGTGGTCGTGGAACCCCCATCCCTAGGACGGCGCATCTCATGCCTTCCAATCAGTGGAGTCTCCTTCTGCTCTGTTCCCTCAGGTGTATCATCCACTCCACTCTCTGCACTAGTACCTGTGGAGAGAACATGAAAACGGTTGCTCACCTGTATCTGTGTTTCTGGTACGTGGATGTTTCTGGTACTCTTTCCCCTTCTGGAAGTCACATGCCGCCACTTATCCTCGCTGGCCCTCTGTTCCCGCTGCGTAGCCTGCTCTGAATCTTCAGAACATTGTGCCCGCTGCAGCTGATCCTGACGTCTATCCAGGAAATCCTCATTTTCTTTTATGGAACGCAGGGTTGTTGTTCGTTTCTCCAGACCTTCCACCAGTCCCCTCCACCAGCTGTTGAGCTGTTTTTGCTCTTGTTGTTTGAAGTCTGATCCTGTTTCCTTTAATACAAAATGAAGAAAACACACATAAAAGGGGAAAGAAACGAATATGAAAGATAGAACTTGCAGCATCTATCGATGGTGCTTTCTTTTTGCGTTGCATCCTACCTACTGCTGGAGAAACACAGGCACAGATTAGGACAAGATTTACTTAGTTCATAGATCAGGAAATCTGTTGGCATTTTAATTTCAAGGAGCAGTTCTAGAAACTTCTTATAATGGTTGTAGAAACTATTCCCCTTTTATGATTCCATTTACTAGAAAGTGTGTAGTGAAGAGGTAGGGATCCAGATAATACTGATATCACTTAAAATACAGACTGAAATACTCAAATCTGAGCTGATGAAAAGAAAGGGCAATCCTTGTACTGAGGCATTCTCTTTAATTCCCCAAAATTGTAGAAGATCTCACTCTTGACGTTCCATTATAAGGGAGAGATGCGTTTAAGTGATTTCTTTATTCTGAGGCACATGACCCCCCTTTTCTTTTTCAAAGTCCATGTACATTTTGCTAAGAATAATGCAGTTAGAATTAACATAGTTTATCTACAGCATTTTCCGAAGTTATTGTTAGAGCTGTTATGGTAGATTGTACAATTGGAACACATTGTGCTAATGAGAAAATAAAAATTTTGTGTTAAGGACTAATGATATGGAACTGGTGCCAAAAGAATTAAGTAACCTCCATGTGTCATTCTTTTTGCAAGGTATTCAATATCTGAAAGCAAAATTATTTCAGCGGATACTAGCAATTGTTGAGTAAAATTATTATTTACAGCTAGTAGTGACTGATGCATTGTGATCATCCATCAATGGTTATGTTTACAGGGGCATTAAATATATATTTAACACCCTCAAGGATCCTATAGCGCTTTACAAACTCAACAAACTGATATTAATCATTTCAGCCACCCTTAAGATGAAAAGGGTATTCAGATTGTGTGAATGTAATTACTGGGGCTAAAATTTAGCTGGGACGGTAAATCATACTACTCTGGCAAAAAGTGCAATGGAATTGAATGACTCCAAATGAACCTGGGCTTTATATCTTCTTCAAAAGTCAGGATGGCGTTCTCTCATCTTGTGTTATTACGGTGCACGAATAGTTGAAAGGCAGAGATAAGACCCACTAAAACATCAGTACCACTTCTTGAAGCTCCTAAGTGTTTCTTTGAGGTCTTCCATCTAGAAAGGCCTGGACTGACCATGATTAGTTTGGTGATCCATCAGGAACTCAGGTCAATGTAAGAATGGTTAGATTAATCATAAGAAGTTTTTGGTACATGCTGATGCTTTCAAAACAACATTCTCCTTGATGGGTAGTATGTCTTAAAGATGCTTATCACTGTAACTGGTTTTCCTGTCAATAGTTTTTCCATGCAGGAGTCCTGTAGACTGATGATTCTTAAAATAGTAAATTAAATCCTCCTTTTCCTGCAAGGTAGAGCTTAGAAAGGAAAGATTTTTGTTTTTACATTCAAATTTTGTTATGTTATCTTTAAAAAGAAGTTTAAAGAATCTCAAAGGTTTACTAATAATCTCTCTTACCCTTTTCTAAGTGATCTTGCTAGAAAAGACTGAGGAATTAATTATGCATTATTGTTATAGGCAAATTATCAGTATTAGAATTGCTTGGACAAAGTAGATTTCAGCTATTATACAAGTACTATATATAATTCAAAATTAGGTAGCAGATTTTAGCACAATATTGAAGCAAGAGGTGCAAAGTATTAAAATTACATTTGAAATATTGTTTCTGCCAAATGCAATTTATTTGCCTAATTACAGGCTTTGTATTTTCAATTGCACGTTTTCCTCCAAACATGATTTTATTTTTACATTCCATAGGTTATATTACACCAAGAAGGACATATGGATGATGGTCTAACATTACAAAGGTGTCAACACGAAGAATCCCAGGCTGCTCGAATCATTCGCAATACTTCCAGTTTATTTAGCCAGTTCATAAGGTATATGGCACAGCGTTATCTATAATGGGTTTCATGTACTTCTTTTCAAATATACTGAAATGTTTGAATTTAATTATTTTTAGAGTTATAATTAGATCTGGGACCTATCTTTGCCAGTAAGGCCTGTCTCTACAATCAGCCAAACTTGAACAATGAACCCAAACACCATACGGTGCTAGAAGTTCATATTTGGATCCAATTCCAATTTTCACTTGGCCCTATGTTTACTGATAGCATGTCCCCATCATATACTTTTTATTAATTTTGTAAATTTTCTCAAAAGGTATGTTTACCATCATCTGCCCTTAATAGGTTGTTTCCAGATGTAGCAGACTGTTTCCCACCAAGAAACAGAGCCCTGAGAGAATGGATGAGCTTTGCACTATGTCTGGAAAGTTTCAGGCTCTGTTGGATCAATGAGAATTGAATTCCAGAGTCAAGGCTTTTCCACAAAAAATGCTTTAACTCAGTCCCCAAAATGCTCATATTTTAGAGAGTGTTAACAGAACCATCTTACTGATCTGAGTTCGTCCCAGCTACATGTGGGGAAGAAGCGATTCCCTTAAGTAGCTAGGACTCAGACCATTTATGACTTTGTAGCTCAAAATCAACCCTTTGAATTCTATTCAGAAGTGAACTGCATCCGTTTACAAAGTTTGGAGAATAGGTGTTTTATGCTCCCAATGGTCAAACTCCATTAAGTAGGTGGGGCCACATTCTGCATCCTAAAACATCAGACTGTTCTTTGAGTGCTTGCTCATGTAGATTCCATTCTAGGTGTGTGCACGCCCACATGCACAGTCACCAGAGATTTTTGCCTTAGGGGTATCTGTAGAGTTGGCTGTGGCACCTCTTGAGTGCCATGCTCATGCGCTGGTATATTAGGTGCTGCCGACCCTATGCCCTCCGAGTTCCTTCTTACTGCCTGCAACAGTTAGAGTGCCTCATCTTGAACTGCAAGAGTGTTAGCTGTTTTTGTTACCTCCTCCTTTGTATATAGTTCTTAGGTTCTGCCTCCTCCGTCCAGGTCCTAGGGGACTCCTATAGGAAAAAGGACAGAGACAAGGGATTTAAATGATGACACCCTTCGTCTTCCCAGTCATCTGCTTAGCCTGGCCCTTCCAGGAACCAAGGAAGGCAGAAACAGGCATTTTGAGGGCCTGCTCAAGGATGGTCCTCCAGTAACATCCCAGGATCCACCTTCCTGCTCTTTCCTCAACTGCCTGCGCCCCTTCCGGTCAGCCTGGTTGTAGCTGACCTCAGACCGTTGGGTGTGTGACATAATATCTTCGGGCTACATCCTGCAGTTCTTGGCCGACTCTCCCTCCACCCTGTCCCCGTCCCTCTTCAGGGACCCTTCTCACAAGCAGCTCCTCATCCTGGAAGTAGATAACCTCCTCAGAATGGGGGCAATAGAGAACGTCCCTCTGGAGATGAGGGGGAAAGGATTCTACTGCTGTTTTTTTTTCTAATTCTGAAAGTGAAAGGGGGCCTCAGACCCGTCTTGGATCTGACACGCCTCAACAAATACCTCAGAAAGTTGAAGTTCCACATGGTTTCCCTGGCCACCCTCAACTTGAAGAATACATATTTCCATATTTCCATTTTTCCAGGACACAACGATTCCTCCTTTTGTGTTGGGCCAGTGCCATTTCCAATTCATGGCACTGCCCTTTGGTGTCTTGTCAGCCCCAAGGGTGTTCACAAAGTGCATAGTGCCAGTGGCCACTTACCTGCGGCGTTAAGGTGTTCAAATTTACCAGTACCTCAATATTAGCTAATAAAGGTCCGGTCCGGGGATCAAGTGTGGTGGCATCTCGATCTCAGCACGCAGGGTTGTTGGTCAAGTCACAATCGCTCCCTACGCAGAGTGGTACGCTTGGCCTGCCAAGCCTTCCTGCCTCACATAAAGAGCAGGATAGTCCAGGTCCTGACGGACAATACAGCGGCTGTTTTCTATATCAACAAGCGAGGCAAAGCCAGATTGTCAGCCCTTTGTGAAGACTTCTCCATTCAGCGGGCCATCCACCTCGTAGCCACACACCTCCCTGGGACTAGGAACACTTTGGCAGATCGCCTCTGCAGGTCCTTCTCATCTCGCCACGAGTGGTCACTCCACCCAGAAGTGGTCAACATTATCCTCCAGGGGTGGGGGACTCCCCGGGTGGACCTATTTGTGTCCAGGCAGAATAGGAAATGCCATGTGTCATAGGTCTCACCCCCACTTGGAGCTGTTGGGTTCCAATATGGGGACCTGCATGGACTTTCCTAAACTAAAATCCTAGTTTAGATCTGGTAAAAGCTGCCACCACCCAATAAGGTACGTGTATTGGGACACAGTCCTTCCCCAAAATCCTTGGGGATCCCAAGAGCCCCAAATCCATGGAGTTCTTACACCCAGGAGAAATAAACCATTCCCCCCTGCTTCCTCCCCCCTCCCTTTTCCTAGGAGAGATACCGGGATCCACTACAGAGGGATGCTTCCCTCCTCCCCTTTCCCTGAGAATCCACCCAAGGAAAGATCAACCAAGTCCTTTACAGAAAAGATTTATTAAAGACTAAAAAGAAAGTAACTGTCTCTGTAACCAAGATGGAACAATACACAGGGTTTAAATTTATCAATCTCTGGAGAGAATTCCCCCTCCTTTCTTTCTCTGTAAAAGCAATAACAGTACAGAATTAAAGAAATTCTATAGCAAAACACTGAATTGCAAATACAGAAATAAAAGTATAAGAATACTAGTTCCTTGCTAATACTCACTAGCTTGAATAGAACAATTTATTGCAGAAACCTGGGAGGACTTGATTAAGATGTCTGGACTCCCTCAACTCCCAAGAGAGACTCTCTAAAAAAACAAAGAACAGAGAAAAAAAACTTCCCTCCACAGGGATTTGAAATTATCTTGTCCCTGATTGGTCCTCTGGTCAGGTGTCCACAGGTACTGCTTGTTAACCCTTTACAGGTCGAAAACAAAACCTTAACCCTTAACTAACTGTTTATGACACCATGTTTTCTGCTTGATTCTGGAGATTGACAAAGGCTGCCTTTTGGATGCTTTTCTTCTCCCGTGGTTGTGGGTCCTTCTGTATACCTTCCCTCCAGTGCCATTAATTCACAGAGTCCTCATGAAGATCAAGCAGGATGGGGTAAAGGTTATCCTCATAGTGCCAGCTTGGCCATGCCAGCACTGGATTGACATGCTGCTGGAGGACCTCTTGGTGGCTGCTCCGTTACAGCTACTGCTCCAGCCAGACCTGCTGTCCCAAAATCACAGCAGTCTTCCACATCCAAACCTGGCGGCTCTGCACCTCGCAACTTGGCTGCCTCATGGTTAAATGCAGAGGAGTAGGAGTGCTCGGCCAATGTCCAACAGGTCCTGTTCAACAGTAGAATGCCCTCCACCAGAGCAACCTATCTGGTCAAATGGAAGCAGTTCACATGTTGAACCTCAAATAAAGGTATTCAGTCTCAGCAGGCCTCTCTGCAGTTAATCCTAGACTACCTTCTGCATCTCAAGCTCCAAGGCCTGTCCCTTTCCTCTATTAAGGTCCACTTGGCTGCTATTTCAGCCTTCCATCCTCTGTGTCAGGGCAGGTCGGTTTTCACTCAGGCAGTGATGGTCAGGTTCCTCAAAGGCCTGGAATGTCTCTACCCTCAAGTCCGGGACCCCATCCCTCCGTGGGATTTGAATCTAGTTGCAACTCATGGGTCCCCCCTCCGAGCTCTAGCTTCCTGCTCCCTCCTCCTCCTCCTCCTGGAAAGTCGCGTTCTTGGTTGCAATAACATCTGCCTGCAGGGTCTCTGAGATCATGGCACTTCCCTTGGAACTGCCCTATATGGTCTTCTACAAGGACAAAGTCCAGCTGCAGCTGCACCCGGTGTTCCTGCCCAAGGTGGTCACACAGTTTCATATGGGCCAGGACATATACTTACTTGTCTTTTTCCCAAAGCCACATAAATTGGAGGAGAAGCATAGGTTGTATTCTCTAGATGTTAAGAGGGCTCTAGTCTTCTACACTGAAAGGACTAAGCCATTCCACAAGTCAACACAATTGTTTATCACGTTGTCCAAGAGAATGAAAGGTTATCTAGTGTCTGCTCAAAGAATTTCTTCTTGGATCACTGCCTGTATTTGCTGCTGCTATGATCAGGCAAAAGTTGCCCCCTCCAGCAATTGGAACTGCCCATTCAACCAGGGTGAAAGCCTCTTTGGCAGCTTTCCTAGCCCAGGTGCTGATCCAGCATATCTGCAGGACAGCCATCAGGTCGTCCATCCACATGTTCATATCCCATTATGCATGTACCCAGCAGGTCTGGGATGATGCTGGCTTTGGTAGAGCAGTGTTGTATGCCACAAGACCATGAACTCCGAGCCCACTCCAAGGATACTGCTTGTGAATCACCTAGAATGGAATCAACGTGAGCAAGCACTCTTGGAAAAAAAAATGGTTACCTACCTTTTCATAACTTGTTCTTCGAGAGGTGTTGCTCATGTCCATTCCATCGTCCACCCTCCTGCTCCTCTGTTGGAGTTGCTGGCAAGAAAGAACTAAGAGGGTGTAGGGCCAGCAGCACCTAAAATACCAGTACACGAGCACAGCACTCAAGAAGGCATCACAGCTGACCCTACAGATACTGCTAGGGCAAAAATCTCTGACGACTCTGCATGTGGGCATGCACACACCTAGAATAGAATGAACATGAGCAACACTTGAAGAAAAAATGGTTACCTACCTTTTTGTAACTGTTGTTCTTCAAGTGTCTCCTATGTACAGATCATTTCAGCCTGGATATCTCAAGTATGTGTTGATAATTTTATTTATGTCTCCTTCAGAGAGAAGCATGTGTAGCAATTTAACCAACAGGAAATTGGTGGTGGTGGGGGGGGTAAGCACATCAGGCTGATCCTGATATTAGCTGTGAATTGAGGAATGGACAGGGATCCACATTCATCCCAAAACTGTGCAACTAACTAACAAAACCTAATGTATTGCTAACAAAGAAATAGTGTTAACACCATCTCTAACATGGTGTCAAGATGCTTCTCCTACCCAGCCAGCATCCCTCCATTTTAGGATTGAGTCTCATCTGTGTTCTGATCTTGTCTAGACACCAGGACAAGACAACTGCCCTCTGGGTAGATGAGTCATCACTACCATTTGATTCTCTCTGAGAGAAAGAAAGAACGAAACCACTAAAGTATTGCCCCCATCTAACCTTGTCATGACATTAGAAAAGTCTACAAACCTTGTGGCTTCAGTGGTTGATGACAGTTTTAAGAAAGTCTGCTTGGACATTTGACTTCTGTCCATTGATAGGAGGCGAACACCAACTGAGGAGATTGTGTTGTCTGTGCACCGTAACTGTATTGAAAACCCATGTGAAAGCACTCAAGGAAACTGGAGATCTTCACATAACACCAGAATGTTCCTATCACAACCTTCATAACTTTCTTCATGAAGGGTGGTTTAAAAAAAGGGCAGTAGTTGGCCTAACTGCTGTACCACACATGTGAGAGAAGGTAATATTTTCCTTTCCCAAAGAGAGATTAATCTCAGCCAACATTAGAACAAAATTCCCTTCTGCTAGATTTTACCAGTCATGAAGACCAAGCATCTAAATTTGTAGGTTGCAGTCAGGGTCTCCACCTTACCAAAAATAAATAAATAAATAAAAATCTTGGACCTCGGTGACCAAAACTGGCAAATTCAGCCAGAATAGATGTCAGATTTGTCACATTCTCCAATGTTGCGATCTCAGAGGTAACTATTTAAGCTGGTATTTAATCAACTGTAGCTACAAAGTAAATACTTTTCTCAATGAAAAATGTTTAACTTACTTTTACATTATTCATGCAAATGAATACTTAGCCTAAGTTTTTCAGCTGTCTTAGATCAGGTTTTAAAAAAAAGTATATATTGCCAAAAAAGATCTGATCAACTATGGTGCAGCTAGCTGGTTTATTATGGTCTACAGTATTGTTTAGAATCATTGCTGTCAGTTATCAAGTTAGATTAGTATTATAAGACTTTAGTTGCCCAATAAAGGTTGAGACTTTAAATGGAATCATTCTGAACTGTCTGTTCCAATCATAGTTTGGAGTTCAGATACAGAAGCAGAGTATGTGCATAGATGAAGTTCCCCTTTTGGAAGATAGAAATTACTATAATATTTAGATATATGTCATAGCTGAAAACATTTTTAAAATCAGGAGGCATATTTTTGGTGTGTTGCATAGTGAAATCAGTATGCTACTTCTACTTTTTCTCTTGTTCTTTTTCCCTCTTTTGAGTAAATTGATTGTTGTATTACCAGCCTTCCAGAATAACATGCTTTAATAACCAGTAACGTGTATCTTAAAGGAAGTGAAAATACAGTCTTACTTTTGCTGATCTACTTCTGTGTCTTGTGTTCTGTCAAGGTGATTTCTAGGGTGAAAGGGAAGTTCAGACTCTGTGTGCATTAATTTCTAATGACTATGGGGAAATGTGTAAGAATAGAGTGAAATTAAGAATCTTGGTATGCTATTTTGAAAAATCTGGAGTTAGCATAGAGAAGTAATGCAAAGATGAAAATTGACAACACAAACATTCCTAGAGATGGTCTCAAAGCTTTTACGTTTGGATCTATATCCGGATCTGAACTTCTCTCAGCTTGGGGCATGTTAAGTTATTGGATTTTTATTCAGGCCCATCTCTGACAATAACCAAAGCACATTTGGAAGAACATATTTCATTTATTTGGAACAGCATATTTCCTTTGCTCCTGGTTCAGTATATTCAGTTTTACAAGGGAACTGTACAGCAAAAGGAGGGGAAAAATCATAGTAATGGAGCTGGAAAATATCAGTCTCTCTGACCTAAACAACATTATTGAAAATACTGCTGTCTCTTTCTCCTGCTCCTCTTTTTCTAAAAGATGTTGGAAAAATAGCCACAGCTGCTTTACAATGTGTATAGTAGGTCTTGTCAACAATTTTCTATCAAAACTGTTTGACAGAAAATTGAGGATTTTTCCTTTTAACTGAACGTTGTCATGGAGAGTGTATGTGTGTTTTTTCTGTCAGTTTTGATGAAAAAGAAATGGTTTGCATTTTCATTAAAATTTTCTGCGAAGGGGAATTTTCTTTCCAATCAGCTCTACTGTGGAAGTACTATGCTTTATCGTTGTATTTGCCTGATCGTAATTGAAACAATCATCTCCTTGGAAAATGTGATGATGACTCAAATTTGAGTGAGGAGAGACTGAGTGGCAGTGTTTTTTACTTCTCTTTCCTTCTTCCTGCCCCCAGCCCCCGCATATAACATTGCATATAACTTGATCCCTTCTCCACACTCTTCGAAAGATGTCTCTTTAATTTTTTTGCAAAAATACGAAACTGTATGGCAATATGCAGCTATCCTTGTACCACTATTGATCTATTTGTTACATCCCAATTTAATGGGAGCAATCTCTAGTAGAGAATCTATTACAAAATTAATAAATAGCAGTTTTCTTTATCTTGTTGCTTTTCCACATCATCTTATTTACTCACTTTGTTCTCTTTTTCATTTTTTTTCTTCTCCTTCGTGTTACACGTATGTAGGAACTAACATTCATAGATTTTAAGGCCAGAAAAGATCATTGTGATCATTTACTCTCACCTCCTGTATACCACAGGCCATAGGACTTCCCTGAATATCATGATCCAGCTTCAGGCAGGCTTGTTTGTTCACTGAATAAACAGTTGTATGAGTTACTGACAAGTCAGGTTAATTGCTGCCTAATGTTACACTTGGGGCACATGTAGCAAGTATTTTATTTCTAGCCATTTCTGGTCATATGTATAAAAGGAACTGCTTTAGATATCAAAAGGCCAATAGGTTGCTATATTAATATTGTAACTTAAATTGTATAGAGAGATTAATACTGTCAATTTCTCTTTCTCAATTATTAGTGGAAACAACAGAACAGCCGCACCCATCGCCCTGCCTATTGAGGAGGTACTTGAGACCCTGCAAGACCTGATTACTTATTTCCAGCCTCCAGAAGAAGAACTAGAACATGAAGATAAGCAAAACAAACTTCGCTCACTCAAAAACAGACAAAATTTGTTCAAAGAAGAGGTGAGGGGAAATTATTAGATTGCGTCAGCATATCCTATAACTAGCATTAATAGGAAAGCAAAATGTTCATTTCCAGAGGCATGAACACTGGGATTTGTATGTACATATTTGCTGTGGGTATATGTAGTAAATTGTAAAATCATATGCTACATTGCTGTTAGCATGCACCTTTGACTGCCTCACCTGGTCGCGGTCTACTAATCCATGTCCATTTGTATTTAGTCTAATATTTCACTCTTCTGAGCATCTTCAAACAAGTGTCATTATTAACGAAATCATACTGACACAAAAAAGTGACTTATTCTCTCCCCCCGACTCCCTCAATTACACTAGAGGCCCAAGATGGCGTACGTTAAGTCTTGGACCAATGATGAGTTTAAGGTCTGATAGCTTGCCAACCCCCAAGGGTTAGAAACATGAGCTTTATACTGCAGAGGAATCCCAGTTTTACGAAAGGGGAAACATTACTTAATTCTAGCTTTGTTAGGCCCATCTTTAAAAAAGGGAAGGAGGAGGATCCGGGGAACTACAGGCCAGTCAGCCTCACCTCAGTCCCTGGAAAAATCATGGAGCAAGTCCTCAAGGAATCAATTCTGAAGCACTAAGAGTAGAGGAAAGTGATCAGGAACAGTCAGCATGGATTCACCAAGGGCAAGTCATGCCAGACTAACCTAATTGCATTCTCTGACGAGATAACTGTCTCTGTGGATGAGGGGAAAGCAGTGAACATGTTATTCCTTGACTTCAGCAAAGATTTTGATACAGTCTCCTACAAAAGTCCTGTGGCACCTTATAGACCAACAGATGTATTGGAGCATAAGCTTTTGTGGGTGAATACCCACTTTTGTATTCACCCACGAAAGCTTATGCACCAATACATCTGTTAGTCTATAAGGTGCCACAGGACTATTTTGTTGCTTTTTACAGATCCAGACTAACACGGCTACCCCTCTGATACTAGTCTCCCACAGTATTCTTGCCAGCAAGTTAAAGAAGTATGGGCTGGATGAATGGACTATAAGGTGGATAGAAAGCTGGCTAGATCGTCGGGCCCAACGGGTAGTGATCAATGGCTCCATGTCTAGTTGGCAGCCGGTATCAAGCGGAGTGCCCCAAGGGTCGGTCCTGGGGCCGGTTTTGTTCAATATCTTCATTAATGATCTAGAGGATGGTGTGGACTGCACCGTCAGCATGACTTATGAGGAGAGGCTGAGGGAACTGGGATTGTTTAGTCTGCAGAAGAGAAGAATGAGGGGGGATTTCAACTACCTGAAAAGGGGTTCCAAAGAGGATGGATCTAGATGAAGGATCGGCAACCTTTGGCATGTGGCTTGACAGGGTAAGCATCCTGGCAGGCCAGGCCAGTCTGTTTACCTGCCACGTCCGCAGGTTCGGCCGATCGCGGCTCCCACTTTCTGCGGTTTACCACTCCAGGCTAATGGTAGCGGTGGGAAGTGGCAGCCAGCACATCCCTCAGCCCGTGCCACTTCCCGCAGCCCCCATTGGCCTAGGATGGTGAACCGCAGCCAGTGGGAGCCTGATCTAGACTGTTCTCAGTGGTACCAGATGACAGAACAAGGAGTAATGGTCTCAAGTTGCAATGGACTCTCCTTCCTTAGAGGTTTTTAAGGTCATGCTTGAGAAAGCCCTGGCTGGGATGATTTAGTTGGGGATTGGTCCTGCTTTGAGCAGGAGGTTGGACTAAATGACCTCCTGAGGTTCCTTCCAACCCTGATATTCTATGATTATTATAAAGTAATGAAAATGAGTTACAACTACAAGGGACATAAAAGGCAATAAAAAGAGGTTCTATAATACTTTATAAGCAAGAGAAAGATGAAAGAAAGTAAAGGTTCTGTACTTAATGGGGAAGGAGAGCAAAAAACAGATGAGACAGAGAAGGCTCATGTGTTTAATGCTTTTTATTGCTTCAGTCTTCATTAAAAAGATTAATTGTGACCAGATGCTTAACACAGTTAATATTAACAAGAGGGAAGGACCTCATGACAGAATAAGGAATGGACAGGTTAAACAATATTTGGATAAGTTAGATATATTCATATAGACGGGGTCTGATGAAATTCACCCAAGTTACTAGCTGAAGCAGTATCTTAACTTTCAGTGATTAATTTCAAGAACTCATGGAGGACAGGTGAGGTCCCTAATGACGGGAGAAGAGGAAACAGAGTACCAATCTTCAAAACAGGGGGAAAGGAGGAAGTAGGGTGTAGTGGTGCTGGAACAATTTTGATAGTGGAGGTGTTGAAGGCAGAAACTATGTATTTGGGTTGTTATAACTACTTTAAGCCTGGGGGTACGGCAGCAACCCCAGCACCCCTGGTTCCAGCACCTATGTTAGGGTGTTATAGACCAGTCAGCCTAACTTACATATTCAGAAACATATTTGAATAAATTATTAAACGATCAATTTATTCAAAGCTAAAGGATAAAAAGCTGGTAAGTAATAGCCAACATGGATTTGTCAAGAACAAATCATGCTAAACCAACCTAATTTCCTCCTTTGACAAGGTAACCGGTCTAGTGGGAAAGGGGGAAGCAGTAGATGTGATGTATTTTGACTTCTGTAAAGCTTTTGACACATTCCCGTTTCCCCCCCAGATTAACTCCGGGGCTCGTCCTCCCGTGGTCCCTGGAGAGTCTCTCCTGTCCAGCGTGCTCTGCAGGTGTCCCCCGCCAGGCTGCGCCACTCAGCCCCACCTGCGGGGTCCCGTCCCCCCCCACCCCGGGCTCCGGGCTCCTGCGCCGCGCCAGGGTCCCCCATCCAGACAGCGCGGCCTGCGGCCTTGCCCTGAGGGCCCGGCCCCGGGGAGCCCCTCGCCCAGACTCCCCAGTGCAAGGCACCAGACCCCCACCGCTCACCTTCCGTCCTGCACCGCCGCCTGTCCCCGGCCTGCTCCCGGCGCTCGGTGCACTCCTTGTGGGGCTCGCCAGCCAGGCGGCCTTAAAGGCACAGGGGCCCTTTTGCCACCTGCCACATTAGCAAGGTGCAGGGAGCGCTTGGCCGCCAAGCCCTGAGCCGCCACAGGAGGTGGCTGCGGCGATGTTGGGGCCGTGCTGAGCGTGGGGTGCGATGGCCGAGGAGCCGGCCCCCTCGCTCCTCCAGCCACGCCTGCCGTGCCCACCCCCCATGGCTCCTCCGGCCGTGCTGCCGCCAGCGCTGGCCCGGCAGGTGCCGCTTTTTGAAAATGTGCTGAGGGGAAGCGACTGCTTCCTCTGCACCCCGCTAGCTATGCTACTGACTTGAATTAGTTGATTTCATTTATAAAAAAGGAAAGTTCTGCTTCTAGAGCAGTTTCTTTGGGAGTCGGATTCTATTAACAGAAAATGTAAAGAAGGCCTTTGTAAGATTGTCGTGCTCTTTATTCCTTAATGTGTACAGCATTTAGATTAAACTCTAATGGGCAAACCAACAAAAAAAAAAAGCTGAATTATCCTCAAAAGAGATATTTACAGAAAAATACATGTTCAAAAAACTCTAATTTCAAGCACAATAGTTCCCTATTTGTTTAAAACAATATTGGCTTTTAAGCTTGTAGCTCAGAAAATGTGTTAAAATGTAAAGGAATATTTTTTGGCATATGCAAATATTTTCCTCTATATTATGTCCTTTTTTAGGGAATGCTGGCACTAGTTTTGAACTGCATCGATCGCTTAAACGTCTACAACAGTGCAGCTCATTTTGCGGGAGTTGCAAGGGAGGAAAGTGGAACAGCATGGAAGGAAATTCTGAATCTCCTTTACAAATTGCTAGGTGAGTTCTCAAGCAGTCCATTGTACTGTAAGAACTTTTTTCCCATCCCTTGAAAAAAGATTTTTATGTTGGATATATGCTGCCATGTGAACTACATTATTTGTTTTACCTGCAATTCTGTCGTATATTTCATGTTATAGCAGTTTCGGATGATGACCCAGCACATGTTCATTTTAAGAACACTTTCACAGCAGATTTGACAAAACGCAAAGAAGGTACCAATGTGAGATTTTTAAAAATAGCTAATGCACTCAACTCAAGGTTTAAGAATCTGAAGTGCTGTCCAAAATCTGAGAGGGACGAGATGTGGAGCATGCTTTCAGAAGTCTTAAAAGAGCAACACTCAGTTGTGGAAACTACAGAACCTGAACCACCAAAAAAGAAAATCAACCTTCTGCTGGTGGCATCTGACTCGGATAATGAAAATGAACATGCGTCGGTCCACACTGCTTTGGATTGTTATCAAGCAGAAACTATCATCAGCATGGACATATGTCCTCTAGAATGGTGGTTGAAGCATGAAGAGACAGATGAATCGTTAGAGCATCTGTCACGTAAATTTCTTGCTACGCCGGCTAGCCTGAAGAGAAAAGAGTACATAGGAAGCAAGCAGCTCCCAACCAAGATACATATGTTTGCAGCAACTGCCAAAGATCATGCAAATCTTGGATCAGACTATTCAGTCACATGGAACATTGCAAATCATCTACATTATTGGCTGAAATTCCCACCATCTTGCACAGATGAAAGGATGCCAGCACAATCCCTTTTATAAGAGTTTGTTAACTAGAGGGCAAGCTAATATTCTGGAGAGAGAGAGAGAGAGAGATCTGACTTGTTGGCAAACAGAAGTGGTTTAGTTCTGGAAGCATGGACAGACTCATGTTGCTGTGGTCTGTTTGCTAAAGGTTGGTTTAAACAATAAGGTTTGGAACCAGAAACACACTTCCTCAAAGTGCAATGGTTTTTAGATCCTGGATATTGGTATAGGCCCATCTTTATCTTACATATGAGAATATTCTCTCTTATTTTCCTGAAGAAAAAAAAATAATTCACTCCTACATGGACACCATAAACACATTTTATAAATAAACCACACAAGCACTGAGTGTTGCATCACAAGTTTTTCTACTTTTCTAGGTGTGGTGTTTAGTTTTTTCTAGGGCTGTCAAGCGAATAAAAAAATTGTGATTAATTGCACGATTAATCACACTGTTAAACAATATATTGTTTCTATTACAACACAGACTACAAAGTGTACAGTGCTCACTTTATATTTATTTTTATTACAAATATTTGCACTGTAAAAACAAAAGAAATAGTATTTTTCAATTCACCTGATACAGGTATTGTAGTGCAATCTCTGTCATGAAAGTTGAACTTATGTAGAATTATGTACAAAAAATAACTGTATTCAAAACTAAAACAATGTAAAACTTTCGCGCCTACAGGTTCACTTAGAACTACTTCAGCCAATCGCTCAGACAAACAAGTTTAGTTACAATTTGCAGGAGATAATGCTGCCAACTTCTTGTTTACAATGTCTGCTCAAGCAAAGACGACTGCACTGACTGGACTATCTGAGTAGGTTGGAAGATGGATGCATACCCAAGGGCATACTATACAGGGTGCTATCAGAGGGAACAAGAATAACAGGATGACCTAAACTTTGCTATTAAGACACATGAAAGTGAAATACAAAGGAATTTTAGAAGAAGGACTTGTCGGCAGGGGAGATACCATGATCATGAAGGTGGTTTTTCCAGGGTGAGGCTCATCCATTGCACTGCGGGTGTGCTGACCCCTGCGATTTCCCCAAATGCGGGAAACTCGACTGCATAATTTGTGGTAGTGGGGTCTGGGTTCGCGCTCTCCCCTGGCAACTGGTTGTCGTATAGTGTACTTTTAGATGCATTTTTATTTCATTTTTACAAACAAAGCTAGCTCTGGTGCAGAATGATGAGTAAGCTTGTGCCAAAGATTTAGAGCACAGGAAAACAAAGAACAGATGGAATTTGGGGGAAGAGAAAATTCATGCTGGAGTGGAAGTGTATGGATCCCAATGAAGTCAGTGGCAAACTTCCTATTGATTTCAATAGGGTAAGGATTTTCATACTTTTCATTCAGCCATAATATTACAAATTAGAAAAGAAAATAAGAAGAAATCAGAGAAGAAAAGAGCTACCCCAAATTCTTTATTCTTTGTAGTCCTGTGGGACTGCTGTACATCTGCCTCTCCCCCCAAAAACTAGTATGAAATTTTATTTCTTAAAAAAAGAATACTTGCAGTCTTCATCTATTCTACTGTAATAAGTAACAAAAATGTATATCAATTATCCACGTTATAATAAAAATCTTTGATACTTGCTTCAGTGGGCCAATAATTAGTATGGCTATTTTTATCTTTGCTTGATGGTGTGTTTGCAGATTAGTGAGCTGTTCTGTGAGGGGGAACATTAAGGGTTAGTTAATTTCAGTTACATTCAGAAAACAATGCATGTTCTGTGCTGCTGAACAATAATTATCCATTCTATAGCACCTTTAGCTCAGGAGGTGGAGCTAAAAGTCACTTATTTCACCTGGACTTGATCCTGTCCTGCAGTTGCATGGTCTTTTCCCTCCTGGAGATATTTGGGGACAACTTTAGAAGTGTACAGGCCCCTTGGTCATGTGCTATAGTTATTAGCTGAATTTAAGGAGGGTGGTAGTTTGTATAACTAATAATGGAGTAGACCATGGTGTGCAGATTTCCACCTCCCCAAGTGGAAGGATAGGTGAAATGCCTCCATGATATTTTAAATGCCCTCCCATCTGGACCCTACATGGGCTTCTCCACAAGTATGGGGTCTGTACTGGGAGCAGAGGGAAACCAGGTGGGTCGTGGGGAGGATTGAGTAGGCTGGGTGTGGGCCTAAGGAGGGGTATGCACAGTGTCTAATGTCTGGCCCCAGATAGATTCTCTGGAGAAGATTGTACAGCCCAGGCATAATCTCTTTTCCATGGAACCTCTCCCCTGGGTCCCATTATACAATGGGATTATGGAAGAGGGTTATATAGGGTTTGAGATAAAGATACTTCAGTTGATGGACTAATGGTGTGTTCGGATATAGCAAATATTGTTTTCTAAGTACCACTATTACCAGAATTCTGCTTTATCAAATAGACCACTAACAAACCTCAACTAATGCACAACATTAAGAGTCTGAGATAAATTGTTTTAAGAGTGTATTCATCATTTAAAAGATGTCATGTTTCAAACATTTCAGTTGGGTATGTACATCCCCTAACAAAATAGGAGCAGGATGGGAGGGAACGATTCTTTAGTGTCAGCTGTGATGTCTTAATCAACTAGACTGACACCATCAAATTAATTTCAGATAGACTACTAAACAGCTATCAAATGGTAACAATGTTTCCTACTGACCAGGGTGGAATTTAGATTAGTAAACTAGATTCCATTACCAGTTTCCTGAGCCAAGTGGTTCAAACAAAATCTAGATGGTTATCTTACTAATAAAAAAATTAAAATATATTTGGTTCATAGGACAAAGGATGGAGAATTGTCATTTTGTTTGGTTTATCCTAGAGATTATATTAACATATTTGTATTCAGCACTGGTTGTTAACACTAATGCTAGTTGAACCCTTATATTATCAAACCTTTTTTTTTTCCAGCTGCCCTCATTCGTGGTAACAGAAATAACTGCACCCAGTTTTCCAATAACCTCGATTGGCTAATCAGTAAATTGGATAGACTAGAATCTTCCTCAGGTAAGACCCATTTTATAAAAATAAGGTGTTGCTATTGATAATTCTATTACATTCCGTAAAAAGGAAAAGTTTTGCTTGAAAAAATAGTAAGCATCAGAAAACAGCCTTTCTTGCATGAAAATAAAATTAAAGCCCATCTCTCAAATTAACAAACTGTTCTTTTTTTAAGTAAATCTCTCAGATTAACAGTCTGTTCCTTTTTAGCCTATCATTTTATTCTCCTTGCCAGAGGATGTTGTGAAGGCCAAGACTATAACAGGGTTCAAAAAAGAACTGGATAAGTTTATGGAGGAGAGGTCCATCAATGGCTAAATGGACCTTTGGTCTGACCCGGTATGGCCGGGCTTATGTTCCAGCCCTCCTCCACTTTTTCCTTTGAATTTTCTTTTTCTTAATTTTCCTAGTAGCATCACAGTCAAAGAACCCTGAAATTAATTAATGATATCATATGATTCATAGTACTGCACAGTGGTAGTACTCCACAGCTACCAAAATAATTGCAATTAGCTTAGGTACTGTTTGTTGCTCAGTCCCAGCAAATAACACCAAGAAAACTGTATACATAAAAATCAGTTTTAAAGAAGTTTACAATAAAATACAGTTTGTTAGGAAGACTATTTACTTCAGTGACTAGCTGAAGCGAATTTTGCTTTTTCTCTGTGTTTTTACCAAGATTTATGTCAAGAAAATCATAAATTATAGTTTCAAGGTGCATTTTAACTTCCTGTCATAGACAAAAAAAATTTTTAACCAGAGAATTAAATTCAAAAGTAAATCATATCATATCTTCAGCAGGCTTTAAGGACCAGCTGAGTTCATTCTTTTTAGTCTGGAAATATTGAATAGACTGAGTAAGAGAAGATATGATTATTTTTCCCTTAGGATGTTCTTTTTTCTTTCCCATGTTCTTAAATTGTATTCAGTTCTGCAGATTGTTTAATGTCTAAATGATTTTTGTGGCATTCATATAGGTATTTTGGAAGTATTACATTGCATCTTGATTGAAAGTCCAGAGGCTTTAAATTTGATAGCAGAGGAACATATCAAGTCTATTATTTCATTGCTGGATAAGCATGGACGCAATCATAAGGTATGATTTGAGAAATATAAGACATATTTGTAATATCAAGAATAAGTTACAGAAAAAAGTGAATGAGTCTCTATAATGCTACCTATGTGATACATAGTGTCCTTAAATATATTTTAAAAACCCATAGTGAAGAATACATATTAAATTGCTTTGCAAAGAACAAAATGAAATATGTGAGATCTATAATTGCTTTTCTGTGTAAAATAAATCAGTGTGTGTAGGAGACTGGGTCTTCAAAACATCCTTTCTATGCATGAGCAGCACATTTGTGTCTGTTATAAATATTGATAGGCAACCAAATAATGTGTCAGGATAAGTAAAAAGCTACATGTAAATGTAATCTAGGACCTTGAGACTGTAAATTACTGTCATATGGGTTCATGAGTCCACCTGCGTGGAGTAACTTGCAGCCTTGGGGTCTAAGTTCACGGCTGAAGGACTTGCTCTACTGTTTTCATACATCTAACAAGACAGAGCTCAATCCTACAAGCCCTTATTCAGATAAAAAGTTCCATTGTCTTTTTCATGTGACTATTCATGTGAGCAAGGATTGGGCTCTGAGACTTTTGTAATTAATTTTTTACCATGACCAGGGATCACATGATACAGAAGGCCATAATCTGATCTCATTTACACTAGTGTAAATCCATAGAATTCAATAAATTAATCTGGATTTACATGGGCAAAGTCCACCCAGAATGAGGAATGATATATTAGGATTTATACATTCAAATATACAAAAGCAGAAATCAGAATATTAAGATAATATATTTTAAGAAAAGTTTCTTCCAACTACATAACTAATTTATCCTGAAAAAGTAAATGAATATTTAATAAAAGCTCCTTTTAAAAAATATACACATCATTTAAAAGGTTCTTACTGTCACCTAAAATCTAACTCTTAAAATGTATTGAATTGGTCTTGCAGATTAATACTGTCCCATGGATTGTAAACAAAGTGTCTAGTGAAGTACTGCAGAGATCTTTGGTAGATCAGGTTTTATTTAATATCTTAATTATCTACAACAGTGTGTGTACAGCATGTTAATGAAATTAACAGATAATGCTAAATTGGGAAGAGTTTTGAGCACCAGTGAACACAGAGAAATAATCCAAAATGACCTAGAGATATTAGAAATAGGAGCAGAACACAACAAAATTCAAGTTGGAAAATCTATATTTGAAGGGAAAATTTTAAAACACCGATATGAAGTAGGCGAGAGAAATCTGGAAAGCAATAATACTCCAGAAATTATTGAAGAAATAGTGGGAAGCAAAGTAGATAAGGGTATGAAATGTACTGTGGCAGCAAAAAAGGCCAACACAATTTGTAGCTGTATCAAGAATTGGCATCACATTACACAACAGAGAATAATTCTCTGGTGTGACTGCAGTTGGAATATTACATGCAGTTCTGGGAACTTTAATATCTGGATGATATTGTCAAGTTGGAGGATGATTAGAGAAGAGGAACCACAATGTTTAGTGGGCTGGAACTTTTTACAGAGAAAGATTATAAGAATTAAATATGGTATAGCTTTCTACATTATAGTATATAGTCTAAAAATATCAGGAGGTTATAAACTCCATTTAGGAAACGTTTAGACCAATACAAGGTGACATAACTAGAAGTATGCAGTTAAAATTAAGAAAAGGAAAAATTTAGCTGATTATCAGGAAATACTGCCTGTCAGCAAGATCTGTAATGTGAAATGGTCTCTTAAGAAATCCCTTCAGTTAGAACATTTAAATGTAGACATCATAATGAGTATTAAAAATACAAAAGGGAACAATTCTGCATTGGCAGGAAAAGGGGCTAGATGGCCTTTCCATCTATAATGACTATGATTCTGCATCATAGGCTGATTAAACATTTTTATTTATTTATTTATTTATTTATTTTTGTTATTCTGGGAACAATGTTTCAATTGCCTGCTAGATTTGAAACTCTGTCTTGTAGTAAGAAATATCAAACAAGAAATCTCATTAACCTAATTGGATCTAAACATGGGGTATAGGTCAGTGGTTTGAGCATTGGCCTGATAAACTCAGGGTTGTAAGTTCAGTCCTTGAGGGGGCTACTTAGGGATCTGGGGCAAAATCAGTACTTGGTCCTGCTAGTGAAAGCAGTGGGCAGGACTCAATGATCCTTCAAGGTCCCTTCCAGTTCTATGAGTTAGGTATATCTCCATATATATTTAAAACATTCTTTGTTTGTCTGGAGTAATATTGATATTCAGGGGTGAGTTCTGACAAGCAGTCAGAGAATTATGCAGCATGGATTGATTTAAATCAATGGGTGTTAGGTTCCTAATTTGTATATGAACTTTTGAAAATCCCTCTAGCATCTCTCTGTATCCTTAGGTGCCTAAACACTTATGAAGATCTGGCCCTGTGTCCTTTGAGATTTTCAGATTGTAGATTTCATCCTGTCCTACCTGGTTTTCCTCTATACTGATTGGAAGAAGAAAACAAGCTTTCCTGTTTTTTCAACTCCCAATCCATTTCTCAACTTTCCCAAATTAAGAAAATGTTTTCTCTGTACCTGCAAGCTAAACTGAAACCAAAGTAATTAAGCCAAAAGCTTTACTATACAACAGAAACACAAAGTACTTACATTTGGAAAAATGTAAAATAAACAAATTTATCCATTGTAAAGACTGAGGATAAATAGAGATACTTATTTAATATAATGCATGACTTATTTACAAAACTTAAGTTGACCTCAGAAGCTTCCCCCCGCTTCTGTATGCAATTAAAAGAGAAGCACCCCTAACTCATTAAAATTTGAGTAGGTCTTTTTGATGCACCATATTTTTGCTTTTATTTTGAATGATTTTAATAGATTATAATAAATGTAGAACTTAACATAGGTTATCATAATTTTAAATTTACTTTTAAACAGGTGTATTTTTTAAAATAAAAATGTATTAATTAAAAAATCTGATATAAATTTTGTAAAAATGATTAATTTAAAAGAAAAAATTGTTTTTTTAATCCACCCTGGAACTTTGGTCATCAATTGCATGAACAGGATGTAAGCAATATACACATCCTGTAAATATTTAGTACCTCATTCTCATTTAGAGTATGTGTACCCTGCAAAAAATGTGTGTTCGTAAATTGTTAGCTAACCCTCATTACATAACCTGAATTAAAATAGCAGTGAAGACACAACAACTCAGCTTTTAACTTGGGTTAACAGCTCAAGTCAACCCTAGGCTGCCATGTAGCAGAGTTAAAAGGAGAGTTGGTGTGTCTTCACTACTATTTTAATCCAAGTTAAGAATATGCCTTTTTTGCAGCATAGACGTACCCATACATTAAGGGCCCTTTACATTTCTCTGGCAGCATAAAGGGAACTTAAAGTGAATGTAAACATCAGTGGCCAGGTAGAATCAGAAAGACCTATTCTTGTGAGATTTATGTCATATTCCATCTTTGCAGACCTAAAGTGTTTTATATAGGTATAAAATTGTATGGGTGCTTGTTTTAACTTATTGTCAACTCTCTCTATTACAAGCTATGTCCAGTTCATGTTTAACCAAAAATGTTAGAAAAATCACCAAAGTTTTCATGTTATATTTCTCCTGTCTCCTGCATATTTTGAAAGGAAATTAAATTGAGATCAGGATTGTATTGTAAACAGTTACATTTACTTGACTGTACCCTGATCTGTTTTAGGTTCTTGATGTGCTTTGCTCTCTGTGTCTCTGTAATGGAGTTGCAGTGCGTGCCAATCAGAACTATATATGCGACAATCTACTCCCCCGAAGAGATTTGCTCTTGCAAACCCGTTTGATTAATGATGTTACAAGGTATAGTGCAGTGTTTATTTTGTTGCTATATTTGCAAATAAACAAAGCATTAGTATTTAGTATCAGAGGGGTAGCCGTGTTAGTCTGGATCTGTAAAAGCAGCAAAGAGTCCTGTGGCACCTTATAGACTAACAGACGTATTGGGCATTCACCCAGAAAGCTCATGCTCCACTTCGTTGGATGCATGTGACATGCATCCGATGAAGTGGGCATTCACCCAGAAAGCTCATGCTCCAATACGTCTGTTAGTCTATAAGGTGCCACAGCACTCTTTGCTGCTTTTAGTATTTAGTATGACTTTTAATTAAGAAAATACTCTGTTTTGTTCTGGCGATGGAAAATTGTTTCAGTCTTTATTAGCAATCACTGAAAGACATACTCTTTAGGAAACTTTTAGATGTTAACTGTTTTTTAAAAGTTTCACATTACTAACAATATAGGAAATGTTCTGGAAACTGTCTTGGAAAAGAAATTGCTTGTTGAATTCCCACTTGAAAGGAATGAAAAATGGATTATTTATATAATACATAAGTACACAAAATACAATGCTGTATTGTAACAAGGTTGCTGCAGGGCCCTCTTGGCTCCTGCCCCTGTTGGGTTGATAAAGTCACTCAGAGACCCTGGGTTCAGTAACCACTGGTGCAGTTTATTTACAGGTCATGCTCCCACTACCTTTTCACCATACAAGTAGCCCTTTACTGTGTGGGGTGAGGGGAGAGCTACCACCCTGCTTCCTCTCCCTTCCTTTTTCCTTTCTTCCTGCTCCCCAGTGGCTTCCTTCCCCTGAGGCTTTTATAAAACCCCAGCATAATTAGGCCGCAGCTCTCTCTGCTTCCCCAATTAGGGCCAGGTGGTCTAACCAGCTCCAATTCGCCTCCCTTAATTGGAGCTGGAGTGACGAGGGCTGGCTCAGCAGTTCCTGCTCAGCACCCTGTCACAAGTATGCACATTGGTGAAGTTTGCAAATAAATAACAGGTCCCTTAGGGAGAAAGGATCAAGGCAAAAAATAAGTCCAATACAATTATAGTATAATATAGTACAAAAATTGTGTATTACATAAAAGTAATCAATGTTCCTTTTCATTCTCCATGCACACTAGCTAATAGTACACTATTTTCAAATTAAGAAATTAGTATTAAAAAGTTGATAGACATTAACTGAGCATACTTATGATAACTGGCCTAAATTTCTGAGATTTTTGGAGCAGCACTTGAGGGTTTCATATCCAGGTCTCTCCATTGTTTTGGCACTTCTAGCCGACATCTCCTCAGTAATATTATTCAGAGGAGTCCCATTCCAGTTATCTATGGAGTGGACACCGATGTGCATGATGAGTGAGAACATCACTCTTTCATGAGAGAGAGTGAAACTAACGTCTTTTAGGCTGTTCCAAAGCAGGGCACTCCTGGATCAGCCTAAGAATATACAGTATGTAAGCATATTGCAAAATAATTTCTGTTTTATCAAGGATTTTATTTCTTCATGTCTCAACCCCCATCTTTTGGTGTCAGGAAAATAGAAACAATATTTTTTTTTCTTTTTATAGGATATGTTTTTCCTCCATGCATAGCACCCTGGATTTATTTGTTATTCAGTTCAGCTAAGAATTTGGCACAACTTTTCTCTATCTTTTATTTATTAGTAGTAGTATTTGTTATTTATTATGCAGACATAGAAAGTCATAAAGCAGATGTAAACTTCTGTCGAGACTGATTCTATGATGGGTCTCCACATCTGAACTCGGGTGTCATAATTGCACAGTGTAGTGTAGTGTCATATTCCAGTATTGCAACAAGCCAGGAATACATAGTATAAAATGTACAATCTCATGTATCTCTTCTATTCTAGCATGAGGCCAAACATATTTTTGGGGGTTGCTGAGGGCTCTGCACAGTATAAGAAGTGGTACTTCGAACTAATAATCGATCAGGTAGACGCATTTCTGACGGCAGAACCCACTCATCTACGGGTTGGCTGGGCCTCTACATCAGGTTATGCTCCTTATCCTGGAGGTGGAGAAGGATGGGGTGGCAATGGTGTTGGTGATGACCTCTACTCCTATGGTTTTGATGGCCTACATTTGTGGTCTGGTAAGTACTCTTCAGGCATATTTTTCAATTATTCTTACCAATAACCTTCAAAAAATTAGTATTCAGGAATAATATATCCCAAAATATTACTCCCAGATCATCATTACTCCATTGCATGCTATTTCGCAATGAGCCAGATTCCACTCTCCAATGCACAGGTTGGATTATTCTGGAATTCTACCTCTATAAATGGAATCAAATTCCTAGGCCATTGTTTTTATCAACTTGTCATTATCTAACCTAGTCAGTTTTCTATCTGCATGGGGACATGTAGTGCACTGGATCCATGCATGGAACTCCCATTGACATGCAAATCTACAGCAATATAGGGCCCTTAGTGTGCCTGAGAGTAGCAGATTATTGAATTATATCATGTGTGGGATAACAAACAACACAAATTAATAACATTCAAGATCAGTGAATGTTACCTTACTGTGTAATACAGTATTTCATTATGATGCCACAAGGTGGAATTTCTGTTTTATTCAGTTAGGGTTTTTCAGCACAATTTTCTAGGTTATAAAAAAGCAATGTTAAAAGAACTATATTCAGTTTGCAAAGTCAAGCACTCAAAAGTTAGAAAATGCCATAATTAAGGTTTCCTGTACAAGCTTAATTGGCCCACTTGTATGTGCACATTGTGATAAAGTCTTTAATGGCATGATCACACATTTCATTTTCACAGGACTCCTGCCTCATCCAGTATACAAGATGGACCCTGCTCACTTAATGAGCATCTATAAAATCTTTTGTGTTCTCCTTGTTCAGTGTGTGGGGCATGCCTTATTTATTACACATTATTCAAACACTGCTCAGAAGTTAGGATTATTAATTTCCACATGGGTTTTTCTATCATCATCAAGTGATCCATCCTGTCACCCATTCCCAGCATCTGGCAGACAGAGGCTAGGGTCACTATCCCTGCCCATCCTGGCTAATATCTGTTGATGGACCTATCCTCCATGAATGTATCTAGTTCTTTTTTGAACCCTGTTATTGTCTTGGCCTTCACAACAACTTCTGGCAAGGATCTCCACAGGTTGACTGTGCGTTTTGTGAAGAAATACTTCCTTTTGTTTGTTTTAAATCTGCTGTTTATTAATTTCATTTGGTGACCCCTAGTTTTTGTGTTATGAGAAGGAGTAAATAACACTGCCTTATTTACTTTCTCCACACCAGTCATGATTTTATAGATCTCTATCATATCCCCCTTAGTCGTCTCTTTTCCAAGCTGAAAAGTCCCAATCTTATTAATCTCTCCTCCTATGGAAGCCGTTCCATACCCCTAATAATTTTTATTGCCCTTTTCAGAACCTTTTCTAATTCCAAGAGATCTTTTTTTGATATGGGGCAACCACATCTGCACGCAGTATTCAAGATGTGGCCGTATCATGGATTTATATAGACACAATATGATATTTTCTGTCTCATTGTCTGTCCTTTTCTTAACGATTCCCAACATTCTGTTGACTTTTTTGACTGCCGCTGCAGTTTGAGTGGATGTTTTCAGAGAACTGTCCACAATGATGCCAAGATCTCTCTCTTGAGTGGTACCAACTAATTTAGACTCTGTCATTTTATATGTGTAGTTGGTATTATGTTTTCCAATATGCATTACTTTGCATTTATCAACACTGAAATTCATGTGCCATTTTTTTGCCCAGTCATCCAGTTTTCTGAGATCCCTTTGTAGTTCTTCGCAGTCTGCTTTGGATCTAACTATTTTGAGTTGTTTTGTATCATCTGTAAATTTTGCCACCTCCCTGTTTACCCTTTTTTCCAGATAAAAGTGTTATATAATGCTAAGGACTCTTGGAATGCTAAGTGGGGAAAAATATGTGATCATATAATTAAAGATTGTATCATAATGCAAACTCACAAGGGGGCTGAAATAGGGTTGCCTGTACAACCTTAATTCTGACATTTCTGACCTTTTGTGTGCTTGGCTTTGCAAGCTTAATAATGTTTTATTAATGTATGTTTTTGTGTGTTATATGATATAAAATACATACACGCATGCTTCCATATCCACTTTACTTTTAATGCTTCTGTCATATGCACTTATCTCAGATGGTGGAAATAATGGTGAGGAATTTTGGGGTGGGGTTGCCCATCTTTAGAATACTGCAAGAAAAACATGTTGAATCAATTATTCCATGGAAAAAAATGGCAAAAAGTACCAAATAGCATATTTAGTAAGTACTGTTAAATGACTTTTATCCCTACTTAACTGTCCTGAGTTATACTTAATGTAAATTATGAGACGTGTTTCCATTTGTAGAGGGCAACAACTGCAGTAGATACGCCTCTTGCAAAAGCGATTTAGATTTTACACAAGACTCTTGGAATAAACTGGGAGAGATGCTTTTGGGAGTGGTTAGTGCTTTGAATGCATTTAACTAAAGATCTTAGTTAACCGCCTTAATGCCAAATGTATATTAAATCAAGCTTCTTGGTAACTTAGGACACACAAGTTAGTATCGCTGAAAAAATGTATTATTTTTAGTCCTTCAAATGTGCCAGTTTGCCTTTTTGTTGTGTTAAATCTTAAAATAAAATGAGGATTTAAAAAAATGATGAAATGAGAATAAGCAAGGATGATTCTTATAGCCCCAGTGTGGCCAAGACAGCTCTGGTTCTCAGACCTCCAGATGCTCTTGATCCAGCCTACAGTGACATTACCCCTTGTACACAATCTACTATCACTGAATTGCTGCCAAGTTCTCCACCTTATCCCTCTCTGTCTCCACCTTACAGCATGGATGTTGAATGGCTAAACCCATTGGAGAGGGGCTGCTCTCAACAGGTTCAAAATATTCTCATCAGTAGCCGATAATTTTCCACTAGGGTAACTTATCTTGCAAAATGGAAGAGATTTCCTGTCTGTGCCACTTGGCTCCATCATCAAAAACACAGGTTCACAGTATCTTGGAATACACATTGCATTTGAAGGAGTCAGGCCTCTGTGTGAGCTCCATAAAGGTTCATTTGGCAGCCATCTTTACATTGCACCTTCTCATAAAGGATGTTTGCTTTTTTTGCATCCCATGGCTGGAAGATTTTTAACAGGTTTACCTGGGGGTTTATCCTCCTATTTGTTAACACATCACAGGATCTTAACTTGATATTGATAAGGCTCATAGGACCACAGTTTAAGATACTGGCCTCCTGCTCTCTTTTTCAGCTGTCTGCAAAGACGATGTTCTTTTTAGTGCTAATATATGCTAGAAGAGTGGGAGAGCTGAAGGCTTCGATAGTGGGACCTCCATATATGGCCTTTTATAAACATAAATTTCCTTTAAGACCTCACCCTAACTTCCTAACAAAAGTGGTATTGGGATTACATTTGAATCAGTTGATTAATCTACAGAAATTCTTTCCAAAGCCTCAAAACCATAAGGTTGAAGACACTTCACACACTAGATATGTGACTCTTTCTATGTTGATAGGACTGTGATCATCTCCAAAACTGTTTATATCATAAACAGAACAGAATGAGAGGTCAGGCAGTTTCTGCACAGAGGATCCAGAAATGGATAACTCTTTGCACCATGACTTGTTATGATCTGGCCACCTTGTGGCATTTTTAATTAACATCCCAATCATGGAAACTTGTAGAGCTGCCACATGGTATTCATTATGCTACTAAACATTATGCTATGACCGCAGCTTCCAGAGCTGTTGCTGACTTTGTAATATCTGTCCTTCTGTCTTTATTTAAGAAGACTTCAAATTCCCACGACCTAAAGAATTACTGCTCGGGATCACCTGAAGTAGAATATGTATGTGCACAAACCACTGAAGGAGAAAAAAATGGTATCTTACCTGTACAGTAATTTTTTATTCTTCAAGATGTGTTGTGCACATATATTTTTCCATGAACCCACCTTTGGTGTCTGACATCACTGAGATACTAGTTTAAAGGAAATGAGAGGGGGTCCGGTGACTTTGCTCTTTTCGTGCCTCTAGCTGAGGGCATAGATACACAAGGCACATGCACTGCCCCAAGAGTTACTGCCAGCTAAACATCTCCGACTCAAGTGCAGTGGATGTGCACACACCTGAAATGGTGTATATGTGTGTGCAACACATCTTTAAGAACAACAGTTATTGTGAAGATAAGTAACCATTTTTTGTGGTTACTCAGAAGTATCAGAGTTTATATCCCCTCTAATTTTATTTAATCCTCTAACTGTGGATGCTCTCATTATCCCTATGAATATCTAATCCCTTCCATGAATGAAGTTAATTATAATGCATTGGGAACTCTGATATTTCATGAATAACTGAAATAAGACATAAGTACTATAGATATTAAAATTATCTGCCAATCGCTGTTAGCTTTATACAGGCAAAGGCTCTTGCGTTAGGTCATGGTATGAGCACACATTGCCTGAGCTGATCATATTCTTTTTGCTAACAGCTTCAAAGGTCTCAAGTGATTTGCTCAGTTCATGCACTATTCTGCCACTTATCAGTCTGGAGAATGTAGCTCATTGTCTGTCTCTTAAAGCAAAAACAGTCACAAAGCAGATGAAGACAAGGTTATGTCTTCATGTTTGAAAGAAAATAAATTACTTAAAATAGCTTGTGTGGCTGTCAAAATGTTTGTGTCGGTATAGTTGCTATTCTGTTGCTAACACCTTAAATACAGGAAATTGTTCAAAGCCTTTCTCCCCTAACTCCTTTCTCATCAGGTCGAGTACCCCGAGCTGTAGCATCTGTCAATCAGCATTTGTTGGCATCTGATGACGTAGTTAGCTGCTGCTTGGATTTAGGGGTGCCCAGTATTTCATTCCGCATTAATGGACAACCTGTACAGGGAATGTTTGAGAACTTCAATGTCGATGGACTTTTCTTTCCTGTGGTGAGCTTCTCTGCAGGTGTCAAGTAAGTGCTTGATCTCTTTCTATTAATATTTTGGTCTTTTTGCCATGCTGTCATGCTGCCTATTGTTTAACATACATGATTTCTTTTATTTTATTGCTTTGATACTCTACTACTTTCAGTCAGGGAAAAAATACATCCATTTGTTTAGAGACTACTTGGTTTGGAATTGGCACATGGAACTTTTGATCTCTTGGTGATTAACATAAGAATGGCCGTACCGGGTCAGACCAAAGGTCCATCTAGCCCAGTATCTGTCTACCGACAGTGGCCAATGCCAGGTGCCCCAGAGGGAGTGAACCTAACAGGCAATGATCAAGTGATCTCTCTCCTGCCATCCATCTCCATCCTCTGCCGAACAGAGGCTAGGGACACCATTCTTTACCCAGATTGATTTGAATCTGTCTCAGGGCTGACAATGACTGAAATCATTATCATTTGATGGCTTTTTGGTGACTTAGTGGAAGTTAGTTTGGTCTCAGTCCAGTTATCAGTGGACAAGTATCCACTTCAAAAACACAGCACCACAACTGGCATTAACTGAAACCTTTGTTGGCAATCTCAAAAAGAGCTAAAAAATAAATTATCATGAAGACTAAACTCCCTTCTCACACTAGAGAACTTGAAGAACAATAGTGAGGCAGTATGGGAAACCTTATATACTCTACTGCCCATTCTCCACGTGTTTTATAGAAAAACGAAGACATTTGACTTCAGAACTGTCTGGTATCTTTCACCACACCTAAACTCAGTTCCAAAAATATTTTTCAAGTGTGATTATACTCTCAAAAGTCACTGGGTAAAAGTAGTACTCTCTTTCTTAAGAGAGCTGATTAAAGTGTTAAGTCTGTTTACTTCAGTGACTAAAATAGGTTACTAAGATTAGCATTGTTAACATTACAAAGACAGCATAGTAGACAGTAAGGTGGATTCTATTCTGGCTTTTCAATGATCATCAGAATTATTATCTAAAATTTCCAATGTTACACCTGTGCTGACCCGTTAGGCACAGGAAGCTCTGGGGGCCTAATTTATGCTTTATTACTGTTTTGATTTGCAAGTAGGAAAGAATGAAACCTGACTTTCAGAGATCAGGATCATTCTGCAAGTAAGGAAATCATTGAGAGGATGTGATGGTGTGTAAAAGCTCTATGCTGAGCTAAAATAAGAAGGGATTAATGGCTTGGCCTGCAGTTCTGCAACACATGCAAGAAGTATCAAGCCTAGAGGGAATAATCAGGAAAGGAACCAGCAGCGAAGGAAAAGAACAAGGTGCAGAGGGCATGGCCACCTTTGCAGAGGGGGAATCTCTCTGTAGGCCTGGAATGAATTGAGTCCCACAGTTGTGTGACCTACATCCCACCCAGAATAGAAAGGAAGAGCAGTGGGGCTTACATTAGGGAAGAAAAGCTCAGGCTACAGATGATTCATCCATTTAGAAATTAGGAAAAGTGGCTAGGTTTTCCTGAGATAAAGGAAGTCTGAGGACCAGCTGTTTGTGGGCTTTTCTCAAGGAGCTGATTTCACAAATGTTATGAAAATCTAGTCAATGGGAGAACTGCCAGGCCTCTCCAAACAGAATAATCAGAGTGCCTGGAAAGAAACGAGGAGTGGGAGTGGGTTTTACTCTCCCTCTGGAACCAACATTATTCTATACCCAGTTTAGAGTGGAGATGGACAAGAGCTGGCTGAAAATGTTCAGAAGGAACAGTTTTCCACTGGAAAATGCTGATTCAATGGAATTGACCCATTCTGTGGGAACAGTCAGGAGGAGCACACTCCATCAGCCCCTCTGATTGGCTACTCCTCTGCAGCCACTTTAAGCTGTCTGGAGGACTTCTCTCTCCTTTACTCTGGGGAAGGGTGATGCAGGGCTATGAGGCCTCCATCAGTGGGCCTCTGGACCTAGTCCACCCTGTCACATGCTTCCCCCTTCAGACAGGCTTGTAGCAGTGGTTCTTGCCCCCAACAGTCAAGGATCACTCTGGACTGCCTCTGGCTCTCTTCAGCCTCTGGCTCTTGGGCTACCTCTGCCTCTGGATCTGGCCCTCTTTGGCCTCAGGGTCTGGCTCTGGTTCTGCCCAATAAATACTTTAAAATCTTGCCTGTTTTTCACAGCTTTCTCTGGCTCTGGCTCCCTTCAGCCTCTGCCTCTGGCTTTGTTGTTTTACTGCTTTCTGTCTCAGCCTCTGCCTCCGGCCTCACACAATAAAACAGTTAAAAGCTTGCCACAGTAAAACAGTTAATTCCAACCTAGCCCCCTTTAGATAAGAATAGTCTGAAGATCCCACTTCTGGTACCATAATGTAATGGGGTTGGCACCCACCTCTCATTGGTGTCCCCTTTTCTCTCACCAATATGCCTGCAATCAGTCTCTTTCATGGGGCAGCACCCACCTCTCGCAGGCGGCCCCCTCTTTGGTTGGTTGAATGGGTGTTGTGACAAAGTGCGACTATTCTTAATGTTTTCTCTGAATACTGTGTGGGTGCCTCAGTTTCCCCTATGCATTTCTTAAGTCTCCAGTGTGCATAAATGGCCGACACTCTGTCTCCTGGCAACAAATGGCCAGGGCCCTTCCCCACTGCAAGGGGATGGCTAAAGATGAACAAAGAGATCAGGTGACCTCCTGGCCTGGGAAAGGCCGGAAAGGAGGGGCTGGAGGGGGTTTCAGTTGGGAGCTGGCTGGGGATGGGAAGTGAGTGCAGACGGGGTTGTCTGGCTCGCTGGGCCCCAGAATGGACCCAGCTGAGGGGTCCCATTCTCTGAACCTACAAGCTCTGTTTTAGACCATGTTCCTGTCATCTAATAAACCTCTGTTTTACTGGCTGGCTAAGAGTCACGTCTGACTGCGAAGTGGGGCTGCGTGCAGGACTCTGTGGCTTCCCCAGGACCCCGCCTGGGCAAACGCACTGTGGGAAGCTCACGGAGGGTCAGTGGATGCTGAATGCTCCAAGGTCAGACCCAGGAAGGTGAAGCCATGTGAGCTTCTTGCACTGAAGACAGTCTGCTCCAAGGGAGAGGCGGCTCCCCAAAGTCCTGATTGGCTTTGTGGGGAGCAGTTCCAGAGCATCGCCCGGGGACTCCGTGACAGGTGTGAGTCTGATTTTGGTTTTAGTTCTTATATCGGGGTGGCAACTGCCTCTCGCGTGCACTTCCCCTTCCCAGCTGATGGTTCTCTTGGCGGGTCTTCAGCAACACAGTCCTCCCTCCGAGCCACATACGTTGCCCCCCCTTCCAGGGTATATGGTACAAGTTCTTATCTTGGCTCTGGTATGGGGCCATAGCTCTAAGGCTGCTGCCACAGGCACTGCCTTCTTCAAGCACCTAGCCGGGGCCCATCTTGGTACCCGCAGCTGGTGGTGTTTCAGCAGGTCTCCCTGGGCTCAGTCTTCAACCAGACCAGCGGGGCCCATCTTGGAACCCTCGCTGGCCTGACCAGGTTCTCTGTTCAGTCCCCCTGGGCTTCAGCCTGCCTGCACTGACCTTCCACTGGTCCTGCTGCTCTTCTTGCCAGCCAGGCACCTGGACTTCAGCAGCCTTCCCTGGGTTGCAGTCCCATCTGCAGTGAGCTCTCTGTGGTACTGCTGTTCTTCCAGCCAGCCAGTCACCCACTCGTCACTCTCAAACTCCACGCAGCAATTGAAATTCTCTGCTCTGCTTCTGGCCTTGGATTGGCTGCTCCATGCTGCCAGGTTGAGACCCCGAAATCCCTGACAGCCTCCTAGATCTCTTCCTCTTCATCCCAACCGCCTGACTCAGCATCCCGGTGAAATTTTGCATCCAGTGTTCAGTTCCCTGTGTCTCATGGCATGGATGCTTCATGGTTCGATGAGGAGTAATGATGGTCAGAGACCGTCCAGCAAATCTTGCTTAATAGTAGAAACCCCACCAGACTGGCCTATTTGGCCAACTGGAAGCGGTTCTCAATGTGGTTGCTAGCCCAGGGAGTTAAGTCAAAGATGCTGTGATGAAGCAGAGCAACAGCTGGCCAGCACACCAGGGATTAAAGAGACCCTCTGGGCCGAGCTAGCCCCAACCTGTTATACCTCCAGCTAATGCCAGTTCTGGAGGGAGGAGAAAAAGAAAGCTTGGCTCAGTTTGGGGCTGACTGGCGAAGGGGCAGGAGCTATCTGCCTCTGTAACTGAGGGGAAGGATCACTAACCTGTCTGCCAAGACCGCCACCTGACAAGAAGCATTGTCTCCCCAGCCACAGAAGACTCTGGAGGAGTCCAGCACCAAAGGAAACTGGGGGCAAAGTCTAGGGACTTCGTGGGGTTTGGCCTCCCCAACGTGCAGTCGACTGCCTGAAGCAGCCTGGGATTGTGACAAGGTTCTGTTCAAGGCCCACAAGAGGACCCTGTGGGAAGCAGGCCACCCAATTAAGTGGACTAGAGTGGCCATGCTCCTAACAGAACAGAATGGTAGGAAGTAGCCCAGGGCTTGGACCTGGTGAAGAGGGAGGGCCCAGGTTCCCCTGTCTTCCCCCCTTACCTTAAAGACTGAGGGCCCACAACCAAGTAGAGGGCTGAGAACCACCTAACCAGTAGGCTGTACGGGCCTCCGGGCAACTCAGTAGAGATGCCTTGAATTCAGGACATCTTGGAGTACCTGTTGCACCTTCAGTCTTCTGATATTGCACTTGGTTCATTGAGAGTCACCTGGCAGTGATTTCTGCATTACATCCACCCATCCATGAAAAATCAGTGTTTTTTTAACTCCATGCTTGTGAGGTTCTTGAAATGAGTCACTTGTAACCATCCACTGGTAAAGGACCTTAGTGCTGTGGGACCTTAGTGCCGTCTTAGCAGTTTTTATGGGACCTTGTTCAAGTCTCTGGCAACTTCTTCTTTCTCCCTCCATGTCAGAAAACTGCTTTCCTTATTGTGATCACATCTGCAAGGAGTGTGTGCGAGTTGCAAGCTTCGATGGCAGAGCCTCCTTACACACAATTTTCCAAAGACTGTAACCCTGCAGCCGCACCCTGAATTTTTTATATGAAGTTGTTTCTCTTGAACCAAGTTATGTCTACCAGAGTTTTTCCCTAAGTCACATTCAACGCAAGATGAGCAGTGTCTTCACACATTAGATATCAGGCAATGTTTAGCTTTTTCCCTGGGTAGAACTAAATCTTTCCATTCTTCATCTTGTCTGTTTGTTTCATATGCAGATCAAATGAAGGGGCAAGTAGTCTCACCACAGACAATCTCCAGGTGGATACCTTCCTATATCATGACAGCATATATCAGACTGTACCTCCTCATAGGCTGCAAGCTCATTGCATGAGCGCCCAGGCAACATCAGTGGCATTTCTAAAGTGAAACTCCTATACTGGCATCTGCAGAGCTACCACTTGGTCCTCTATATACGTTACAAATCACTGTTGCATCCAGATCAGATGTGAACTTTGGGAAGGCAATCCTGCAGTCCTTGGTTAAATAGCCCACCTCCTGCAAGTATTGTTTGAGTCATCTACATGAAATACACGGCTGCATCTATTCAAAGAGGAAAGAATGGTTACTTACTTTTACTGTAACTTGTTCTTTGAGATGTGATGACAATGTGCATTCCACAACCCACTCCATCCCCTATGCATCAGAGACTGTGCTCTGGATGTTGGGTGCAAAGGAAGTAAGGGTGGTTGGAGCAGCACCACTTTTACATAGCCAGGGGTGGGGCTAGGGCCACAGGGTGCAGGTGCTACCCTTATGCTACCCTAGGCAAACTTCTCCAGTTTTGGTGCACTGGGCACTCACATACCTACATGGAATACGTGTCTGCATCCCATCTCAAAGAACAACAGTTACATTACAGGTAATTATCACCACATCAAAAGATTCTTAGAGCAGTCTCACTCAGTCCTCTTGTGATATACAGGTTCCCTTCTTGGAGCTTGAATTGGGTGCTAGGAACCTTAACAAAACAACCATTTGAACAACTACATTTTTTTCAGCCTAATTACTCTCTCTCAAAGTTTCTTTCTTAGTAACAGTCACCTTGGATAGGAGGGTATTGGAAGTTGGAGCATTTTCTATGGAGCCTCATCTATGTATTTTTCATAATGACAAATTCTTTGTCTGGACCTGTCATTTATTCCAAAAATAAATACATTTTCCACAGTTCTTTCCCCCAATCTAAGCATCCTAAGGAGATTGAATGTCATAAATTAGGTGTCAGAAAAGTACTTAAATCTATCTCAAGAACACAGTTCTTTTCATTTTATATCACTCTACAGTTAAAGGGAAGAAAGCCTCTAAATCCTCTACAAGGTAGATTAAGGCAGAGGTTGCTGAAACCTATAGTGCATTTGGAGTGAATTCACCTGATAATGTTACTCCCTGAGGGGTTCAGTAACCTCTTGGGCAGAAAGGTCTTGCGCTTCATATCAATCTGTAAGGAAGCAACGTGGACATCAGTGAACACACTCACAAAGCACTACAAAGTGGATTTCCTTTCTTCTTCAGATTCAGCTTTGGGGAGAATCATAGAATCATCGGACTGGAAGGGACCTCGAGAGGTCATCTAGTCCAGTCCCCTGCACTCATGGCAGGACTAAGTATTATTTAGACCATCCCTGACAAGTGTTTGTCTAACCTGCTCTTAAAAATCTCCAGTGATGGAGATTCCACAACCTTCCTAGGAAATTTATTCCAGTGCTTAACCACCCTGACAGTCAGGAAGTTTTTCCTAATGTCCTACATAAACCTCCCTTGCTGCAATTTAAGCCCATTGCTTCTTGTCCTATCCTCAGAGGTTAAGAAGAACAATTTTTCTCCCTCCTCCTTGTAACAACCTTTTATGTACTTGAAAACTGGTATCATGTCCCCTCAGTCTTCTCTTCTCCAGACTGAAGAAACCCAATTTTTTTCAATCTTCCCTCAGAGGTCATGTTTTCTAGACCTTTAATCATTTTTGTTGTGCTTCTCTGGACTTTCTCTAATTTGTCCACATCTTTCCTGAAATGTGGTGCCCAGATCTGTACACAGTACTCCAGTTGAGGCCTAATCAGCGCAGAGTAGAGTGGGAAAATTACTTCTCGTGTCTTGCTTACAACACTCCTGCTAATACATCCCAGAATGATGTCAATTTTTTTTTGCAACAGAGTTACATTGTTGATTCATATTTAGCTTGTGGTCCACTATGACCCCAAAATCTCTTTCCGCAGTATTCCTTCCTAGGCAGTCATTTCCCATTTTGTATGTGTGCAGCTGATTGTTTCTTCCTAAGTGGAGTACTTTGCATTTGTCCTTATTGAATTTGATCCTGTTTACTTCAGACCATTTATCCAGTTTGTCCAGATCATTTTGAATTTTAATTCTATCCTCCCATGCACTTGCAATCCCTCCCAGCCTGGTATCATCCACAAACTAGAATCAGAACCAGAACTGATGATGGCAGGACCCCATTAGTTATGCCCTTCCGGCATGACTGTGAACCACCGATAACTACTCTCTGAGAATGGTTTTCCAACAAGTTTTGTACCCACCTTATAGTAGCTCCATCTAGGTTGCATTTCCCTAGTTTGTTTATGAGAAGGTCATGCGAGACAGTATCAAAAGCTTTACTAAAGTCAAGATATATCACGTCTACTGCTTCCCGCCCATCCACAAGGCTTGTTACCCTGTCAAAGAAAGCTTTCAGGTTGGTTTGACACGATTTGTTCTTGACAAATCCATGCTGACTGTTACTTATCACCTTATTATATTAGAGATGTTTGCAAATTATTTGCTCCAATATCTTTCCAGACACAGAAGTTAAGCTGACTGGTCTGTAATTCCCTGAGTTGTCCTTATTTCCCTTTTTATAGATGGGCACTATATTTGCCCTTTTCTCTCCCGTCTTCCATGACTTTTCAAAGATAATCGCTAATGGCTCAGATATCTCCTCAGTCAGCTCCTTGAGTATTCTAGGATGAATTTCATCAGGCTCTGGTGACTTGAAGACATCTAACACTTCTAAATCATTTTTAACTTGTTCTGTTCCTATTTTAGCCTCTGATCCTACCTCATTTTCACTGACATTCACTATGTTAGAGGTCCAATCACCACCAACTTTCTTGGTGAAAACCAAAACAAAGACGTCATTAAGCACCTCTGCCATTTGCACATTTTCTGATATTATTTCCCCCCACCCCCTCACTGAGTAATGGGCCTACCCTGTCCTTGTTCGTCCTCTTGATTCTAATGTATTTGTAGAATGTTTTCTTGTTACCCTTTATGTCTCTAGCTAGTTTGATCTCGTTCTGTGCCATGGCCTTTCTATTTTGTCCCCACAAACCTGTGTCGTTTGTTTATATTCATACTTCAGAATATTCTGCCACAGCATTTATCCGGGGCCAGTCCCCATGTGCATTATCTGAATCCTCTCCCCACCCCACCCCTTCCCTGGGGTGAGTATTGCTTTGCACATCCTGCAGTACAGACTACTTATCTTTGAATTTTCTTTCCAATACCCTCAGATGGTCTGGCCCACCTGGAGAATTAATTTTTCTTAGAATTATAGTTTTTTTCCCCCTCTGTTTTCACAGATTAAAATGGAAAATACATGCTTGTGTAAAGGAATATTTGTTTGTTCCTAAGACTCTGTTACAAGGTTCACATGTTAAATTTAGGTGACTAAGGGTTTGTCTACATGGCCATTTAGTCCTCAGCAAGCTGGCGGATGAATCTATCTGAAGCTAGCCTGCTAAGATCTAACTGTCCCTGTGGATCTGCTGATGTGCCCTAACAGTTCCTGAGTGTACTTTGATCTATTCCTGTTTCAAACAGGGTAATCAGAGCACACTAAGGAACTGTTCACATTCGGAGGGTCTACAGGACAGTTAGCGTCGGCAGACTAGTGCACAGTAGATTCACTCCCCAGCTAAATGTTGGTGCGGAGAAGCCCTTATTGCAATATATTCAGTTCGTATTTTTCGGTTTTGGAAGCTGTCATTTTTGGTTCTTAACAGAGGGGTGATCCTGGCTCCAGGCTGGCTGTCAATCTGTTCTCTGCCTCCAACTAGCAGGGAGAGGGGGAATGCCCAGAGTACAGACTGTTGGACATGGAGGGTATTAAAGAAAATTCCCAGGTAAAAAGGAAAATTTACTTTTGCTCTGATAACATTTGTGGAAACAGCCGAACCATTTTGGCTGAAATGCACACAAAATTCAGCCTGAGGCCGATACCTGACAAGTAAAATTTCAGCCTGAATGGTTATAGTGTGTCCAAGTTATACACAGTTGAAAATAAAGTCTTATAATGGGAAGTGTGGAGCGACATGAACTATGGGCAGCAGTACTATCTCCTCCTATAATAACATAAAACAGTTGGAATTCAGATAATCAAGGAAGGGATTTAACCAGCACCACTGCCTTGAGAACTCAGTTTCTTTAAATTTATTCAGATTCATTTAATCTCTGTTTAAGATAGCATGAAGTGACCGAAGTGAAGTCTGAGGCTAAATTAAAATTAGCTTTCTAACACATTTATATATATCTCAGCTGTTCAGAGGATCTGAGAAACTAGAGGGTCCAGATGTTTTGACATGAAGAGTCAAAATGTTTAGAGATAAGTGCCTTGTGCGTTTAGTAGCTGAACAGGTGGTATGCCCTGATACCACAGGGCAATCTGTTTCTCAGACCTGTTCTGTAACACAGAATAATATTAGCTATTTGACATATTCTTATCATTCATCCTAGAAAAATCATGTATAATGGATAGAGCTGTAATCGCAGCTGTCTGGGATACTGAGGAATATGTTTTAGAAAAATATGTCCAACTTGTCCAATTCTAAGATTTTTGTCAATGTTCTATGTTCTCTGTTGGCTAAATCATTTACTTAATCTTTTGAATAAACTGCAAATCAAGAAGCTTATCTGTTTCTAATATACTATTAGTAGGTAATATTATGCCAGAATCAGAAATCCTGTTCACTGTTTATCTATGCTATCTCAATGAATTAAAAACAGAAATTGAGAAACCAAGAAATAAAAAAACCCCACCTTCATAAATTATTTTTCATTAACTTACAGTGAATGGAGATAGTGTAGATATTCCCATTACATTTGCCTAAGGAAAATATGTTGGAAGATCTTATGAAACATGCCATGTTGATGACAGTGGTCTCCCCTTTAGCAAGAGCAAAGTGCTAGTGGAAATTTTCCCATAAAGATGTTCACCCCCTTCCCTACACAGAGATCAGTTCTGTGAGTGAGAAACAATTTCAGGCTTTAACCTCAGTATTACAACAGGGCTGCTAAATACAGGTAGGATGGTGATTTAATGCTAACAATATAGTGCAGTAAATGAACCTGAAAGGAAGGAATACCAGCATCAGATATAACTAATTTTCTGATGCTTGCACTCATTCTTCATGTGTTCAATAAAAGCAGATAGGAAGGAAAAGGGGATGCACGCAAGCTGAAATGAACAGAAGCAGAGTGAAAGTAAAAACAAAGAAGAAAAGAGCAGTAAAAAAGCTAGAGGAGAATAGGAATGCAGGAATAGGAACAAAAAAGAGAGAGAGAGAAGAAAAGAGAAGCACAGCAAAATTAGAAGAAAGTCATAGAAGTGAATACACTATATAGAAAAAAAGGATGGAACCTGGTAGATGTGAATTCTTGAATGATTTTTAGGTTTGTAGGAGGGGAAAGGTTTTGGATAGTCTCTGTTCTCATTCGACTGTTGTTGTTCTGTCTCCAGCTGCAGCTTATTACTTTTTTCATACATCTTCTTTGTTCTTTTTTTCTTCTTTCTGAATCTGCCTCACACTCTGTCATTGTAATTGTATGGGAACAGGCACCTGTCACACTTTTGTTTCTAATTTGCCCAGACTGGCCTATCATGGAAAAGGGTTAGGAGTGTGTTGGGTATAAAATAATATAATATAATCCATAGTTCATTACAAAGCCATTCACACATATGCATGGGATAAAAGTAAAAGAGAGACAAAAGTTTGGTTGATAAAGGTAACTTCATAGGTATAATTTACTTAAACTTTTCTAAGATGTTTGATTTACTACAACACAACATTATGATTTAAAAATTAGGACTATGCGATATCGGTAAAGCATATGCAACATCAGTAAAACATAAGTTAAATGGATTAAGAACTGGCTAAACTCAAAATGTAGTTGTCAGTGGACAATCATCATCAAATGGAGTGGGGTTCTTCAGAGATTCAACATTTTTTTTCAATGATCTTAAAGTAAATATAAAATTACTGCTGATTAAATTTGCAGAAGATATAAAGATTGGCAGAGTGGTAAATACTGACGAGGACAGAGCAGTTATTCAGAGCAATCTAGATCACGTGGTAATCTAGGTCTATTCAAACAAAATATGTTTTAACACAGCTAAATGTAAATTCTTACATATAGAACAAGGAACATAGGCCATACTTACAGGATTTAGGGGGTCAGAATGGATAAGCAACTGAACACATGCTCCTAGTGCAAAAGTGTGAGAAAAAGGGCTGATGTGACCCTTGGATATATAAACAAGGGACTAATAAGGTGATTTTACCTCTGTGTATATGGCACTGGTATGAGACTGATAGTGAAATATGCCTAGCACAGTAGGGTCTTGGTCCATGACAAGCAGTGGCAGATTGGCCACTGGGGCCCGTGCCCAAGGGCCCTGGCCAATTGGGGGGCCCTGGAAAAATGGGCACCTCCATGCCCTGACCCGCTGTGATCACCCGGCACTCCTACCAGGGAGCAGAGTCAGGGTGTGGGGACTTCACCCAGGGAGTGGGGTTGGGGCACGGGGGATTGCCCCGCTCTGCCCACCCGGCGCTGTATCCGGGGAGCGGGGTCAGGGTGCTAGGGCTTGCCCCACTTCCCCGCAGGAGCACTGGGTGGTTGGGTGGAGCGGGGAAGGCTCCCCGGATGGAGCACTCGTTGGGCAGAGCATAGAATCATAGAAGATTAGGGTTGGACAAGACCTCAGGAGGTCATCTAGTCCAACCCCCTGCTCAAAGCAGGACCAACACCAACTAAATCATTCCAGCCAGGGCTTTGTCAAGCCAGGCTTTAAAAACCTCCAAGGAAGGAGATTCCACCATCTCCCTAGGTAATCCATTCCAGTGCTTCACCACCCTCCTAGTGAAATAATTTTTCTTAATATCTAACCTAGACCTCTCCCACTGCAACTTGAGACCATTGCTTCTTGTTCTGTCATCTGACACCGCTGAGAACAGCCTAGCTCCATCATCTTTGGAACCTCCCTTCAGGTAGTTGAAGGCTGCTATCAAATCTCCCCCCAACTCTTCTCTTCTGCAGACAAAACAAGTCCAGTTTCCTCAGCCTCTCCTCATAAGTCATGCACCCCACCCTCTAATCATTTTTGTTGCCCTCCCCTGGACTCTCTCCAATTTGTCCACATCCTATCTGGGGGGAAGTGGGGGACAAAACTGGACACAATACTCCAGATGTGGCCTCAACAGTGCCGAATAGAGGGGAATAATCACTTCCCTCAATCTGCTGACAATGCTCCTACTAATGCAGCCCAATATGCCGTTAGCCTTCTTGGCAACAAGGGCAGACTTCTGACTTGTATCCAGCTTCTCATCCACTGTAATCCCCAGGTCCTTTTCTGCAGAACTGCTGCTTAGCTAGTCAGTTACCAGCCTGTAGTGGTGAATGGGATTCTTCCGTCCTAAGTGCAGGACTCTGCACTTGTCCTTGTTGAACCTCATCAGATTTTTTGTGTTGGTCACTCTGGACCCTATTCCTACCCTCCAGCATATCTACCTCTCCCCCCAGCCTAGTGTCATCTACGAACTTGCTGAGGGTGCAATCCATCCCATCATCCAGATCATTAATAATAAGAGCAGGTCAAGCCCCTGTGCCCCAACCCCGCTTCCCGGATGGAGGACTGGGCAAGCAGAGCGTGTCGGGGAGATGACTTCAGGTGGAAGGGATGGGGAGGGTCCACACTTGCTCTGGCTCAGGGGTCCCACTAAACCCAAATCTTCCTCTGATGACTAGGACTCTTAGTTGCAACAGTAATACAAATAAATAATAATACCGCATCCAGCTGTGGTGTCCTCAATTTTAAAAGGAACATAAATTGTAGATGGTACAGAAAAGAGCCACAAAAGTTATTCAAAGAATGGAGAAAATGACTTGCAGTGAGAGACTTAAAGAGCTCAATCTGTTTTGAATATTAAAAATAAGATTGAGAGGTGACTTGATGAAAATATATAAGTACCTTAATAGGTCCAATTAGATAATCTAATGATCCTGACTAGTTTTAAACTGTATGAATCTATGAAAAGTGAAAGTGCTAGTTTTAGCTAACACTGGAGGGCGTTAGTATGCCTGTGGTCCTACAGCTCCCAGCACTTTATTAGAGTTGGTTAAATTTTTTTCATCCAAACCTTCTATAACAAAAAATATCCTTTTGTGAAACTCAAGTTTTTTATATACATGTTTTGCTTGTTCAAGTTTTCTGACTTTTTCTATTTAAAAAAACCCTGAAAATCTGAAATATTTTTGTTTTTCAGTAGGTTTTTTCGACCCTTTCACTTTCTGTACTTCCTTTTTTCAGTGACAGCATGGAGAGAAAAGAATAAATGGGGGAAAGAGCAAAAAAAGAGAAGGGGAAGAACCCCATGACTGAAAAACCTTAAGTTTTGAAAACCAGAAACTTGGGGGCAGAGGGGGATATTTTTTCTCATCAGAAAATTTCAACATTTTCCACAAAATCTTTCTGTGTATCTGTTGTCACATATCACCAGTGAGCTTCCTAGGTTATTACATCTTTAGGGCAGGTATTGTATCCTTTTATGTGTCTGTAAAATCCCTGCCATTGTGCAAATAGTAGCAATATCATAGTTTTGGAACTTTTAGTCAATCCATTTTGTTCCCTTTTGGAGTCCTTCTGAATTGACAACGTTTACTTCCTTAAAAATATTCTTTCTTTCTCTGTGCCCCACACGCCATTACAAAAGATGACCCATATAAAACCTCTGAGAATCTTGACAGTGTTTATATGAGTGTATATGAGCTGAGTACAACAAATTGCCGTTTCTTATTCATTCTCTTTTGTCTTTTCACCAATATGAAAATTCCTATATAAAAGTGAAAATAAGGTGTTAAACTTAGATTGATGAGTCTGCATTGTATTTTATATGGTAAAACTGTGAGTTTAGAATAATAGCTTTGATTTATGAAAAATATTGACTAGTTCTTATATATTACTCTTGTAGTGCTTATGATTTGTATTATAACTAGTGCCTTTTAATGCTATTACATCTCGTTCTAATTACAGTTAAATTCTGTACCATCTTAGCTATATTACAAAACTTTTTTAAACTAACACTTAAATATCTATAACAGTCACAATATTCCAAAATTCATTGGTGGTAGTGTTGCAGTTTGTTTTCTTTTATTGTCAACTAACCTTGGTTCTGGTTACTTATTAACCTAATTATTTACAGCTTATAGTGATCAATTTGTCAGGGATTGTTGCTGAGATAAATATTCATCTGTGAAAAATGTAATCGCCTTGTACTAAATAGCATGAGTTTTGTAGAGAGCTCCACCCATAAAGAAATACTTTATATTTGTAGCCTTTGTATACATTGCTTCAGTTACTATATCAGCAATGTTTTTGATTAGTGATAAAATAATCAGCTACATTTTAAATAGGGTGATGGTTTCATTGAATTTATGGTATGAATAAAATTAAGAGGTAATGTTAACAGTAAGATTTGTTATCCAAATTTTCATTGTCCATAGACATAAGCATGAATGAAACAATTAGGAAGGCTTTATTATTAATCTAGTACAGGTGTGGGCAAACTTTTTGGCCTGAGGGCCACATCTGGGTGAGGAAATTGCATGCAGGGCCATTAATTTAGGGCTGGGACATGGGGTTGGGATGTGGGCAGGAGTGCAGGGTGCAGGAGGGGCTCAGAGCAGGGGGTTGGAGAGCAGGAGGGGCTCAGGGCAGGGGGTTGGGTGCGGGAGATGGCTCAGGGCAGGGGGTTGGGATGCAGAAGGGGTACGGGATGTGGCAGGGGGCTCAGAGCAGGGGGTTGGGTGCAGGAGAGGGTGCAGAGTGCTGGAGGGGCTCAGGGCAGGGGGCGGGGGGCTCAGGACAGGGGGTTAGGGTGTAGGAGGGGGTGCAAAGTACGGGAGGGGGCTCAGGGCAGGAGGTTGGGGTGCGGCAGGGGTTGAGGTGCAGGGTGAAGGAGGGGTTCTGGGTGCGGGCTACAGCTCGGTGCCACTTACTTTGAGCGGCACATAGCAAGGCTAAGGCAGGCTCCCTGCCTGCCTGCCCTGGCCCTGTGCCACTCCTGGAAGTGTCTGGCACCATGTCCCTGCAGCCCCTGGGGGTGGGGGTGAGCAGAGGGCTCTGTGCGCTGCCCTCACCTGCAGGCATTGCCCCCCCCCGCAGCTCCCATTGGCCGGGAACAGGGAACCGCAGCCAATGGGAGCTTCGGGGGCTGTACCCACAGGCGAGGGCAGCACATAGAGCCCTCTTGCCCCCCCCCTTTCTGGGGCTGTAGGGATGTGGTGCCAGTTGCTTCCAGGAGTGGCGCGGGGCCAGGGCAGGCAGGGAGCCTGCCTTAGCCCTGCTGCACCATGGGGCTGGCAATCCCACGGGCAGGATCCAAAGCCCTGATAGATTGGATCTGGCCCATGGGCCATAATTTGCCCTCCCCTGATCGAGTAAATGACTGGCTAATCTCAAGGATTTTGACTCAATAGCATTACAATGTATATGGAATTGTTTTTGAACACTCAAGATTGAGGGTGATATTAATAATGCTGTTACAAATGTTTTAACAACAAAAATGCTTTTGTGCTTTATAAATTGAGATTGAAAAGGGTGCAACTGACTAAAGAAGTCTGTGTCCACGTGTAGAAGGGCTCAGCCGAGGCTCATCCCTCTGCAGGGTTGTAGGGTATCCCCACCGCCTCGCACTAGTTCACTCTGGGCCCAAGCCCTGGGTCAGGGCTGGCCAGTAAACAAACAGTCAGGAGCTTAGGCCCTTAGGCAGGGGCTGAGCCAATAGTTCAATATGAGCCCTGGCCCTAGGTCAAGGTGGGGCAGCAAACACACCGTCAGGGGCTCAGGCCCTTAGGCAGGGGCTGAGCCAATAGTTCAATGTGAGTCCCTGGTCCCTAGGTCAGGGCGGGGCAGCAAACACACAGTCAGGAGCTCAGACTTTTGAGCGTCTGGTGTGAGGGGAGACTTCCACCCGTGAGTGAGGTGGCAGGGGGGACGCAGGCCCACCTGCTCCACTGCATCCCAGCCTGGGGCCCTAGCAGCGGCAGAAGACTTGCTGCTGCGTCAGTGGGGATCCTGACCGCAACACACTGACATTGGTTCTGGCCCTGCTGTGGCTAGGCCAGGGTCAGCTGCCCCCGGGCTACTTCCGGACTCCCCCTCATAAGGTTTGGCTGGCATCCTCGGCGGTTTCCAGCACCATTGGTTCCTCTGGGTAACTAGCGAAGGGTAGGCTCGGCTGCTCCTCGGGGTAGCTGGCGAGGGGTAGGCGCAGCTGGCCCAGCCAGTCCTCAGGTTGGCCGCCTTGGCCAGTCCTCAGGTCGGCCGCGGCCCGCCAGTGTTTCCCAACCCAGAGCTAGGCCACAGGCATCTGGTCTCTCCGGCGGCTGGCTTTCAACTGAGCTTTGCAGCGTGGCTTTTCTACTTCCTGTCCTGTGCCATGGCCTCTGGGGGGCTGGTATAGGACACCCTGGCTCCACCCACGTTGGTGCTAGGGGAGGCTTGTTCCTCCGCGGGGCTGTGGGATATCCCACCGCCTCGCTACACCACCCCCACACACACACTCGCACATCTAATTTCAATGAATTATATGGTTTCCGAAACAGAGCATGTATGTATTTGGCTGAAATGCATCTTCCAGCTAAGAAAATGTTTCTTAGGTTTATTTTGATATTTCATCTTAGTCGGGAATCAGGTGTTTCACTGTTTTTTTTGGTTTTTTTAAGGAATTTTAATATCCATGAACGGTGCTGGGCTGATAGTCCTATAGATAAAGAAAAGTGTTCTATCTCGAAAAGAGGCATAGACAAATCAGCAACATTATTATGGTCTTGCTCACGTTGCCCTGCTACTAATCTTCAGTTGTTATACAGCATATGTAGTTCATTCTCCATACCTATTGTTCAGCTCCGAGCCTCTTTCTTGCACTGCAAACAAATGGGCCAATTAGTATCAGTTTTTATAGTATTTTGATGGTGTGGACACCTGTTCACCATGAAATTAACTGCAGACACTAACTGATTTCATGCAGGACACTCAGTCAAGCAGCCAGTAGATGGCTATTGCTTTTAGTCCTTATTGATGTGGGGTCAGTTCACACCATGTCATTGGTAGCTTTTCTTTTACTACCTTTATTTCATTTATTACCATACTCTTAAATTTACGTTAAAAATATATGGCTGAGGAGAACTGGAGAACAATTTATGTTAATAGAGACTTCAATGAGGATGATGACTCAAACCTACAATAATGGTATTTGCGGTAAAGTAATTTTGTTGGTTTAGTTGTTGCACAAGGTTATTGTGATTACTCAGTTAATCATTGATAAAAGGAAAGCTTAGGTTGATAATTTAGTGTGGGATTTTCAAAAGTTCTTAAGTGACTTTGGAGCACAAGTCCTATTGAAGCTTGGAATTGTGCTTCTAAATCACTTACCTGCTTTTAAAAATCCCACTCAAAATGTAGATATTTATTTAAAGAATGACAGATATATTTGGGAATAGAGATTTGAGTTAAATAGTCAAGTTTTGCATTTACCAAAGCATAAATATTTTAATTAGTTTGTAGATTTATTTTTTTACTATATATAGTATCAACTAACAATAGTGCTTAATAAATTCATAGGGATTTCTTAAACTTAAGTAGCGTATCAAAATCTTTATAGATTTCTATTTTTTAAAAGATACCAAAATTGAAGTTTGTCTCCAATTGACCCATTTGCTGTGTTAATATATGCTCTTATTTAAATGTTGCACTTTTTCATTCAAAATTGCATAGGGTTCGTTTCCTACTGGGTGGACGTCATGGAGAGTTTAAGTTCCTGCCTCCCACTGGGTATGCTCCGTGCTATGAAGCTTTGCTTCCAAAAGAGAAGATGAAATTGGAACCAGTAAAAGAGTATAAGAGAGATTCTGATGGAGTTAGGGATTTGCTGGGTACAACACAATTCCTCTCCCAAGCTTCCTTCATCCCTTGTCCGATAGACACCACTCAGGTATGTCTACTTTACAATAATGGAAGTGTAAAATTCATCTTACCCAGAATCTTAAAATGAGCAGTAAAAAATTTAGGCCAGCATGTATCCTCTCTTAGCAATGTACTGTTTGTGCAATACAGTATTTAATGATATGTTAAATAATCTTGGTGTCAGTTGTTATAGTTGAAGTATTTTAGGAAAGTTGGACATTACTGAGTCTCTTCTCTCTTGTTGAATCTTGAAATATTTTCTTCTTAGATTGTTTTGCCTCTTCACCTTGAAAAGATCAGGGACAAGTTAGCTGAAAATATCCATGAACTATGGGGAATGAATAAAATAGAGCTTGGCTGGACCTATGGCAAGGTAAGAAGTGAGAGTACTTCTTATTATATGTGAAGTTGGTAGTACCACCAACTATTAAGACTGTATCACAGAATGATAGAAATGTAGGATGGAAGGGACCTTGAGAGGTCCAGTCCTCGGTGCTGAAGCAGGACCAAGTATACTGAGCTCATCGCTGACAGGTGTTTGTTAAGTTTGTTCTTGAAACCTTTCACTGACTGGGATTCTACAAGCTCCCTTGGAAGCCTAGTTCAGTACTTAAATATCCTTAAGGTTAAAAAGTTTTTTCTAATATCTAACCTAAATCTCCCTTGCTACAGATTAAGCCCATTACTTCTTGTCTTACTTTCCGTGAACATGGAGAACAATTTATCACTATCCTTTGTATAACAGCCCTTAATGTACTTGAAGACTGTTCTCAGTTCTCTCTTCAGTTTTCTTTTCTAAGATTAAACATGCCCAATTTTTCCACATAGGTTAGGCTTTCTAAAAATTTTATAATTTTTATTGTTCTCCTCTGGACTCTCTCCACATCTTTCTTCAAGTGTTGTACCCAGAACTAAACAGAGTGCTCCACCTGAGACCTCAGCAGTGGGGACAGTTACTTCCCATGTCTTGCATACAATATTCCTGTTAATACACCCCAGAATTATATTGATCTTTTTTACATCTGCATCACACTGCTGATTCATATTCAATTTGTGATCTAGTATAACCCCCAGATCCTTTTAATTAGTACTATTGCCTAGCCAGTTATTTCCCATTTTGTAGTTGTACATTTGATTTTGCCTTCCTAGGTGGTGTACTTTTCACTTATCTTTATTGAATTTCATCTTTTTTATATCAGACCTATTCTCCAATTTGTCAAGGCCATTTTGAATTCTAATCCTGTTCTCCAAAGTACTAACACCCTCTCCCAGTTTGGTGTCATCCACAGATTTCATAAGCATATTCTCCACTTTATTTTCCAAGTCATAAATGAAGATATTGAATAGTACCAGATCCAGGACAGACCCCTGTAAGGCCCCATTAGATATATCATCCCAGTTTAACAGTGAATCATTGGTAACTATTCTTTGAGTACAGTCTATCAATCAGTTGTGCATCCATTTTATGGTAATTTTCTTTTGAGACTGTCATGTGGAACTGTGTCAAAAGCCTTTCTAAAATCAAGGTGTAATATGTCTACAAATTCCCCCCCCTCCCCCCCCGCAATCCACTAGGCCAGTAATCCTTTTTTTTTTTTTAAGGAAATTAGGTTGGTTTGGCATGATTTGTTCTTGACACATCCATGTTGGCTATTACTTATAACCCTATTATCTTCAATGTGCTTACCACTTGATTGTTTAATAATTTGTTTCAGTATATTTCCAGCTATTGAAGTTAGGCTGACTTTTGGATGCTCTTCCCATTTTCAAAGATAGCTTTAAAGACCTGATTTATCAGGGAGATTAGAGAGGCTACAAAAGCAGAAAGCACAGTAAAAATGGGGGATTTCAATTTTCCTCATACTGACTGGGTACATGAGACCACTGGAAGAGATACAATTACTAGACATCGTAAATAACTGCTACTTTGATCATGGATTGGTGCAAGAGGGGAATATAGGTTAACCTCTTGGTAATAGCAGCCATAATTTAATTAAATTGAAAAATCTTTGTAGGGGGAGAAGTGACCAAGAAACCCACCACAGTAGCATTTAACTTCAAAAAGGGGAGCTAGTGAAAAATGAGGATCTAGTTAAATGGAAATTAAAAGAAACAGACCTGAGGATGAAATGCTTGCAAACTACATGGAGACTATTTAAAAACACTGTAATAGAGGCTCAAATTAAATGTATCCCCCCCCAAAAAAATCATAGAGGACCAATAAAATGCCACCACGGCTAAACAGCAGAGTAAACCAGGCATTTAGGGGAAAAAAGGGCATCTTTTAAAAGTTGGAAATAAAATCCTAGTGAGGAAAATAGGAAGGAAAATAAACTCTGGCCAGTCAAGTGTAAAAGTATAATAAAGCAGTCCAAGAAAGAATTTAAAGAGGAACTAGCAAAGGACAAAAACAAATAGCAGTTTTGTAAAGTACATCATAAGCAGGGAGCCTGCCAAATAGTCAGTGGTGCTACTGGACAATTGAGGTGTTACAGGTGACGCAAGGGAGACAAGGCTGTTGTGGAGAATCTAAATTCTTTTCATTGGTCTTCACTGCAGAAATGGGGGAGATTCCCACACCTGATCCATTCTTTTTAGGTGATGAATCTGAGAAACTGTCCCAGATTGAGGTGTCAGTAGAGGTGGTTTTGGAACGAATTGATAAATTAAGCAATAATAAATCACCAATACCAGATAGTAATTGCAGAACTAATAACTGTGATATATTAACCTATTGCTTAAATCAGCCTCTGTACCAGAAGACTGTAAAGTAGCTAACATAATGCTGATATTTTAAAAAGGCTCCTGAGGGGATCCTGGTAATTACAAGCCAGTAAACCCAACTTCAGTACCAGGAAAATTGGTTGAAACTATAATAAAACACAGAATTATCAGACACATAGATAAACATGATATGTCAGTGAAGAGTCAGCATGGCTTTTGTAAGTGGAAATCATGTCTCACTAATCTTTTAGAATTCTTTGAGGATGCCAACAAGTATATGGGCTTTCAGAAAACCTTTGGCAAGGTCCCTCACAAAAGGCTATTAAGCAAACTACGTAGTCATGGGATAAGAGGGAAAGTCCTCTCATGGATTAGTAACAATTAAAAGATCGGAAACAAAAAGTAGGAATAAATGGTCAGTTTTCACAATGGAGAGAGATAAATAGTGGAGTCCTCCAAGAATCAGTAACTGGGGTCTGTATTGTTCAACATATCCATAGATGACCTGGAAAAAGGGGTACACAGTGAGGTGTCAAAGTTTGAAGATGATACAAAATTATTCAAGATAGTTAAGTCCAAAGGTGACTGCACAGAGTTACAAATGGATCTCACAAAACTGGATGACTGGGTGACAAAATGACAGAGGAAATTCAATGTTAAGTGCAAAGTAGTGCATGTTGGAAAAAATAATCCCAACTATATAAAATGATGGGGTCTAGATTAGCTCTTACCACTCAAGAAAGAGATTGTGGAGTCGTTGTGGATAGGTCCCGGAAAACATGCTAGGAACCATTAGGAAAAGGATAGATGATAAAACAGAAAATATCATAATGCAACTACATAAATCCCTAGTACACCCACATCTTGAATACTGTGTGCAGTTCTGGTTTTTCCATCTCAAAAATATACATTAAAATTGGAAAAAGTACAGAAAAGGGTAACAAAAATGATTGGGTGTATGGAACAGCATCCATACAAGGAGCGATTACAAGGGACTCTTCAGATTGGAAAAGAAACGACTGAGGGGGGATATGATAGAGGTCTATAAAATCATGAATGGTATGGAGAAAATGAATAGAGGAGTATAGTTTACCCCTTCACATAACACAAGAATTAGGGGTTATGCAATGAAATTAGTAGGCAGTTGTTTAAAACAAACAAAAGGACAATTTTCTTCTTCATGGAGTGCACAGCCACCCTCTGGAACTCATTGCAAGGACATGTTGTGAATGCCACAAATATAACTGCATTAAAAAACGAAGTAGATAAAGTTGATGGAGGATGACCACACTGCACCTTAAACAGTGGGCTATTGTCTGGCTTGCTGGGGGAAAGGGGTATTCCTCTTTAAGGGCAGAGAGGCACAGACATCACTGACTCGTTCCCCCTAGGTGACTGGAAGAGAGGGGTGAGTGTATACAGGTGCCAAACCAAGCAGAAGAAGCCCCTTTTCACCCAGACCAACACCCATCCTTGAAAGAGGCAAAATACCAAGTTTGGTCAGGATCTGCTGTGGGCACTACACTAGTTGCTGCTTTCTCAGGGGGGTGGGGGAGTAAGGATTTTTCCCCTCACCATCAGATTGACCAATGGGGGGGCATAGTTGGGTCTAGCATGGAATGGGAGTTAGCCTATGATGTTGCAACTCATTATGTAAGCATGGGGTGGATGCCCAGTGCAGGTACTCTGTGGAGAAGGGCAACAGTGATCCAATAAACGGTTTGATAAAGGATTTAAAAGAGGTGTTTCTAAAGGAGTGGGAATGCTAGGGTTTGGGGCTCTTATGACAGGCATAGCAGGGAGGCAGCTCCTCTCCTCCTCTATAGCTGATCTTACCATTCCCCCCCACCAAATGAGGGTTAAGGTCCCAACAGCAAGCTGGCTGGGGACCAGGATGAAAAGGGGGGAGGGGTGGAGCTGACAAAAGCCCCCCCAGGTAGATATTGAAATGATTATGGAGTTACCTGCAGTTTACACTTTTATCTTCCAGGTACTCCCAGACAGTTGTTAATAAAGTTGTGGATTAATTAAAACACATCCAGTGTCTCCTGTCCTCCTTCTGGTATAACTGGACAATAGGTCCATCAATGGCAATTAGCCAAGATGATCAGGGATGCAACCTCAGCTCCAGCTGTCGCTAAAAATCCAACTGTTAGAAGCTGGGACTGGTTGACAGGGGATGAATTATGTAGAAAAGGGTGCAGGGGGAAGGCAGTGGAATGTAGGTAGGCCTGGCCTGACGTGAGTAATTGAAGGTATGGGCAGGGTGGGGGGGCTCATTCTTTGGAAGACAGGGTTAAGGAGATAAATAAATAATAGGGCTGAAAACAGAATGTTTTTGCTCAGATAAGTAAATGGGTCAGTAAGCTTCAAGACAATGTCTGAGCTAGCTAAGATAAGAGGGGGAATGCCCAGGGAACCATTTACTGTGAACAAGAAAACAATGGACAAGAGAAACCAGGAGTGTAAAGATGAGGTAAAGAATAATGTTGAACGTGGACAATGTGTGAACAGAACATGCTGTACAGGGGTTGGTTCCTGCAAAGTAACCAATCCAGTCCAAGAATTTGTGATGCAATGTATAGTAAAGGCAATAAAATGTGTAAAGTTGTAAAGGGAGAGTTTATCTGGAACTTTGGAGCTGTGTTGTACCCTGCATCTACCCCCCGCCCCGCTTGCATTTTAATCTGATCAACTCAGCGTTGCTGTATGCCAAATAAAAATACCTAAGTGATGAAGTTTAGAGTCAAACTGAGTTCTTGGGAAGCCAACTGGAAAAAGGTGTTGGAGGGAATCCCAATATGGGTCACTCAATAATTGCCTTGTTCTATTCATTCCTCTGAAGCTTCTGGCACTGGCCACTTCCAGAAGATAGGATACTGGGCTAGATGGACTATTGGTCTGACCCAGTATGTCTGTTCTTATGCTCCCCAGTTCTCTGGGACCTCACCCATGCTCCATGAGTTATTACAGATAATCACTAAAGGGTCTGAGATTGCTTCAGGTAGTTCATGAAGTAACCTAGGATGAATTTCTTCAGGCCCTGCCAACTTGAATACATCTAATGTATCTAAATATTCGTTAACCTGTTCTTTCCCTATTGTTGTTAATATTAGTTGTGCTGAGAATTTGGTCACATTAATCTCTTTAGTGAAGACTGAAACAGAATAGGCATTAAACACCTCAGTTTTCTTGATGTTATTTGCTATTATCTCTCCTTCCCCACTATGTGGAGAATCTACTGTTGCTCCTTATATATTTAAAGAGCCGCTTCTTACTGTCTTTTATATCCCCTGCTAGGTGTAACTCATTTTGTACTTCAGCCTTTCTGATTTTGTTTGTGCTATTCTTCAGTACTCCTCCTTAGCAATTTGGTCTTGTTTCCATATTTTGTAGGATTCCTTTTTGATTTTCAAGTAATTAAAGAGCTCCCGATGGAGCCATATTGGCCTCTTACTATTCTTCCTATATTTTCTTTACATTGGTATAGTTTGCAGTTGTGCCTTTAATATCATCTCCTTGAGAAACTGCCAACATTCCTGAGCTCTCTTGTCCTTATTTTGCTGCTTTCCCTCCTTCCTTTCTTTAGAATCATGAAATCTATCATTACATGATCACTTTCACCCAGATTGCCTTCATCCTTCAGATTCACAGCCAATTATTCCCTGTTAGTCAGATTCAAGTCTAAAGTGGACATAGTCCCTCCCCTGGGTACATAAGGCAGTGCTGCCCCAACCAGTTCTCCCTTCCAGACCCTCTCTCTTGTCTCTTCTTACCATCCATGGCTGGAGTTGCAGCTCTGTGTGGTCTTAACCTCGGAACACTTCATCTAGTTCAGTTTTTTTCTCATGTTGTATATAGTTAGTAGTACCCTCAGGGTTAGTTGCATTGGTTTAGTTTTCCTTGGTGATGCCCTTACCGGGGTTTGAACATTGTCCTTCATCTGCAGGAGCAATTACCTCATGCAGTGCTTGCTCTGTTTTGGCATGGCACACATTAAAGAGCATCGTGTGATCTGCAGCTTGTTCAAGAAATGGGGATAGCTCAGTGGTTTGAGCATTAGCCTACTAAACCCAGGATTGTGAGTTCAATCCTTGAGGGGGCCACTTAGAGATCTGGGGCAAAATCAGTACTTGGTCCTGCTAGTGAAGGCAGGGGGCTGGACTCGATGACCCTTTGGGGTTGCTTCCAGTTCTAGGAGATAGGTATATCTCCATTAATTTAAACAGACTCAAGGACCTTTTGTCTAAAGCCAGCAACTGCTCAAATAGGCCATGCAGCCTGCTTCAGCACTACGACCTTTGTCAGGTCGGAGATCACCTCCAAGTGTGCTGCCGCTTTGTGTTCCAAAGAAATAGAAGTGCTGTTCCTGGTTGACCTTGCCAAGGAAAAGGTTGCATAAGATCATTTGAGACTGCTTGAGGTCCCACAGGGACTCTTCTGTCTCCCCCAGGAAAAGCACGGACTGGTTTGGAGTTGGTGCCAGCCCATGGAATGGTGCAGGTACCTCTAACCCTTCCCTGGTACCAGGTAGGGAGATTAGAAATCCTGCACCATTGATTCTGATTTCAGCCTCTGGACATCCGCTGAGTCCAGTACCAACAATGCCGGTATTGACTGTTTCCATGTCAGTAGCATACCAGGCAGCTACAGACCTCCTCTGCCTTTCAGTCCTGACCTCTCCTTTGGTCCAGAACTGTGCCCAGGATTGCATCAGTTACAACCCTGTTGACTGACTGAGCTGCTGAACCCTTGAGTCTGTAGGCACTGCACCCCAATGTTCCCCTTCCAGAGGCTGTGGAAGCAGGGCCAGTACCGGGATTGGTATTGGGAAGCTCAGCACTGCTGCAGTCAATACTGCAAACATTACCATGGCAGCTTTCACCGCCCTCAATATTGGCACCATAAGACATTCCAGTACTGCTGCTGACTTTGGGGTTGACACTGCTTCCGGAACCAACATGCTCGGTACTGCTTCCATGGGCAGCGCCACTTCCTGCTTCGTTCTGGGCAATGAATGAGTCAGACCGTTGACTCATTCCATCTGGTCTCACTCTGCCCTTACCCCCAGGTTCCCAAGGCTCCTTGGTGTCTGAGTTAAAGTTGTCATCCTCCCTCTCTACATTGCCTGACCAGCATCAGGGGCTGTCGATGGACTGTTATGGGTATTGGGATTGGCACATCTTAGGGTTGGGACAGAGGCCCCTGCCTGGTGCCTACTGGCCACCAATGCTTTATCCATGCCAGTGGCCTCCATGGAATCTGTGGGATGCTCCTTAGTCACAGAGGTCCTGCTAGTCATCACGCTAAAAGGCAAGATCGCCAACCAGGTCTGTCGTGGTGACCATGAATCCACCACAGACCCAGGCACTGGCAGTCATTCTCCCAGTGGAGCCTCCAAACTCATCTCATCTGAGTCCATCAGTCCTGGGCTTTAGCCCTGTTAACGCCTTTGTCTTCATCTCTGGATGATTCCATGCTGCCTGGTTCATCCCTCCCTTTAATACTGGAGGATTTTAACGCATACCAAGGCCTTTTGTGGCATACAGCTGCTTCCCTCAGTACCCAAGCAGAGTTCTTGCAAGAGAACACCCACAAATGAGTGAATATCCTGCAACTATCTTCCCCTGGGAGAGTCACCTTCCCTATCGATGCACTCCTTGAACCACCTAAGGCCTTCTGAAGCTTCGGTGCCGCCTGTGGCTAAGTGCATGGAAAAGGGCTATTTCTTTCCTATGCAGGAATTTGAAAGGTTTTACTCCCACCCAGCCCCAAATTCCATAGTTGTAACTGCAGTGAATGGTAGAGCCCAGCAGGACAGGTTTAAGTCCACCCCCCAAGGATAGGGGCTCTAAACCATGCATCTCATGGACAGGAAGATTTACACCTCCTCTTCCTTACAGATATGAATTGCTAACCAACAAGCCTTTCTGTCCAAGTACAATTTTGTTAACTGGTCAAATGTCAGAGTTCACAGACCAGCTGCATAAAGTCTTGGAAGAGGAATTTTGGGCATTTGTTACTCAGGACAGCTTGGTGGTTAAGATATCCTTGTAGTCTGCGCTAGACATTGCAGGCATCTCGGCCAGGGTGATGGCCTCTGCAATCAAATGAGGAAGGCTTCCTGGCTGCAAAATTTGGGCATTACCCCTGATGTCCAGTAAGTTATTGAGGATTTGTCATTCAGTGGCCAAACACTGTTCTTGGAAAAGACTGACAAGATGCTACACTCCTTCAGGGACTCCAGGGTTGTCCTGTGGACCTTGGGGGCGTACGCCCTGGCCGTGCAGAGGCTCCACTACAGCATTCAGCAGTAGCAACAGCAGCAGCAACAGTATCATCTGCAGCATACATTTTGCCAGCCATTCTCTTCTCAGAGACAGCAGAACTAACCCAGAAAGGGATATAGATCCCATTGGAGGAAGTAGTCTGGCTCAGGGTTTGGCCAATCCATATGCTTTCCCCACCATACTCCACGTGCCCATTGATCCAAAGCATTGTTCCTGTCATTGCTTTGGGCTCAATCACTACTAACAGCTGGGTCCTAAGCACCATCAGATTGGCTTATGCCATCCAGTTCCTCTCCAAACCTCCCCACCCTCCCTCCGTGTCCCTCTTCGGGACCACTCTCATGAAATACTGCTCCTCGAGCCAGTCTGTACTCTACTGGCTTTGGGAGCCATGAAGGAGGAGTTTACACTGGAACACTGGGGTCACGACTTCTATTCCCAGTACTTTCTGATACCGAAATCCAAGGGAGGAGTAAGATCCATTCTTGACTTTCCTGGCCTCAACAAATGTATCAGGTACATGAGGTTCTGAATGGTCACTCTATTGAGTATTCTCCCCGTATTATCCCAGAATGACTGGATTGCTGCTCTGGACCTTCAGGACACCTTCTTCCATATGGTGATTTTGCTGAGCCACAGAAAATTCCTTCTTTTCATCATGGCAGAGCATCACTTTTACTACACTATGCTTCCATTTAGCCTCTGTTCTTCCCCCTGATTTTTATGAAATGCATGCTCATTATGACTGCATATCTCAGGAAGAAGGGAATTCACATATTCCTGTATCTGGATGACTGGCTACTGAGGGGCAGATCTAGAGGGGAAGTTCTTGCTCATGTTATCACCATGCTTGCTCAACTGTCTTGGTCGCATCCTAAACTCTGGGAAGTCAGTCTTGGCTCCCACTCAGAAAAACGAGTTCAGCGGGGCCCTGTTAGATTCCACTACATCAAAAGCATTTCTGCTGAACCATTGTTTTCAGACAATTCACCACCTTTGCCTCAGTCTGCACTCTCAGCCTTCCATGACAGTTTGGGCATGTCTGAGGCTCTTGGGCCACTTGTGCACAGGGGGTCCAGTTTGCAAGGTTGCACCTTCACGCTCTTCCAGTGTGGTTCAGGATGGTTTACCGTCTCGCTCTTCACCTTCTAGATAGACTGATTCATATTCCTCCACTGGTCCTGGATTACTTGTAGTGGTGGATGTATCCAGAGAATGTTTGCTAAGGTGTTCCCTTTGTCCAGCTTTCACCAACCAGATCGTTTGTTACCGACACCTCCCTGATTGCTTGGGGGGTGCACTTGGGGGCCACTGAAAGTACACAGGACTGTGGTTGGAGCAGAGGCTTCAGGCCATCTACACTGCATGTTATGCTTTTTGGGACCATATCATTGATTCAGTGGTTCACATACTTATAAAGAATACCACTGCAATGTACTGTGTGAACAAACAAGAAGGAGCACACCCCAGGTTGCTCTGCCTAGATGTAATTGAGATGTAGTAGTTCTGCATTGAGGTCCACGTTATTCACTTGCCCGGGGTTCAGAATCATCTCAGGGGTCATCTTAGCAGATATTTTTCCTTAAGTCATGAGTGGTCCCTGAAGACAAGTGTCCTCTGGGTCATCTTCACAACTTGGGGCATCCCAATGATCAACCTATTTGCTACAGAAGCCAACAGGAAATGTCATCTGTTCTGCTCTTGCGGGGGCCTCAATCCAGGCTCCCTATCCAACACTTTTCACTTCAGCTGGCAGTTGGCTCTCCTGTACTTCCCCTTTCCCTCAATCCCAATTTTTTTGCCACTCTGCCTTGCCCATGAAGGGCAGAGGACCAGCATCAAGGCACTGCAGCAAAGGCTCAGGGTGGATTAACCCTCCAAAGGGTTAACTGACCCAGGGAGGAAAAGGAGGGATGCCAAGGAGGAAGAACACTGCTCCCCAGTGCCAAAAAGCAAAGAAAAGATAAAATAGGGAAGGGCAGGAGCAAAAGAAACTGCCTCTGTTTGCTGCTGTGAAGGCAGACAGTCTGGGAGTAAACGAGAGCAGAGGGGGCAGGGCTAGAACGTGTGATGCCAAAATGACAATCTACCTCCATGAGCTGCAGATAGAGGAGAACAATCCTGATGTCCAGATTTGTGGGATACACTGGGCTGTAGAAGGGTTAAGGCCTCCTATAGGACAACAAATGAGGAGGAGTTGGATTCTTGAAAGAGGTTGAAATCATCTCACATCCTGAAAAAGGTCCAGCTGAGGATCTAAAGTCCGTTGGTACCAAGACATCGGTACTGGGAAAAGTGGCAGTCTCGAATTGTGGTGTTCAGACCATTGGTGTGGAGCTCATAGGTTATGAGCTATGTTCTACTCAGTAAAAACAATGAGGAGTCCTTGTGGCACTATAGAGACTAACAAATTTATTTGGGCATAAGCTTTCGTGGGCTAAAACCCACTTCATCAGATGCATGGAATGGAACATACAGTAGGGAGGTATAAATACTCAGTATATGAAAAGATGGGAGTTGCCTTATCAAGTGGGGGTTCAGTGCTAATGAGCCAATTCAATTTAAGTTGGAAGTAGGCTATTCTCAACAGTTGACAAGAAGGAGTGGAAATCACTTTTGTAGTGTTAATGAGGCCAATGTAAACATGGTGGCCCATTTCAAACAGTTGACAGGTATAAGTATTTAGCAAGGGGAAATTAGTTTTTGTAAAAACAACAAGGAGTACTTGTGGCACCTGAGAGACTAACAAATTGATTTAGTTTTTGTAGTGACCCATCCACTCCCAGTCTTTATTAAGGCCTAATTTGATGGTCTCCAGTTTGCAAATTAATTCCAGTTCTGCAGTTTCTCATTTGATTCTGTTTTTGAAGCTTTTTTATTGAAGAATTGCCACTTTTAAGTCTGTTATTGAGTGACCAGGGAGATTGAAGTGTTCTCCTACTGGTTTTTGAATGTTATAATTCCTGATGTCAGGTTTGTGTCCATTTATTCTTTTGTGTAGAGACTGTCCAGTTTGGCTGATGTACATGGCAGAGGGGCATTGCTGGCACATGATGTCATATATCACATTGGTAGATGTGCAGGTGAACGAGCCCCTGATGGTCTGGCTGATGTGGTTATGTCCTATGATGATGTCCCTTGAATAGATATGCGGACATAGTTGGCACCGGGGTTTGTTGCAGGGTTTGGTTCCTGGGTTAGTGTTTTTGTTGTGTGGTGTGTAGTTGCTGGTGAGTATTTGCTTTAGATTGGGGGGCTGTCTGTAAGCGAGGACTGGCCTGTCTCCCAAGGGCTGTGAGAGTGATGGATCGTCCTTCAGGATAGGTTGTAGTTCCTTGATGCGCTGGAGAGGTTTTATTTGGGGACTGGAGGTGACGGCTAGTGGCGTTCTGTAACTTTCTTTGTTGTGCCTGTCTTGTAGTAGGTGACTTCTGGGTACCCTTCTTGCTCTGTCAATCTGTTTTTTCACTTCATCAGGTGGGTATTGTAGTTTTAAGAATGTTTGATAGAGATCCTGTAGGTATTTGTCTCTGTCTGGGGGATTGGAGCAAATGCAGTTGTATCTTAGAGCTTGGTCTGGATGAAAGATGGAGGCATGTAGGTAAGTATAGCGGTCAGTAGGTTTCCGGTATAGGGTGGTGTTTATGTGACCATCACTTATTTACACTGTATTGTCTAGGAAGTGGATCTCTTGTGTGCTAGGCTGAGGTTGATGGTGGGGTGGAAATTGTTGAAATCCTGGTGGAATTCCTCAAGGGCCTCTTTTCCATGGATCCAGATGATGAAGATGTCATCAGTGTAGCACAAGCAGAGTAGGGGCATTAGGGGACAAGAGCTGAGGCAGCGTTGTTCTAAGTCAGCCATCAAAATTTTGGCATACTGTGGGGCTACTCAGTGCTGCTTAAAAGGGTGCAGAAGTCTAAGTCTGCTCCTGAGGACCCTTTGGTGCTTAGGAAGCACAGGATAGTGAATTAGACTTGTACCAAGCAGTTGGTGCAGGGTCATGCGGTACCATCTATGGGAACAGATGGTACAGTATGATTTCGGTCTTTGACCATATCAGAACATGGTACAGACAGGAATGGAAGAGCATATGCCTCCCCTTCCTTTCTCTGGTGTGGGTAGAATTTTATTACCCAGAGACCTTTCAGTATCAGAGGAGCATCATTCCCTTGTATTGGAATCTGTTGAAAAAACATCTTCTTCAGAGTCTCAGCAAATACACAGTTCTCTCCCATATATCCCCTGGTGGCTGCCCTTTCAGAATTTTATTCAGATTGGTGATATTCTAAGCATGTTGATGGGAGAGATTCTCATCATTATCTTTATAAGACTTGGGGAGGTTCCTTTGGCGTCCCCCTCCTGATACATATGGGGCCCCCAATGGACTTCTTGGAATCCATGGGATCCTTATAGGAGTAGTTTAGGAGAATGCATAAATGTCTTAGCAAGGAGACGGAAAGTATGAAACCTGAATTACCACAGCAACAATTGCCACAGCAAGAAGATATGATCAACACTCGGGGAAGAAGATCTCATCTTCTTCCCCGGATGAGGTTGTTGTGTTCTCTTCCTTCTTACGCTGATTATTTGAAACAGTTTCAAGAGCTGATGCATTGCAGATCCATCTGGAAGTGATCCAGGAATCTCATCTGAAGTTATTAAACTCTCTTCAGATTTCAAGATATGTAGCGCTTCCATTAATGAAGCATTATTGGAATCTACTAAAGCTGAATGGGACACTCAGCCACCATACCACCTACATGCAAAAGGCTGACAAGAAATAGTATACACCTCTCAAGGACTCAGAGTTTTTTATCTTCACACCATGCTCCTAATTCTTTAGTGGTCAATATTGCTGAGAGAACGAAGCAATATCTCTCTGACACCACAGGATAATGAACAGAAATGGTTAGATTAACTCAGGAGGAAGAGTTATTATTCAGCTACTTTTCAATTTAGAATAGCAAATTAGCTTAGCTCAGACATGCAGTAGGAGTTTTCATAGAGTAAGGACTGCAGTATTTATTCAATTGTTTACCTTTTCATTCACTAACTATGATTTTACATCTTTCACTGTGTTTCAGAGGTTAAGGGTGTTGTTCCATACTTCATAACTGATCATGGAAAGACTCATTTATATAATTCTGAATAGCTGTTATAAGGCATCATAGGATGGATGGCAGAGTTTGTAAAAGCTTTATCTGTGCAAGGAACAAGTCTATTTTTGCTGTACTGAAATTAGTCTGAGTGTGGTAACAGTACAATATCATTTTCTGGTATTCTATTATAGATACGGGATGATAATAAAAGACAACACCCTTGTCTCGTGGAGTTCTCAAAATTACCTGAAACAGAGAAGAATTATAACCTACAAATGTCAACAGAAACCCTAAAGTGAGTTTTAAATATAATATTAAAAAGAAATCAAGTTTTATATTTCCACTGATTCTGCCATTTTAAAATCATAGAATTGTAGGACCGGAAGGGATGTTGGGAGGTCATCTAGTCCAGTCCCCTGCACTCAGGGTGGGATTAAGTACTATCTAGACCATCCCTGACTGACGTTTGTCTAAGTTGTCTAAATGTGTTGTATGTTTCCAAAATGTGCAAGTCAGATGGACAATTGGGTCCAAATTCTGTTCAAAATAATTTATACAATTCCTGTTGACTTCACTGGGAGTTCTGCGTGTATATTTAAAGGGCAGAATGTGGTCATTTATTTGCAGAGATATAGAGGAGAAAACAGAGTTAAATTCTGCTGACTTTACTCATGATAAAAGTCCCATGTGAGTCTAACTTGCAGTGGACTACTTGTTGCAGGAGGACAAGCAAGATTTGACCCATATTTTTTAAAACATTCATTTGTACTTTTTTTTTGCTTTGATGTTAATGTCCTTCATTTCATTTTGTAATCCTATTTCTGCTGACTTTTGCTAAATCAAAGTCTTCATTTTTCCAAAGTCTATAAATCTGGAATTAAATTAGAAGTACATTTGAAGTGTTTCAAATATGAAGAGTTACTAATAACACAAAATAATTTAAGAGAATGCTATATTTTTCTTTATCACCTGATAGGAGCTGTAACTTCATTATATTTTACAACAACCAACTTTTTATCTTTATAGAACTCTTTTGGCCCTTGGATGTCATATTGTTCATGCTAATCTAGCAGCTGAGGAAGATCTTAAGAAAGTAAAACTTCCTAAAAAGTATGAATCTTAACAATAATTATCATGCATTGATTATAATTATTAATTATTTGTGTGTTACTTAAATATACAATAGTCTTTGCAATTGTTTTGGTAAACATTATTTTAAGAAATTTATTTTCAGCTGATAATGCTGACTCTAGGTGCTATGAAAGTTTCACACATACAGACTGCCTGGGCACATGAATGCTGACTTGCGACAGCAAATTTTTGTTCCAGCACCTGGCCACTGATGATTGCTGACTGCCAATCTTGCTGTATTATGTCACCCTGTGGAGTGGCTGTGAGAAAATAGCCATGCACTAGTGACTATATTGAACTAGCATACTCTTTTTACCTTGTGATGTTAGCCTTGTGTAACCCCAGAATAGAAAGTTTATTTTATCATGTAGCAAAATATAGTACATGATACTGTTCTGTACTTAAAAGGGTATACTCCTCTTCCATATAACTGTCTCCATTTTCCATTTACTTTTTCATTTTGGTAAAAGTATTGTACTATATACAAAAATGTACAAAGACAAGACTAATCTCACCTCTATTGATATTTAAATCGATGTATATAACCAGAAAAAATTAAGTTGTGTAAGAAAGACATCTAGATAATACTCAAATTATTATGCAACACTGGGAAAACACAATTCAATATTATGCATTAATTAGGTATTCTCAGCATACTTACCTTTTGTATGGTACTTTGCATTAAAAATAGTAATAAACACGTCTTCAGTATTAAAAAGAGTTGGAGATAACTTTTAGGAAGTTGGGACACAATCCTGCAAACATGTACACATATGGATTACTCATGGGGATAAATATGTTCAAGATCAGGCCTTTAGTGTTCTAGGCAAGGACAAGTTTCCTTTAAGGCATTTGCCTTTGAAAAGGTCTTTTCCAAATGATTGTATGATAGAGTGCTTACCCTGGCGAGCTGCGTGCCAAAGGTTGCCGATCCCTGCTGTAGAGGCTCATGTACTAAGCTACAGAGGTCCCTGGTTTGATCATGCCTGCCAAGGACCGGGTCTGTCGGCGTTACATAAGGTCTTCAAAACCTTTTGATATATTTAAACTATATTTTAAACATAATACTCTACAGAAAACTCAGAAGATGTCTTAAAATACTTGGTTTTATTTATTTTACTCAGTTATATATGAAGACATTAAAATATATAATCATTAGATGCTAGTGTATTTGAATAGAAAGCATATTAATGGAAATACAATCTGTATTCTACAACAGGGGTCAGCAACCTTTCAGAAGTGGTGTGCCGAGTCTTCATTTATTCACTCTAATTTAAGATTTCACGTGCCAGTAATACATTTTAATGTTTTTAGAAGGTCTCTTTCTATAAGTTGATAATATATAACTAAACTATTGTTGTACGTAAAGTAAATAAGGTTTTTAAAATGTTTAAGAAGCTTAATTTAAAATTAAATTAAAATGCAGAGCCCCCCGGACCGGTGCCCAGGACTTCTCGTGTGCCGTCTTCAGCACACGTGCCATAGGTTGCCTACCCCTGTTCTACAACTTACATGATTTTTTAAAAAAATACCATTAATCTTCAAGTCAAACATTACAGAAATGTTCAAATTATAAATATTTCTTCTAATGTTTAAAATATAAACATATAAATCTAAATTTCTGCTAAAAAGCACAGTTTATAATATGTTATTTGTTTTATAGCAGCTATTTAAGTACCCAGGCAAGGATTTGGGTCCCATTGAACTAGGTGCTGTACAAATTGGTGGTAAATTAGAGTGTCTGCCTCACAGAGCTTCCATGTCACGGATCTTGTCATAACTTAGAATGGATCCCACAAATAAATGGGGAGTGAGGGATGGAGACAGAGGAGAAAATCACACTAAATGCCATATGGAAAATTTAAGAATTCCATCCCTTTGGGGAAAAAAAAGTATTTTTAAAAGTTTGTTTTTAAGTTTGCCAAAATAATTTTCACTCTTACTATTGTTTTTATTGGGTTATAGTTACATGATGTCAAATGGGTATAAACCTGCCCCTCTAGATCTTTCTGAAGTGAAATTGTTACCTTCTCAAGAAGTTTTAGTTGATAAACTTGCAGAGAATGCACATAATGTCTGGGCAAAAGACAGAATAAAACAAGGATGGACCTATGGCATTCAGCAGGTAAGAACCACTTTGACAGTGACATTTGAAAGCTGTAGAACTGATTAGTTTGAGTATAGTTAAAGTACTATTTCTGAATCATTGTTGGATGTTAGATATGAGGAAAATATAAACATAGATTGTACCATGCACTACATCTAATATATGAAAAACGTTAATAGGCTTTGATCATACAATTGCTCCATAGATTCCATGGGTCAACTGCTTGGATCTGATTGTAGGATCAGGGCTTGAGAGAGATTTGTTTTTCTTTTAAACTAGTAACACTATAGTTACTCAGTTAATTATAACATTTCCCAGGGACATATTTCCTTAATTCCCCTCATTCTTGTTTTGTGTGTAGTAACAGTTCCTGACTTTTGTCTTTAAGTATTGTATTTACTAGCTTTTATATTTATAAAAATGCCTTTTATTTATGATGTAACTATGACTTTTATGCTGGGGGGGGAAGACTCCTAAGCCTATAAGCCTATATTTTATGCAGAAAAGAAAGAGCATAAGTTAATATTGACTGTATCTCATTACATACATGTTGTGTGAAGTTTAAAACACAATTTCCTTTAAATACTTTCTTATGACTCCTTTTTAGGACCTTAAGAACAAACGAAATCCCCGACTGGTGCCATATGCATTATTAGATGAACGTACTAAGAAATCAAATAGAGACAGTCTTCGTGAAGCTGTTCGGACTTTTGCTGGTTATGGATATAATATTGAGCCACCAGACCAAGAACTAGGTATGTCTAGTAAATACTAATTCTTCTTCGAGTGCTGTCCCTGTGGGTGCTCCACTCTAGGTGATGGTGCGTCCTGGCGCTGTCGATCGGAGATTTTCGGTAGCAGTGCCTGGTTGGGGCGCATGCACCCAGATGGTATCTCCCGTCTAGTTGGAATCTTCCTGAGTGCGTGCGCCCCACACCCTCCTCAGTTCCTTCTCAGCCGTCCTCGGCTGAAGACGGGACTTGGAGCAGTGCTGCCTTCTCTTCCCTGGTATCTATAGGAAACAGTAACAAAGAACATAGAAATAATTATTAATTACTTCCCAGTTGTTTCCCTTCCTTTAGTATAGTTACATAGTTAGTTACTTAGTTTTAAAAAAAAATCACTTCAGACTTGTCTCTCACTGAGACACTCTCCCCTGCCATTTCTAATTTACAATGCAAGGGGCTTCAGGATTCAAGAGGTGTGTTTTCTGGCACGACTCCATACCAAGGTTGGATGGGCACTCACATTGTGTGAAGTGCCTCGCGGAAGCCTACATCCCTGCAAAGTGCCTCTACTGTATGAGCCTCGAGTTGAGGGCTCGGCACGACAGAGACCTGCGGCTTAAAATGCTTCTCATGGAGAAATCCCCGCAGCCACTTTCAGAGATGGGGAAAGTTAAACCCACTCCCACATCCTCCCCAGCCAGATCGAAACCGGTGGGGAGCGTTGCTTCACCCTCCCTGGAGCGGAGGCAAGAAGCAGAGCAGTCTCATAGGAGAGACTCTAACAAGGGTAAGGGGTCTCCTGCGAGATCCCTACCCTCTGTGCTGACAGCGCCAAAGCTAGGCACCTCAGCCCCGGATCAGGCCTCAACAACGGCTCCCACAGACCATAGAGGCGGAAATTCAACCTCCCGAACACAGAAGGATTCCGCGGCACCAAGCGCCTCAGCGCTAAAAACAGCCGCGAAGCTGACTGCGTGCTCTGTCCTGGTGCCGACAAGGACGTCGGCACCGCAAGCCTCAGGGCTAAAAATAGCTGCGAAGCCGGCTGCGCGCTGTGCCCTGGTGCAGACAAGGATGTCGGCACCACAAGCCTAAGGACTAAAAATAGCCGTGGAGCCGGCTGCGCGCTCTGCCCCGGTGCCGACAAGGACGTCGGCACCGCAAGCCTCAGCGCTAAAAATAGCCGCGGAGCCGGCTATGGCTCTGCCCCGGTGCCGACAAAGCCGTCGGCACCGCAAGCCTCAGCGCTAAAAATAGCCGCGGAGCCGGCTATGGCTCTGCCCCGGTGCCGACAATGCCGTCGGCACCGCAAGCCTCAGCGCTAAAAATAGCCTCGGAGCCGGCTATGCGCTCTGCCCCGGTGCCGACAAAGCCGTCGGCACCACAAGCCTCAGGGCGGAAGAAGGAGGAGGAGGGAAAAAAAAAAAAAGCCGCGGCTCCGACCGCGTGCTCTGCCCCGGTGCCAGGAAGGATGTCGGCACCGAGCCTGCCTTCTGCCCCTGCACCAACAGCAGACCCCCTGCAGGGCACCTCCAACCGACCCACTGCACCGCTCACACTTTCACTTTCGCTTCTTAACATGACACAGCGCAGTCCTACCACCTGAACTGGCTACCTTCACTGAGCGCGAACCTGATCTACAACGGCAAGCAGAGTTCTTCGCACCTCCTTCTCCTTCCCCACTGGAGCCTTTTTTCACCTCAGGCTAAGGTCCGCAGCCTCCAGCCTCAGTTTCCCTACTTCACTCCCTATAAATGAGGCACTCTTGGAACCAGCTGACGCTCTCTGCAAACTCCAGCTTCTTTATTACCAACCTGCAGAAAAGCCGAACATAGATACTATGTTCCTGCTAAGGACGCTGACTTCCTTTTTTTTTTTTCACAACTGAACTCTTTCATTATCAATGCAGTCGCACAAAGAACGAAACAGCCACAATATCAGTCCACCCTGCAAGACATGAACCTTAAAAGCCTTGACGTCTTGTGTCGCAAGGTTCACACATCCTCCACTCTACAATTCTGGATCGCGAACTACCTTGCACTCCTTGCCAGGCATGACTTTGATAACTACAATAAACTTTTGAATTCGCCTCTTACATTCCAGAGGACAGGACAGCGGGCTTTAAATCAATTCTGAGCGAGTGCCAATTGATTTCCAGAACAGCCCTACAAGCCTTTTTAGACATGACAGACACAGCAGCCCGTACAACTGCACCAGCTGTGGTTATGCGCAGATCTTCATGGCTTTCTGCATCTGGCATCCCTAAAGACCTGCAGAACAAAGTGGAGGACCTCCCCTTTGATAAACATAAACTGTTTTCTTTAAAAAAAAACAAAACAAAAAACAAAACAAAAACACCTGATGAACTACTTCATACAATGAAAGATTCTAGAGCGACACTGCGCACCCTGGGCATTCACCCATCTCTTCCCAGGGGTCAACGATATCAACCCAAACCTTACCACATATATAGGAATCGCGCTAGACCCCCTAAGCGCAGACAAAATCAAGCTCAAGCAACCACTTCCCATCCATCTGGGAATAAACAATAATTTTAAAAGGTTGGTTCAGGGTCTGTGCGACAACTCCTTGATTCCACAGCCTATTTGCCCATTTCGCCACCGCCTCCAGAGTTTCCAACATGCCTGTCAGCAAATTACACAGGACCGCTGAGTCCTCGAGATAGTTCAGTCCGGTTACTCTAGCCCATTCATATCCTATCCTTCTCCCCTTCCCCATCCCTCTTCAGGGACCACTCTCATGAGCACCTGCTTCACGCAGAAGTTGCTTATCTTCTACAGCTAGGCGCAGTGGAGCCTGTGCCAATGCTACATCCAGGGAAAGATTTCTACTCCCATTACTTCCTGACCCAGAAAAGGACTGGGGGCTGGAGGCCTATACTAGACTTACGCCAACTGAACAAATTCGCGAGGATACAAAAATTCAAAATGGTCACACTGGCCACATTAATTCCTGCACTAGATCAAGGGGACTGGTTTTCAGCCCTCGACCCACAGTACGTCTCTTTTCATATATCAATTCATCCAGCTCTCAGACGCTTTCTAAGCTTCACAATCGGTCACGACCATCTCCAATACGGAGTTCTTCCTTTCGGCCTCTCCACAGCGCCGGGAGTTTTTTTCCTAAATTCTAGCTGTACTCGTGGCTCACCTCCACAAACATGGGGTCACGCAGTTCCCCTACCTGGACGATTGCCTCATCAAGGGCAACTCCTATGGCGAGACACTCCAAGCTACTCTTTCACTATCGCCCTCTTTCACAGCCTAGGCCTCCAAATAAACGCCCCAAAATCCACCCTGACACCTACACAACAGATTGAGTTCCTCGGAGCTCATCTCAACTCAATCCAGAGCAGAGCCTTGCTCCCATATCACAGATTCCTCGCTATCACGCAGCTCAAACGCACGCTCTCTATTCATCCAAGGACACAGGCAAGACTCTGCCTACAGCTCCTTGGTCATATGGCAGCCACTACCTTCATACTCCAGTATGCCAGGCTGCACATGAGATGTCTTCAGGGCTGGCTCAATTCCAATTTCAAACCCAACAGACACACCTTAGGGATGTTGTTAACTCCGCCTCCCAACTTTCTAGCTTCCCTACAGTGGTGGACAAGACCAGAGAACCTCTACACTAAGGTTTCCTTCCAGAACTGATCCCCAGCACTCGTGCTCACCACGGACGCTTCCCTAATTGGTTGCAGAGCGCATTTAGAGGGACACAGGGCACAAGGCTAGTGGTCTGCATCACAGTCACACCTACACATAAATCTCTTATTGCTAAGAGCTGTGAGATGAGCGTGCCTTCATTTTCTTCCCCTCATAAAGAACAAATACCTGCGAGTCTTAACAGACAACATAGCATGTATGTACTACATCAACAGACAAGGGGGAACACGCTCACATTCTCTTTGCATGGAAGCCATCCGTCTATGGAATTGGTGTATATAACGTCAAATACAGACCACCGCTTCCTACCTGCCAGACTGCCACAACACTACTGCCGACGCACTCGGCAGGCACTTCTCGACGGAACACGAATAGGAACTGCACCCCACAATACTTCAACAGCTCTTCTCCCTCTGGGGCACCCCGTCAGTAGACCTCTCTGCCACAACTCAGAACCGAAAATGTCCCCAGTTTTGCTCCAGAGTGGGACTCAGAACTGCATCCCCAGGAGACGCATTCCTCATCCCGTGGAACACCTCTCTCCTGTACACCTTCCACCAATCCCTCTGCTACACGGGGTTCTTCGGAAGATTGTGGACCATAAGGACCGGGTCATACTTATTGCCCCGGCTTGGCTGAGACAGAGGTGGTATCCCTACCTACTCTGCATGTCCTCCCGTCACCCACGGGCTCTCCCCAACAGGCCAGATCTCCTTTTCCAGAACAATAGACTGGCTCTTTACCCTGAGCTCCTCAAGCTCCACCTCACAGCGTGGTTCCTTCATGGTTCCAAACCCATGAACTAGCCTGTTCTGAGCAAGTCCGATATGTCTTCCTGCACAGTAGGAAAGACTCCACTCATAAAACCTGCCCACAGAAGTGGAAGAATTTCGCCCTCTGGTGCTTACGTAATCACTTAGCGCCCAATATGGTAACCCTCCCTATCATTCTAGAGTACCTCTTGGAACTAAAACAAGACGGACGTTCGCTCAGCTCCACCAAAGTGCACCTGGTGGCACTTACCACCTTCCATGACCTCTTAGCAGGTTATTCACTCTTTACTCACCCAACCATAAAACGATTTCTCACAGCCCTGCAAAACCTCTACCCTGAAATTCACCCAATAGCTGCTTCATGGAATCTTAACCTCGTTCTACACGCTCTCATGAAGCCTCCATTCGAGCCCTTGGCTACCTCCTCTCATCTCCATATATCCATGAAGGTGGCTTTCTTAGTTGCCATAACATCGGCAAGGAGAGTAGGTGAAATGAGTGCCCTGATGGCCCACTCTCCCTACACAACCTTCTCCAAAGACAAAGTCACTTTGAGACCACATCCTAAATTTCTTCCTAAAGTGGTATCTACCTTCCACCTCAACCAACCTATATACTTACCTACTTTCTATCCCGAACCTCACAAGACTCCACAAGAGGCAACCCTGCATACTCTCGATGTCAGGCGAGCAATTGCCTTTTATTTAGACAGGACTAAACCATTTCGCAAGTCTCCGCTACTCTTTGTTTCCATTACCGAAAAAATCAAACGGTATGGCTATCTCTAAACAACGTCTGTCCAAGTGGATCTCTGACTGCATCAGATCCTGTTACCGTGCGAAGAATCTTCAACCGCCTGAAGGCGTTATAACTCATTCCACTAGAGCCATGTCGGCATCCATTGCCTTCTTACACAATGTTCCCATTCCTGATATCTGCAAAGCGGCTACATGGTCATCTAAACACATGTTTGCAAAACACTATGCTCTAACGCAAAACACCACAGCAGACACAATAGTAGGTCATACAGTACTATCTTCAGTACTCCCTGCCGTATCTCCAAAGTCCCACCAACCGTAGTGGGTACTGCTACACATTCACCTAGAGTGGAGCACCCACAGGGACAGCACTCGAAGAAGAAGAGAAAGTTACTCACCTTGCAGTAACTGAGGTTCTTCGAGATGTGTGTCCCTGTGGGTGCTCCACTCCCCGCCCTCCTCCCCTCTACTTTGGAGTACTGAGATTACTCTCCACGGTAGAAAAGGAACTGAGGAGGGTGTGGGGCGCACGCACTCAAGAAGATTCCAACTAGACGGGAGATACCATCTGGGTGCATGCGCCCCAACCAGGCACTACTACCGAAAATCTCCGATCGACAGTGCCGGGACGCACCGTCACCTAGAGTGGAGCATCCACAGGGACACACATCTCGAAGAACCTCAGTTACTGCAAGGTGAGTAACTTTCTCTTCTTCATGTAGTGTCCCTATGGGTGCTCCACTTCAGGTGTTGCATGCACTTATGACTGGAGATTTTCAGTAGCAGTGCCTGTTCATCTTGTGCACACTCTCATGATATCTTTGTGCTCCACACCGAGAATATATAGAACTCTCTTATGGCCAGAGACTGAGCATCTAGCATGTTTGCTTTCAGATTATAATTTAGCCTCAGTGTTGGTGTAGTTACTTAATTTAGTTAATTTTATGATTTGATAATTTTTTATTTGACTAAGAGGTATTTTTGCTCCCCTCCCCACTTCCCTTGCTTATGCCAGAGGGACTCTCCTTGGGGATTGTCATTTCTGTGGTATACCAAGACACCCAGGCTTCAAGGACTGCCTCTCATACTGGGACTCCATCCCAGTTAGCAATGGACATTCTCAGTGCCTCCAATGTTTGGGAGACACCCATGCACCTAACAACCATAAGATTTACACATCTTTTAAAAGCAGATCTAGAAAAAAAATGGGAAATCAAATTTAGACTCCTGATGATGGGGCAAGCCCTCAGACCAGCCTAGATCTGGGCTCAGAGGACCCCCTCCATAGCACGGCCTTTGAGTGCACTTAGTGCCCTATCCACCTCTGTATCCAGCTCACTAGGATCTTTGTGAGAGAAGGGCAACAAAAAAGGCTCTGAGGAAGAGTTCCAGCTCTACAACCAGAGAGCCTTCTTCAAAGAAATCTAAGTCACTTCAGAGACTGACCATTCTGAAGATGTCAGGTCACAGAGGGAGTATCATTGAGGCTCCAAGATTTCTGGTACTGGAAGCTCATCAAAGACTTCCAGTTCTTCCAGGATCAATGGAACCAAGCATACTTCAGTACCAAAAGTGTCCTTGGTGCTGACCAAACATGATCTCTCCAGCACAGATTCTAAGTGCTTTGCGCTAAAGAAATCAGTATCATATATGGACCTACCCATCACCTACCCAGAAAGGAAATTTCCAAGGAAGAAACAATCTTGTGCCCCATCTCACTGGTTTGATCAGCAGTGGATGCCCCCTCTTCCACCCTGTGGTCCCCCTCAGTGGGCATATTGGGACCTATGGCTGGGACCTATGGCTGCTTATTGCCAATAATTCTTGAGAGCTCTGAGATACTCCCATGGGGAGCATAAAAAATAATAATGACCTGTTCTATCCCTTCCTTCTCAGTAGCCTGAGCATCAGGAGGAAACTTTGAGGAGCAAAAGGCCAGAGTGGACAAACAAATATCTAATCATCATGGCCAGATGAGGCTGTAATGCTTGCATCACCTATTTTGGCAGACAACTTCAAGCACGTTCAGGAACAGAATAAGCTTATCACTTATTCACTCAAAATTCTTTTAGAGGAGGCCTAAGTTGGAGCTTAAACTTTTGGACATCTTACATTTGACAGCTTCCACAAAAGTAGTGTTACCATTAAATGAGGCTGTACTAGAACCCCCCAAGACAATCTGGCAAACTCGTGCTATGGCATCCCATACGTGTAAATGGGCAGACAAAAAGTACTATGTTCTACCTAAGAATTCAGAGGTTTTTTTCTCCCACCCACAACCAATTTCTTTAGTTGTGAAAGTGGTCAATGAGTGTGGCAGACAGCACCATGCAAAGTCTACACTGTATAGTCAGGACAAAAGTGACTTGATTTCACAAGAGCTACTCTTCTGCAACTCTGCAGAATTCAGGATCACAAATTACCAGGCTCTGATGGCAAAGTACAACCACACACCTTCCTGACAGACATCAAGACCAGTTCAAGGCCATCATAGACTAAGGTCACCTCTTAGCGAGGACCTCATTGAAAGCCTCCCTAGGTGTACTCCTCCCTAGGTGTACCCTTCAGCTCAATCAATCACCACTGTCGTCATACATCAAGCATCTCAGCTGCCTCTGTACATCTTTTCTATGAAGATCCAAAATACCATGGGAAGACCTCCCTTTTGATTGACTTGAACTCTTTTCTGAATCCACAGGCAAGTGTCACCATAACTATGGATGCATCTCTTGTGGAGTGGGGACTGCACCTAGACACACACAGCATCCAGGTCAAATGATTTGCCCAAGAGGCTTATCTCTGCATCAACCGCTTGGAATTAAGAGCAGTCAGGAATGCCTATCTACACTTTTTTTCTATTTGTCAGGGGCCAATCTATAAAAATCTTGTTGGACAACATAGCCTGCATGTTTTACATAAATCGCTAGGGAGGGTGAGATCCTCCCTCATTTTGTCAAAGCAACATATGGAACTGGAGTAGAGCCAATAACATCCTCATCTCAGCCTTTACCTTCCAGGCATTCAGAACACCATGACTGACAATTTGTGCAGTCACTTCTCACAAGATAATGAATGGGAATTCTACCCTTGCACTCTTAGGCCTGGTCTACACTAGGACTTTAAATCGAATTTAGCAGCGTTAATTCGAATTAACCGCTCAACCGTCCACACCAGGAAGCCGTTTAATTCGACCTAGAGGGCTCTTTAGTTCGAATTCGGTACTCCACCCCGACGAGGGGAGTAGCGCTAAATTCGACATGGCTATCTCGAATTAGGCTAGGTGTGGATGCAAATCGAACTTAGTAGCTCCGGGAGCTATCCCACAGTGCACCACTCTGTTGACGCTCTGGACAGCAGTCCAAGCTTGGATTCTCTGACCAGCCACACAGGAAATGACCCGGGAAAATTTGAATTCCTTTTCCTTTCTGGGCACTTTGAATCTGATGTCCTGGTTGGACATCGGGGCGAGATAAGCAGCACCTGCAACGATGCAGAGCTCTCCAGCAGAGGAGTCCATGCAATCCCAGAATAGAAAGAGGTCCCCAGCATGGACAGACCGGGAAGTCCTGGATCTGATCGCTGTGTGGGGCGATGAGTCTGTGCTTTCGGAGCTGCGCTCCAACAAACGGAATGCAAAGACCTACGAGAAGGTCTCCAAAGCCATGGCACTCAGAGGATACAGCCGGGATACAACACAGTGCCGCGTGAAAATCAAGGACCTGAGACAAGGCTACCAAAAAGTCAGAGCGGCAAACGGACGCTCCGGAGCCCAGCCCCAGACATGCCGTTTCTACGAGGCACTGCATGCCATTCTAGGTGGGTCTGCCACCACTGCCCCACCAGTGACCGTGGACTCTGAGTATGGGATAGTGTCGAGGGGCAGTTCCTCGGCGATGTTCGCCGATGGGGAAGATGAGGAAGGGTTTGTGGAGGACGACGCAGGCGACAGCGCTTACAATACTGCTTTCCCCGACAGCCAGGATCTCTTCATCACCCTCACAGAGATCCCCTACCAACCCTCCCCGGCCGTTAACCCGGACTCAGAATCAGGGGAAGGATCAGTCGGTAAGTGCTATAAACATGGAAACCTTTATTTTTTAAAAAACAGGAATAAAAAATATGTAAAAACTATATAAAAACTTTTCCATAAAAAACTATATAAAGAGAAGGTCCACACATATAGGGATGGAACAGAAATCCTCCTGGGACACTTCCACGAAGCTCTCGGAGAGCAGCTCGAAAAGTCTCCGCAGAAGGTTCCTGGGGAGAGGTGCCTTATTTGGTGCTCCGTGGAAGCACACTCTTCCGCGCCAGGCCATCCTAATGTACAGCGGAATCATTGCCTCCACCAGCATGGCAGCATACGGTCCTGGTCTGTGCAGGGATTCTATCAGCATCCTCTTTCTCTCTCTCCGAGTGACTCGCCTCAGGGTAATCTCGTTCGGCGACTGCTGCATCTAATTAGGGCAATTAGTGTACTGTTACTATTGTGAATGCTTGACTTTTACTTTGCATAGCAATGACCTTCGTTTAACAGCCACGTGTTGGAGGCCGCAGAGGAAAAGCATACAGTGATCTTTCCCGGGCACAGCCGCGAGGGGCTGGAACAGGGTCAGACTTTATGCTTTCCAGATTGCCTTCAGCGGGAGGGCACAGCTATCCATTAACTGTTAAGCAGCCTATAGTGTAGTGCTTACCAGGCCTGGCTGCTACACGGATTCAGCTGTACCGCCCCGCTTGTCCGATCTCCTGTGCAAGACCGCAGCCAATGAAAGCGTATTCTGAAATCTCGAACTTGTCCTGAGAGCTCGTGAGACTAGGTGCCCTGTATGGTCTTGTTCACAGAAACTGAGTAAACTGTGTTCAGTGTTCGCAAACATGTATCTTTTCAAGGAAATCACTTCCTTTTTCCCATCACACAGCTGCGGCTCTTTCACGAACTGCCCCGGCATCCCCCTCACAGAGGCTGGCGCAGATTAGGCGGCGAAAGAAAAAGACTAGGGATGACATGTTCTCGGAACTGATGGCTTGCTCCAGAGCCGAGGCGGCCGAGCAGAGACAGTGGAGGGAGACCCTATGTCAGCACCAGCGCTCACACCGCGAACGGGAGGACAGGTGCGGCAGGAAGACCAGCAGGCGACTCAAACGCTGCTTGGGCTAATGAGGGAGCAAACGGACACGCTCCGGCGCCTTGTAGATGTTCTGCAGGACCGCAGGCAGGAGCAGAGAGCCCCCCTGAACTGTATCTGCAACCGCCTTCCCCCGCCACAAAGTCCTGTCCCCCCCTCACCAAAAATCACAAGAAGGAGGGGCGCTAGGGGCCGTGAAAACTGTCACTCCACCCCAGCAGAGCGCTTATGTACCAAACAGCTCTCATTCCCTAAAGCATGAGAAGTGCTTCCCTTCCTGGATCACCCAGTCCCAAATCCAAGTTTCATCCCCCCACTGTGTAGTTGAGTATTAAGAGTAGTTTGTTGTTATTCACTGTTTCCGTCACGTTTTCCTTGTCAGAAGACTTTGTGTGAAGGGGGGGGAGGGGTTTTTTAATTGCATAGGACAGCCTCCATTACCAGGGTACAGACTTGGGGGCAGGATCAACAGCAGGACACACACAGACTGCAGTCACTAGGCACCAGGGTCATTCTGGGAGATGAATGCTGCCCCGGGTCAGTCTGTGAGGTGTATGCTGCCCCAGGGTCCTAGCGCCTGACATCCACAAATGGCAAGGCAGGCTGCCCTTACCATGCCCTTCCCCCCTAGCCACGAGCCTCTCCGATGCCCTGAGCCCCAGCAAGAGCCCTCATCCACGGACACATACTCACCCTTCCCACACACCCCTCACCCCTTCCTACGCCCCAACCCCCAGCCCAGAGCCTGCATCCAAACTCCGTCCCAAAGACGGCACCCCTCACCCCTTCCTGCAAACCCACCCCTTCCTGCACACCCACCTGCAACCGTCCTCCCACCAGAGACCGCTGTAGGAGCAGGAGCCTGTCATTCCTCTAGTGTAGAAGCGGTCTGTACATCAGTGCACACCGTACCCACCACAGTCCGCATCCATGTTTCAACCCTAGAACAGGAATTCATAATTAAAGAAAACTTTATTAATAATCAGTGTTCCATTAAAGTTATTTTAAAACGTGTGTTGGAAGGGGGGAAACCTGGAGAACGGGGTATGTAACCGCAGATCGAAGTCAACAGTCAGTGAAACAGGCTCAGGTTCAGCTTCTCTGTAAATCAACTGGAGAGTCATAGGTTACCCTGCTCTCTGAGGAACCTATCTTTCAAAGCCTCCCGGATGCACAGCGCTTCCCGCTGGGATCTTCTATCGGCACGGCTGTCTGGCTGAGCGTAATCAGCAGCCAGGCGATTGGCCTCAACCTCCCATCCCGCCATAATCTCTTGCTCTCACAGAGATTGTGGAGCACACAGCAAGCAGCAATAACAACGGGGATATTTTTTTCGCTGAGGTCCGAGCGAGTCAGTAAGCTCCTCCATCTCCCCTTGCGACGTCCAAAAGCACACTCCACCACCATTCTGCACTTGCTCAGCTGGTAGTTGAAGAGTTCCTTCTCACTGTCCAAGGCGCCTGTATAGGGCTTCATGAGCCAGGGCATTAGCGGGTAGGCTGGGTCCCCGAGGATCACTGTAGGCATCTGCACATCCCCAACCATTATTTTGTGGTCCGGGAAGAAAGTACCTGCCTGGAGGCGTTTAAACAGACCAGAGTTCCTGAACACACGCGCGTCATGAACCTTGCCCGCCCACCCGACGTAGATGTTGGTAAAACGTCCCCTATGGTCCACCAGTGCTTGCAGCACCATTGAAAAGTAGCCCTTTCGGTTAATGTACTCGCTGGCCTGGTGGGCCGGTCCCAGGATAGGGATGTGAGTCCCATCTATAGCCCCACCGCAGTTTGGGAATCCCATCGCGGCGAAGCCATCTATGACGACCTGGACGTTTCCTAGGGTCACTACCTTTGAGAGCAGTTGCTCAACGATTGCGTGGGCTACTTGAATCACAGCAAGCCCTACGGTAGATTTGCCCACGCCAAAGTGGTTCGCTACTGACCGGTAGCTGTCTGGCGTTGCAAGTTTCCAGAGGGCTATGGCCACTCGCTTCTGCACAGTCAGGGCTGCTCGCATCCGGGTGTCCTGGCGCTTCAGGGCAGGGGACAGCAAGTCACAGAGTTCAAGGAAAGTGCCCTTACGCATCCTGAAGTTTCGCAGCCACTGTGATTCATCCCAGACCTGCAGCACTATGCGGTCCCACCAGTCCGTGCTTGTTTCCCGGGCCCAGAATCGCCGTTCCACACCATGAACTTGACCCATTGCCACCATGATCTCCACTGCGTGGCGTACCCTGCTTTGTGAGAGGTCTGCACCATTCTGTGACTTCCTGTCCTCACCGCGCTGATGGAGCCTCCTCGCCCGATTTCTCAGCAGCTGACTGTGGAAGAGGTGGACGATAAGGTGCGAGGAGTTGACAACGGCCATAAGTGCAGCGATGATCGCAGCGGGCTCCATGCTCGCAGTGCTGTGGCGTCCGAGCTGTAACCGACCAGAGAAGGGCGCGAACAGATTTCCCGCCGGCGCTTTCAGGGAGGGAGGGTGTGATTGACGGTTCAATGATGACAGTTACCCAAAACCACCCTCGACACATTTTTTCCCCCAGCAGGCATTGGGGGCTCTACCCAGCATTCCAATGGGCAGCGGGGAGTGCGGGAACTGTGGGATAGCTTCCCACAGTGCAACGCTTCCAAAGTCGACGCTGGCCCCGTTACTGTGGACTCAGACAGTCGAATTAGTGTATTTAGTGTGGATACACAAATTCGACTTCATAAGGTCGATTCCACAAATTCAAATTAAGTAGATTCGAAATAGTCTTGTAGTGTAGACGTACCCTTAGACACATATCTCTAACCTGAAAGTTCTCAGAGGTGGACTTTTCTGCAATGGCTGCTAACAAAGAAATGCAAGAAATTCTGCTTGAGGGGAGGACTGGATCATCACTCTCTACAAGATGCATTTCTTACTCTTGGGAGACACAGCCTTCTCTATATATATCTATCCAGACCTCTCCTCTTGAAGCAGCTGAACAGAGCCAGACTGATTCTAATTGCATCAAATTGGTTGAAAAATATGATGCCCTTTCCTGATTTGTCAGGCTTCCTGCCCAGCATTACACCACCTGACCATTCCTCATCTGCTATCCTGGAATTCTGGTTGGACTCTTCATCCCAGCCTGAACATTCTTTGACTCCAAGCCTGGCTCCTCATGGCTCGCAGGGATAGAGACTTCCTGCGCATTAGAAGAACAACAGGTATTCTTAAACAGCAGGATGATATCTATGCAAAATAATTACCTAAAAAAGCTAGGGGGTTGGACTAGATGACCTCCTGAGGTCCCTTCCAACCATGAGATTCTATGATTCTAAGAGATTTCATCACTGGTGTGTCCAGCGACAGTTTTTCACCTGTTCCCTCTCTATGGTTCTTGATTACTTGTTGGAAAGACCTGACCATTTTTTAATCCTATGAGTTCTGTTGAGGTTCACAGCCTTTCACTCTTCTCTAGAGGGATTCTCAGTGTTTGCCAACCCCATGATGGCAAGATTCATCCAGAGGCTGATGAATCATTCTGCAGATTAGAGAGCCAATCCCTATATGGGATTTAAACCTTGACCTTAATTGCCTTATGAAACTTCCCTTTGAATAACTTGTCCCTACTTCATCTGCCTATGAAGATTCCTTTCTTGGTGACCATCACTTCCACTCAGAGTCAGTGAAATAGGGGCTTTAATGGCAGATCTTCCCTTTACAGTATTCTTCAGGAAAAATTTTGTTGTGACACCTCCTAAATTTTTACTTACAGTATCTTCCAAATTGTATATTAATCAAAAACAACAAGGAGTCCGGTGGCACTGGACTCCTTGTTGTTTTTGTGGATACAGACTAACACAGCTACCTCCTGATACTTGACACCATAGATTAGTCAAGTTATTCACCTTCCTTTTTTCCTCCCAAAGTCACATCTGCCCAGGGAGGAAGTGGTCCTCCATATCTTGGCTGTCAGAAGGGTGCTAGTTTTCTGTCTGGACAGAACCAAACCATTCAGAAAGTCTCACAGACTGTTTGTTCCATTTGCAGAAAGACCAAAGGACCCACAGTTCTCACTCAAAGACTCTCAGGGTGTATCTCTGGATATATTATCTCTTGTTATTGTACTGTCAGTATTCAACCTCCTTCTAGCATACAAGCCCTTTCTACAGAATCCCAGTCTACTTCTATGGCACTATTGAAAGATATTCCAGTTGAACAGATTTGTAAAGCTACAACTTGGACCTCAGCGCATACCTTCTCCAAACACTATGCCATGGTTCACGCTTCCAGATCAGACAATGTGGTTGGCAATGCAGTTCTGTCTTCATTGTTAGATCCTATTTTAAAACTTCCTCCTCCTTTCATGGATACATCTCGGGAGTCACCTGAAGTGGAGCACCCAGAGGATCACTACTCAAAGAAAGAGAGGTTATTCACCTTCTGCAGTAACTAGAGTTTTTTGAGATGTGTATCCCACTCCACCACCCACCCTCCTTCCCCTCTGCTTCAGAGTTTCATCTTGTGTGACTTTGCAGTAGAGAAGGAATTGAGGGAGGTTCACCTGCACAGTTCTGTATAGCTTCAGTACAGGGCACAAGGATATCTGGAATGTTTGTATGGGCTAAATGGGTACTGCTACTGAAAATCTTTGAACAAAGATGAGTGGGGCACATTCACACCTGAAGTGAAGCATCCATAGGGGGACATATCTTGAAGAAATCCAGTTACTACACCAGGTGAGTAATCTCTCCTTCACAGAACTATTTAATACGTTAGGAAAAATATGTAAATCACTGTTTGAGAAAGTAGCTTATATCTAAAATGTTTTGCATAATAACTTTTCAGTATTGTGGCACAGTAAATATATTTTTTCAAGTGAATTATTTTAACCTATAATTACAAGGAACAAATTTATTGAAAATATTTAATCCTTATGATTGATTGATTATATAAAATCAGAACTTCCTAGACTTATTTGGCTTACACCATGTGCTTTTGATTGGTAAAACCTGCAGTACTACTGATTTTTCATTTAGAAGTCATTGTTTTAAAATTATATTCTTCCATGATCTGCTAAGGCAGTCAAAAACACTGGAAGTGTGCTCTTTTGCTTCTTTGTAATGTAGAAGGAAATAGATGTGTATATTTTGTTTTTAAAGACTTTTTTCTGCCCCCTGCCCCCCCCCTTTTTTTTTTAACTTTAGACTTATAAGGAATGTCACATTTGGGCTCTATTTTCTCTATAGGATATCTAGGAGGTCTAAGGGATACTTATTGCAAGCCATAAAACTTTAATTGAAGGGAAGGATGTTGAATCTTAAAGGTTTCCTTTAGCCAAAATGTTAGTTACATAAACTAAATAGACATTAACATTAACAAACAAAACCAGAATGTTAAACATTCTGTGTAAAATACCCTTACGCTCTCAAATGTTCCGCTTTCACTCTTTGCTCTGGTGATGCCACCGTTTCCTGGCTTGGCAGTAATCAGTGAGTCTTCCAGCCTAGACCGGGCCTGAATTTTAATATGGGTGGGGATAAAAACACAATGTGTTTAATGTGGGTGGGGTGATGGGGTAAAAACAAAAGCAGGAAAAAACATACCAAAAAATCAAAATTTTTCTTATACGCTTTATAAACAAGCCCAATTTTTATTTCCTTTCAAAGTCCTCTCTGACTGCTTTTTAAAGGCTCAATCCTGTCTCCATTAAAGTCCAGTGGGAGTTTTGCCATCTACTTCAATGGAAGCAGGATTCTACCTTAAATTGTGGAATGGGTTAATTTATTTTAATCTACATTTACTAATCATATTATTATTGCTTGATCTAAAATATTTTTATTACAAAAAAACCCCTCTAAATACACTAAATTACTACTTATGAGGGTTGCAGATCAGTTTTATGTTTCCTAGATATATCATTGGTCCTGATACTGCACGCTGAAGTCAATGGAACTTTTGCAAAAATTCTATTGACTCAGTGGGAGAAGGAGCAGGCCTATTATTCCCATAGCTGGAGCTATCAGCTAAGGTTTAGTAATGTGCTCCACAGAATTATGGTCAATTTACAACAACAGTCTTGCTCAAATGTAGGAAGTCTCTACTCCCATGCAGCTTTGTGCTTGGGGCTGTTCCTTGGGAAATATGTATGTTACCCACCAAAGTTTCTTACACAATCATTCAGTTGTAGAACTAGAATTTGTAATCCAGTATAGCTTTCATACTGTACTAAATTGTGGATCATTTAGCTTGATCATGGCTTGATGTCTCTCTGTTATTAATATTTACAGGAAGAATTTATAAAGCTTGTGTGTATACGTCTTTGTGTTTTAAAGATGTATTTGTAAATAAATCTATAGGAATAATTTTTAACATAAAATACAAACACCCAGACCTGAAGAAGAGCTCTGTGTAACTGTGAAAGCTTGTCTCTTTCATGAACAGAAGTTGGTCCAATAAAATGTTACCTTACCCACTATGTCTCTCTAATATCCTGGGACCAACCCAGCTACAACTGTACGACAAACACAAAGATCATGTCATATGAGAGAGAACAAAACAAGAGAGTGCTCCAGATCCATATTATAAATATGAAGAAGAAATTTAGTACCATTCTCAGCCATGTCCATAATAAATAATTATTTCTTTCAGAACTGAGACAGATGGAAAGTTTAAACATTGGCATTTTCAATTCTAATATTTCATTCTAATTTTTTTTTGTTCTCTTTTTCACAGCTGACCAAACTGTGGAAAAAGTCAGCATTGACAAGATACGTTTCTTCAGAGTAGAACAGTCTTATGCTGTGACTTCTGGAAAGTGGTACTTTGAGTTTGAAGCTGTGACGGGTGGAGATATGCGTGTTGGCTGGGCAAGGCCAGGCTGCCGGCCGGACATAGAATTGGGAGCTGATGACCAAGCATTTGTGTTTGAAGGCAGCAGAGTTAGTAAATTTCTTTACAAAAATTAATTTAAATGAGTTTGTTTGTAGTTGTGAATAGGCTACACCAGGGTCGGCAACCTTTCAGAAGTTGTGTGCCAAGTTCACTGTAATTTAAGGTTTCGCGTGCCAGTAATACATTTTAACATTTGTAGACGGTCTCTCTCTCTATGTCTATATTATATAAATAAACTATTGTTGTATTTAAAGTAAGTAAGGTTTTTAAAATATTTAAGAAGCTTCATTTAAAATAAAATTAAAATGCAGATCTTATCAATTTAATGTGATCCTTGCTTGGGATCCTTGTCTGGGGTTCCAGCCACCAGCCCTGCTGGTCTGGGGTTCCATTCACTCAGCCGGCAGCGGGCTGAGCGGGGCCGGCAGGGGGCTGAGTGGCTCAGTCCGCTGCCAGTCTGGAGTGCCAGCAGCACTCGGTCTGGGGTTCCGGCTGCTGGCCCCTGGCCAGTCAGGGTCCCAGCTGCTGGCCCTGCTCAGCCTCCTGCTAGCCTGGGTGAGCAGAACCCCAGACCGGCAGCGGGCTGAGCAGGGCCAGCAGCTGGACCCCAGACCAGCAGCGGGCTGAGTGGGGCTGGTGGCTGGAACCCCAGACAAGGATCCCAGGCCCTGCTCAGCCCGCTGCCGGTCTGGGCTGAGCGGGGCCAGTGGCTGGGACTCCAGACCGGCAGTGGGCTGAGACGATCAGCCTGCTGCTGGTCTGGGGTTCCGTCCGCCAGCTCCTGCCAGCTGGGATCCCGGCTGCTGTCCCTGCTCAGCCCACTGCCGGTCTGGGGTTCTGCTCACCCAGGCCGGCAGGAGGCTGAGCGGGGCTAGCAGCCAGAACCCCAGACCGGCAGCAGGCTGAGTGCTGCCGGCACCCCAGACTGGCAGCGGACTGAGCCGCTCAGCCTGCTGCCGGCCCCGCTCAGCCTGCTGCCGGCTCCACTCAGCCCGCCACCACTCTGGGATTCCAGCTGCCGGGTCCTGCCAGCTGGGGTCTCAGCCGCCATCCTACTCAGTCTGCTGCTGGCCTGGGGGTCCCCAAGCCAGCAGCAGGCACTGAGTGGGGCCAGCGACTGGGACCCCAGCTGGCAACAGGGCAGCAGCTGGAACCCCAGAGCGGCAGTGGGCTGAGCCACTCAGCCCGCCGCCACATGCCATCAAAAATCGGCTCGTGTGCCACCGTTGGCACACATGCCATAGGTTGCCGATCCCTGGGCTACACAGTGACATTGTAATGACAGTGTCTTGAGCAGACCCTTTGTAAATTCTGAGATTCATGTAAATGTTTACACTCTCTGAGCTACATTCCAGTGTCACTGTGTAGCCTGTTCTATATGTTCTGATTCTACACACTGTGGTTACTTCTACAGAGACAGATTTCTGTTATGTTTATCTTCTTGGATTCCATGTAATTCATGGAAAGGACTCTGTTTCAAGTCAAAATGAATAAAATGCAATTTATTCAGCTAAGGCAGTTCTTTTCAGGCAAATGTCACTTCACAACAAACATAAAGGATGCTTAGCACATTAATATTCACAGGAGTTCTGTGTCACTACATGAAAATTATTTAATGTCTGTGTTCCTCAGTGTCCCCATATAAAAATAGGGAAGATACTAGCCTACAGTACCTCAAAGGCATGTTGTAGGGCTTAATTCTTTCATGTTCATGAATGTCTTTGAGATCTCTGTATGAAAAGCAGTAGATAAAAACAAAGAAATAAGAGTAGAGTCCCACCACTGATGAAATTATTTCATTAATACTATATCTTAGATTTACAAATTATTCATATTTATTAAGATATATTTTCTTATTTAAAATTTTATGAACCTATTATCATATGCAGTATAGGTCCACTGATTGGCAATGTGTCCTGGCTTCTCTTTTTTCCCCTTTGCTTTGAATCTCTCTTGCAGCAAATTGGGTGTGTTGTACTTTTATTTCTGAGTCTCTGTTCTTTTTCAGGGCCAGCGTTGGCATCTAGGCAGTGGATTCTTTGGACGAAACTGGCAACCAGGAGATGTTGTTGGTTGTATGATAAACTTAGATGACAAGTCCATGATCTTTACTCTGAATGGGGAATTGCTTATAACCAATAAAGGTTCAGAACTTGCCTTTGCTGACTTTGAAATAGAAAAGGGTAAGCTGAATCCTATTGTTTTTAAAGTTACACTGCAAGCGTATAAGAAAAATTAGGAGAAAATTATGTTGTACTACAGATTTAAAATTAATTGAGAAGTCTGAAATTGTATTGTTGCAGATGAATCTGCCTCTTCCCATTTCATGGTTGGGGATTCCTCATATACTTGGCCCCCAGCTCTGACAGAGCATCTCTGAGCTTTCACCTGAGTGAGAGACAATGAGGAAACTTACTTGCTGTTGCATCCAGTGCCATTGCCCATCTAGTCTTTTGTTGGCCAAATGAATGTGTTGCCTCCTTGTGCTTGAATGGCCCAATCCTAGTCCTTTTGGTGTTTCCTGAGGATCAAGGGCAGTTATCAGCTAGTAGTCTTATGTTGCAATGTAAAGCCTGAACTTGAATTCAAAGATAATTAATTCTTTAGAGGGCACTGTGGTGAAAGGATTCTGCAAGCCCTAATCTGCAAATAGAAAAATGGGTTTCAAACAACTTGCAGTACTGAACCATCCTTTTCACCAGGAATAATGGTAAAAACAAACAACTACAAATCAGCAATGATAAATAACTAAACTTAATTAGATAAAATGTTAAAGAAAACAATGTACTCCCATATCAGGGGTTAGTGGGCATATCACATGAAAAAATAAACTTGAACCACTTTGATATTTTATTATATGACAGTGAGAACTAGACTTACACATTTTAGTAGCAAGTGAGGGCTTGTACAATGAAAGCAATTTTGGGGACAACCGTATGTTCAATTTGTTCTTTTAAATTCTTTACAAAGATTTATGGTCGATAAACATTTTCCAAAATGACTCTATGACTTTCATGTTAAGCAATGAAGATTATTGTCAATCAAATTACATTACTAATGTTAACGTTTTCATTCTAGTTTTTCACTGAAAAGTGAAATAAGGTTGATCAATGTATAGTCCAGCTTGCTAGACTCTCAATGGACTTTGAGCGCTTAAAAATATCTGTAAAGTCCCTATAATGTGGTGGTTCTTAGGTCCATTATTCATGAATAAGGACTACCCATAGTGGTAAGGATTTTCAGGATCAGCTTCCATATAGAGAGGTATGGTGGGGGAGGGGTCAAGAAGTGCATTACTGAAGGTCTGTGCATATTGATCAAATCGCATATGCATGATGTAGGAAAGTAAAATATCAGTAAGGAAACAGATTTTAGTTTCACCCTTCTGAGAGTTAATACAGATAATATTAAGCTAATTAAAATTGTGTCATACCAAGGTACAATCCATGCCAATGAGTAGCTGTGTCACTGCTGCCCTGCGACCTGGGGTGCACTTTACAATGCCTTGCTGATGTAGCCTCCAACCTGGACTGCTCACAAACAGCCTCCAGTATGCAAGTCACTCCCAGCTACATCCGTGTGTGGTGCAGCCAGCCAGCCATACCTTTGCTCTTACCAGCCTTAAAGATTGCCACAGGGTGCCTCCAACACAATCCCAGCCCCAGTTTTTCTCCCAGACATGTATTTCCTGTACTGCCCAGCCTTCTCCTAGACAGTACAAATATATTGAATCTGTTATTCCTTTTAGTGAATAATATGCATACAACTTGTTACCCCAAATGGAGTTACCCAGACACTTCAACTTTAACACATTGGATTAGATAAAACAATAAAACAAGTTTATTAACTACAAAGAGAGAGATTTTAAGTGAGTACAAGTAATGAGGCATAAAAGTCAGAAATGGTTACAAGAAAAATAAAGAAAAAACACTTACTAGTGCCTAACTTAACAAACTATATTAGATTCAAAGCAAAGTTTTCTCACCACATGCTTCAGCAGATTTCTAACCAAACTCTCAGGTCAGGATCCCTCCTCAAGAGTGCAACGGCTGCTTCCTTTGTCTTTTCAGGTGCAGAGAATGTGATGGGCAGGCAGGGAGAAAGAGAGAGGTGACTTGGGGTGTTTGTCCCTCTTTTTTTTATACTTTCAGTCTCCCTTTTGACAAACATTTCCAGCTGAGACCCAGGAGACCAAGAGTCTATGTGGAAGGATATTCTCTGCAGGTTGTGGTGGTTTGTGGGTTTTTTTTAGCGAAAATGTAGATTTGTGTCCCTGCTCGTTTCCTGCCAAGAATGGCCACTTAGCAGGTAATGGTCCATCAGCCTTGTCAGCCTTCTCTTTGTCTCTGAGGAACTGGTTTGGCCACTCCACAGATTTATCTAAAAAACACACTTTTAGTGATAGTCTCAGCTTATGTTTATAATTTCACATATAACACTGCTATGTGCATTTTGCCATGATAATATTGATCAGCAAATTATGAGTTTTTAAATAATACCTCACAAGGCGTACTTCGTACAAACATTAGTACAATAATATGTTGGGTGTGAACATTGTGGTATATTCTATCATAAAAAATACCTTTACACTGTTCTGTTAACTAATTGCCTGCTTTGGTTTGCAGTTTGTGATCACTACTATAAATAGCTTTGATTTTGAATAGACATTAAGCCAATCCTAATTGATCAGGACATGCAGTTGAATGAAGACAGACAAAGGGATGGATTTAAGCAGCAGGCCACACTTTATTAATTTACCACTGGGGAGGGCTGCTGTGTACCCACAGGCTGTCTCTCATAAATCAGTGTAGCATAGTTGTAGCTGTGTTGAAGATGGGTGAGATAATATCTTGTATGTATGTATGTACTTCCTTATTTATTTATTTAGAAGTTGACCCAATAAAAGATATTACCTCACTCACCTTGTCTCTCATAAAGCAGGCATTTCACTGGATCCAGTGTGAAGTTACAGGGATTCCACCATATAACTATTCACAGCTGCCTGGGGGAGCAGGAGGAATGGGCAGTTGGTCGGGCTCCCCATTTGGGAAGGACCCCAAACAAAGGGTGTTGCAACCCCTTTAGTCTTTCTCCCTGCTGGACACCAGCCACTTGTTTCCTTTCCCTGTTTCCTGCCTGATCCAATCCTAACATCCCAAAGCCAAATGTCAATCCTGGCATCTGAGAACAAAGCTGGCAGGGGTAGCAGAGAGAGCATCTTGCTGCTTATGGCTGAAGAGGATTATTGAGAAGGGATATCATAAGTAAAACACAGAAAACTATTTTGAAATTCTTAAAGTGCCCACCCCTTCTCCCATGGTCTCACCGGATGGGGATATTGATTGGACCAGCAGTGGGAGAGAGAGCCCAGAAAAAAGGGAGAGAAGCAGAGTGCATGCCTCAGAATGCAGAGCTGGGTCTCTTCTCCTCCCTCTGGCCAACTGCAGGCGGAAGGGAGCTGATTGGCTCTATGATCCTACACTCCATTATTGTAAACCTCTTCCTGGGCTTTTGGGGGCCTCCTGCCCCTTCACATAGGAACGTTCAGTACAATTGGCCTGAGTTTTTTGGGATGATGAAGTGCACTTGATGTTTGCATTTACTTACAAAATTTATCACTCATTTTTGTGGGTAGCGGGAGTGTTAAGAGTATGATTATTTCCCTAGACAGCCTGACTGAAAGATACAGCAGTTAATTCTGTAACATTTACAGACTTTAATATCCTCCATTTATTTATTTTTAAATCCAGACTAGTCTGGTCTCAGAGTAGTCATGACATCTGCAGTGTGTGTGTGTATGTATATATATTAAAGTGCCTCCTCTTCAAACCCTCTCTTTCTTTCTCATCTGTTGCTGGAATTCCCTTTGGGAACTTTTAGCTTCCTGTTATTTTATCACTGACTGCTACAAACTTAACCAGTTTTGGTCCCCTTTAGTTCTCAGTTTCCCAGGCTGCCACTCTGTTCTTGTCTAATATTCCCATCAATGCTTTTAACAATTTCTAGTACCTCTGAAACAAGCCTTCAGGCAGTCTCACACATCAGCCTGATAAAATGTGTTGTAAGATGGCTGTCTACTAGTACAGACTACATCTGTTATCGTTCTTTGAACCACCAATGCACATTAGTTAGGCAGCTGGTCATGAAGAGGCAGATTATGTGAGTAGTTTTCCACAAACACTGCTCATGGTGAGCTCATTTACAAAACTGTATTTAAAAAGTAATAATGAATTATGATAGTCATTATTAACATCTTACATCCAACAGGATCTCAAGGTGTGAGTGCATTTTCTGTTTATATAGTTATTATGTAGTGTCTTCTTATCTATCCCTTTCTTCATGGTTCCTAACATTCTGTTAGCGTTTTTGACTGCCACTGCACATTGAGTGGATGTTTTCAGAAAATTATCCACAATGACTCCAAGATGTCTTTCATGAATGGTAATAGCTAATTTAGGCCTTTGCATTTATCAACATTGAATTTCATTTGCCATTTTGTTGCCCAGTCATCCAGTTTTGTGAGATACATTTGTAACTCTTAGCAGTTGGCTTTGGACTTAACTATCTTGAGTAATCACCTGTAAACTTTGCCACGTCGCTGTTTACCCCTTTTTCCAGATAATTTATGAATGTGTTGAACAGCACTGAGCCCAGTACAGGTCCCTGGGGAACATGCTATTTATCTCTCTCCATTCTGAAAATAGGCCATTTATTCTTACCCTTTGTTTCCTGTTTTTTAACTAGTTATTGATCAGTGAGAGTGAGGTAACTGTTATTTGAATTTCCTCACACCTACCTAATATTAGTCATAGATTGACCCGGGGCGGGGAGTGTGTGTGTCAGCAACTTCCCACTGAGGATCAGTGCTGCCAGAGTTTGGAGTAAAAGCCACCAAAACCACCTGTCCCCTTTCTTCCCACCAGAAGAAACTCTCTAGTAGATGAGAGAGCCACCAGCAGCCTTCGCCTTAGCTCTCATTCTGACTCCATGGCTGTAGTATTTCTGCTGCTGGAATGGGAGAGAAAGTTTTCAGTTGTGGTTCCCCAAATGTTCTCTGTTCTTGAAGAGATGAAATAGTCAGCAGCCTATTTCTAAAGAAATTGCTATTAAAATGACACAAATACAGATATGTTGAGACAGAAAACATTCGGTCATCAGAAATGACAATATTGGGAAAATGTCTATGTAGATTTTAATGGGACTACTCATGTGAGTAAAGTTTCTCAAGTGTCTGAGTGTTTGCAGGTTTAGGATCTCAATATGTGTCTATATATAACTTACCAAGAACACATATTGTATATTTTAAAAATCAGACCTAAATATGGGTATGAGTATCTACAAAATGTAGCATAAAGCCTTGTAGGCCTGAACTTGTAAGCCTGATATTTCAATAATAAACCATTTTTCTCAAGGATTTACAAAGCCAGCCAACAGTGTAACGCATGTGCATAATAGGGAGATATCTCTTTAAGAGACTCATGGGCAGGGGAGGTAGGCGTGAGTTGTCTCTGGGTCATTGTTTCTAGGCAAATTAAGCATTCCACATCCGGAAGCTTCTGGAATTGGGTGTGGTAGCTTGGGGTATGCTCCAGTAGGTTCTCTGTTGCTGGGGTCAGATTCCATGAGGGCAAGCAGTCAGGGCAGCTGCTTTACAAAGGGCCACGTGCTCTGTATGAGTTGGGAGAGGCTGAGGCCAGGAGCAGAAAGCAGGCTGTTGTCCCTAACTCTGAAGCATTTTGCAGCAGGGTTTTTTTTAATCTGCATACTTAACTGAGTGGTTGGTTAATCAGTTTTTGGCTGGCTAGCAGTGATTTCAGCAGAGGAAGAGGAAGAGTCTCCATGGAGTCCAACAGAAGCTTCCTACCAGCAAGTGGAGGGAAGTTTTTTTGTCTGGGTGGCTTTTTTTAACTCAGCAGAGGGAGTAGATTTGGTGATCAAAGACTGTGACTGAGACTCAAGTGAACTCAACCTAAGCTTTTGGGAACTCAGTTTCTTCTCATTGTGTTTCTGTGGGGACTGAACTGTTCAGATTGTAATTTGTTTTCTTTATTTATGTTTTATGTATAAATGTGAAGATAATGTCTGTGGCGTATGAAATAGCCATGTTATGTTAAAAAAATAATTTTACATCCTAAGATATTATAAAGTTATTTAATTAAATTCATTTCTTTAGCTCTTTTTGGGACTTGAATGTGGGGAGGTTGACCCTATGCAATCCTTGTTGAAAATCCTTAGAGATTGAATTCTGGGTCTCCAGATATTTTTCTATGGGAGCTGGGTTTTTTTAGGCACTAGAGAAGGGCAATGAAGTGAACTCTAGCCCACCCAAAGGTTACAAAAGGCTCTTAGTATTATACTGTTTCTTATCTCCTTTTTCCAAATTTCCTGATAACTTGAGCTTTCATTTTGTTCCATTCTACTAACAGTTATGAATACAATATTTTAAAAGGCAAACAAATTTAATTGGGGCTTTGATCTGTTAAGAATAATAAGGTTTATATGTAGATCAGAATATTGGTTATTTAAAGCAAGCTTAGTTTTTAAAAATGTTTCTGGAGAGAAAATAAAACCACATATATTCTCTTATATACATTCTAAATATACTGAAAACTAAATTGATACCTAAAATAGCCAGCTATGTTAGGTATTTACTGTACAGTGCAATTTCTAATAGTGAACTTGGATACAGTGGAACCTGCTTTGGTGAATGGACATTCTGCCCTCTTGTACTCCACATCTGGGTAACTTTCTCTGTAGAGGGAACATGTGGGTTATGGTTTCATAGGGTATTTTTTAAAATGATAATTATATTTAAAAAATGTATATAATCCAGAGCCATCAAATTGCATTTTATTAGCCTATGGAAGTATATCCCTTTTATTATTGTTACCTTAATTTTCCCTCCCCATTTCACTTCTATTGTTTGTTACACTTGCTTCTTATATCTTGTTTTCAGTAAACTCTTTGGGGGAACAAGCCATGTCTTCCTATGTACTTGTATAGTGCCTCGCACAAGGAAGCCATGGGACCTTTGGGCACTGCTGTGATAATAATATGAACAAGTGCATTATGAAGCATTATGGAGACCTTTTTAAGACCGGCATTAGCACCACAGCACTCCTGTGCACATTAGAAGCTTTGTAGGAGCACACAGATCTTCTCATATTTATATGTTCCCCAGATCCATGGGCTCTGAATCTCATGGGCTTGATAAACTCAGCAGATGGCAGGTTGCTAATTTGGGGAACCATGATTCTTTTAAAGTTTACATGCTCCTATGGAGTTTTTAAGGTCCACAAGAAAAGTGCTGTAGGACTTAGGACCATGAAGGGAATCAAAGCTCTGCTAATGCATAGGGAGTTGAGTTCCTGGGTGAGTTCCCATTGGTCTTCAGCCTGACTCCGAGTGCACCAGAAGCAAGTTGGAACCCTAAGGAGAAAGGGTGAAAGGCCTTTAACAAAAAAATTCTTAAGAAAAATATCAAGTCCAGCTATTCTTATTTTGGATTTTGAAAAAGTTAGTGGCCCAGCCCTTTGTGTTGCTTTTTGGCTGTGTAGATAATTGTATTCCCTTGCATATTTGATACGCATTTGAATTCAGTTTGTATTTTTGTTCACATAGAAATTCATGCTGATTTTTTCCCTAAAATAAGTTTGGATGTGTGAGTGGTAATTTTATGTATATAAGTTTTCCATCCTGAAGAATGGGCACTCAGAATACTTTACAAGACAATAAAACACACATGGGCATAGATGTGGGAGCTAGGCAACCAACTACCACACATCGGGGTGAAGGGAATTTTTGGCCAAGGACACCCAGTGAGACCTAAATTTCTTACAGAAAATGATGTGGGATTTTTAATGTCCAGACTGAGCAGATGTGGCCTTGAGTACTAATATTGCATCTTAAATATCTCCATTTAGTAAGCTGTATGAACCTATGTTTTATTTGCTTCAGAATGATTAAAAGCTGAGTTGATCTTTCCTGTATTTGAATGACTGGTTCAAGCAAACTTGGGTTTTTCAAACCTGATGATTAGACCCCAAAATGTATGTTTATGCTTAAAAAAAAAATCCTGTGGCAACTGAGTCTTAGAGCCCGGGTCAATTGACTTGAGCTCACGGGGCTTAGGCTGTGGGGTTAAAAATAGCAGTGTAGATGTTCCCACTCAGTCTGGAGCCTGGGCTCTGAGATCCAACCTCCATCCTGGGTTTCAGAGTCCAGGCTCCAGCGTAAGCAAGAACATCTACACTGCTATTTTTAGCCCTGCAGCCTGAGCCCTGTGAGCCTGACTCTCAGATTTGGCACCATGGGTCTTCCTTTGCAGTAGACAAATCCTAAGCCCCCATGGGTCTTCCTTTGTAGACATAGCCTAAGCCACCTCTTCAAGTTCAGCAGTGATGCATTTAGAGTTAGTGTCCTCAGCTTCATTTTTGGGGCTCCTCCTTGGGACCCAGCCAAGAAAAAGAACATTCTCTCTTATCTTCCCCCACCTCAATTTTTTATTCTTTTTTCTCCATCCTCCTCCTATAAGTAATAGGAAGTAAATGAAAATAAAGTGAGGTACCTTGTTTTTGTAGTCTAACTTATTTTTCCACAGACCACTTGAAAATTGCTGAGGGTCTCGGTGGACCACTTAATGATCTTTCCAAATATTGTTTGTACTGTTAGCTAACTATTGTAAAGTGCTTTGGATAAGAATGCTTAAAAAATGTTGGGGTGCGGGGTCTGGCCAAGACTTAGAGTGCAGGAGGGAAATCAGGGCTGGGGGTGCAGGGTCTGGGAGGAAGTTAGGGTGCAGGAGCAGGCTGAGGGTTGGGGTGCAGGGTCTGGCCAGGAGTTAGGGTGTGGGAGGGGGCTCAGGGCTGGGGTTGGGGTGTGGAGCGCTTACCTGGGGCAGCTACTGTTTGGTGCGAGGGGTGCAGGTGGGATGTGGGAGAGGGTGTAGGAGTAAGGGTGGGCAGGGGGCTGGGGCTGTGGAGGGTGCAGGAGTTAGGGAGGGCAGGGGGCTGTGGGTGTGTGAGAGGGGTGCAGGAATCAGGGCTTGGAGTGTGTGAGGAGGGTGCAGGAGTCAGGGAGGGCAGGTGGCTGTGTGTATGTGAAGGGGGTGCAGGGTCTGGGAGGAAGTTAGGGTGCTGGAGCGGGCTGGGGGTTGAGGGTCTGCCAGGAGTTAGGGTGTGGGAGGGGGCTCAGGGTTGGGGTGTGGAGCGCTTACCTGGGGCAGCTCCCATTTGGTGTGAGGGGTGCAGGTGGGAATGGGGTGTGCAGGAGCTCCCATTTGGTGCTCAGGGTGGGGATGGGGATGTGAGGGGCTGCAGGAGTCGGGGCAGGTGGTTGGGTCGTGGGTGTGCTCCCAGCCCCCTGCCCTGAGTGGTTCACGGCAGGGGGCTGGAGGGGATATGTGTAGGGAGAGTGTGGGAGCCCCACCTTTGCTCCGCCCTGCCCTGATTTCACCCCCTTCCCCAAGGCCCTGCCCCTGCCTCTTCTCTGCCTCCTACTCTGAGCATGTTGTGGCCCCATTCAGGGGAGGAGGCGGGGAAGAGGGGAGCTTGGCTGCCAGTGAGTGCGGAGCCTGCAGCAGGAGCCGGCGGGACCAAGTTTCTACCCCTGCAGCTGCCTGGCCCTGGGGCCCCCTGTCATTTGAGGGGCCCGTGCCAGAGCACCCTGTGTTTTACTGTAAATCCGCCTCTGAAGTTCATGTGTTTCCATGTTTGTTTCAGATATAACTGTCTGATTGTTTACATAAATGTGGTATTAAGGATGAAACTCATCCTGGTGCAGAGGTCTCAGACAAAGTCCTATGCAGCAATTGTGCCCCACTGAAGTCCTTGAAAGGGAGGATAAGTGAAATGATGTGGCTTTGCATGGGCCCTCATGACAGAGATGAATTTCAGCCATGTTCATGTATCTGAATGTTAACCTTTCTTAATTCTTATATGAACTGAGGTTAAACTTACATTGGATAGAATCCAAAATAAATGCTTGTGTTCTCTAGATAAATTGTGTTTTGTTTTCTGTAATATCATTTATTTAGGTTTAGTCCCAATTTGCTCACTGGGTCTGTCTCAGATTGGCCGTATGAACCTTGGAATGAATGCCAGCACCTTCAAGTATTATACAATGTGCGGCCTTCAAGAGGGTTTTGAACCTTTTGCTGTCAACATGAACCGAGATGTTGCTATGTGGTTTAGCAAACGCTTACCAACTTTTGTCAACGTGCCAAAAAATCATGCTCATATTGAGGTAACATTGCATGTTAAGAAGACACCTGTTTCTAAACAGTTGATTTAGTCATGCCAAGACTCTAAATCCTCACTAATGCTTACTGTCATCAGGTAATATATAAAGCTATTACTCATAGACTTTAAGGCCAAAAGGGACCATCATGGTGTAGTCTGATCTCCTATAGATCTCAGGCTTCAGAACCTCACCCACTCACTTCTATAATAGGCCCCTAACCTCTGGCTGAGTTACTGAAGTCCTCAAATCTTGATGTAAATACTTCAAGTTACAGAGAAGCCACCATTTATTCTAGTTCAAACCAGCAAGTGACCCGTGCCCCACACTGCAGAGGAAGGCAAAAACGCCCCAGAGTCTCTGCCAATCTTACCTAGGGGATACTTCCTTCACAAACCAAAATATGGTGATCAGACCCTGAGCATGTGGGCAAGACCTACCAACCACACTTCTGGGAAAGAATTCTCTGTTGTTACTCAGATCCCTCCCCATTTAGGGTCTCATCTCTGGCCATAGGAGATATTTGCTAATAGCAGTCACGGATGGGTCATATGCTATTATCATAGACTAGAATAATAGAATATTAGGGTTGGAAGAGACCTCAGGAGGTCATCTAGTCCAGCCCCCTGCTCAAAGCAGGATCAACACCAACTAAATCATCCCAGCCAAGGCTTTGTCAAGCCGGGCCTTAAAAACCTCTAAGGATAGAGATTCTATCACCTCCCTAGGTAACCCATTCCAGTGCTTCACCACCCTCCTAGTGAAATAATGTTTCCTAATATCCAACCTAGATTTCCCCTGCTGCAACTTAACACCATTACTTCTTGTTCTGTCATCTGACACCACTGAGAACAGCCTAGCTCCATCCTCTTTGGAAACCCCCTTGCAGGTAGTTGAAAGCAGCTATCAAATCCCACCTCATTCTTCTCTTCTGTAGACTAAACAACCCCAGTTCCCTCAAGCCTCTCCTCATAAATCATGTGCCCCAGCCCCCTAATCATTTTTTGTTGTCCTCTGCTGGACTCTCTCCAATTTGTCCACATCCCTTCTGTAATGGGGGGATGAAAACTGGATGCAATACTCCAGGTGTGGCCTCACCAGTGCCGAATAAAGGGGAATAATCACTTCCCTTGATCTGCTAGCAATGCTCCTACTAATGCAGCCCAATATGCCGTTAGTCTTCTTGACAACAAGGGCACACTGCTGACTTGTATCCAGCTTCTCGTCCACTGTAATCTCCAGGTCCTTTTCTGCAGAACTGCTGCTTAGCCAGTCGGTCCCCAGCCTGTAGCAGTGTATGGGATTCTTCCTTCCTAAGTGCAGGACTCTGCACTTATCTTTGTTGAACCTCATCAGATTTCTTTTGGCCCAATCCTCCAATTTGTCTGGGTCGCTCTGGACCCTATCCCTACCCTCCAGTATATCTACCTCTCCCCCCAGCTTAGTGTCATCTGCGAATTTGCTGAGGGTGCAATTAATCCCATCATCCAGATAATTAATTAAGATGTTGAACAAAACCGGCCCCAGAACCGACCCCTGGGGCACTCTGCTTGATATCGGCTGCCAACTAGACATCAAGCCGTTGATCACTATTGTAGGCAATCTCATCATACCATCCCCTACGTGAATTATCAAGCTCAAAACAAGTTACGTTTTTTGGCCACCCCCACCACTACTTTCCTTGGAAGGCAATTCCAGAATTTTGCTCTCCAATCGTTAGAGACCTTCATCTAATTTCAAGCCTAAACTTGATATTGATAGCTTGATAGCTAATTTATGTCCATTTGTTCTTGTGCCAACATTGGCCCTTAACTTAAATTATACTCCTCCTCCCTGTGTTTATCTCTCTTATGTATTTGTAGAGAGCAATCATATCTCCCTTCATCCTTTGTTTTGTTAATCTGAGCAAACTAAGATCCTTAAATCTCCTTTCATAAGTGGTCTGTGATGGGATGTTAGATGGGTTGGGATCTGAGTTACTACAGAGAATTCTTTCCTGGGTGCTGGCTGGTGAGTCTTGCCCACATGCTCAGGGTTTAACTGATCGCCATATTTGGGGTCGGGAAGGAATTTTCCTCCAGGGCAGATTGGCAGAGGCCCTGGAGGTTTTTTGCCTTCCTCTGCAGCATGGGGCACGGGTCACTTGCTGGAGGATTCTCTGCAGCTTGAGGTCTTCAAACCTCAATTTGGGGACTTCAATAAGTCAGACATAGGCTAGGGGTTTGTTATAGAAGTGGATGGGTGAGATTCTGTGGCCTGCATTGTGCAGGAGGTCAGACTAGATGATCATAATGGTCCCTTCTGACCTTAAAGTCTATGAGGATCTCCAGTCCTCTGATAATCCTACTAGCTCTTCTCTGCACCTGTTTCAGTTTGAACTCATCTTTCTTAAACATGGGAGATGAGAATTGCACTACTGCCATGTATAATGGTGGTAACACTTCTCTATTGCTATTGGAAATATCTCACCTGATGCATCCTAGGATTGCCTTAACCAAGTCCATGTTGGCTAATACCAGATGATCTCCTTGTCTGTCTCCCACTTCATTTATGGTAGTGTTGTCACCCCATGTGGATGTTCATTATTGTTCTTTATGTATGCATTACTCATTCATACTGGTGCACTACAGTCATTTAGGTACTCAAAGCATGCCAGCAGTGGATTATTTAGAACTATTTTGGAATCCAAATTTATATTTTCTAACTTTTCCTTTTTTACCTGCCTTTTTATGTTGAGGGCCTGTTCTGTCACCTTGCCCATACACCAAGATAGAAGTCATTGGGATGCTATATTAAAATTAAAGGAGAATCTAAAAAACCTTTTGAATTATGAGTGTAAGAGATTAACAATACAAATAATAATTGTCTTTCTTGGATTTTTCTCTACTGGATATTTGACTTGATTTTGTCATGTGAGGATGAAACAGTTTAAACAGCAACCTGTTCATTATAAGTTAATTCTTCGTCAGTTGAATTCAGCATTAATTAATACAAAATTTCCATAACGTGCTTCTCAGTTTTATAAATGAATTTGATATTATTTTTTATGATTTTTAGATAACAAGAATCGATGGAACCCTTGACAGCTCACCTTGCTTAAAAGTGACCCACAAGACATTTGGCACACAGAACAGCAATGCAGACATGATATATTGCCGCTTGAGCATGCCCATTGAGTTCCATTCATCCTTTAACTATGGCACTGGTGTGGCAAGTGCATCCGCTGATGCTTTCCAAAAAAGGTTAGATTTATATTTAATCATCTTGTGGTAGATTTCTAGTCAAAATTTAAAAAACAATTCTCCATTATTCTGTTTTTTACATATAGTACTTCCCATTCATTTTCCTCCCCCACACACTAATTTTATAGGATTTATGTTTCTGATGTTCTTTATTTATTAACAAAGCACCATATTTTAAATGTGAAGGTTTAAATAACCTTAAAACAAAAATTTGCTGCAGAGCACTAGGTATCTAAACAAGAATCTACCCAAGAAACATAGCAAGAGGGCTCTAGTTATTTATTGGCTTGATTTTGAGACGTGCTGAGCACTCAAAAATCCCAGTGAGATCAGCAGGATTTGCAGGGATTCAGCACCTCTGAAAACCAGGCCAGAATCTTTTATTTACCCTCTAATCTTGAATTTATATTATATAATCCCCATCCCATTTCATATTTCCACTCCTCCTCTTAGTTCATGTGTACTGCAAATGCAGCAATAAATATGCTCAGGGAAGGAAAAAGACCATTTATCTTTGGTTGGCTGTTGTAAATATCTCTCTCTACAGTTCTTCCTCATGTCAATGGGAATGAACATATATGCATCACCTTCCTTCCTTGATCTTTTCTAGAAAGGCTTGTTGCATTCCATTGACATTGAAAGTATTGTAGTCTGTGTCCTACAAACAGAAACTAATCCATATGAGCAATTTATTTCAAGTATTCAGAAAAAAAATACATTGTCACTTAATGCTTTAAACTACCAAATTACTACAATGCTGCTTTTTTCCTCCAGAAAACAGAACCAAGAAACTGCTCTTCACACTACAACAGTAAGTAAATATGCTCAGTTATGCTTTTCATTACTTAATATTTGGTGCCTGGTAATATGCTCATTTTAAAAGGGTCTGTTGAAAATCCCTGTGATTTTATTTGTGTATATCCACATTGGCCAATTTTTTAAAATTTGGTGCCTATGTTTGTTTCTAAATATATATCTAAACCCTGTCTTTATTGTGGATTATTTCTTCTTTATTGTAGTACTACTACTGTTTTACTAACTGTAGTATTTCTGTATGGGGCAGACCATTTTCTCATGTTTCAGAGCTTATTTTAGCTGCTTTACAGAAACATACTTTTAAAAACCATAGGCAATGTAGCTGTGCTTTTTTTTTTTTTTAAATTCTCAATGTATATGTGATGGTCTCTTCCTGTATTTGTTAAGAATGTTTCTTATTCTTGTCTTCATAATACAATTCAGTTCTCTGTCACTGAGACACTACTTTTTCTCTTTTCAGTACTATTACTCAGTGCGAATATTTGCTGGTCAAGACCCATCTTCTGTCTGGGTTGGCTGGGTAACACCTGACTACCACTTCTACCGTGAAAATTTTGACCTAAACAAAAATAGCACAGTGACCGTTACTTTAGGTGATGAAAGAGGCAGGGTTCATGAAAGGTAGGGGACTTGCATACCACTTATTAAAGAATTTTTTTTAATTACCTATTGTTGGAATGGAATTTTACTTTGGTTTCATTCATCTTTGTGGATAATAAAGTAGTAATGGACTGTGTTCTAATGCTCATTTAAATTCTAAGTATTAGGTGGAACTAGTCACTAAATCATATATTTGTTAATTAACAAATTTTACGTGGTGCTGTTAAAATCCGAGAGGGGGACATTCTGTTTCAACTAACAGTTTGCCCAGCTCTCCTCCGTTCATTGTTATACCTATACAGGTGAACTCATGCTTTCCAAATCAGTCATGTCACAGTTGAGTGGCATTCAGAAAAGTAAGAAATTCATTCATGCTTTTGAAATCTGTAAAGAACACTAGCAAGGGCCTTTTCAATCTGAACCATGTCCAAGTGAATATTGATTCATTGGTATGGGTGTGAGTAAAGCCACCAGGACAAGTGAGAAATGGCTTTGCAGTATAAGTTTGTGTTCATTTGACAAATGGTCAGTACAAACACTGATCAGTAAAACAAAGTTCCTTTATATTTTAAGATGCTCTTTGTTCATTATCACAACAAAACAGTAAAAAATCTGACGTCTCCCTCAGAATTTCTAGTTATTAGGTTAAAAAAAATTGTTTAATGTACATCTTAACCTGTATATTTAATCAGTCACAATCCAGCAAATTATTAGTTTTCATTGTTCTTGATATTTTTCTTTCAGTGTGAAGCGCAGTAACTGCTACATGGTTTGGGGTGGAGACACATTTGCTAATTCCCAGAGATCAACTCGCAGTAATGTTGATTTAGAAATTGGATGCCTTGTTGACCTGAGTACTGGAATGTTGTCATTCACAGCCAATGGAAAAGACCTTGGCACTTGTTATCAGGTATTAGCAGCTTTTCAGAAAACTAGCTATCAAGTTAGCTGCTTTAACAAAGATTATAAAGATTGTTTCTTTCTTCGCCAGACGTCTAACTTTCCTGTGACAACAGTACATATTTCTGATATCATGATCTTTCTAAATGTGTGTTGATAAAATGAAGAATCTGCTCATGTAATGCCACATTTCTCCTGTTTCCAATAATTGTTGTAAACAGAGGAAATAGTACTGATACTAACATTAGAAAAATATTGATTGGACTTTTCATCTCTCCAATATGCCAATATTTTGTTTGATACTTTTTATTTCATTAAATTTTATTTAAAAATCATTCTTTAATATGTAACATATCAAGAGAAGGAGCAGGAATGATTTAGAGTGGAGGTAGGTTTTGGCTTCAGAAATCAAATCCAGAGTTCAGGAACCTCAAAGTTTGGATCTGGATATCTGGTTTGACTCTATATTTGAATAGGGACCTATACAACTTTTCATCTTGGTTCAGGTTTTGTATGTCCCCCAGAACTGTGGACTATGGGGATCTGGTGACTGGGTTTAGTTCAGTCTCTAGTTAAGTATACTCTTAAATTTCACTTCATAAACATTTTGCTCCTTTTTTCAGCTTAGATGGTAAAACTAGACTGGTCAGTTTTATTTTTAGCTTTTATTTATGCAGTAGCTACGCAATACTGTCACATCTGAGTTTGTAGAATGGCAAGGAAATATTTAAATTAAAAAGAACCATGTTATTAAACTTTTAAAATAATGACAATATTTATTTTCTTTTTAGTATTTTGAAGACTTATTATTTTCCAAACCTATATATGGAGTGTAAATGCTGAAGTGAAAACTTTAAAAAGTATAATTTTGCTTACATTCAAATCACTTCTTCTAAATTTTTAGACAAGAAATTACTGGGTGATTAATTGTCCCTCCTCTAAACCTGGTTTTGCCACTCTGTATTTGGGACTACTTGGTTGACTTCAGTAGAATTTCTATGCAAGGATCTTTTGCAGTATCAGGCTGCTGTGACTTTTAGAAAGCACCGTGATCTCCAAACAAGCTATCCAACATTTAGTCTATCACTGAAATGGCCATGTTTCAGATCTAGATGTTTATTTCAATAAAAACAATGTTCAGTGAAATATTGCACCAGCAGTCCACTTCACTTTCTTCTGCAAAAGGAGCCTAACAAGACTGAACTATTACAAATTATATTAGTTAATTGGAAAAAAAGTAATTCCTTATTTAGTAAGCAGGGCCGGCTCTAGCAATTTCGCCGCCCCAAGCACGGCGGCACACTGCGGGGAGCACTCTGCCGCTCGTCGGTCCTGCCGCTCGTCGGTGCCTGCGGGAGGTCCACCGGAGCCGCCTGCCGCCCTTCCGGCAACCGGCAGAGTGCCCCCCGCGGCATGCCGCCCCAAGCACACGCTTGGAGCGCTGGTGCCTGGAGCCGGCCCTGTTAGTAAGTCATTTTCATAATATACTAAAAAAGCTGTCACTAGCAATACAGATAATAGCATACAGAACCTTCTGAAAAAAGGATATAAAATACTAATATGAATCTATCTCTGGCTGGCAGTGAACAAAAATTGTTGCTATTTGGTAGCTGTTTGGATGCGTATATGAAAAGAGCTGGTGGGTCTCACTCTGCTTCCAGCTTGGACAAGTATCTATATATAATAAAATCCATCATCAAAATTGCTTCTAACTCACACCTCTTTTTGATAGCCTTAGAAGAGAAGGCAGTGAATGAATCGGCTTGAATGTTTATTTCTCAACCCCTGTGGGGGGGTAGGCTTGTTTGGAAGCTTGCAGTGCTCTTGCCCATTTTGTTTACCTGCTCTCTGTATAACTTAGAACACTGCTTTTTCCAGTGTTGCCAATTTGTCTATCATTTTTCTGGACACGCCCCCCCTTCACTTAAAAAGAATTAAGATAAATTAAACAATAAAAACTAAACTATTAAAGGAATCAGAGGCACAAGTTGAGTAAGAGGCTTTACTGGGCCACTAAATGCAATAGACTGAGGAGTGTGGCTTGACTGAAGCATCATTTCTAACTGTTTCTCTATTTTGTGGGTATTTTGTTACCCCCTTTTATTATTTTGGAGTGTTCACATTGATGCAATACCAATTTTTATTCCAGGTTTTAATTAGTTGTAAAACCTGCCAGTAGCAAAATAGCTAACGGGCAAGCTGAATAAATGGAGGTGGATGCTTTGTGGTCGGCCAAGGGACTAGGCACTGAACAGGTTCTTTCCAGCTATTGGGAACTGTAACACAATATTTTGGTTGACTTAAGGAGAACAGTTCCACATTGTTTTCCATTATGTACATTTCATATGATTTACTATAAACAACACTGAGGGTGTGTGAAATGGAGATGGTTCTAAACATGTAGGGGAAACTAGTGAGGAGAGTTTGCACGGCCAGGTCTATACTAGGTCCATATGAAACAATATCTACATTTCAAGAGATATAGGTGGATAACATTAAAGATGTTCCACTTAGAAAGTACCCACATAGAATTTGATGCTTTTTAGATAGGAATGAGATCAGTTGAAAAAATTGTATTTGTCCCTGTATTAGAACAGGCTACTTTGTATGTGTAACACTAAGGCTTACTGGCTGGTGCTTGACAATGTTGCCCTCTAGAGAACATAGCCTACATAAGACAAAAGCTGTATGCAGACAACTTTTTTTTATAAGGGGAGCTGGTATTGACCTCTATATTTTATTTTCTATTATATACAATTCTTGCAATCCCTTTTTGAGAACCTTACACTTCCATTGTTTGCAGCAGGCCTTTGAAATTTGCAGGAAAAAAACCCTGCCATTTTCTTGTCCCATTATTATTTTTTTCAAATTTGGATGAGTTATAAGGTGTTGAAAACCACCATAAATCATTTCTGGCTTTCATTGTTATTGCTTAATTTTGACAGTGTGCCAAAAACTCTGAATAGTCCAAGGCCTGGTTGCTGCTGTAGCAGCAGCATATACTGCACTGGGAATCTCCCAGAGCAGAGGCAGCCCATCTGCCTCTTTCGACACCCTCCACCCAGCAATTCCCAAAAGGTTACACTTGGCCCCAAGGCCTGTCCCTCCATCTGTGGTGTTTCACGGGGCATGAACAACAATTATTTTATTATTTAAATTATATTTATTAATTAAATTAAATTAAAATAATTAATTTATTACACCATAGCTTAGCCTATTTGTTTGCCAAAAAAATTATCAATGTTTCTAACACCGAGTGGCTCCACCAGATTTACCAATTTTTAAGCCATAGTGTAGAGGTGGTTTTCTACCTGTCACAGCTATTTTCAGCACTCTGTCAATAAGATTTGCTTGTAGTATGGTTAGGTACTGAGAGTAGTTGCCAGAGCCAGAGAGCCATGTGCACTAGAGTTTCTGTTGCAATGGAGCTCAAGCAGTTTTGGCAACCTTTTTTTTTTTTAAATAGAAAAACAAACCAAAAAAACCACACCCTTGAGTAGACAAAAAAAAAAAGTATGTGTTAAGTAAAATTATCCTGAACTCTTTAAACTATATTTAAATTAAATGCTGTGTGCTACTTTCTTTGAAAACTATTGCAGTGTGATCCCTGATTTTTATGGCCAGTTTTAGATCAATGTAACAGCTGCTGAATAAAGAAGTGGAATTTATTGTTCTCATAAGAACAATTAGCTCTGTTATTTTTTGTAGCATTCCTTGTTTGTTAGATGCAAGGATAGTTCATTTAGGTGTTTTCTTAATTTTGCAAAGAACTCCCGGGGAAATGTGATAACTTATCAGGGGCGGCTCTAGACATTTTGCTGCCCCCAGCATGCCTGTGGGAGGTCCCGCGGCTCCGGTCCACCGGACCCTCCGCAGGCACGCCTGCGGGAGGTCCAATGGAGCCGCCTGCCGCCCTGCCGGCAACCGGCAGAGCGCCCCCCGTGGCATGCCGCCCCAAGCACGCGCTTGGCGTGCTGGGGCCTGTAGCCGCCCCTGGTGATAACGTTAGGGTTGTTATTCCTGATGTGGCAGCTTTCAAAACGATGCTTCTGTTATATGCAAGCCATTAAAACTCAGGGTCTTTGTACTAAATTTAAAACAGAATATCATGAAAGGACTTCTCTCTTTTTTTCAAGTCTTCTTTTCCTAGAAAACACTTTTGAACATATTGAGTGGTTTTCAGATTTTTTTTGTTTGTTTTGTTAATGAATGTGACAAAAACTGGTCTACTAAAAAACAGAGTGTGGCCCTTCCTATAGAGGTTTATTTTCTGTGAAAATACTTAGACAATAAAGAGTTAAAAATCTGCACATGAATCATGTCTCAATAACTTTTAAACTGTGTATTTCAAATTGTTTAATTCTTTACTCTAATTTTCAAAATAATAATGAAAATAACTGTATTTGGCCTTTATCTTTCTTTCTTAAACACTTCTGGATGAAAGTCATAAAATATAAATGAGAATTTTTTCAGTCACCTCATCTGAACAAGTTTCTGATATTTCAACCAGATGAACAAGACTATGAGATAATTGTTATTCTAATGTTGTAACCATTTCCATTTTTCAATTTTCTCAAGTTGAGCAGAGGACCAATATTTGTATGCTGGATCTTCATTTACAAAGGCCCAGTGACCAAAATAATGTGTGGCTCTAGACCTATTTATTATATACTGTCATAAAGTTCAGAAACCTTTTTCTATATTTTATATAATAAGGAGGAAATGAAAAATAATATATATTAATAGAAGCATTTATAATTAATTGTCATACCAATATCAAATCATAGCGAAGAGAAAAGGGATCTTTAATATAGATTTATGAAGGTAGTTTATTTTATTTGAGGCTAGTAACAATGTCCTGACCTTCACACAAGATTAGAAAATAAAAAGTAAATCATTATAACAGAGAGAGAAAGAGAAAGTATCTATCTATCTATCTGGTCAACCAATCTACTAGCAAGTAGCAAAGAATTTTACCATCTTTAGTCAATTTCCAAAAGAATGTCTAGGATATGTTCAGTATTTTTCCAATTTTGTTGTATTAAAATGTTGCTTTCCAATCTATGATGCCTTGTTTTCCTGCTTCTTAGGGAAAGACTGCATAAATCACAGGCTGTATAACCATTGCACATTGTGCTTTTTTTCAAGGGCTAAAAATGCATATATGTTATATCTAGCCCAATGCTGAGAGTGTATTTCCCTTAAAATACATTAGCTTAGGAAGTGTTGGATACCTACAGTTTATGGTTGTGATAGCATGATCATTTAAGGCATCTTGTGGTTTTTCTAGAGAATAAAATTGATTGTCTGAGTGACCTACAGAACTTGCAATGCACAATTCTGCAGCTTTCAGCAGTTTGCCACACTTTTTAGCTTGTGACACTTTACAATGATACACAGCGTATCTAGTACACTAACTGCACATACATGCCATGTGTAGTATACATGCATATTATATGAAATCTTCAGTGATGTGGTATAAATGTTTTTTTTTACTCATTAGTGAATTAATTAGAAGGACATACCAAATGAAATACCATAAAACTATATCCCATTCCACATGGTCATGTGTTTTTCCGCTTACTTTACAGAAAAATACTTGAGAAAATTTTTAGAGGGGTCTTAAAAATAAATTGGTACTTTTTCCTGTGTATAAAGTACTAGGAATCTAAATATAGAGATGGAAGAAAAGAAAAATTTTAAGTAATAAAAAAATTTCTACACAAGTTTCTCTGTAAATTACGATGTCACAGTTTTAAGGTGTGATACGTTGTGACCAGTCAGGGCTAGGCACAAATGCTATATCTAATTGGAAATAGTTAATTCCAAGTTCTCCAAAAATTATAATAGCTTTTATGCCTTTGGTATTTGTATGAGAAATTGCTAACTCACTATAGATAATCCTAATATGAAACAGAACTTTACATTACCCTGGCTAAATGATACATTTCCCCTCATTTCTTCCCCCTTACAAAATGATGGCATTGAAATTTAGTTCATATCAAATTAGAGTTTACCTAGCATAAAGGGGCCAGAGTAGGCATAAGGGCGCTCTAAAATCCCTGTATCTTGCCAGGGGAAGATTCCTCTGGCACAAGAAGCTGCTTTCAAAGGATTCTATCACAAGTCTTGGTATAGGGCAAGTGCTGCGGTGGGAGAGGCATGTTGGGGTCAGGGCCTCAGCACACAGTGCTGCAAAGATACTGGATAATGCTGTTGCCCATAGTGTTGGTCTTAACTTAGATAGGCCTCCAGGGCAGTCTAAAATACATTGGGGGTGACTCTGGCCCTCAAAGCTGTCTAGAATTGAGTTAAAGCCATTTTAGCCAGCTCTCCTGCACAGAATTTCACCCCCAATTCCTCTTTTTTCTAACAAAAAAGCCTAAATTCAAATAATTTTACCTAATTTTGATTTCAAAGCTCCTTCCCAGATTGAGAACCCATATACTAATAGATATTTCCTTTGTTTGCAATAACCTCTTCTGCTCGAGCTGCAGTTTATCATAGAATAGCTGAGACATTACATATGACTTTATAGTACACACGATGCATATATACCTTGATCCTGCAAGCATTTTACCTACATGCTTACCTTTAAATTCATGAACGGTCCCCTTGACTTTGATGAGGGACACTCACATGCTTAACATTAAATATGTGCATAAGTGTTTGAAGGATTGGGGTACACTGTACAGTACAGTATAGGGCAAACTATAGTTTGGTCTCTGATGGGCAATGGTATCCCTTGTGCACAATTATTTAATAAACATGTAGAAGTTGCAGTATAGTGTATATAGTGACATAAACTGGTAAGTGATTCTTGATGCCTTTTTAATTGTGATAAATCTATTTTTTCAGGTTGAACCAACCACAAAATTATTTCCAGCAGTTTTTATACAACCTACGAGCACAAATTTGTTTCATTTTGAACTTGGTAAATTAAAGGTATTGTTAATTGTTTTCTATCAATAAATGTTGCTATTTTAAACCTGGTAACTCTCACAGAAAAGCCTGGTAGTGAGATCCTTGTATTGTTAAAACTTAATTACTTTTACAAAACACGTAAATTTGCTATTATACAAGGGCAAATTATAATAATCAAAATAGTCCAGTGAGCCTAATTTCAGTATGGGACAAATTGGTAGAAACTATAGTAAAGAACAGAATTCTCAGACACACATATAAACACGGTTGGTTGGGGAAGAGTCAACATGGCTTCTGTAAAGGAAACTCATGCCTCAACAATCTCTTAAAATTCTTTGAGGATGTGCATAAGGGTGATCCAGTGAGTATAGTGTACTTGGATTTTAGAAAGCCTTTGATGAGGTCCCTCACCAAAGGTTCTTAAGGAAACTAAATAGCCATGGGTTAATGAGGGAAGGTCCTCTCATGGATCAGTAGCACATCAGTAGCTAAAAGACAGGAAACAAAGGGTTGGAATAATCGGTCAGTTTTCACAGTGGAAAGAGGTGAACAGCAGGGTCCCCCAGGGATCTATACTGGGATCTGTGCTGTTCCGTATATTCATTAATGATCTGGAAAATGGGGTGAACAGCGAAGTGGCAAAGCTTGTAGATGATACAAAATTATTCAAGCTAGTTAAGTCCAAACCAGGAGTTAGAATTATTAAAAAAAAAAAAAAAAGGGTGACTGGGCAACAAAATGGCAGATGAAATTCAACATTAATAAGTGCAAAGTAATGCATATTGGAAAAAAATAATCCCAACTATACAGATATAACAATGGATTCTAAATTAGCTGCAGCCACCCAAGAAAGAGATCTCTGAGTCACTGCAGATTGTTCCCTGAAATCTTCTGTATAATGCGCAGCAGTGGTCCAAAAGGCTAACTACTGTTATACAGAAGCCACATATTTAAGAGTGTGTGTTTGTGTATGTTAAACTATTACACATGGTAATATTTGTGCCATAAGAGGTTGGTAAACAATTTAAAATATTTTCTTTTTAATTTTCCAATGTATTTATTGCAGAACACCATGCCTTTATCAGCAGCAGTCTTTAAAAGTGAAGAGAGAAATCCCATTCCTCAGTGCCCCCCACGCCTTGATGTGCAAACAATTACACCTGTTCTCTGGAGCAGAATGCCTAACAGCTTTCTGAAGGTAGAAACTGAGCGTATCAGTGAACGCCATGGTTGGGTAGTGCAGTGTCTGGAGCCACTGCAAATGATGGCACTTCATATTCCAGAGGAGAACAGGTACATTTGGAGAGAACTACAGTGGTTTTCTTGTGAAGGAAATATGTAGGGGTAGCTGACTGAGGTCCCTCTTTCAGAGGAGTGTTCTCTATGCCTAGGAGTACAGTCAGGCTGTAGTCTGAATTACGTTGACAGTCATTTAGAATTTCTATCTCATTTACTGTAACTAAAATCCATTATATATGTGATTCAAATAGATATTAAAAGCTGAATCATTTTGATGCCACTTGATCACTTTACTGTAGGTAAGATAAAATCCTTTACAGCCATTAAGAGAATATCTGATTTTGTTTCATTAAAAGATAAAGATAGACCTTTTAAAATAGTTTGGATTGAATCTTCACCCAGTTCAAAACACAAATATAAATTACATGCAAATGCTGTAATTCTGCTTCTTTGTGTTATTTTAAAAGTTTTTAATATTTTCCCATAATCTACTTCAGTTTTACAGTCATTAAACTACATATTCTCAATTGAAATAATATTTTAGAAAGCTAAACTCCCTCTAAATTGTACTGGATGTTCAATTTTATCTTCAGAGTTACAATAATGTAGTTTTGGCTGTTTTATTTGATATTCTAATATGCATAACTTGAGCCCATTATAAAGATATCAAACAACAAAAGTGAAAAGATATGGAAGGAAGCCTGTGCAAAAATGTAGTTTTTTAACCATATTTCTGCTTTTGGTAGGTCAATTTTAGTGAAATTTGGTTCAAGAAAAAGAGCTAAACGTAGTGTACTTTATCAAAAAATACTACAGTATTCTTCAGGAAGGCTCCAAAACCACTGTATCTTATAATGATGTTACTGAAGTGTTTTGGACCTTTAAGTAAAATATTGTCTTTTGAAAATTAATATTGAATGGATACTCAGGTGCTCTGGAAGCTTCTCCATATAATATACGTACCTGCCATATCCCTTTTATTTCAGTATCTGTCCTCTCCTTACTAGGGACTTCTAATTGTTACTATGACCAGTAAATTGTCACTTGCTGGTTAGGTGATGTGGACATAGCGATTATTAGGTACTAAAGTGAATATGTGTGGTCTAAAGCAGAACTGATCAAAACCTTATCCTTTAACTCATTATACCATTATCCCTATTTCCCCCCCCCAGTCTGTTTGTGGATGTATTTAATAAAATAAAGCTCATGTATGATGTTTACTGTCATGTTTCTTTGTATTCCATAACAGGTGTGTTGATATATTGGAGCTATGTGAACAAGAGGATTTGCTGCAATTCCACTACCACACTTTAAAACTCTATAGCTCAGTTTGTGCACTGGGTAATAATAGAGTTGCTTATGCACTTTGTAGCCATGTGGACCTATCTCAGTTATTTTACACAATAGATAATCAGTATTTACCTGGACTCTTACGCGCCGGATTCTATGATCTACTTATCAGTATTCATTTGGAACGTGCCAAAGAAGCCAAGCTTATGATGAACAATGAATTTATCATTCCAATTACAGATGAAACTAGAAAAATTGAATTGTATCCTGATGAATCAAAGAGACATGGGTTACCAGGAGTTGGGCTTAGCACTTGTTTGAAACCAGGTTTTAATTTTTCTACTCCTTGTTTCATTTCGGCCAGTGAAGAACATCAGAAGCCCAGTCCAGAGATACCACTTGAGATACTCAAAACCAAGGCCATAAGCATGCTGACAGAGGCAGTACACTATAGTGGTGTTCATATCAGAGACCCTGTTGGAGGGAAAGTTGAATTCCAGTTTGTTCCTGTTCTTAAACTTATAGGAACTTTACTTGTAATGGGGGTTTTTGGTGATGATGATGTGAAGCAGATTTTACTCCTTATTGATCCCAATGTGTTTGGAGACCACAAGGAAGAAACAGAAGAGAAAACAGAGAAGGAGGAAGTTACACAGATTGAAGAAAAAGCTGTGGAAGCTGGGGAAGAGGCATTAAAGGAAACTAAACTGCCAATGAAAGGCTTACTGCAGACAAGATTACCTGAATCTGTTAAACTCCAGGTGACCATTTTAAAGTAAACATATATCTAATGTAATATTGATGAAACAAGGATAGGGTATGTTGCCTAATGTTTGCAGCCAGTAACCTGGAATTCAGAACTTCCAGGTTCTAGCCCTGGCTCCATCATTGACTTATGTGACCTTGAGCAAATCACTTAATCTATTTGTATCTCTGCTTCTCTGTAGGCAAAATGGGTCTAATGGTCACATGCAAGGTACTTAACATGCACGTTATGGGAGAGAAGAAACATTTATAAAGCACTTTGACAGCATCCAATGAAAGGCAGTGTATAATGCAAAATATTGTTATAGATCATAATAATACAATATCTGTATATATTTATTATTTATTATTACTTGTTAAAAATCAGAGTTAGTGGAAAAAATAAATAAATTTATTATTCTCATTTTTATTGCCTGGCAAATAGAAGAGCCGTTCAGATTAGTGTGCAGTGTCCATTGTTGTTCTTTCATTTTAGAGTTTATGGTTTAGATTCTCAATTAAGATATTTAACTCTCTATTTTTTTCATGTTAGATGTGTGAGCTACTCAATTATTTCTGTGACTGTGAGCTGCGACACAGGGTGGAAGCTATTGTATCATTTGCAGACAATTATGTGTCAAAGCTGCAATATAATCAGAAATATAGGTACAATGAACTCATGCAAGCGTTAAACATGTCTGCTGCTTTGACTGCCAAGAAGACAAAGGAGTTTCGCTCTCCCCCTCAAGAACAGGTAAAATAAAGGACAGGAGGGTTTTTTAAAGTGTGATAAGTGTGGAAAGGAAGAGGTAGAACTGTCTAATTCCTAAACTAGAATTTTGACTGTAGGAGAGGTGGAACATCATATTAAATGGTTTATTAGGTTGCCACAAGATGTTGCAAGACAAAATTTTCAAACCTGAGTTCCCGAATTTAGGATCCTATATCCATACTTAAAGTCTGCCTAATTTTTTAAAGGTGGTGAAGTTAAGAGGGACTACAGGCAGTCAACATTTTTGAAAATCAGGCCACTTTTATAGAAGTGACTAAATTTGTATCTAAGAACTTAACTTTCACACATACATTTGAAAATATTGACCTTAGACCCCTGAATGTAGCTGTGTGAACCTGCCAGTTTTTGCTTTGCAAGTACAATTGGTATGCATGAAAATGGACTTATCTTATAACCAACTGACTTTTCCATTTCTAAAAGTAGTTCTTCAGTTTTTGGGTAGGGGTGGAGAATTCAAGGAGAGAGAGAAAAATATTCTGATTTGTTGGAAACCTGTGAAACACCAGAGTCAATTAATTTACCTGTAACTTGCTTCATAATTTTTGTGTGTACTGCATTAGAGATGTATGCAAAAAGTAGCAGGCATCAGGTTTGTTATTGAGATACTTTTTTGATAGTTTGGTTTGTCTGTTTTACTTATGTGGGGCTTTGGGAATGTTTGTTTACTTTTTCAAGACAATTGGCTAATGTCTCCTCTAAAAGTTTTCTTTACTGTTGAGAATCTCTTTATATGAATCATAATGTGGGCTGTTGATTAATCGCAGTTAAATCATGTGATTAACTTTAAAAAAATTAATCACAATTAAAAAATGAATTGCAATTAATCGTGCTGTTCAACAATAGAAATACCAGCTGAAATTTATTAAATATTTTTTGATTTTTTTTACATTTTAAAATATATTTATATCAATTACAACACAGAATACCAAGTGTATAGTGCTCACTTTATACTATTTTTTATTACAAATATATGCACTGTAAAAATGACAAACAAAAGTAGTATTTTTCAATCACCTCATACAAGTACTGTAGTGCAATCTCTTTATCGTGAAAGTGCAACTTACAAATTTAGATTTTCTTTGTTACATAACTGCACTTCATAACAAAACAATATAAACTTTAGAGCCTACAAGTCCACTCAGTCCTACTTGTGCAGCCAATTGCTAAGAGGAACAAGTTTGTTTACATTTATAGGAGCTAATGCCTCCCGCTTCTTATTTACAATGTCACCTGAAAGTGAAAACAGGTGTTCGCATGGCACTTTTGTAGCCAGCAATGCAAGGTATTTATTTGCCAGATATGCTAAATATTCATATGCCTCTTCATGCTTCGACCACCATTCCAGAGGATAAACTTCCATGCTGATGATGCTTGTTTAAAAAAAAAAAAAGTGTTAATGAAATTTGGACGAGAATTGTATGTCTCCTACTCCATGGTTTTACTTGCATTCTGCCATGTATTTTGTGTTATGGTAATCTCGGATAACGACCCAGCATATGTTGTTTGATTTAAGAACACTTTCACTGCAGATTTGACAAAACGCAAAGAAGGTTCCAATATCAGATTTCTAAAGATAGCTACAGCACTCGACCCAAGGTTTAAGAATCTGAAGTGCTTTCCAAAATCTGAGAGGGATGAGGTGTGGAGCATGCTTTCAGATGTCTTAAAAGAACAACACTCTGATGCAGAAACTACAGAACTCAAACCACCAAAAAAGAAAATCAACCTTCTGCTGGTGGCCTGACTCAGATGATGAAAATTAACATGCATCGGTTCGCACTCTTTGGATCGTTATTGAGCAGAATCAGTCATCAGCATGGACACATCTTCTGGAATGGTGGTTGAAGCATGAAGGGACATGTGAATCTTTAGTTCATCTGATATGTAAATATCTTGTGATGCTGGCTACAACAATGCCATGCAAATGCCTGTTCTCACTTTCAGGTGATGTTGTAAACAAGAAGCGGGCAGCATTATCTCCTGCAAATGTAAACAAAATTGTTTGCATGACCAATTGGCTGAACAAGAAGTAGGACTGAGTGGACTGTAGACCTTAAAGTTTTACGTTTTTATTTTTGAATGCAGTTGTTTTTTTTACATAATTCTACATTTGTAAATTCAACTTTCATGATAGAGATTGCACTACAGTATTTGTATTAGGTGAATTGATAAATACAATTTCTTTTGTTTTTACAGTGCAAATATTTGTAATAAAAATAAATATAAAGTGAGCACTGTACACTTTGTATCTGTGTTGTAATTGAAATCAATATAATTGAAAATGTAGAAAACATCCAAAAACATTTAAATAAATGGTATTCTATTATTGTTTAACAGTGCAATGAAGCATGATTAATTTAATTAGTCTCTTGACAACCCTAATCATAATTAAAATCATTAAGCCACTATTGCTTAAATATTGCCATAAGGACATATTTACTTTTGCCAAAAGCATGTTTTATGTTAGTTCTTTTGAGAAACAAGTGTAAATAAGTAACAGTAAAGTAGGCCTGTATTACTGTATTCTCTGTAGGCCCCTGTGCAGTCCTAAATATTTGGGTTTATTTTTGTCTTAAAAGATTAATATGTTGCTAAATTTTCAACTGAGAGAGGATTGTCCCTGTCCAGAGGAGATTCGGGATGAGCTATATGAGTTTCACGATGATCTTCTAATTCACTGTGGTGAGAGGCTAATTATTTTTTTCACTGATTGAACATTATACGTTTTAGTTCTGATTCTTTTCCATGGCAAGCAAGATCTTGAAGAGATAAATTACTTATTTTAGTTATGTTATGTATTGGATGACTGTTCCTGGAGTTTCTAAGTTCCAAAAGTATCTAAAGTGTGCATCATGGTTTATTTCCATTGTAATGTTTTAGTTGAATTGAACATTTTTATTATGTATTATTTAAATTTTCAGCCTTATCTAGCCCTGGTGTTAGAAAAAGGAGGAGGGAGATGACGGTGATTAATTAAATTTAAATAACAAAAAAATCACCAGGGAAGTAGTTCTGGGTACCCTAAAAATTAATTAGACTTACAGCTGTAAGTGGAGACTGACCTGCTAGACATAATTATATATTACATGGGGGATGGGGGGGACATACCTTTTTTGTTTGTTTTGCTTCATAAGTTAGGAAATGTCAGAATTAAAGTTGCCTGTGCAACCTTAATTTGCCCCCCTTGTGTGCATGTGTTATGATATATTCTTTAGTTACATGAGCATACACTATTGTTTCCACAGGACTCTTGCTTTAGTTCACAGAATGGACCTGCTCTCAGAATGGATCAGGGTTGTGTAGTGAAGGTTCTGCTTCACTTGTTGGACACCTGCTTCATTTGTTGCATAAGTTGTATTGTGGGTACCGGGAAGTGGTTGGCCTAAGCCCGCCCATATCTAAAGTCCCTCCCACTTAACCCAGAGGGAGGTACCAGTGGACCTGGGCCACAACTGAATGGTGGAGACAACAAATTTAAAAACAAGGATGGGAGTGAAGTTCATCAGGCAAAAATCAAAGAATCTGAAGGGGGCACTAAGCAGAGAACTCCAACAGCGCCCACTGCTCCTCAAAGGCTATGAGGAGGCAGTAGACACCAGCCAGAGGAACTCTGTTTGGAGGCATGATCAAACAAGGGATTGAATGTAGGCCTCATAGTTGCAGAGCACCCTACTTCTAGCTTCCTCCACCTGGTGTGATGGCCGTATTGGCCAGTGGTGGAAGGAGGTCTTGTGGGGCCACAGATGGGATGTGCAAAAATCAGAAGGTGCAGGGAGAAGTGCAGCTAGAACCTCAGTGAGAGGTTCTGCAAGTGTTGAAAGAGGCAACAGGTGGTTGGTGGCACCAGGTCCTGCCACTTGGTGTCAGGGCAAGACACAAGGGCGAGGAAGTGAATTGTATGAAGCACAAGTGCATACAGATGTTTTCCTGGGCATGGTTCGGAGAAGGACTGGCTGGATGTTGTTCAGCTGACGTAGGTTGTGTGTCAGGGAGGCCAGGGTGGCTCACAGGGCAGGGGACTGAAGTCAAGTTCTGGAGGGCCAGGAGTGAGAGTTGGCTGGGGAGCTGTTTCCCAAAGGACCTGCTCAAGGAAGACAAGAGAAGGAGGAGGCGGCAAGGCTGCCGTCACCTCCTGGACCACATGACATGAATAACCCCATGCGCTGGCTGAGCATCATGGGCATCCACCCAGTCCCTCCAATCATAGTCCAAGAGGACTCCAATTCTGGTGGTGCAAGCCAGGACCAACCTCTGGCACAGAAAGGGGGACTCCACCACCTGCACACTAAGGCTATGTCTGCACTGCAATTAAACACCCATGGCTGGCCAGCTGACTCAGGCTCACAGGGTTTGGGCTTAATTGCGGTGTGGATGGATATTCAGGCTCAGGCTGGAGCCTGAGCTCTGGGACCCTCCCCACTTGCGGAGTCCCAGGGCTCAGGCTGGAGCCCAAGCCTGAACATCTACATGGCAATTAAGCAGCCCAGCAAACCTGAGTCCTGTGAGCGTGAGGCAGCTGGCAAGGTCCAGCCACAGGTTTTTAAATGTAGTGCACACATACTCTACAGTGTGGATTATGTAGCAGCAGTTCCGCTAGGAGATTGGAAGGTGTGTAATGAATGAGGCAGGGGATTGTAGGAAGAGAAAGGATGATCTCATGGTTAAATCAGTTGAATGATTTTCTGGAGGAGAGGAAGCTATCTCTGTGTGATGCTAGGCAAGTCATTTATACCAAACTTTTCACAAGTGATAATCATTTGTGCTCCTGATTTTCTGATTAGGGACCCTGGGATGTAATTTACAAAAAAGCTTAGCACTCACATATGCAACTGAAGTCAGTGGGAGCAGTGCTTTGAACATAGTAAGTGATATGAAATCTAAGTACTCTCAGAATGCTAAGTAGAAAAAAATAGTATATGACAATGTAATTGAGGAAAGTATAATGCATACACAGAAATGAGTTGAATGAAGGTTACACAGGCAACTTTACTTCTGGCATTTCTTAAGTTTTGAGTGCTTGACTTTGCAACCTTAAAAGTTGTTCTTTTCACATAGCTGTTTGTGTGTAATTTCCTAGGTTTTTTAAAAAACAAACTGAAAAATCAGAAATTCCATCATGTGATATCTTATTGACACCTACATGTTTCTTCTGCAGAGTTGGAAACCTAAGAGTTGAAACGTCACAGAACTCTGCCATTTAAGTTAATGGGGTAACTGATAGAAGTAGTAGGTTGTAATCTTCTTTGCAGATCAACATTAGAGGGAGATAGGGCACTGGCAGTGTGTTTCAGAGAGATCTGGTGAGACTCAGGAATCTTGGGTTTCATTCCAGGCTCTGGAGGGGAGTAGATCTAATGAATGCAGACCCTGCTGCCTCTTTCCCCCCAAGATTTGACTCCTTCTGCACTACATATCATCCAATTTATCCTTGCCCCAGGCCTGTCTTTCCCCTACTCTCATCTTGTTCCAGTCCCACTCTTTTTACCTACCCAGTTCCAGTCTCCAATGCTCAGGCTTTTTATACTAACCACAGTCTCCTTGCCAAGCAAGCCTAGTCTCCACCTCCAAGTTCTCTTACTCCCTCTTTCCCCCTCCCCACATCCAATCCCAGTCTCTTTGCCCAGCTAATCCTAGTTACTTTCTCCCAGCTCCTCATCCAGTCTGTCTTCCCCTCCCCACACTGACTCCCAGTCCTAGTGTCTCTCCTCAGGCTTCTCATCCAGTCCAGTCTTATCCATCCCCTTCCTTACTCTTTGCTGCAGTCTACTCCCCTCTCTGGATCCTTGTCTCTTTGCGCAGCCAGTCCAAGTTCTCCCCCGACACCTCAGCTCCTAATATGATCTCAGAGTCCCGCTCCTCTCTCCAGCCAACTGACCCCTAAATCCCCTTCTCTGTTTCCCTCATGATCTCTCAGTCCCATTCCCCTTCCCTGCACCCTGGATTCCAGTCTCAGCTTTCCCTCCCTCCAGATTGCAGCTTCCTTGCCCAGCGAGTCCCAGTTTCTGTCCTCACTTCCAGTCCCACTCTTACCAGATTCCTTGTCCTAATCTATTCCTCCCCGCCCTGTCTGGATTTCGTCTCCTCTGCATTTGAATCAAACAGCTTTCTCCTCCACACTGCCTGGTTGCCAGTTGGAGAGAGAGGCTCCCTGCTCTCCGTTCAAGTGCCCGGCTCCACCGCAGCATGAAACAACTGGTAGCATCACTTATAGGGAAAGACCACTTTTACCCCTCCATCCCTGCTCTGGAGGGAACATATCAGTTGCTCAGTGGAGAATATGCCCGCACAGTCCTGTCAGACATAGGAGCTATAAGGGAATGGAGCATCTCTGTAACCATGGTTCAGACACAGTCTGGTCAGTGCTAGGTGCTGTGAGAGTATGTCCAGACACCCACGGCTGGTCTGTGCCAGCCAACTCAGGCTCACGGGGCTCAGGCTGCAGGGCTGTTTCATTGCTGTGTTAGACTTCCAGGATTGGGCTTGAGCCCAAGCTCTGGGATCCTCTCAGGGTCCTTTAACAAGAAACAAACTCAGCCAGCCAATAAATAAAAGCATCAAACCAACCCCTTTAAATCATCCCATCCAGAGGAATATACTGTTAAACTCCCCCTAAAACCTAGCCAAATCTTACAGGACTTTTGTATCATCATTAATTGCAGTAGAATCTTCCTAAAACAATATCTGTGTTGTTATGCAAGGGGAAACAACTACTGATGTTCCTAAGGAGTATTATATATCTGATTATTTGTAATATTTACACTATAACTGAAGTACATTTGCTGTTTTGAGGGGTACTACTATAGCTAACATTCTAGAAGTTTGCTGATTACCATATTTTTTTCTGTATGAAATTTGCTGGTTAAAAGCTATTTTCAATATTCCTAATCTACAAATTTCTTAACCGTATGCAGTACAAGTTGTGGATTTTTTTTAAGTATGTGTGTTGAACAATTTTATCTTGAAGGCATATGGTTTGTTTCTAATTAGTTTTACTATGTGTTAGGTATTCCACTTGAAGAAGAAGAGGAGATGGATGAAGACACTTCCTGGATGGGCAAACTTCGTTCACTAATATACAAAATCAAAGGCCCACCAAAAGCAGAAAAAAAAGAGCCTACAGAGGTGGAAGAGAAGTCTCCCAGTAAGTTTTTTAAAGTGTCCTCTAGTACTGCGTATTTCTCTTGCTCTGCAGAAGTTTCAGTGCTGTAACATTTTTTCTCATAAAAGTTTGTATGAATAAAAGACATTTTTTTATATAGCAGAATGAAGAAGGGAGTTGTATGTTTAAATAGTTTTCAGACAGTTAAAAAAAGCATCTGGGCTCCAAACCATGATTAAATGAGTTTTTATTAGAGATGGATCTGAATCTGTGGAATAATTCAGATCCAGAGTTGAACTTTGTGGATTCATACTTGCGTAATGGGTCAAAGCAAAACAAAAACTAAGATTGTGGGAAATCCAGATTTAGACTTGCAACTTTTTACCTTAGACCCATGTCTGCTTCAGATTTTTTCTGAAACTTACCATTTTCCACTTTATACCTTACTTACATTTAACTTTTCCACAGTGCCTATTCCCATGCACGGTGGAGAATATGCTTGCCATTGCCATGATTCCTGTGACAAAAACTTATCTCTTTCCCCTGTCTTTCACAAAAAAAAACTTTTCCACAGAGTTTTACATATTTGTGGTTTGATTCTATTCTGTGTTTCAGCCCAAAACTCACAGGCCAGGAGGAAAGGGGGCTAAGGTAGCTTTGAGACTCCTTTGTGCCATTCTTACACTAAGTTGTTCCAGCATCCACAGCATGATTAGACAGCACTCAGACCTGTCCAACTTACAGCCATCTCCCCAGGCTGCCCTATGGGCTATGGTGCTACATGGAATTTTCACATCATTGTGTGTTGCAATCCTGTCCCTGGCACCCTTCCAATCCCCAGTCCCATCCCTGGCACACCCCATGTGCCATAGCTTGCAAATGGGCCCTCAGAAGTAAGCCTTTGGCTATCTTCCTAAGTGCCTGGACCAGGAGAATCCTCCCATCATTTGAACCAGGGTTTTAAGGGCCCCTTTATGCGATTCTAGCCCTTTATGTAAGCCATTGTTTTAAAATTATTAAATGATAGGTATATAAACTTTTATAATGGAGAATAAACTCTCTTATAATTCAAATATTGTCCCATGGCTTTTCTTTTTCTTTTCCAATTTTACTGAGATTTTCACTTTTTTTATTTTTGACCATAACTTTCTCATTTTCTTTTATAAAAAGCAACCAGCACCACATAAACTTAATCATCTTTCCATTGTTCTTATATTTCACTTCATCTACAATTATTAGTGCTAAAATATGTAGTACTTTTTTTAGTATAAAGGTAAAAACAGCTCTTTTGATCTAGTAAAGTGGGGGATAAGAAAAAAATCATGAAGAAATGAATATGAGGAGAGTTTTACTATTTGAATGGATTTAGCAGGGATGGAATATCCTGAATAAGATAAGTGTTTCCACCACTCACGGCCCATTTCTGTGACAATTACTAATGAGTAATCCCAATGAAGTCAATGAATTATTCATGTGAGTGCTATGCATGATTGTATGTTTTGCTGTCTTTTGAAAATTTTCTGCTTTTTTTGTCTGAAACACCAAATATTCATCAGATACAATTATAGAATCATAGAATCATAGAATTCAAGATCAGAAGGGACCATTATGATCATCTAGTCTGACCTCCTGCAAGATGCAGGCCACATAAGCCGATCCACCCACTCCTGAACTAATTCTCTCCCTTGACTCTGCTGTTGAATGCTCCAAATCGTGATTTAGAGACTTCAAGTAGCAGATAATCCACCAGCAAGCGACCCCTGCCCCATGCTTCGGAGGAAGGCGAAAAACCTCCAGGGCCACTGCCAATCTACCCTGGAGGAAAATTCCTTCCCGACCCCAAATATGGCGATCAGCTGAACCCCGAGCATGCGGGCAAGACTCTCTAGCCAGACCCTCTGGAAAGGGCTAACAATATCCCAACATTGACCCTTTGTACTAATTACCAGTGTGGCACGTTATTGACCTATTGACTAAACCCGTTATCCTATCATACCATCCCCTCCATAAACTTATCCAGCTTAATCTTAAAGTCATGGAGGTCCTTCGTCCCCACAAATATAAGTGTCTATATATTTTTTTTCCTCGTTTGAAATTCAGGTAGTAATTTCTTGTAAGCCCTTTACATGGTATTTGGGACTATTGAAATAGGAACACTATTATCTAGGCATTTTATATCAGTTTTGCACTTCAGTACAAATTCTGTGTATAGTAAAAGCTGTGCTATCTGGCACTTTACCAACCAGAAAGCTCTTTAAACATTTCTGATCTTCCTTGAAAGTCTGGTTTATAGTCCGGTTGGCGTGGGGCCAGCAGGCTCCCTAACTGGCTCCACGTGGCTCCCTGGAAGCGGCAACATGGCCCTGTTGCTCCTAGGCGGAGGAATGGTCACCAGGGGCTCAGAGTGTGAGAGGGGCTCAGGGCTGGGGCGAGGGGGTGTGGGCTCTGGGAGGGAGTTGGGGGGGGCTCAGAGCAGAAGGTTGGGGTTCTGGAGGGGATTCAGGGTGCTGAATCCGGGCGGCGCTCACTTCGGGTGGTGGCACTCACTTCAGGTGGCTCCCTGCAAGTGACGACATCCCTGCTGCTCGTAGGTGGATGTTTGGCTAGGCAGCTCTGCGCACTGCCCCCACCCTGCCTCGCCCTCAGTGCTGGCTCTGCAGGTCCCATTGGCCAGGAACCACGTCCAATGGGAGCTGCTGGGATGACACATGGGCACAGAGGCAGTACGCAAAACCTCCTAGCTTCTGCCTCCATCTAGGAGCAGCAGGGACGTGTCGCCACTTGTGGGGAGCCGCCCAAAGTAAGCACTGCCCGGATCTGGCGCCCCAACCCCTAGTCCTGAATCCTCTCTTGCACCCAAACTCCTTCCCTCTTAGTTAACTGGAATTTTTCACTTACCGGCACCCCCCCCCCCCCATTCTCCCAACATGCCAGATAAAAAAGCTTTTACTGTATATATCTTTGGCCTGAGGTGAAAGAATGTTCCAATGTTTAATATAATAGTTCATCCTGCACCATATTCCCATAAATCTTCAGCACATGCCTTCAGAAACAGAGACCAGAGTAAAATATTGTCTTGTTATGATCAGTCTGTCTGAAAACTTTACTCTTTAGTTCATCAATCTTGTTGCCTTTTTTCATTGACCTTTCATCTTATTCAAAATATACATGGGGGAAAGAACTGCTGTAATTTATCAGAAAAATTATTTAACTTTCATGTCATACAGCAGAGTATTGTAGGTACAACCACAAGGGAAAATATGTGGAATGTATTCCCGTAACTTTGCAGTGTTGAGTTAAACTATGAAATACTCTTCTTATAAGGATGTATGCAAGTATTAACACAAGTGTTTGAAAGGTGTGCAGAGACTGAATTTAAAAGAACAAGAGACAAGGCAATATAATCCACTGAAAAAGCAGCAGAGCCAGAGGCTGGAGGAATACCTTGCACCTTAAAAAGAACAATCCCTGATGCCCAGCAGCATGCACAATGGAGCAAGGGGCTATGGAATTACAGGTGAAAGGTAGAGAATTTTTTGAGGAAGACCACTTCTACAATTTTGTTACTGTTTTTTTTTAAATTAATTGTTAGGAACTGAGAGAGGAATAGTGGAACATAAGAATGGCCATACTGGGTCAGACCAAATGTCCATCTAGCCCAGTATCTTGTCTAACGACAGTGGCCAGTGCCAGATGCCACAGAGGGAATGAACAAAACAGGTAATCATCTCCTTGAGGATATCCAGCTATAAATGGAGGCCCAGATATCTTCCCCCAAATCCTCCTTCTACCCCTTATTTTTCTATTGCAGAGAAGAACAACACCATCATCTCTGTCACTGACACCATAATTTTGACTATATTTTTGACTCGTCCATCCCTTTTGAGCCTCACACCCAGGTCATGTTTAACTCTTGCCACTTGTTTCAGTGCAACGCTACCAAGAGCCAACTTCTCCTTTCTGCCCACACTGCCCAAGTTCTTGTCCAAGCCCTACTCACCCCACACCTCATCAACTGTAATCTCTTCCTCTCTACCCTCAGTGCTTGTACCATTTCTTCCCATTAAGTCCATTCAAAATGTTGTTGCTAAAATAATCTTACTGGTTCATTGCTCCATACTCTTACAGGCCCTAATTTTTCCACTTCTGGACCTATGCATTATGCATATTTTTATCTTATTTTTCTTAAAACCCTTTTTTCTTACTAGCCATAATCTCCATTAGAAGATCAACAGAAATCAGAGCCCTCTCCTTCAAGAAATCTCGTTGAAGCTCTCACAAAGATAAAATTGTTCTTTGGATCCCAGAAGCATTTCTTTACACAAGTCATCTCTCCTTTCTGCACATCAGAGAGTTTTCCCCTTTTTCTGCCTGACCCAAAGCTTGAGAGAGTAGTTGTAGCATAAATTGTATCTAAGCAGAGTGGTACAAATATTTCTCACATGTAGTGAGTGTTCTAAGCCATCAGCATTATTTTCTCATTTCCATCCACTGTGTCCTCTGACATATCCTTAAAATCCTCCCTAGCCAGATGGTTCATTTGTGACTCAGTCAGATTTATGTAGCATACAGCAAGTTAATTCCTAACAGTATAATGGCAAATTCCACCCATTCTGTGATAGCATCTTGGACCAAAAAAGCATCTGTGTCAATCAAAAAGATCTTCAGTGTGCCATGTTCTCCACTATTATCACTTTTATTCTCTATTGCAAACTTGATATTTTATGTCTTAATGGACAGGGGCAATATTTAAGGAGAAGATCAAACTAGAGGAAGGGGTAGTGCCTGGGAAGTTGCCCCCTCAGAAAATAATGGTTACTTTTCAACCAAACTGGATCAGAGAAAGTAGGGAGCACTACAGAGAAAGTAGGGAGCACTAGGAGACTGATTTTTCAGCTCTAAAGGGAATTAATGAATTGGCAGAGTAGGCAAGGTGCATGGAGAAGCTGAATTGAATTGTTTTGGAGGAAAGGGCTCACTTACACAAGTGAAACTCTGTAGCTTCTTGTATGAGGAAGTTCCTATGTTCTTCAAGTGCTTGCTCATGTCCATTCCATTGTAGGTGTGTGTGCTCGCCACATGCACCAGTGCTGGAAGTTTTTACCCTCAGTGGTATCCGTAGGGAACCGGCTCTGGTGCCTTCTGTAGTGGCATGCATATGCACCAGCATAAGGGCACCACTGGCTCCCCTCCTTCAGTTCCTTCTTACTGCCAATGTCAGTGCTGGAATGCTCCCTTTGCTCTAGCAAGTGGTTCCCATTCAGTGGTTCTTTGAACTTTTTTCTTTGTAAATAGTTGTAGTTACTGTTCTTAATTTTTTAGTGTACTTTAGTGATTGATAGTCCCCCAAGGAACTTAGCCCAGGGATGGGGCATGCCCCGCTCCCCAGGCTTCAAGCCATGCGATCGCTGTAAAAAGCCCATGCCAATCAGCAATTTAAATTGTTTAAAGTGTCTGGGTGAATCCCACATTCGCGAGAAGCATTGCATTTGCAAGGGATTCTAGCCCCAGACCAAGAAGGAAAGAGACATTAAACTGGGTGCGCTCCTCATGGAGTCAGTGCTGGCACTGTCTTTGGAGCGAGCATAGTCAGACACAGTACCAAGTACTTCAGCATTGACAAGAAGTGCCTCCCTCCCCCCAGCACCAAATTCCTCTCTGTACTGATCCCTGTCACCAGTAAGGTGTAAGAAACACATGGGAAGGGGTTACTCCCCAGGCACCCATAAGGGCAAGGATAATGGAGAATTGGAGTCTACATCGGCTTGGGCTATCTTGCCGTCTCCAGAACCCAGTCAGGTGGCAGCCTCACCAGCTGAACATAGTCGCCCCACGACCTGCCTCCTAGAGGCACGTGGTAACATCTACCCCGAAAGCCTTTCAAGCAGCATCCTCTCCCTCCCAATGCCGTCCACACTCCGGGAGGAGAGGCCCCAGGGCCTCTTCCTTCCACTCATTTCAAGGGGAAAGCCTTCAATGGCAGCCCTATATAAGTCGCCCCTGCGGCAACGTATCCCAACCTTCTCATGCTCTAGGGCCATGTCAGCAACCTCCAGAGCTGCACCCTGGATCACAGACCCGCAAACAGTCTGTGAGTTCCTGGCACAGAATGCTGGACTCCAGGCATCGATCCGCAGCATGTGAGACTGCAGCCCCTTAAAATGTGGCTGTTGGTTTATTCCCCAGTCAGACACCCCTTAGACAGACTTTTCATGATCCCGACCCAGGTACTTACCTCCCTACAGTTGTGGTCCAACCCACACCCGGTGATGGAAGGTGTTCCATTTGCGACTCCAAGACCCACAGCATCCCCAGTGTCGGATACATCTGACCTTGGTTGGGGAGTGTACGTTGGTGTCCTCAAGACTTAAGGGCTATGGTTGCTAGAGTTGTTGCTTCACATAAATGTCGCAGAGCTCAGGGCCATTCACCTAGCTTGCTAGGTATTTCTTCCCCATCTGTCTGGTCACATGGTAGAGGTGCTGACAGACAACACAGCCACCATATTCTTGTATGTCAATAGACTAGGGGGAGCCCAATCATCGACCCTGTGCCAGGATGACCTTTGCCTGTGGGACTTCTGTATCCAGCATGCAATCCACTTGGAAGCCTCCCATCTCCCTGGAGTTTGGAATATGCTGGCGGATTGCCTAAGCAGGTCCTTCTTCTCTCACCACAAGTGGTCACTCCATATGGAGATCGTCAAGATGCTCTTCCACAGGTGGGGAGCTCCCCAAGTGGACCTGTTCACTACCAAGAAGAAGGGAAAATGCCATCAGTTCTGCTCTCTGCAAGGCCTCAACAGCAGCTTGTTGTCCAACGCCTTTCTCCTATCATGGTCAGCTCAGAGGATTTTGTCCTGGATTGCGATATGCATCCATACCGCTCGCAAATTGACATGGGTGGTGCCTCCACCATTAATAACTGCTCACTCCACGAGGGCTCAGGCATGTTTCTGGCCCAGGTCCCCATCCAGGGCATCTGTAGAGCTGTGACATGGTCATCGGTACACACCTTCATGAGGCATTATGCCATCATCCGCAGGCCAGAGATGATGCTGGATTTGGCAGAGCTGTGTTGTAATCAACACATCTGTGAACTCCTACCCGCCTTCGAAGGTACTGCTTGGGAGTCACCTAAAATGGAATGGACATGAGGAATCAGAGAAGAAAAAAGCAGTTACTCACCTTCTCGTAACTGTTGTTCTTTGAGTTGTGTTGCTCATGTCCATTCCATGACCCACCCTTCTTCCCTTCTGTTGTAGTTCCGGCAAGTAGGAACTGAGGGAGGAGGGAGCCAGCAGCACCCTTCTACCGGCGCATATGCGCGCCACTCCAGAGGACGCCAGAGCCAGCCCACTACAGATACCACTAAGGGTAAAAACTTCTGGCACTGGTGCATGTGGCAAGCACACACCTACAATGGAATGGACATGAGCAACACATCTCGAAGAACAACAATTATGAAAGCTGAGTAACCGTTTTTTTCCAGCCAAAAGTGTCAAGGGCTGAGAAACAGATAGAAAACAGTGGTATAGCTATAATTTTTAAAGGAAATTAGCTCTCATCCCACCTGTTTATAATAAATAAGAGAGGTACCTTTTGTGTTTGTTTCAATATTTGGGGGGGAGGGATAGCTCAGTGGTTTGAGCATGGCCTGCTAAACCCAGGGTTGTGAATTCAATCCTTGAGGGGGCCACTTAGGGATCTGGGGCAAAAATCAGTACTTGGTCCTGCTAGTGAAGGCATGGGGCTGGACTCAATGACATTTCAAGGTCCCTTCCAGTTCTAGGAGATTGGTATATCTCCTATTATTTATTTATTAATATTTGTTTAGTCCTGTCTGGGCAGAGGGCTTTTACATTTTTCTCACCACAGGAAGTTGGTGGAGAAAGTGGGGGTCTCCACCTCATTTCTCCCCACAGGGCTTGTGGTGATGATACTGTGATATAGATTGGAACATGTTTGTTGTTGGCTTGCTTGTTTGTTTGTTTTCTTTCTTGGATTAACGTCTCTACCAATCCATCAAACTTGTTATGAGTTAATTAAGAATAGTTAATCTCAAGAGTTATGTCATTCAGAGTGCACATACTAACCAGCATTTTAATAGTGGTAACTTTCAGTTGAAGTTCTTGTGCTGAGTTTTCACACAATTTGTGGAGGTAATCTTCTTGTAAGCAGTGGGAGCAGCATGGTTTGCAGTCATTGGCTATGGCCTCCAGGCTTTACAGGGAAAAGTGAATATGAGTGCATAACTCAGAATTTCTATTACCTGAACTTTTGTATTTGACTTAAAGATAGTTAGACATAATAATTGTGTGTAGTGTTCACAAACGGCCAAATTCTTCCCTTGTGTACTTCAGTGAAATCCTCTGAATTACCACAAAAATTAATTTGGTCCATTGTGCTAATGCTATCAACACACAACAACTTTGTTTCTGTAGAAATTATGCAATACATTTTCATGTAACTCTGCTCAGCAGTGTTATACTTTATGACCTTTCTATCAAACTAAGCATTAATGAGCTATGGCAGGGTCAGGTCAGATGCATACAGGAGAGTGTTAGAAGGCATAAATATTAGTCCCAGATTAAGTAGATCCCTTTTCCCTGGGTAAGGTAATAGGTGCAGTTCCAGAACAAGCAGGAACTTGCTGGAACCAATTAAGGCAGGCAGCCTAATTAAGACACCTGGAGCCAATTAAGAAGAAACTGCTAGAATCAATTAGGACAGACTGGCTAATCAGGGCAGCTGAGTTTAAAAAGGACCTCACTTCAGTTTGTAGTATGCATGCGAGGAGCTGGGAGCAAGAGGCACTAGGAGCTGAGAGTGGGAAGGTGTATTACTGGAGGATTGAAGAGTACAAGCATTGTCAGACACCAGGAGAAAGGTCCTGTGGTGAGGATAAAGAAGGTGTTGGGAGGAGGCCATGGGGAAGTAGCCCAGGGAGTTGTAGCTGTCACGCAGCTGTTCCAGGAGGCACTCTAAACAGCTGTAGTCCACAGGGCCCTGGGCTGGAACCCAGAGTAGATGGCGGACCTGGATTCCCCCCAAACCTCCCAACTCCTGATCAGACACAGGAGGAATTGACCTGGATTGTGGGCCCTATCAGAGGGGAAGGTCTCTGGGCTGTTCCCTGACCCACATAGTGAATCTCTGAGGTGAACAAATCCACCAATAAGCGCAGGAACCACCAAGATAGAGGAGGAACTTTGTCTCAGAGCATAGTCAGGATGGACACATTTTTCATCTTATTTTTACTTCTGAGTGACCTGCTCAAACAAGATAAAAGAAAGCTTTACTGCTAACTGTGGTAGCTGTCAATCTTCATCTGAGTAGCAAAATTGAATTACAGTCTCTCAAATACAAGCAGTTGCTCAATCAAGACTCCTTTCATGCTGTGTCACTGTGCTGATGACATTTTATAGATTAAAATAAGGTTAACCAGCTCCTTGCTGCTTCACATATTTGGATTGTGCAGCAAAATCAGCAATGACATCTTTGAGGTGCCAGCATGGTGCTAAGTTGACATACCCGGGATTTGAGGTTGGTATTAAATAATGCTCTTCATCATTCAATTGTTGCATACAGTATGTGTGGGAACAATCAAGAAAGAGGGCAAGCAGAAACAAACTAAACATATCTTTTACCATTACCCCACTTAAACATCTTACCTGAATTTGTAAACCATTCACATACTTCATAAAATAAGGTTATGACTGAGACCTAAATCCACAAAAACAAGATAAACCTGAGCCGAAGCTACTACATTACCCCTTGAGACCTTGGTGTTAAAATGCAGCTGAAAGGCAGTAGATAAGTATATTAAAAAATTTGACACCATTATTTTGGAGCAACTTTATTGTGAACCAGTGCTGCCTCTATTCCCTTCCCCTTTTTTGTTGTCTCTGCCCCTCTGCTTATCTCTGTTGTCTTTTGGGGGGGTGGGGCCTGGCAGAAAAGTGAACTGTATTGAATTCTGATCCCTGGAGTGCTGTGTGCCTTTGCTTGAGAGACCAGGAGACTAGCATGTTATATCATATAGCAGGGCCGAGGATTAGAGAGACAGGAAAAAAGATATCATAAAACAGGAGGCAATAAAAATGAGAATCAAAGGGAGGAACTGGAAAAGGTGGTATAGTGGAAAATTAATCAATCAAAGTAAAGGAGAGCATAGAGAAGAAAGTCAGCACATGTGAGAGGGAAGATGACTTCATGGAAAGAAAAGACAAAGAATACAACATTTTGTATAGCACTTACCATCTTTGTAGAGTCATTTTACAGTTCTAAATTTAGAATTAAACTAACTGCCATCAAAAATTGTTAAAGAAAGAAATAAAAATTGAAAATATAGGTCTTTGATGAAAACTACCTTAAAGGTGACCTGTAAATGAACTTAATTTTTTAAAGAGAAGACATTCTGCTACTTACAATATTTTTTGTCTTGTAGCTCTCATGACATCTATTCTTTTTGTAGATGTCCGTCTCTTGCTTTGATGAGACAAGTCAGCATGCTCGTAGTATCACAGTTACCTTAGAGACCTGTTGGAACATCCAGCTTACCTACAATATTTCCTGGTGGCAGTAGGCTTGTGGGGAGGAGATTCACCTCATAAACTTTCTTCTAGCAGGGAAACTCAAGGGGGAAAACAATTTATAGTCTGGTTCCCCACAAAGACTTGGGTCCTTGCAAATATTTGGGTAGCCTGCGGGATTCAGTATTTGATATGAAACTTTCAGCACCGTGCATTTCACCTGAGTTGGGAGCTAGTTGGCCATTACAAGCATAGCTACCCCAGGACCTAATTCAAAAAAAGAGGGTGAAATGTTCATTTGTTAATTTTTTGAATGTCTCCATTTTATCTGTACAGTGAAATAAGTCCTTTTGTTCAAGGTAATAAAGTGTTTTTAATTCTATATGCAAGTCAACTTTAAAAACAAGAGACTCACCATTACTGCATTTAACAATATTTCTTTAGGATTGTGACTCTTGGCTCAAGCAACATAAATTTTGTATCCATTTTGTATATTGTATTATGAACAGAGCTGTGCAAAGCTTGACACCTTTAATCTACAGGAGTCTTAAATCTACAGGTGAATTTCATGAAGTTCATAGAATCATAGAATCATAGAATTCAAGATCAGAAGGGACCATTATGATCATCTAGTCTGACCTCCTGCAAGATGCAGGCCACATAAGCTGATCCCCCCACTCCTTTAGCAAGCGACCCCTGCCCCATGCTTCGGAGGAAGGCGAAAAACCTCCAGGGCCACAGCCAATCTACCCTGGAGGAAAATTCCTTCCCGACCCTAAATATGGCGGTCAGCTGAACCCCGAGCATGCGGGCAAGACTCTCCAGCCATACCCTCTGGAAAACGGTTAAGAATATCATATCATTGACCCATTGTACTATTTACCAGTGTGGCACTTAATTAACCTATTGACTAAGCCCGGTATCCTATCATACCATCTCCTCCATGAACTTATCTAGCTTAATCTTAAAGTCATGGAGGTCCTTCGCCCCCACTGTTTCCCTCGGTAGGCTGTTCCAGTATTGCACTCCCCTGATAGTTAGAAACCTTCGTCTAATTTCAAGCCTAAATTTCCTGACTGACAATTTATATCCGTTTGTCCTCGTGTCCACATTAGCACTGAGCTGAAATAATTCCTCTCCTTCCCTGGTATTTATCCCTCTGATATATTTAAAGAGTGCAATCATATCTCCTCTTATCCTTCTTTTGGTTAGGGAAAACAAACCGAGTTCCTCAAGTCTCCTTTCATACGACAGGCCTTCCATTCCTCGGATCATTCTAGTGGCCCTTCTTTGTACCCGTTCCAGTTTGAATTCATCCTTCTTAAACATGGGAGACCAAAACTGCACACAATACTCCAGATGAGGTCTCACCAACACCTTATATAACGGGACTAGCACCTCCTTATCCCTACTAGAAATACCTTGCCTAATGCATCCCAAGACCGCATTAGCTTTTTTAACGGCCACATCACATTGCCTGCTCATAGTCATCCTACGATCAACCAGGACTCCTAGGTCCTTCTCCTCCTCCGTTACTTGCAACTGGTGCGTCCCTAGCTTATAACTAAAATTCTTGTTAGTCATCCCTAAATGCATAACCTTACACTTCTCACTATTGAATTTCATCCTGTTACTAATACTCCAGTTTACAAGGTCATCCAAATCTCCCTGGAGGATATCCCGATCCTTTTCCGAATTGGCAATACCTCCCAACTTGGTGTCGTCCGCAAACTTTATCAGCCCACTCCTACTCTTGGTTCCCAGGTCAGCAATAAATAGATTGAATAAAATCGGACCCAAAACCGAACCTTGAGGAACTCCACTGGTAACCCTCCTCCAACCCGACAGTTCCCCCTTCAATACTACCCTCTGCAGTCTCCCCTTTAACCAGCTCCTTATCCACCTCTGGATTTTCATTTCAATCCCCATCTTTTCCAATTTAACCAGTAATTCCTCATGCGGTACTGTATCAAACGCCTTACTGAAATCCAGATATATTAGATCCACTGCATTTTCCTTGTCTAAAAAATCTGTTACTTTCTCAAAGAAGGAGATCAGGTTGGTTTGGCACGATCTACCTTTCGTAAATCCATGCTGTAAACTATCCCAGTTGCCATCGGCCTCCTGCTCCGTAACCACTCTCTCTTTTAAAAATTTTTCCATGACTTTGCATACTACATATGTTAAACTAACAGGCCTGTAGTTACCCGGGTCACTTTTTTTCCCCTTCTTGAATATAGGAACTACATTAGCTAATCTCCAGTCAAATGGTACAATCCCCGAATTTAGAGATTTATTAAAAATCATCGCTAATGGGCTAGCAAAATCACTCGCTAATTCCCTTAATATTCTAGGATGAAGATTATCCGGGCCCCCCGATTTACTTCCGTTAAGCTGTTCAAGTTTGGCTTCCACCTCCGATACCGTAATGTCTACCCCCATATCCTCATTCCCATCGGTCCCTCTATCACTATTCCTTAGCCCTTCATTAGCCTCATTAAAAACCGAGGCAAAATATTCGTTCAGATATTGTGCCATTCCAAGATTATCCCTAATCTCCACTCCGTTCAAAGTTTTAAGCGGTCCCACTTCTTCTTTCTTGGTTTTCTTCCTATTTATATGGCTAAAAAACCTTTTGCTATTGGTTTTAATCCCCTTTGCTAGGTCCATCTCCACCTGTCGCTTTGCCTTTCTCACTGCTTCCCTACACCCTCTGACCTCAATAAGGTAGGTTTCTTTGCTGATCCCTCCCATTTTCCACTCCTGGTACGCTTTCTGTTTTTTCTTAATGACCCCTCTGAGACGCTTGCTCATCCAGCTCGGTCTAAAACTGCTACCTACGAGCCGTTTTCCCTTTCTCGGGATACATGCCTCTGACATCTCCTGCAACTTCAACCTGAAGTAACCCCAGGCGTCATCTGCCTTTAGATCCCTAAATATGTCAGTCCAGTCCACTTCCCTAACTAGTCGCCTTAGTTTAGTAAAGTTAGCCCTTTTGAAATCGTAAACCCTAGTCTCAGATGCAATATTGATTATCCTCTCATTTATTTTGAAACGAATTAGCTCATGATCACTCGAGCCAAGGTTGTCCCCTACAACTATTTCCTCAACAAGGTCCTCGTTACTCACCAAAACCAGATCTAAAATGGCATCCCCCCTCGTCGGTTCAGTAACCACTTGATGAAGGAATTCATCAGCTATCACGTCTAGGAAAAGCTGAGCCCTATTATTATTACTAGCATTTGTTTCCCAATCTATATCCGGGAAATTAAAATCCCCCATGATCAAGCAGTTCCTATTAGTGTTTACCTCCTTAAAAACATTAAAGATCTCTCTATCCGTCTCCAGGCTAGATCCCGGCGGTCTATAGCACACCCCAATCACTATCCCGGGTGAGGCTCTAGTAGTTTTCTTCCCCAATGTGACCATTGCCCAGACAGACTCCGTATTATCCATTGCATTGCTAGTTATTTCATTACATTTCACCTCATTATTGATATACAATGCTACTCCCCCACCTTTACCTTTGCATCGGTCTTTCCTAAATAGCACATACCCTTCCATACCTGTACTCCAGTCATGGCTACCGTTCCACCATGTTTCGGTTATTCCTATGATATCCGGTTTCAATTCTCAGACCAAGAGCTCCAGTTCCTCCATTTTATTACCTAAGCTTCTCGCATTGGTGAACATACATCCTAATTTTTGCTGTTGGGCTCCTCTCACTTTTTTCACCCAACTCGTTAGGGACACAGTACTACCAGCATGACCTGTAGATCTAGTATCCGTCCCCCCCCTCTTCCTTACACCTGCCTGTCCCCCTCTGGCTATATCTGTTGTTATCTTGTTGTTCTCACTCCCAATGTGTAAATTTGGCGTGGAGAGCACCAGGACCTCTCCCAACCATCTCCCCCCAGTGTCTAGTTTAAAGCTCTTTTAATCAGATGAGCCAGCCTCCCTCCTAGAAGTCTACTTCCTTCCCTACTTAGGTGGAGCCCATCCCGTGAGAACAGTTGTCTGTCCCCAAAAGCCTCCCAGTGCCCATACATCCCAAAGCCCTCCTTGTAACACCACTCCCTCAGCCAACTGTTAATTGTCACGATTCTCTCACCCCTTTGGCGCCCTTCCCTAGGGACAGGTAGGATCCCAATGAAGATCACCTGAGCCTCAATTTCCTTGAGCGTCTTACCCAACCTGGCATAGTCTCCCTTGATCCTGTCTAGCGAGAATCTAGTAGTGTCATTCGTTCCCACATGAAGGATGACCAAAGGGTTCTTACCTGCTCCTCTTAGGATCCTTTTCAACCTCAGGTCCACAGCCCGTATTTTAGCGCCCGGTAGACAGCACACCCTTCTGTTCTCCAGATCGGCCCTGGTCACAGGACTGTCCAACCTTCTCAGTATGGAATCCCCAATCACGTAGACCTGCCTTTGCCTGGGGATAGTGCGGTCCTCTAACCTATCCCCCGTCCCCCCTCGTTGCACGCTCCTTCCATTCCTATCATCCCTTGTGGTTCCCCTTAAGCCATCCTGTAACCTCCCTGGGCCCAAACTTGGTGCTGCCTCCATAGACTCCTCCCCTCTTTCTATGGGACTGGCCGCTCGTCTCTTTTTCCTTGGCCTCCCACCGTCAGCTACCACCTGCTGTACCCCTTCCTCATTCTCCAAACCTTCAAACCTGTTCCTTAGCTCTATTTCCCCCTCACTGGCTCTCCTTTTCCTCGGCCTGCTTCTCACGGTCACATGCTTCCACCGCCCATCTTCCTCGTCTGGTGGTCCCCCCTCGTTGGCCTTAGCCCCTGCTCCCCCCTGTGCCCCTGGGCGTTCCCCTTCAGCTCCATCAGCTGCTCGAACCCCCTTCTATTCTCTATCAGGGTTTCTACCTGCAGCTCTAGGCCCTGGATCTTTTCCTCCAGCAGCTCTATTAGGCGACACTTCATGCAAACATAGTACTGTTCTGGGTCCCCCGCTAGAACCAGGTACATACCGCAGCTGCTGCATGCTCTCATCCTCGGTGTATCCTCCGCGGCTTGGCTCATGGCTGCTGCTGTCCCGGCCTCGCTCGGTGCTTGTACCTGGGGAACACAGGGGACGCGGCGCCGCCCCCTTCCACCTCCCCCTGCAAACTCCCACTCAAACTCCCCTGTTAGCAGCCCTGTTTGCTGGCTCCTGTGCCGCTGCTCACACAGAAGTTCTAATTCTTTAACAAAAAATGATCATAGAACTGTTTATGGTTATCTTCAGTGCATAGGAATGAATGGATAAGCTTGGCAATGGAATACGTTGTTTAAATGTTGGACCTAAAAGAGATGGAAAATGTCTCTTTTCTATAGCAGAATAATTGAAATTATTACATCTGCTATTGTTATCCATTCCCAAGTCAACAAAAAGAGAGCCTTTTCAAAAATTAAAAAAAATATATTATAGTAAATATTAGGAATTTAACTAATGTAACTGTTGGCTGGGTGACTGACCCCAGGAAGAGGAAGCAGGGGCCAGTCAACCTGTGATTATTTACCTGCTGCCCAATAGAGCTTAAGGGAAGGCACCTCGGCCTTACAAAGGGGGAGACAGTAGTAAGACTGACCTCTCTCAACCTAGGGAAGTAAAGGTGCTGCTAGAGGAAGAGATGTGAGAGGCTGCAGAGAGCTGGAGGCTCCTGTAACAGACCTTGAGTAACCAAGGGAGGGCCAGGAAAGCAGCAATGCTGCTTTCCTGCTGACCTCTTTGAGCTAAAGGGAATAAGTTGAGGAAGCCTGAGCCCTGGTTAGGGTGGCTGCTTGTTGAAGAGCAGATTGGGATAGAAGAATTGCTCCATGACTGGCAGAAGATGCCAGAGATGAGTATGAGCTTTTGTATTATGTTGATACACTTTATTTTGTGGTTTGAGGATTGTTTTGAACTGTTTTTTATTCACCGAACCTCGGGCAGGGTTAGAGTTAGCCACGAGAAAGCCTGTGTGCAGTTTATTAAAGGGTCCTGAGATAAGGGGGAACTGAGACAGACCTTTGTAGAGTCACACATGGAAAGCAGGGGGGCAGTAGAGGGCAAGCCCACCATTTCCAGGAATACATTTATAATATTTAGGCTCTGGTTTTTAAAAGGATTCAAACTTGACCTATATTTTATGTGCAATATTTTGCTATAGAGCACAGTTAATTCTGGGAGAAATAATACCATGTAGACCTAATTTGTTTTGTCACTTAATTAGACTGCGTCATGGTAGCATTTTTATCCACAATAACAGCAAGTGGAGTTATCTGCAGAGACCCCAAAATCATACCCTTAAACCAATTTGATACCCAGTGGCTCCTGCTAAAATGCTTTTTATCTTCTATGTGTCTGCCATTTCTTTCTTTTCTGTCAAAGTGGCATGTACCATGAAGTGAATGAAGAGGCCCCCAAATAATGGTCTCATTTCACAAGTGCTCTGCTCAGCACTCCCACCTAATTTCAGTGCAATTTCTTGCAGAGTGTCAGGCCACATGTTTATTATATATCTTTTCATAGAGAAAAAGTGGAGAAAATTAATCATAATCCTGAATTGTAAATTAAGTAATAAAATAAACAGCTGTTCTTGACTGCAATCAATCATTATAACTTCTAAATGCAGCCAATGGTTAAATCATAATAGATGCTTCAGTACATATGAATCACTTTAAGGTTCTCTAAAATATTGGTTTCTTAGATAAATTAAGCCTGTTCCTGACCACAAACAAAACCCTACTACATATTATAATTGGTCATTTCATTGCAAGGATATTTCTGAGGAACATTATTATTCAGTTGGTTAACCGATTTAAGGAATAATGCATGACATACTTGTTATCTCTAAGTGATTGGTGACTGCCTGGAGATATTTCAATAATGGCCCAAGAGAGACAGCCATTGAATACACACAGTACTGTAAATATTACTGGTAACTTCAAAGATAACCGACATTTAATAAAAGAAAGCACTGAAAATGAAAATTTGATTGTCATTACAGTATTCTTTGTTCTAAGGTTCAGTGATCTGTTATATTAGGTATTTCAGCTTAATTGCAGCTTGAGGGCAGAACCAGACCTGTCAGGGGAATGTCCCACTTTCTGAAGTTCTCTCTAGTTCTTTCCGCTCCACAGTGGCATGTGGCTCAACCAGATTTTCCTGATGCAGAGTATTCTGAGGAAAGTTCCAAGAGCATAAGAACTTTCATGCTGGATCAGACCAATGATCTATCTAGCCCAGTATCCTGTTTCTGAAAGTGGCCAGTACTGGATCTTAAGGGGAATGTACAGAAGAGGGGATGTGGAGTAATCTACCACTGTCTTCCCCTCCCATCTTCTGGTAGTCAATGGTTTAGGGTCACCCTGGGCATAGCGTTGCATCCCTGACTTTCTTGGCTAATAACCATTGATGGACCTATCATCCATGAACTTATCTTGTTCTTTTTTTAGCCCAGTTATACTTTAGACCATTACAACACAGCATGGCAATAAGTTCCACAGGTTAATTGTGCATTGTTTGCAAAAGTGCTTCCTCATATTTGTATTAAACCTGCTGTCCATTAATGTCATTGGATGACCCCCCACTTTCACAGCAGCAAGCACTGGGAGCTTGGGGGAGAAACAGAGACATGGCGTGCTCAGAGGAGGTGGAGCGGAGGCGAAGGTGAGCTGGGGCAGGGGGATGGGGCGGGAGCTGCCGGTGGGTGCAGAGCACCCACCAATTTTTCCTCGTGGGTGCTCCAGCCCCGGATCACCCATGGAGTTGGTGCCTATGGTTCAAGCCTAATCAGCACAGAATAGAGCAGAAGAACTACTTCTTGTGTCTTGCTTTCAAAACTCCTGCTAATACATCACAGAAGGATGTTTGCTTTTTTTGCAACAATGTTACACTGTTGACTCCTATTTAGCTTGTGGTCCACTATGATGCCCAGATCCCTTTCCGTAGTACTCCTTCCTAGATAGTCATTTCCCATTTCGTATGTGTGCAACTGATTGTACCTTCCTAAATGGAGTACTTTGCATTTGTCCTTATTGAATTTCATCCTATGTACTTCAGACCATTTCTCCAGTTTGTCCAGATCATTTTGAATTTAATCCTATCCTCCAAAGCACTTGCAACCCCTCCCAGCTTGGTATTGTTTGCAAACTTTATAAGTGTACTCTCTATGCCATTATCTAAATCACTGATGAGAATGTAGAAAAACATTCAAAAATATTTATATTAAATTGATATTCTATTATTTAATGGTGCTATTAAAACTGAGATTAATCATGACTATTTTTAATCTAGTTAATTTGCATGCATTAACTGCAATTGACAGCCCTATAAATCATTTTATTTTTGTTTTCATTTGAGTATTGAGATAATTATTGTTAAAATAGGGGAAGAGGCTAAATCAGAAACATCTCCCTCATTTCATGCACTCAGATACTTAAAAAAGTTATTCTAAGACTTGCATAGATACGGCAGGTGTGCATGTGTGCTCATCATACTGTCTGACCATGGCATTCCTTGAGAGACAGGGTGATGAGGTAATATCTTTTATTGGACCAACTTCCATTGGTGAGAGAGAGAAGATTTTGAGCAATATGGAGGTTTTCTTCAGGTCTGGGAAAGGTACTAAGAGTATCACAGATCAATGCAAAATGGAACAGATTATTTAGCATAATTGGTTAACATATTCTGTGGGATCATTCAAGGTGAAGTGGCCCATTAACACCTCTGCCACTTCACCTTGAATGGTCCCTTAGCTTAGAATATGTATTCAATGTAGGTGTAGCCCTGTTTGTCCCAGGATATTAGAGAGACAGAGTAAGTTTTAACTACTTATGCTAAATATTAGAGCAGGGGTCGGCAACCTTTCAGAAGTGGTGTGCCAAGTCTTCATTTATTCACTCTAAGGTTTCGCATGCCAGTAATACATTTTAACGTTTTTAGAAGGTCTCTTTCTATAAATCGATAATATATAACTAAACTATTGTTGTATGTAAAGTAAATAAGGTTTTTAAAATGCATTATACTAGGTATATGGGTAACCTAGAGTAGAGGTTGCTGGGTCTACTTGTGGGGAGTACTGGGTCAGTTCAGACGCAGATGCGATGGGAGATTTTTGGATTTGCTTCATCCTTTATCCATTGATTTCAAAGAAAAAGTAACAACTGCAGACGGATCACACTGGCAGACTTTCCAAAATTTCTTCATTACAAAGGTTTTTTGGGTTTCCTGTGCGTTTGTGTGTGTGTGTGTGTGGTTCTCTGTGCTTTACATGCACAAGCATGTGCACACTACCTTTGCTTTTTTTATACTCCTACCCCAGCTTCAGTGCAGTCTTCTAATCATTGATTTGACCTTTTCCTTCCTTGTTATTCCATTTATTTCAAACTCTGTGAATCTCCTAAATCTTACTTCAGAAACAGTAGAGTTTACCACAGGAACAGACTGAGCTCAATTTGCTCATTAATTCATGAATGATTATTCAGTTGAAGTTCCTTTAAAAAAATCACGCTGGTAGAATTTAATACCTGAAACTCTGAATCCATCTCCATTGCATTATTTATGATTGAGAGCCAGCTGCTCTATACCTGAGATTGCCTTGCAGAAGAGAGCATGCAAAAGATGTTCTGATGGGCTTGTCCATTCAACTTTTAAAAGCAAAAGGTTACGTGATTATGACAGTCTGTACCCTTATATTCATCCTTTTTACAAGACTATGATAAATTTTGTACAAAGTATGCTTTATGAGTTACCATTTGAAAACTCATAATCTGCTGACCATTATTGTCTTGATAAAGTGTGTGGCAACATTGTATATCTACTATATAAGGCATATTCTTAATCTTGGGAAACAGCTTCAAACCAGTTTCCCCAGAGACAAAAGGCTAACCAGCACTTCAGCCAGGTGTCAGTATACTCAAATGGATTCTCACCTAGTTAATCAGCCATTCTTTGGCCTGAAGAAGGATGTGAGCAAGAAATTTACATCTTGGAAATGGAACAGCTGGAGGTTCCTGTGCAAACAAACTGGCTACTGCCTGAAGATGATTCTCAAAGCCGAGGAAGAGAGATAAAAATGAGGAACAGAGGCCCCAAATCACTTCTTTCCCCTCATCTGTATTCACGGCATCAACAACACTGGAAAGACAAAAGAAGCATCATTGAACTAGGGTGGAGAGGTCATTGCTGTAAGAAATGAAGCCAGACTGGTGTAAGCATGTGGTGAGAGAAACCTTTTCGCTTTAAGAACGAGGAGTACTTGTGGCACCTTAGAGACTAACAAATTTATTTGAGCATAAACTTTCGTGGGCTAAAACACACTTCATTGGATGCATGCAGTGGAAAATACAGTAGGAAGATATATATACACAGAGAACATGAAAAAATGGGTGTTGCCATGCCAATAATCAGTGATTATCACTACAAAAGTTTTTTCTTCTCTTGCTGATAATAGCTCACCTTAATTAATTACTCTCATTACAGTTGGTATGGCATGCATCTGATGAAGTGGGTTTTAGCCCACAAAAGCTTATGCTCAAATACATTTGCTAGTGTCTAAGGTGCCACAAGGACTCCTCATTCTTTTTGCTGATACGGACTAACACGGCTACCACTCTGAAACTTTTCACTTTAAATTCACTTAGCTTATTAAGTTAGGTATTAGTTTTATTTCTTTGTATTCAATTCTGACTTTTACGCCTCATTACTTCGAATCACTTAGAATCTTTCTTTCTGTAGTTAATAAACGTCTTTTATTGTTTTATCTAAACCAGTGTGTTTAGATTGAAGTTTTTGGAAACTTCATTTGGGATAACTAGATTTGTGCATATCATTTTCTATTAATGAAATGACAGACTTTCTATGAGCTTGTATAGTCCAGGAGGGTACTGGGCAGTACAGGATGCATATTTCTGGGCACAAGTCTGGAACTTGGAATTTGCTGGTGTTGCTCTGTAATATGATTCATGGCTGGCTGGCTATGGCACTCATACAGTATAGCTGGGGGTGATTTACATGCTGTAGGCTGTGTGGGGTCAGACCTGGAGTGGTTGCTCTCACAGTAAAGCAGTGTAAAAGGCACCTCAGGTTGAAGAATTAAGGGGACACAGCTGTTTCACAGTCCAGATTGCACCCTGGCTAATGTCACAGTGATACAACATGAACATGTAAAATTCAAGTCACTACTGTTGAGCTTAAGCTAATAGTAACGTGAAGTAGAGCATACTTTTAGCTATATTGTCTGTGGCTATGTTAGATCGTAAGCACCTCGTCTTCATGGGTGTGGGGGCCAGTGTTAGCGATCCAAATTTGGGGTCATTTGAGACGTTTCCTAAGTTACAACCCCTCCTCCCAAACTCCCCCCTCCCAAGTTCCCTTCTACTGCCTTGTACTGTTACACTGAGAGGTACTAATGACTGGATGAATCACACTCACCCTTAAATTAACATAGCTAAGGATACATTAGTCACTAGATTCCACCTAAGATAAAAGGAGTTTTGAACTGAGCAGCTAGAGGCTACTGCAGTTTGTGAGTCATGGGTGCAGTTTCATTTGGGGGGGACTGTAATCAAAGTCTTTGGGGAGAGGAAATGTGAATGCTTCTCAGGAGGGAGAGATAGTAGGAGGCAGAGGAATGGGGATAGAGGGAGGGGGAGGGGCTTAGGGCTGCAATGAGGGGCAGGGGATAATTGGGGATGGATGGTGGGGCAAGGTGACTGAGGTTGGAGGCTCAGGTGCAGGCATGGCACCCCTCCCTGCTTTGCCAGTGCACCCCAAACCCCTGGAGCTCCCCTGCCCCCAAAACCCCAGATCTGGCCTTGGACTCCCAACACACCTGCACCTCAAGCTTGTCCAGTGGATCCCAACTACCCTGCACCTGCAGCACACCCAAACCTTCCTGCACCCCACAGTTCCCCCTGCACTCCCAGTTTTGCCAATGTACCCCAAGCCCTCTGCATCATGCAGCTCTGCCAGTGTACCTCAACCTACTTGCATCCCAACCCTGCCAGTGCACTCCAGCTCTGCTAATGCACCCCAATCTTCCTGACATCCAAGCTCTGACATTACACCCCAACTTGCCTGCATCCCACAGCTCTGCCAGTGTACCCCAATCCCCTATGCCCCACAGCTCTGACAATGTATCCCAACCCCCTACCTCCCACAGCTCTGACAGTGCTCCCCAACCACCTTGTTCCTCATCCTTTCTGCAATCCACCCTCAGACAGTGCATCTCAACACTGCATGAGATATACACATAATAAGTGTTGGAAGAATATTAATTGGGAAATCTGAGGGTTCATGGCTAGGGCTGCAGATTTGTCATGGCCTTTTTTTGTCAAAAATCACAGAGCAGTCAAGATAAATTCAGCAAAAGTCGTGGTTTAGTTGCTACTCTGTGATTTTTTTATAAATGGCCTGACAACCCGCATCAGTATTCTCCATCCCGGCATCACAATCCTAATCTCTTCCCCGGTGGGAAGGGAACCAGAGCAAGGAGCTGGGCCCAGCCCTGCAGGACAGAAGCTGCAGTAGCCATCATTGCAGTATGAGTCACAGAAGCAGAAAAAAATTCAAGACACACAGGAAAATCATGCTATCTATGACTTTTTTCCTGCTGTGAGAAACGTGCAGTCTTTTTTACAGCAGACTGGAAAATGAACTTTATGGCATAGAAACATAAACAACTTTGACACCTGTCATAAACAGATAGTTAAGGGTTAAGGGCTCTTTTACCTGTAAAGGGTTAACATATAGTACCTGATGACCACCTGACCAAAGGACCAATCAGAGATAAGATTTTTTCAAATCTCTGTGGAGGGAAGCTTTTGTCTGTGTTTTCTTTGTTTGTCTCGGGTACTCTTTTGAATCTAAAAGAGACCAGTCATGTCTCCAAGTTCTCCTGGAGTAGTTTCTACTAATTAATAGTGAGTATTAATTAGAAAGGCGAATTAGTCTTATGATTTGATTTCTATATTTGCAATTGTGTGTTTGCTAAAGGAAATTCTTTATTCCTGTTTGCTGTTACTTTGCTTTCACTGAGAAAGAAAGGGGGAGAGGGGATTCTCTCCAGAGATTGATAAGGTTATACCCTATGAGTGTCCAGCTTGGGCTCATAGAGATTCTGTATTTTCTTTTTGTTCTCTTAACCAAGTCCAAAGAAAAGAAAAGAATTTATTAATTCCTTCTTCTGTGGAAATTCAGGGGAAGGTGAGGGGGGAAGAGACAGTTCCTCCTGGGTTTGATTCAAGCAGTTTGAATCAGGTATCTCTTTCCAGTGGCTAGGAGAGAGGGAGGCGGGGGGGGAGGTTTCCCTCCTGTGAGTGGATCTGTATTTCCCCAGGGAACGTCTTTGAAGGGAGACAGGGGGAAAACAGGGTGTCCCGGCCCACGTATTGACCGCGGTGGTGGCAGCAAAGGGGACCTACCCTAGGATTTTTGGGGTGGGGGAAGACATGCTGGTCCTCACTTTGAAACCCCCCAGTTTCAAGTGAGGGTGCAGACCATGACATGGTGGCAGCGGAGTTTCGAACCCATTGTTACAAGGAGTTTTTTTCAGCTGGGCTACGCTGAAGGGAGCTATTCTCTTCTTCTAGAGCAGGAAAGCAACCTGAGAGAAGAGGGTGTTTACAAGTATTCCTTTTCTAACTGGTATTGTTAGAAGCAGTTTCAGCCAGGTTGGCTGGAGGGAATTAAGTTTTCCAACAGGCTTTGTTGGAAGCAGTTTTTCTTTCTTGTTGCTTGAACAGGCAGCTTGAGGAAAAGGCAGTTTTGAAGCAGTTTTCAGGGTTAGAAGGAGTTTTTTTTTCTCTGCTGGCTATGCTGAGGAAAAACTCTTCCCTAGAGGTGTGTCCTTCCTTTGTGATATCAGGTATCACTCAGGATTCCTAAGGTGGGGGGAAGTGCTCGACAAAGTACATTCCCATCCAGTGGGAAAAACAGGTTTGCGGGGGGGGGGAGACAGAAACCCTCCAGCCAGATTTTTTTTCCCTGTGTCTTTTGAAATCCTCTGGAGCCAGGGAATACAAATCCCTGAGAGGATTTACTACACTTTTCTCGCAGGTACTAAGTAGCACCAGCCGGTCAGCTGGGCTTATTAGTACCACAGCTCAGAAGGAGAGGAAGATTGTTTTTTTGAAAACATATTTTCAGCTGGGTTTAGCTGGGGGAAATAAGGTTTTCTAACGGGCTGTGTTAGGAAAGGATTTTTTTTTTCTTCTTCTTTTCTTTTTTTTTTCCTTTTTTCTTTGTCTGCTTCAAAACAGCTAGGAAAGAGGTGTAAGTTTTTCTAACAGGCTGTTAGAAGGACCCCCACTGTGAGGTACTTAGCAAGTTGCTAGAAACAGGACAAACCAGTTTTTTTTTTGGTCTTCTCAGTATATCAGCAAACAGCAACTACACATTTGCAAATGAAAAGGTTTTGTTTCTTTTCTATTCAGTCTCTCAGGAATAGAAAGGGTTAGGAATTGGGGGAACCAGTTCACTGAATGCAGAGGGGTGTGGCCAGCACCAAAAAGCACAAACACATAAAAAAAGCAACAAGTCAAACAGGCTAACCACAAGAGGGAGCTAAAGAAACAAAAAGCTACCCACAGAGCCAAAGAGGCAGCCAAACAGGCTGAGCACAGAACACAAATGAAGTTAAGGGACAAAGACCTGGAATTAGCAAGAGCTAACCCACATGTTCCAGCCAACCCTAACAGTCCTTCTCCAGGCACTGTTCCTCATCCCAAGAAATTTCCCACCTACATGGCAGGTGAGAACACTAAGGCCTTCTTCAAAAAGGTTAAAAGGACCTGCCATGGGTACAGCATCCCTGAAGACCAGTACAAGGACTGGTCAGAAAAGTGGACTTTTGCTGTCTATAACAATTATTCCATCCCCATGCTATTGGGGGAAGACTTGGCCAACCATGTGCAGCTGGCCAAGAAGGGGGGAGTGGTCACCCGCAGCCAGGCTAAACAAGCAGGCACTCCCATCCCTGTTCCTGAGCCATCCACCAGGACCCTGTCTGTGTTACCAGAGACCCAGACAGAGGTGGTGGAACCGGATCTCATGCCAACAACTACAGCAGCCATAGTACATCCAGTCCCAGGACCGGAACTGGAAAAGCAACCAGCGGCAGAACCAGCGCCAGCACTGACGCCAGCGCTTGCAACTCCACCGCCAGGGGGCGCCAACGGGCCTAAACTGGCAGAAGCAGCAGACAACTCTACCCAAGAGGCTCAGCCAGAGCCTGAAATATCACCTTGTGCACCAGCGGAGAGCAGTCCACAGTCAATGGAAACAACCTCATCACCTACATCGCTCCCAGAGGAACTGGTGTCTCCCGCCTCAAGGGAACAGTTCCAGACAGAGCAGGAAGCCGATGACAGCCTTAAGAAAGCTTGAGCGGCGGCACGAAGCAACCCACCGCCTCTCAGCTCTTCTACCCAATTCCAGTTTGTTGTAAAACAAGGACTTTTATATAAGGACATTCTTTCTGGTGAACACCAGGAAGGCCAGCATCCTCAAAGACAGTTGGTAGTTCCAACTAAGTACTGGGACAAGCTCTTAAGCTTGGGCCCTGACATCCCAGTGGGCATTCTGGGGTCAACAAACCAAAGACAGGTTGGGAAAGTCCTTCCACTGGGAGGATGGGCAAGGACGTCGCCAAGTATGTCCGGGCAAATGCATAAAAAGTGTTGTTCAATGTCAAATATCTTGTTGTTTACATACTTAGTAGTATATGTAATAGTGCATGTGTTTTGTTTATCTGTTTATTTTACAGTTCTAGCAGGAAATCACCACCAGTAGTTCCCACTGTTGGCGATTTGGGGGGCGTGTCATAAACAGATAGTTAAGGGTTAAGGGCTCTTTTACCTGTAAAGGGTTAACATACAGTACCTGATGACCACCTGACCGAAGGACCAATCAGAGATAAGATTTTTTCAAATCTCTGTGGAGGGAAGCTTTTGTCTGTGTTTTCTTTGTTTGTCTCGGGTACTCTTTTGAATCTAAAAGAGACCAGTCATGTCTCCAAGTTCTCCTGGAGTAGTTTCTACTAATTAATAGTGAGTATTAATTAGAAAGGTGAATTAGTCTTATGATTTGATTTCTATATTTGCAATTGTGTGTTTGCTAAAGGAAATTCTTTATTCCTGTTTGCTGTTACTTTGCTTTCACTGAGAAAGAAAGGGGGAGAGGGGATTCTCTCCAGAGATTGATAAGATTATACCCTATGAGTGTCCAGCTTGGGCTCATAGAGATTCTGTATTTTCTTTTTGTTCTCTTAATAAATTCTTTTCTTTTCTTTGGACTTGGTTAATTCCTTCTTCTGTGGAAATTCAGGGGAAGGTGAGGGGGGAAGAGACAGTTCCTCCTGGGTTTGATTCAAGCAGTTTGAATCAGGTATCTCTCTCCTAGGAAAAGGGAGGGGGGAGGAAGCAGGGGGAATGGTTTGTTTCTCCTAGGTGTAAGAACTCCATGGATATGGGGCTCTTGGAATCCCCTAGGATTTTGGGGAAGGACTGTGTCTCAATCCACATTTCCTAATTGAGTGGTGGCAGCTTACTAGATCTAAACTAGGATTTTAGTTTAGAGGGAAACCAAGTCAGGTCCCCACATTGGAGCCCAACAGTTCCAAGTGGGGGTGAGACCTTTGACATGGTGGCATGCGGGTCCTCACCTTGAAACCCCCCAGTTTCAAGTGAGGGTAGACCCATGACAACACCTCACTGTTTTTTGATGATGGGGTTCATCTGTTTGACAGCAGTTGCAGGGTCTTTTTCTCAAATGTAAAACTCTATGGGTTTTTTTTTTTTAAAAACAGAAACGCTGTCTGTAATTTCTCTTGCTGGCTCTGCCATATTTCCATCCTCCAACTATTGTGGAATGCAACCAGGAACACTTATAGTTGTCCTTTCCTCCAGGGACTGCAGGAATTGGGTTATAGGAGGTGTGGCAAAGTACCTGCTTCTCCTCAGCTGACTCAGTCCCTTTTTGCCTTGGAGACACAGGCTTGGGCAAAGCAAAAGCCTTCCCAGTCACGCAGGGTCTGGCTGATCCTCCTCTCAGTCAGTCCCTTGCTGTTTTTCTCCCCTTCTGGGGACAGAGTGTAGTCTCCCTTGCTGGAAGAGGGCAGAGCCTTGCTGCACCTATTCGCTGGCTGCTTCTCTCACTCCCCCCCGTTTCCCTGCCAGGGAGGGTTTAAAAAGGTCACCAGCAATTGGGGCCAGCTGAACCAAATTAGTTCCCTACTAACCCCTGTTCCTGCTATTGTGTGGCCAGGGATGTTGAAGTGTTCAAGACTACAGTAACCACACGAGGAAATAAGGAAACAGATCAGCAGAGCCAGACGTGTACCCAGAAGCCTCCTACTGCAAGACAAACCCAAGAAAGAAACCAACAGGACTCCACTGGCCATCACATACAGTCCCTAGCTAAAACCCCTCCAACCCATCATCAGGGATCTACAACACATCCTGGACAATGATTCCACACTTTCACAGGCCTTGGGTGGCAGGCCAGTCCTCGCCCACAGACAACCTGCCAACCTGAAGCATATTCTCACCAGCAACTGCACACCGCACCATAGTAACTCTAGCTCAGGAACCAATCCATGCAACAAACCTCGATGCCAACTCTGCCCACATATCTACACCAGCAACACCATCACAGGACCTAACCAGATCAGCCACACCATCACCGGTTCATTCACCTGCACGTCCACCAATGTAATATATGCCATCATATGCCAGCAATGCCCCTCTGCTATGTACATTGGCCAAACTGGACAGTCTCTAAGGAAAAGGATAAATGGACACAAATCAGACATTAGGAATGGCAATATACAAAAACCTGTAGTAGAACACTTCAACCTCCCTGGCCACACAATAGCAGATCTTAAGGTGGCCATCCTGCAGCAAAAAAACTTCAGGACCAGACTTCAAAGAGAAACTGCTGAGCTCCAGTTCATCTGCAAATTTGACACCATCAGCTCAGGATTAAACAAAGACTGTGAATGGCTTGCCAATTACAGAACCAGTTTCTCCTCCCTTGGTTTTCACACCTCAACTGCTAGAACAGGGCCTCATCCTCCCTGATTGATCTAACCTCGTTATCTCTAGCTTGCTTCTTGCCTGCTTATATATACCTGCCCTTGGAAATTTCCACTACTTGCATCCGAAGAAGTGGGTATTCACCCACGAAAGCTCATGCTGCAAAACGTCTGTTAGTCTATAAGGTGCCACAGGATTCTTTGCTGCTTCTACAGAACCAGACTAACACGGCTACCCCTCTGATACTTGACTACATATTGGGGGAAATTCTTCTTGTTTGTGCATTTTTGTTTGGTTTACCGGTATCCCTTTTTTAGACACTCTTCTCCCCCCCACCACCATATTTGGGCTCCATCATTGTAGTGTCTTAGCTTCTTTTAACGTATTTATCCTCACAGCATCCCTGTGAGGTAGGCAAGTGCTGTGATCCCCATTTTACAGAAGGGGAACTGAGGCACAAACAGACTGACTCACCCAGGTACGCCCAGAAAGCTGTGGCAGAGCAGGAAACTGAACCTGCATCTCCCAAGTCCCTGGCCAGAACCCAATTATCAGAACATTATATAGAGGTATTTATGTAGAGGTAGCTTGACTTGAAAACACTCTCTCAGGCTACTATGTAATGCCACGATGCATTATAGCATAAACATAACAAAATGCTCATTTGCTCTCTTTCTCCACCCCACTCCCCGCAAAAAAGTGATACTAGAGAAGTAGTGACCTGATTCTGTAGTCATAGGGAGTACTTTCAGGAACAGCTGTTTTCAGGATAGGCTCCAGGTAGTTTCCTATGTGGCCTAAGGAGGAGGTGGTTAGTCCTCCGCTATTTATGGCTGTGTTATCAAAAATAACAATGCTGAAGCATCTCTCTATAATTAAAAAGATAAACATTTTTAGCTGCTACATATACAATACATAGCTTATACCTCTAGAGGGAAAGTAGAACTTTACATCTTTCTTTGCATCTGTGCATGCCAAATTTATATTCAATATTTTTTTTTCCTTTTCTCATTCCTCAAAGAAGCTTTTTGAGACTGTTGGTGTTTTAAACGAACTTCCCTTCCTCCCTATTGCTTACTTCAATTCTTTTTAAAATATTTAATAACAATAAAAGCAATGCTATTATTAACATTTTTAAAAGCAGCAAAGAGTCCTGTGGCACCTTATAGACTAACAGATGTTTTGGAGCATGAGCTGTCATGCGTGAATACCCACTTCGTTGGATGCATGTAGTGTAAATTTCCAGGGGCAGGTATATATATGCAAGCAAGAAGCAGGCTAGAAATAACAAGGTTAGTTCAATCAGGGAGGATGAGGCCCTCTTCTAGCAGCTGAGGTGTGAAAACCAAGGGAGGAGAAACTGGTTTTGTAGTTGGCAAGCCATTCACAGTCTTTGTTTAATCCTGAGCTGATGGTGTCAAATTTGCAGATGAACTGAAGCTCAGCAGTTTCTCTTTGAAGTCTGGTCCTGAAGTTTTTTTGCTGCAGGATGGCCACCTTAAGATCTGCTATTGTGTGGCCTGGGAGGTTGAAGTGTTCTCCTACGGGTTTTTGTATATTGCCATTCCTAATATCTGATTTGTGTCCATTTATCCTTTTCCGTAGAGACTGTCCAGTTTGTCCGACGTACGTAGCAGAGGGGCATTGCTGGCATATGATGGCATATATTACATTGGTGGACATGCAGGTGATTGAACCAGTGATGGTGTGGCTGATCTGGTTAGGTCCTGTGATGGTGTCGCTGGTGTAGATATGTGGGCAGAGTTGGCATTGAGGTTTGTTGCATGGATTGGTTCCTGAGTTAGTTACTATGGTGCAGTGTGCAGTTACTGGTGAGAATATGCTTCAGGTTGGCAGGTTGTCTATGGGCGAGGACTGGCCTGCCACCCAAGGCCTGTGAAAGTGTGGGATCATTGTCCAGGATGGGTTGTAGATCCCCGATGATGCGTTGGAGGGGTTTTAGCTGGGGACTGTATGTGATGGCCAGTGGAGTCCTGTTGGTTTCTTTCTTGGTTTTGTCTTGCAGTAGGAGGCTTCCGGGTACACATCTGGCTCTGTTGATCTGTTTCCTTATTTCCTCGTGCGGGTATTGTAGTTTTAAGAATGCTTGGTGGAGATTTTGTAGGTGTTGGTCTCTGTCTGAGGGGTTAGAGCAGATGCAGTTGTACCTCAGTCCTTGGCTGTAGACAATGGATCGTGTGTTGTGCCCAGGATGGAAGCTGGAGGCATGAAGGTAGGCATAGCGTTCGGTGGGTTTTCGGTATAGGGTGGTGTTAATGTGACCATCACTTATTTGCACCGTGGTGTCTAGGAAGTGGACCTCCTGTGTAGATTGGTCCAGGCTGAGGTTGATGGTGAGGTGGAAGCTGTTGAAATTGTGGTGAAATTTTTCCAGAGTCTCCTTCTCATGGGTCCAGATGATGAAGATGTCATCAATGTAGCGTAGGTAGAGAAGGGGCATGAGTGGACGAGAGCTGAGGAAGCGTTGTTCCAGGTCAGCCATAAAAATGTTGGCATATTGTGGGGCCATGCGGGTGCCCATAGCGGTGCCACTGATCTGGAGGTATATATTGTCATCAAATTTGAAATAGTTGTGTGTGAGGATAAAGTCACAGAGCTCAGCAACCAGTTGTGCTGTGGCATCATCAGGGATACTGTTCCTGACAGCATGTATTCCATCTGTGTGTGGGATGTTTGTGTAGAGAGCCTCTACATCCATGGTGCCTAGGATGGTGTTTTCTGGAAGGTCACCAATGCATTGTAGTCTCCTCAGGAAATCAGTGGTGTCATGGAGATAGCTGGGAGTGCTGGTGGCATAGGGTCTGAGTAGAGAACTAAGAAACTGCACCATCTACTCAGGACACTCCCTACACTAACACCAGAACAAATCTACATACCCTTAGAGCCCCGACCAGGGTTATTCTATCTACTACCCAAGATCCACAAACCCGGAAATCCTGGACGCCCCATCATCTCGGGCATTGGCACTCTCACTGAAGGACTGGCTGGATATGTGGACTCTCTACTCAGTTAAGCACATGTACAAGTCTCTGTAAGAACAGGCTTTAAGTAACTGGAAATGTTAAAGGTGATCAATGTAATTTTGCATATTCATGCATACGGTACGTGAGAATGAAAAATTCTTTGAGTGCTTGCTCATATCGATTCCAATTAGGTGTGTGTGCACCGCGTGCATAGTCATGGGAAAGTTTTTTCTCTAGCAGCACCCGTCGAGTCGGCTGTTGGAGCCCCCTGGAATGGTGCCTTCATGGCACTCAATATATGACCCTGCCAACCCAACGCCTCCTCAGTTCCTTCTTACCACCAGTGACGGTTGTTGGAACTGTGGTGTCTTGCTTTGCAAGTTCTCCATGTTTCCCTAGCTATTTGGATTGTTTGTACTTTGTACTTTTTAGTTAGTTCTTAGTTATTATAGTTAGTGGTGAGTTAGATGTTGGGCTGGGGGGGTTACCTTCCACCCCAACTGTGTTCTCTCTGAGGGACTTACATGTGTAAGTCCCAGGGGTTCAAGCCCTGCAAGTCCAGCCCATGCCAATGGGTGACCCCCACAACACTTGTTTAAAGTGTCTGAGGGAAGCACACCAAGCAGACAAGTGCAAGATTTGTAAAGGGTTCCGCCCCAGAACAAAAAAAGGAGTAAGACTTTCACCTCAAGCAACTCCTTATGGAGGCAACACTCAGATCACAACCTACATTGGCGCTACAAGACCCAGCACCGAGCTCATTGGTGCGCAGTGTCCCAGTGGCGGTGGTAGAGGGAGCACTGCAGAAAGACTCTGGAAGAGACCAGCGGCACTGCCACTCCCCGGTGCTAAAACCAGCAGGATTGACCCGGCGCTGGTCCCATTCCCCAGCGGAGAAGTGGCACCAGAAGCAGGGGAGAAGTGGATTTCTGACTCAGAGATCCATCCCTTTGGAGCCAGCCAATGGGGGCACGTCCTAGAGAGGAGCACCCAGTGCCAAAGTCTTTGGAGCCAGCACCATTGACTTCAGCCCAGGAGGGACCGTAGAGACCAGTGCCATTGGACTCCCGGGGCCAGGTCATTGAGGAGGTGGAATTGCCATCCACCCCAGACACTTTTGAGGCCATAAGGAACCTCATTGCCATGACTGCGCCGCAGTCCCTGGCCCTTCGTGCCGAGCCTCTGGTTCTGCAATATCTAGAGGCAAACTGGCAATGCTCCATCCCTCGGCACTACTGATGGAATCATGGCACCAATTGGAGTCCTGTCACTGATTGGAGTCCTGGCACCACTCGCAATTGTGGCATTGGTCATACTTGCGGCACTGCTCCAGGTTGCACCAGCACTCCTGCTTGTGATGCTGATCCTCGTGTCGATCCCCGTCGTGCAGCAGGTCCTACTCCCAGCACTGGTCATTCTGGCACCAATCAGCAACCCCACACAGATCCCGCTCATGGCACCGCTCCCGATTGCGGCACCGCTCCCCAGCATTGCGACACCACTTCCCAGTGTGGTGCCACCCACCAGTCTAGCTCCGCTCAGCACTGCCTTGGACATCACGATCCTGGTTCCCGTCTTCAGACTCAGAAACAGTGTCTAGATACTTGGAGCAGGGCCAGCATTGGTTGGGCCATGGAAGGCCTGAGGTGGGGTCAGGGCCATAGTCTGCACTGTGGCAGGGACCAGCGCAGTGGCCATTTTGGACCCTTTGGGTCTACCACCAGGCCCAGGGCACCCAATCTAAAGGTTCCCATTTGGCGATCTCTGAAACGCGAGTGCCGGAGGCTTCCGCCAGTAGCCCCACCTCTAGGGGTGCTGAGGAGGTACCGTTTGCTTGTCCTCCCCTGGAAGCAAGCCCAGTTCCTGAGCCTGATCCAGGTGTGTTTGGCCCAGTCAGAGAGGCAGGACAGGAGACCCCTGGAAACCAAGAAGGTCAGGAGGACCCTGTTCCACCATTAGCCTCCTTGTCTTCCTCCCCAGACGAGGCGGTTGCAGGGACCTCCATCTCGGGACCGCCCCCCCATAAACAGCTGCGCCCACCAGGACCTCCTTTGCCGGGTGGCACGAAATATGGGCATGGAGGTGGTGGAGTCAGAGGACCCAGTGGTCAACATCCTGGCCCCAGAAGGTCCATTGAGGGTGGCTCTACCCCTCATCAAGACCATACAGGCCAATGCTAAGACCATTTGGTGGGCCCCAGCCTCCATCCCTCCCACCACAAAGGGTGTGGAGAGGAAGTATTCCATCCCATCTAATGGGTACTGTAGCGAGCCGGTGTGGCTCCCCTCCTGCCCAGTGGAGGGAGCGCCTAGCCAGAAGCCTGAGGGGGCGGGGCCAAGGAGCGTCGAGCCCGCCCCTCCAAGGGTCAGGTGGCGACCCGGAAGTTTAAAGGCCGGCCGGCAGAGCTCAGTAGGGGGCCAGCCACCGCAGGGAGCAGATGTGCCACAGGGAGGTCGCGACTGGGAAACCTCAGGGACCCAGGGCAGCCGCCCAGACTGGCCGGAGCTTCCCCACGCCCGTTACCTGGAGGAGCTCCCGGAGCTTCCTCACACCCACTACCCGGAGGAGCCCCCAGAGCTTCCCCGTGCCTTCTATCCGGAGGAGCCACTGGAGCCCACGCCCGTTACCTGGAGGAGCTCCCGGAGCTTCCCCACACCCACTACCCGGAGGAGCCCCCAGAGCTTCCCCGTGCCTTCTATCCGGAGGAGCCACTGGAGCCTCCTCGCCCCTGTTGCTACCTGGAGGAGCCGCCAGAGCACGCCTGGCCGGACTTCCCTGAGGAACTGCCGGACCTGCCACCAAGCCCTGGCCGCGAGGAGCCCATGCTGGTGGACTGGCTGGGGACCGACGCCACGGACCAGGTAGGCCCTGAGGGGGAGACTGGAAGAAGCCCGGGGGTAGCCAACCCCAGTCAGGCAGCAGACATACCCGAACCTATGTCAGTGTGTTTTGGTCAGGAGGCCCACTGACCGGTCAGCGGTGATAGCAGCTGCGAGGGCCCCGGGCTGGGATGCAGTGGAGTGGGTGGGCCTGTGTCCCCCCTGCCACCCCACTCATGGGTGGCAGTCTCTTCCTCACCCAACGCTCAGGCGTAAGAGCCCGAGCTTAGGTACAGGATTGATTCTTTGCACAGCCCTGAGCCAAAAGGGTCTGAGCCTTATGACTCTGTGTTTGGTGCCCCGCCCAAACCTAGGGCTGGGCCCCTTTAGACTCTACTGCTGCTCAGCCCTGAACCAGAGGGCCTGAGCTCCCTGAACCTTGTGCTTTGCTCAGCCCTGAGCCAAAGGGGTCTGAGCCTTGTGACTCTGTGTTTGGTGCCCCGCCCAAACCTAGGGCTGGGCCCCTTCGGACTGTACTGCTGCTCAGCCCTGAACCAGAGGGCCGGAGCTCCCTGAACCTTGTGCTTTGCTCAGCCCTGAGCCAAAGGGGTCTGAGCCTCGTGACTCTCTGTGTTTGGTGCCCCGCCCAAACCTAGGGCTGGGCCCCTTCGGACTGTACTGCTGCTCCGCTCTGACCCAGATGGCCTGAACTCCTTGAACCTCTGTACTGTTGCTCAGCCCCGAAGCAGAGGGCCTGAGCCCCTTTTGACTCTGTATCATTGCCCAGTCCTGAAACAGAGGGCCTGGGCCCCCTTTGATGCTGCGGTTGCTCAGGCCAGCCAAGGGGGCCTGAGCTCCTTAGACTCTACCTTGCTGCTCAGGCCCGTGCCAGAGTGCCCGCGCCTTCGGGCTTTGTGTTTGTCGCCCAGGACTGCCGGGGGACCAGACGTCATGTAGCGAGCTGGTGTGGCTCCCGTCCGCCCCTCAGAGAGGGTCGAGCCCCGGTCGCACACCTTTACAGGTACAAATACCTCTTCACACATCCGCAGCATTGCTTGTTGGTGGTGGCTGCAGTAAATGAGAAGGAGAGGCAGGGACAACAAGCCCCAGCACCTAAGTCCAAGGATGCCAAGCGCCTGGATTTATTTGGGCGCAAAGTATATTTTATGGGGGGATGCAACTCAGGTTTGCCAACTGGCAGGCAATTCTGAGTTGATACAGCTTCAACTCCTGGAACTCAATGCTCAAGTTTAAGGAGCTGGTGCCTACTGAGTCCAGGGAGGAGTTTGGAGTGATAGCGGAGAAGGGCAAGGCAGCGGCACTGACCTCTATACAGGTCTCATTGGACGTTGCGGACTCAGTGGCGTGCACCTTGTCCTCCGGTATCGTCATGAGGCCTAGCTCATGGCTGCAAGCCTCAGGACTCCCGCCCAAGGTTCAACAGACCGTGCAGGATGGGGTAGGTCTGTTTGCAGAGCAGACTGACTCTAGGCTGCATTGCCTAAAGGACTCAAGGGCTACCACGAAATCCTCGGGTATGCACACCCTGGTAACGCAACACAAACATTTCAAGCCTCAGTAGCAGCAGCGACACTTCTATCCTCCTCAGCCGAGGCAGGATTTTTATAGGAGAAGGGGCAGGAATGGCAGACAAAAGCCTTCCAGCCCGCCATCTGGGAAGGGTGAGGGCCCAAATAAACCATCATTGGGTTCCAACAGGCCTTCCGAAGGTGTGCCTGAGGATGGCGCACCATCCTCACTTCTGGATCCTTCGCCGTCTTTTTTTAATCATGTGTCCCACGTCTACCGTGCTTGGTCCCAAATAACTTCGGACCACTGGGTCCTCTGCACAATGGAACTGGGATACTCTCTCCATTTCTGCTCCTGCCCTCCCTCCTTCCCCATCCCTCTTCAGGGACCCTTCTCACAAGCAACTCCTTATCCAGGAGGTGCAAGTGCTCCTTGCCTTGGGAGCAGTGGAGGAGGTCCTTCAGGAGCTCAGGGGCAAGGGATTCTACTCCCAATACTTCTAATCCCCAAGGCTAAGGGGTGTCTCAGACCCATTCTAGATCTGCAAGGACTAAAGTTGAACTTCGCATTGTCTCCCTGGGCACCATTAGTCCCTCCCTGGAGACTGGCATGTCACCCTCAACATGAAAGACACGTACCTCCATATAGCTATTCAACCTGCAGAAAGGTGATTCCTAAGCTCTGTGTTTGACCACAAGCATTATCAATTCACGGTCCGTCCATTCGGCCTCTCAGCAATCCCCCCCCCCGAGTATTCACCAAGTGCATGTCAATCATGGCCACTTTCCTCCATTGGAGGCGTGTGCATGTATACCCCTACCTCAAAGACTGGCTGCTCAGGGGCCACACCAGGGGGCAGGTGGAGTCTCAAATCAGATTGGTCAGATCCACATTTGAGAGACTGGGTCTCCTCCTGAACTTGAGGAAGTCAACCTTGGAACCGACCCAAAGAATAGAATTCATCGGGGTGGTGTTGAACTCGGTTCAGGCAAGAGCACTTTTGCCAGAGCCCCATTTCCAAGCCATCACAGACATCATTCAGGGCCTCAGGCAATACCCAGCTACTACAGCAAGGGGTCGCCTAAGTCTCCTCGGCCACATGGTAGCCTGCACTTACGTGACCTGGCATGCCAGACTGAGGCTCAGGCCTCTACAGGCCTGGCTCACTTCAGCCTACTGCCTGAGATGCAACAGCTTGAATTCAGTGGTCACGGTGCCAGGGCATGTGCTCGAGTCCCTTCAGTGGTGGCTCAATCCTTGGAGACTGTGCGAAGGAATCCCTTTCAGCAGACCTCAGCCTTCCTTGTGCCTAGTAATGGACACGTCATCTCTGGGATGGGGTGCACATTTGTTAGACCTCCAAATGCAGGACCTCTGGTCGCAGGATGAGCTCTCCCTCCATGTCAACATCAAGGAGCTGAGTGCAGTGCGACTAACATGCCAGACCTTTCAGGTCCAACTACAAGGTTGGTGTGTAGCAGTTCTGAAGGGCACCACTGCCATGTTTTACATCAAGAAGCAGGGTGAAGCCCGGTCCTCTCCCCTATGCCAGGAAGCCCTCGGCTGTGGGAGTTCTGCATAGCCCACTCCATTCACCTGGAAGCATCCTATCTGCCAGGAGTTCAGAACGCACTGGCGGACCATCTCAGCAGGTCCTTCCACAATCATGAGTGGTCCATCAGACTGGATGTCATACACCTTGTCTTCCAAAGATGGGTGTTTCCACAGGTCAACCTGTTTGCCACCCAGAACAACAGGAAGTGTCCAATGTTTTGCTCCTTCCAGAGACGGGATCAATCATGGACTCATTCCTGCTACCCTGGGGAGGCCACCTGCTCTACACTTTTTCCCTCATTTCCTCTCATGCACAAGGTCCTACTCAAGGTCCGCAGGGATGGGGCAGAGATCATTCTAACAGCACCAGTGTGGCCTCGACAACATTGGTACACCACACTCCTAGAACTGTCAGTGGACACCCCGGTCACGTTGCCTCGCCTCCCTGACCTAATCACTCAGGACCATGGTCGCCTTCATCACCCCGACCTGCAGTCCCTCCACTTCATGGCTTGGAAGCTTCATGGCTGAACCCCATGGAGGTTCTGTGCTGAGAACAAGTAAGGGAGGTCCTACTTGGCAGCAGGAAGCCCTCCACTAGAGCCACATATCTGGCAAAGTGGAAGCGATTTACTTCTTGGTGTGACCAGCATCGTATACCTCCTCTCCAGGCACTTCTCATCTTAGATTACCTTCTGCACCTGAAACGGCAAGGCCTGGCAGCATTCTCCATAAAGGTACAGCTCGCTGCTATCTCGACCTTCCACCTGGGAGCGTCTCGTTGCTCCATCTTCGCCAACCCTGTGGTTGGTTGGTTCCTCACGGGTCTGGAACACATACGTTTGCAGATCAGACAGCCTGTCCCCGCATGAGACCTTAACCTGGTCCTCTCCAGGCTAATGGGGCCCCCATTTGAACCGCGGGAAGGTAGTCTTTCTGGTCACCATTACATCAGCAAGGAGGGTGTCTGAGTTAAAGGCCCTTACCTCAGACCCCCCTCATATGGTTTTCCACTGGGATAAGGTGCAACTCAGACCTCACCCGGCCTTTCTTCCTATTTTCCTGCCTGTTTTTTACCCTAAGCCTCATGCCAGTAGCCGTGAGCAGAGGCTGCACTCCCTCGATGTTCGGCAAGCACTAGCTTTCTACATTGAGCGCACTAAGCCGTTCAGGTTATTGAACCAGTTGTTCATAGCGGTGGCAGACCAGATGAAAGGATTCCCAGTCTCATCTCAAAAAATATCTTCCTGCATCACGTCATGCATCCACATGTGCTATGAGCTGGCCAAAATACCAGTCCCGGCTCCTACAGCACACTCCACAAGGGCCCAGGCCTCATCAGTGGCATTCCTGGCCCAAGTCCTGATACCAGAAATCTGCAGGGCAGCAACTTTCACCTCTCATTACGCCATCATCCGGCATGCCAGAGATGATGCAGTTTTCAGCAGAGGGGTGCTCCAATCAGTGATTCCATAACACCGACCCCACTCTCTAGGTAAGGCTTGGGAGTCACCTAATTGAAATCGATATGAATCTCATAACCATTGTTCTTCGAGATGTGTTACTTATATCCATTCCAAACACACCGACTTTCCCCTCTGTCGGAGTAACCGGCAAGAAGGAACTGAGGAGGCGCCGGGTCAGCAGAGTCATGTATTGAGTGCCATGAAGGCGCCACTCCAGGGGTCTCCATAGCGGACCCGCCAGGTGCTGCTAGGGGATAAACTTTCCGACAGCTGTGCATGCGGCGCGCACACACCTAATTGGAATGGATATGAGCAACACATCTCGAAGAACAACAGTTATGAGAAGGTGAGTAACCGTTTTTTATATCTTTATACTAATACTCATAGTTTTAAAAAATATTTTAAAGGAATATGTTGCTTTAAATACTCTACATCTATTTAAATTCTTTCTAAAGTAATTAAAGATCAGCTAGGGAATACTACAAGTATTGTCATAAATCATATAATACACTAAAGGTATCAAAAGTTTTTCAGATAGGATGCTGTATATTTGTAAATTAGAAACATGTTATCACTTCCTAAGGCTGCTTCTACTTTTAATGGTTGACTATTAAAAACACTTCTCTGTACTTATCAGTGTTTTTTAATAATAATAAATTACTGGGTCGTGCTTCCAATATCTTATGTGTGTCTTCAGGACTTCAGCCCTATAATGCCAAAGGTTAATCCTTCTGAATTTGTGCTAACAGCCTACAGTAAATGTAGAAAATGGTACCCCTAACAAAATGTCAGATAAGCTATCTGGGTTATTGCTTCACACATATACTGACTGACTTAGCAGCTGTGTTCACTCATACATGTCTATCTCTCATTTAAAGCTTTGTGGAAGGAGTCAAATTACAACCACCCAGGATACTTTGTAAGCAAGAAAAGATACTTGTTTACAGCACTGAAGCATAAGCTGCCACCAGTTAATGCCTCTGGAGTATTTATAGAGATAGTTAAGATGCCATGTAATGAAATAATTATTCAGGATTTATAAATTCAGTTTAATCATTTAGATACACATTATTTTTTTTCATATTCTCTTACAACCTGTGTTTAATGTAAGTAGCCTGATTATTTTTGTGGTCAGTAGATTGGATTTTTAATTGTCTTGTTGCAGATGTATTTCTTCAGTGTAGTCAAATGTTAAAATTATGTGACAATACTAGAATATACTAGAATAAAATATTGGAATAAAACTATGTGATTAGTACTAGAATATTTTGGTCACTGAACTGCAGTTTATATTGTGTAGAGATCATTAGAAGATAGAAAAGCCCTTGTGTCACACTTGTAAAAGATTACTATGTTGACATGGCAAAAATTTCTTCAGATGAATTCTTATTTATGTCATCAATGACAACAGTGAAGAATTACACCTCTACCCCAATATAATGCGACCCGATATAACACGAATTCAGATATAACACAGTAAAGCAGTGCTCCATGGGGGTGGGGCTGCGCACTCTGGCGGATCAAAGCAAGTTCAATATAACGCGGTTTCACCGATAACGCGATAAGATTTTTTGGCTCCCAAGGACAGCATTATATCGGGGTAGAGGTATACATGTAATACAGGAAGAATTTCTCTGTTGCATAAATGAAAACATGAAATCAATAAGGACATGTTGTAGGGGAGCAGTGGTATACCAGTCTGGGACTTTGCAAAATGTTTGGGAGTTTTGTAGCTTCTCTGATTTTACTTTTGTATCATTTTAAAATCCATAAATGCAAATAATTAAAATCAGTAAGAGCAGCTTGTGGGGAAACCATGGAGGATAGCGGGGATTGTAGTGGATCACAGATTGAATAAGAGTTAGCAATGTGATACAGTTGTGAAAAAGGCTAATATTCTGGAATGTATTAACAGGAGTGTTGTACATAGGATAGGGAGGTACGTATCCAGCTCTTCTCAGCACATGTGAGGCCTCAACTGGAATAGTGTGTCATATTCTAGTCACCACACTTTAGGAACGATGTGGACAAATTGGAGAGAGTCGAGAGGAGAGCAACGCAAATTATAAAAGGTTTAGAAAATCTGACCTATGAAGAAAGGTTAAAAAAAACTGCTCATGTTTAGTCCTGAGAAAAGACTATGGGGAGATCTGATAAGAATCTTCAGATGTGTTAAGAGCTGTTATAAATAGTACAGTGACAACCTATAGTTTTTCTCCATGTCCACAGAAGGCAGGGCAGGAACTAATGGGCATAATCTGCAGCAAGGGAGATTTAGGTTAAATATTAGTAAATACTTTCCAACTTTAAAGTTCTGTACTAGGCCCCCAAAGGAGGTTGTGGAATCCCCGTCATAGGAAGTTTTTAAAAACAGGTTGGACAAACACCTGTCAGGGATAGTCTCGGTGTACGTGGTCCTGCCTTAGTTCAAGTGGCTGGGCTAGCTGACCTCTGGAGGTCCCTTCCAACCCTACATTCCTATTACTGTATGACATTAGGGGTGCGGGGGCTGGGCTACTGTCCTGAAATTCTGTTGCAGGGAGTTGCCTTTCTAAACTTTCATGTGGGAGCCCAAATGCTATTTGGGAGGAGAGGAGCTCCACCTCCATGCAAAATGCTATTTAGTAGTGATATAATAAAATAACCTGCTTGTTTATTACAGTCACACCTCTAACACACAAACTGGAGCAGTTGCTCTCCTTATATGCCATCCCATAGAATGAGAGTGCACTTTTAGAGCAGTGCATGGGCAGGATGATGGCAGAATGCTGAGGGAAGGCAGCAGCAAGTGCCAAGATGTGTACATACCAATCTCTCTTGTTCTGCAAAAGAATTAGCATATCCGAATAAGTGATAAAACAGAAGAATTACATACGTATTATGTAAATGATTTTTAGATGTCACTAGTAACTTAAGTCAGGGGAAATGAGACTTTTAAAATATGTTTTTCAAGCTAACTCTGTCCTTTTAAACCTCTTTACTGTTGCATTTAAGAGGTGTTGTATGCTAAAAATGGGATGTAGTATGCAGACAGGAACATGGTCTTGTGTACCTGCCTTTTTGTTCATGCTGTGTTGATATAACCAAATCTGTGGGTTACCAGCAAAAATTAAACTTACTCTCATCCCTTTTTAAAACATTTCTTAAGCAAGCCAATTGGGGTGCCCACTTTTATCTGATCCTTCAAAATGTTACTGGTTTACGTAAACCAGCAAATTCTGCTTTGCACTAATTAAAGAGTTGGTATCATAATTTTTGACTTTCTGTAAACCTATAAATTCCATTCATTCTCTCTCACACACACTCTCACACACACTCACACATGGCAGTTAGTCTCCTTTTTCATGAAAGAAAACTTGCAGTTTGCTGGTCTTATAGAAAGTGAGCTGGTTTGCAGGAGAGAATGCTTTGTTAATTTCAGAAGCAGCAAATACATATTCTGTGCCTTTTCTTGCTTGGAGGTAAAGGGGAATGTGTGCATGAGTATGACAGGTAGAGAAACAACAAACACTTCTTGTTGCTCTTCTGTTGACCCTCTTGCTTCTGGCTAGATTCACCAAATGCATGCAGAGGAGACTCAGCCTCAGCCCTCCAATCTCAGCTCTGTGGTATGGACTCTGGTCTGTCAGCAGACTCCTAGATTCTTCTCCCAGCCAAGAGGCGGGAGGGAAGAATGCGTTCTATACATCCTTGTCCATGACGACAAAGAATTGCCTTTGTTGGCAGTGACACACAGGGATGCATGCAACATACCGCTTTTGTCAGACCAACCTGGTAGGGAGCACTGTCTGACCTTGCCAGTGACATCTAACCAAGCTACAGTTTATCCAGCTATTTGCCCACAAGAGAGAAATAATATCATTTCATTGCTTCATATCTGCTTTCTCTGTTCTTGATCAAGTACCATTTCACAGTGTCTCTTCAGGACACTGTGTTGAGTGGGGCATTGGACGCAAATGTAGCCATGACTATCATGGTGTACATCAAGTTTGCACATAACCTAATTTACACCTCCTACTTTAATGAAAGCCTCTCATAATTTAGATTCTCCTTTGTGGTCTAGCTTAGAGGCACTAAACTAGTTTAAAAGAACTAAATATGATAAAGCCTTACTCATTGATATAATGATTTATTATTTAAATGTTTTGTACATTGAGTAAATATAACAATTCATAATTATTACAACAATTACATACATTGTTTAAATAAACATTTATAGTTACAACAATCACATAAGCCTCATATTCAGTCTGTAAAATGTTTTCATAGAATTATAGAAATGTAGGGCTGGTAGGGACCTTAAAAGGTCATTAGGTTCATCCTCCTACACTGAGGCAGGACCAAGTAAACCTAGACAATCTGTAACTGGTATTTGTCCAGCTTCTTCTTAAAACCCCCCAGTCATGGGAATTCCACAGTTTCCCTTGGAAGCCTATTCCAGAACTTAACTAGATTTTTTTCCCCTAATATCTAACTTGCATCTCCCTTGCTGAGGATTAAGTCCATTACTACTTGTCCTACCTTCTGTGGATATGGTGAACAATTGATCACCATCCTCTTTATAACAGCCCTTAACATATTTGAAGACTTATCAGGGCCCTCCATCAGTCTTCTTTTCTCAACACTAAAAAGTGCCCATTTTTCAACCTTTCCTCATAGTCATGTGGCTATGGGTGAAGAAAATACTTTTTTTTCATTGTAAATAAAGGCCAAATTTTGGTCTCTTTTTCATTCCTTTTTATAAAGCTTTACTATTTTCAAATTCTGTGTATTTCACTGAATAGCTTTGGGAACACAGAGCCAACATATAGTGGGTGGAAAACCAAAAGTCTATATAATAGACTTTGAGATCTTTTTACTGCTTTGTTGTAGCATCTCTGATTCTAGAACATTATCAAAATGTAGGTTTGTGTGCTATGCTTACTGGAATAATGCTACTGTTAGTTATATTTCCTTAACTACTGTTTTCTTCAGTGCAGATAAACCATTGCTAATGAAGCACACTACATTTAAACTGGGAAGCTTGATGAAAGGAATATATAGATCAGTGATTAGCAAAGCTCTTTGCATATAAATCTCTGTGTACTGGTAATTAGACTAGAAATCTCACTTAAGCAGACTTTTCAAAATCTCCAGAACGTGTTAGTTCAACCAGATCAGAAATCCCATGAGTTTTTTCAGTTTTTCACAAATATTAATATTATACTTGTGTCATATTCTGGCTGGACTCCTGAAAAGCGTACCGAGAGAGACAGGTATTTTAATAATTGACATTAAAACCTTATTAAAGAACAATGAAGATAAAATGTAATCATAGTTTGATATTCAAATATCTAATATTCTCAGGTATTATGGATAACACCTGTTTGTGTATATTCAGCAACTCCAGACCTTGTATGCCAGTCTGTCAGATATATTAGCTTGCAAGACTGCTATCTGTCTATGGCTGAACAGCTTCATAGGTCTCTCTTTTGTGTCCTAAGGCTAGCCCGTACAAATTACCAGTGGTGCAAAGTTGTTGTGGGGTTTTTGTTTGGTTGGTTGGGGTTTTTTTTGGGTAGAACAGCTCGTTTGCAGATTGTTCTACCTGATGATAAAGAATTTGCTTATTACAGGATACTAGATTAATTGGTGAATTCAGAAATAAACCAATTTTAAGTTCATGTAAAAAAATTATTTCTCCCTCCCACCTCAATTATTTATAATGTACATAGAGGCCGTTTAAGCCTCATAGCTGACTTTTTGGAGATTAGTCAACTTGAATACCAAAGATAATTTTCCAAGGATATACTTACTCTGTAAGATTATTAGTGATTTTAAAAAAAATCAATGTCTTTGACATGTTCTATACCATGTACTGCTACTCTATCTTTTATTTCAAATGTTTTCCTTCCTCAGCAGAGCTGGGCAAATTGCTTGGATCAAAGTTTTTGATAAACATAGTCCCCCTTTTCCCTTTGTGAATTATCTACGAACAGGGTTTTGTTTTGTTTTGTTTTGTTTCACAGATTTGTTTATTATTCCCTGAAATGTTTCAGCAACAAAATGTACACTGTAGATTGTGTGTGGAAAAAATCACAAGCATATGCTTTACTGTTTTTTTGTCTTGTTTTGTTTTTTTAGCTACTCATTCTGTGTAATTGCTTACCTATGTCATATAGTAGTGTGTCTGTTTCCTTATTGGATGACCTAAACTTTATGAAAAAAGGATGATTCCCTTATCTTTCAGTGAATTATCTTTGAGCTACTGTAATTCTAATCTGTTGTGTGAACAATAAAGAAGAGATTTTCAAAATGGCCATGAGAGAGGACTTTTGGTGTAAATACTCTCGGGAATATTTATCCACGTTAGCACTTGCAACACTTTTGCTATCCATGAACATTCTTGCAAATAAATGCTTGCTTACTGGAATCTTTGCAAATAATAAAAGAAAGGCAGTCCCCAAATACCAACAAAGCACTTGCTTTTATTTGTATGAATGATCATGAACACATTTTTGCTGTATTTGCTCAGCTCTAGTCTTAATGCTTTTAATCTTCATACCTCTCTATAAATTTATTGACTTACTAACAAATCAGCAAACCAGTGCTGTGAGTTAGGTGATATTAATTTTATTGTACAGGTGGGTAACCTAATGAAGTGATATTAATTGTGTTGCCTAAAACCACACAGAGAAGCCGTATAAGAATTGAGATTAGAGCTCATAGTGTTAGACCGACAGTGGGCCACATATTTAAAGGGAGTTGGGTGCCTAAATACCTTTAAAAATCTGGGGCATGGCTCTTGTTCTGTAAAACATACTATATTTTAATAAAAGTTCATAATTACCCATAACAGTATGAGTTGAAAGTGCATGGTATCTCTGAAGCAGCACAGGAAACTCTAGCATTCATTCAAAGGATAAATTAAAAGGAGAGCCATAACTTATTTTTTTCCACACTGCTCAGCTAAAAACTTACTATAAACAAGCAGAGACCACTCTGCGTAGTGAGAGAGAATAGTTGCCTTATTGTTTACATGGAGTTGTTTTTCAGACCTCTAACTTTGCAAAACTAGCATGTGGCAATTTATGAGATGGAAGTTGGTCACATATACAGACAATTTAAAAAACAAAATGGGGGGTGGGGAATTAACTCCCTGCAGGAATAAAATAATGTCTGTTATATAAAAGGGATCTTAAATTAAACTATTCTCATATGTGCCAGGATCAACACATCTTTTTGTTGATTGCTTTTAAAAAATCTTTTTTTCTGGTTCATGAATTCCTTCTCCATCTTAGAACATGCCAGACAGTAGAGCATCTCCTTGTGATTCTGTTGGAATTACGCTGGTGTGAGATCAGAATCTGATCATATTCCTCAAACAGAAATCATGTTGTGCTATCGAATAATGAAAGGGGCTATATTATCCCCTTATAACTGTCACAAACCTTTTTGAGAAGGCAGAAATATATGGATAATACTTTTAGGTATAAAGAAAAAATTTTAATGATAATTGCTAAGGCTGATATTGACAAACTATTGCTGCTATCTGATAGTCTTTCAGTGGCATGTGTGCAATTACTTGATAGTTCTAATCTAGCCCCTAATGACTAGGTGTTCACATTAGAAAAATCACCATTGCAATTAGTATTATTTTTAGGGCTGTCAATTAATTGCAGTTAACTCACGTGATTAACTCAAAACAATTAATCACACTGTTAAACAATAGAATACCAGTTGAAATGTATTAAATATTTTTTAATGTTTTTCTACATTTTCAAATATATTGATTTCAATTACAACACAGAATACAAAGTGTACACTGCTGACTTTATATTATTATTTTGAATACAAATATTTGCACTGTAAAATGATAAACAAAATAGTATATTTAGTTCATCTCATCCAAGTACTGTAGTGCAACCTCTTTATCATGAAAAAGCAACTTACAAATTTCGTATTCACCCACGAAAGCTCATGCTGCAAAACGTTTGTTAGGCTTTGGCTACACTTGCACTTCAAAGCGCTGCCGCGGCAGCGCTTTGAAGCGCTAAGTGTAGTCAAAGCACCAGCGCTGGGAGAGAGCTCTCCCAGCGCTGTCCGTACTCCACCTCCCTGTGGGAAATAACGTACAGCGCTGGGAGCCGCGCTCCCAGCGCTGGGGCTTTGACCACACTGGCGCTTTGCAGCGCCGCAATTTGCAGCGCTGGAGAGGGTGTGTTTTCACACCCTGCTGCAGCGCTGCAAATTTGCAAGTGTAGCCAAGACCTCAGTCTATAAGGTGCCACAGGATTCTTTGCTGCTTCAACTTACAAATGTAGTTTTTTGTTACATAACTGCACTCAAAAACAAAACAATGTAAAACTTTTGGGCCTACAAGTCCACTTAGTCCTACTTCTTGTTCAGCCAATTGCTAAGACAAACAAGTTTGTTTACATTTACAAAGCTTCCTATTTACAGTGTCACCAGAATGTGAGAACAGGCATTTGCATGACACTTTTGTAGCCAGCATTGCAAGGTATTTACGTGCCAGATATGCTAAACATTCTTATGCCCCGTTATGCTTCAGCCGCCATTCTAGAGAACATGTTTCCATGCTGATGATGCTCGTTTAAAAAAATAATGCATTAATTAAATTTATGACTGAACTCCTTGGGGGAGAATTGTATGTCTCCTGCTCTGTTTTACCCACATTCTGCCACATTTCATGTTATAGTAGTCTCAGATGATGACTCAGCACATGTTGTTCATTTTAAGAACACTTTCGCTGCAGATTTGACAAAATACAAAGAAGGTACCAATGTGAGATTTCTAAAGATAGCTGCAGCACTCGACCCAAGGTTTAAGAATCTGAAGTGCCATCCAAAATCTGAGAGGGATGAGGTGTGGAGCATGCTTTTAGAAGTCTTAAAAGAGCAACACTCTGATGCGGAAACTACAGAACCCGAACCACCCAAAAAAAGAAAATCAACCTTCTGCTGGTGGCATCTGACTCAGATTATGAAAATGAACATGTGTCTGTCTGCACTGCGTTGGATTGTTACCGAGCAGAACCTGTCATCAACATGGACACACATCCTCTGGAATTGTGGATGAAGCATGAAAAGACATGAATCTTTAGCACGTCTGGCATGTAAATATCTTGCGATGCCGGCTGCAACAGTGCCATGTGAACCACCTGTTCTCACTTTCAGGTGATATTGTGAACAAGAAGCAGGCAGCATTATCTCCTGCAAATGTAAAAAAACTTGTTTGTCTGAGAGATTGGTTGAACAAGAAATAGGACTGAGTGGACTTTTAGACTCTAAACTTTTACATTGTTTTATTTTTGAATGCAGTTATTTTTTGTACATAATTCTATATTTGTAAATTCAACTTTCATGATAGAGATTGCACTACAGTACTTGTATTAGGTGAATTGAAAAATACTACCGGTATTTCTTTCGTTCTTTACAGTGCAAATATTTGTAATAAAAATAAATATAAAGTGAGCACTGTATACTTTGTATTCTGAGTTGTAATTGAAATCAATATATTTGAAAATGTAGAAAACATCCAAAATATTTAAATCAATGGCATTCTATTATTGTTTAACAGTGTGATTAATTGTGATTAATTTTTCTAATCGTTTGACAGCCCTAATTATTTGTTTAATCTCATCAGGGAAATGAAGGATGAATTGGCATGGCGCTTAAATGTACCTTGTTGCCAGTAAGGATGTTATTGTTATCCATGTTATTGTGATAAGGCAGCATGTGGAAATTTCACTGCTGCCCACATTGTATCAGTTTGGTGACTAAGTAGAGGGCTTCATTCTTCATTGCTACCAACCTGCCACTTTTCATGAGCACTAATTTTCTTAAAAGTACTAAAATTAAATTCTGAATAGAGAATTTGATTTTAAAAAAAATCTTTATATGACATATTGAGAAATTAGTCTGCCCGTGCTCTCATTATGTTGTGAATGCTTCATCATCCACTGTTAGTCATTTGAGGTTTCAAACTAATAAGTACTTTAATGCTTTGGCAGGGTTTCTTTACAATTGTTGCAGTAGTTATTCATGTTTTACATAATTTGTTTGTTATTTCAGCTACTTTGAAGGAACTCATATCCCAGACTATGGTGCGCTGGGCTCAGGAAGACCAGATCCAAGATCCAGAATTAGTCCGGATTATGTTCAACCTACTTCGTAGGCAATATGACAGCATCGGTGAGCTACTGCAGGCTCTGAGGAAGGCCTACACTATTAGTGCTGCTTCTGTGCAGGATACAATCAATTTACTAGCAGCACTAGGCCAGATTCGCTCCCTTCTCAGTGTCAGAATGGGAAAAGAAGAGGAATTGCTTATGATTAATGGATTAGGGTATGGAATTAACATCATTTTCTTTTTAAGTTATGAGTAAGGGTTTGGTAATGGGATGCAGAGCCTTTCATTTCTAGGTCACTGGCTCTAGTCTGACCCAGGTAGTATCTGAATGTCATTGCTGGTTTCAGTTGACTCCTCGGCTGCCAATCTGAATGTATAGGCCAAAACTACCAAGGATATTATAAAGACGGAACTTGGTTTTCATATCAAAAACAGCCCCTCTGGATCAGGGTGGCAGTTAATAAAAGTATTAGTCAGATGCTGTGCTGAAGCTTTGGCTGCTGATCCCCCACATTTTACCAGCTTTGTGGATAAGTAAAGGATTCATATCTCTATTGGTGTCAGTCCAGTACCTTTCATGAACTCTAAATTGACTTCACTTTATTTTATTTTCATTTTATTAAGTTTAAGTGAAAAGTCATTGCTCAAGAAAGACTGCCTGATATCTTTGTAATACGCAAGCCTTCATTAGATATTAGGTTGAAACCCAAAAAGCCATCTCAGTAATAATGACTGACCATATTTGAATTGGAAGACTAGGTAGTGTTGACAGTGAACCCTTTATAAGATTGTTTTTGAGAGACCGACCTGGAGCATCTCCTAACAAAATGAATACATGTCTAATCCACCTCCATTATAAAACCACCTCTCTTAAGCAGCTGATTTTGGTTGGTCCCTGCAGTGGCCACTTTAGACATATTTCATTGTAGCCTGGGCCTTTTGTTTTAGTCCTACATGCGTGTGTCTTACTGTGTGTGCATACAGGTCACATACATTTTAAGTAAGAATGAAATAAGAATATTACAGATTTTTAAAATTAGAGAGTCAATTGAATGCAAATATTTTATTGAGAGAAAGAAAGCAAGATGATTGTCCTAAGGTTTCTAAATAGTATCTTCCAAGACTCTTCATTAGGCAAGAATTGATACAAGCTGAGCATGGTGTTTCTTTCCCTTACAACAGATGTAAAGTTTTCCTTTACCTTCTGGTTATTTATTTTTATTATTTTATTCTGCAAATAAATTGCCCTTTCTGTTGTTGCATTTAGCAATTCAGTATATAGTACTTAGCAGATTATTGTAAGACAGTGGTTCCCAATTTGGCCCTGATCCTGCACCATTAAAGTCTATAGAAGCTTTGCCATTGATTTCAAAGATCCTGGATCAAGCCTTTTGGAAATTGAGGTTACCAGTAGCCCTTTTTGGGCGAGGTGGATAATTTCCTGCTCCTTTCCCCAATCTTCCATGTTCCTCTAAAGCAGGTTTTTTTTACCATTTTTTTCTAAAATGCCAGCAATATCCAATGGGCCATTGCATCTCCTATAGCACCAGGAAAACTACTGTGTCCTATAAAGGGTCGTTAGAGCTAGGATTTGTATAAAGAGGACTCAAAGTAAAAATGTTAAAATATCCCTGCTTAAGGCGGCTGTACAAAATGCATTCCAAATGTACTGCACTCCTGTAGCATCTTCCCTTGAAGTACCTCAAAGTGTTACAAACATTAATGATAGAAACTTCAGAAACAGAGGTAGGTAAGAACTGTCACTTCCATTTTACAAATGGGGAAACTGAGGAATGGGGCAGAAGCAAGAATAGAACCACAATTCTTTACTCACGATCATGTGCTTTGACCATTATACAATGTGTCCTTCTTCAAGGAGACCAGAAGTAAAAATTGTTTAAAGCAGTGTTTCAAGTTGGAATCAGCATATTAGATGCATAATATTTCATATCAAATTAAAGAAAAATGATTCCAAATAAATGATTAATGTTTAAGTGTCAAGCATTTCCACTATTGTGATAAAAACTCAGAATTGAAAATGATCATTTTGTAATGACTCTTGAAATATGAATAATGCTTTCCATTAAAAAAACACATTCTATATTTCTGAAATATCTGTTTTGATAATTTAAATGAAAATATGATTTTTTTAAAAATGCATTATTGACTTTTCCCCCGATTTAGGGATATAATGAACAACAAGGTGTTTTATCAGCATCCTAACTTAATGAGAATCCTTGGTATGCATGAGACAGTTATGGAAGTGATGGTAAATGTGCTTGGAGGAGATAAATCTCAGGTAATTTCCCAAGTATTTTATCATTAGTTTTATCTCTTGAACATCAGTAAAAACCTATTAAGATGTGTAATAGGAAGCAGTTTCAGGGAAAGAAGGGTGCTGCTTATGGGCTATGCACACCTGTATTATTTATCTAAGTGGGATGACACCAGATATGAATTAATGTTAAGAATTGAAAATAATTCCTTGTGATAATATAAGAAAGCTGACTAACATAGAAGATGATCTGTTAGATTTGATATGAGAAACTATATCATAATGAACAATCTTCTTTTCATATAGTTCCATCTTTAGGAATAATGCATTCTGAGTGCTTTAAGGAGGTTTGTTACTATGTAAAGCTAATTTTTATATGTATGTATATAACTGGATGTCCTTGTAGACTAAGTAGCCTCACACAGGATAAAGCATAAAACATATACAACTGGTAAAGGGCTGCATTGCCAACACTGAAAGCAGCTGCATGATGGGGTTAATTAAAACAGTCTTAATTTTGAATTTCCAAATTCCATCTATTTGTAGGATTGTGTCTCTGCCATAATATTATTGTAATGCAGTGTTGTCTTGGTTTTTTCAATTTTGTGGTAGCAAATATTTCACTCAAGTCTATGGTGTATATGTATAAACATATAAGCAATGTGGCCTAGGGAATAGAGCACTGGATGGGGACTCAGAAGACCTGTATTCTATTCCCAGCTCTGCAGCTGGCCTGCTGGGTGACCTTGAGCAAGGCACTTCCCCTCCCTGTGCATCAATTTCCCCATCTATAAAATTAAAGACATTAGATTTATAAATTAGAGGGTCTCCTTTTCTGCTCACAAATTATCTTCAAGTATTTGTAACTATTGACAAGTCTGTTCTGCAAACAGTGCACTTCTAATGTAAATACTCAAATTCTTGCCAAGATTTTTAGGCATTTTTTTCTGTGAACGTTCTTGAAAATAAAATTTTTCTGCCTAAATATATGCAAAGAGAAGGGGTCTTGAGTACTAATGAAGTAAATTTGCAGGTTTTATTCTCAGGATATTTGCATTTCTAAATTTTTATTTGTGTTTGTTTTAGTCACCTAACACTAGTCAGGACCTTACCTTTGCTTCCTATTAGAAAGACAGCACCTCCAATAGCACAAAGTCCTCTAGCCACAGTATTGAGGTATTGATTAATTTGATTGGGAATGAGGAAAAATATAGAGAGGGGGGGGTATGGCCCACGTTGACCTTTGTTAAAGAGAACATCAATCCAGTGATTTATTGCTGTGGTTCTCAACCTTTCCAGACTACTGTACCCCTTTCAGGAGTCTGATTTGTCTTGCATACCCCAAGTTTCACCTCACTTAAAAACTACTTGCTTACAAAATCAGACATAAAAAGACCCAAGTGTCACAGCACACTATTACTGAAAAATTGCTTATTTTCTCATTTTACCATATAATTATAAAATAAATCAATTGGAATATAAATATTGTGATGCTTGAGCCTGTTTTTCACTTGTGAGCCTTGTCTGAAGCCCAAGCCCCAGGTGTCAGGGCTGAAGCATGTAACTTAGCTTTGCGGGACCCCCTGTGGCATGGGGCCTGGGGCAGTTGCCCTGCTTGCCACCTCCTAATGCTGACTCTGCACTTGCGATCCCCCTAAACCTGTCCCGTGATCCCGCTGTGAGCTGCAAACCCCACATTGAGAAACACTGATTTAGACTGAGTACTCCCTGGAAGACCTCTGCGTACCCCTGGTTGAGAACCACTGATTTATTGTAGCTCTGAATCAAATAAAAGTATAGTGGTAGCCCAAGTATATTTTCAATATTTTGCTTAGCAGGTAGGCCGTCATTGTAAGAGACCTAAAACGATGTATGTCACTGTATGGAATAAGTAATACAAATTATGAAAAGATATAAAGAAAATTGAGGGAAAACAAAATTGTTATTAGAAGGTGATCAAAGACTTCACAGCTGAAGGCTTGACTTACACTGCTGTCCACCACAATTGTTAATGGATGTAGTGAGAACTTTGAGCAAACTAATTGTTTTTTATTTTACCTTTTATAAAAAGAAAGGGAAAAAAGTCAAAATCTAAGGCCCAGGAGTGCAAGAACTGTGGTTTTTAAGTGTGTTAAAAATAAAGATAGTGAGAAATATAATCCCTACATCTTTGAAACAAGCAAGGAGAATGCAGAAATCATTCATCGATTCAGGAGCCCTAGAGGGAGGGGATATGTCACAGATAAGGACCTCCATGTATTGTGGGAGACAAGGTGGGTGAGGTAATATCTTTTTTTGGACCAACGTCTGTTGGTCTCTCTCACCAACTGAAGTTGGTCCAATAAAATATATTACATCACCCACCTTGTCTCACTAATATCCTAGGACCAACACAGCTACCACTGCACTTCATACATGTGTTGTGGGAGTAATGCTCTACTAGCTTGAGGCAATGAGTAAAATGTGCCATCTTAATAAACTAAAAGTCTCAGACTACTGTTAAAATATTGATTTTGTCAGTGCTAACAAGTTCAGTGGGAGGACTTTGGGAGGTAAGCCATGAAATTTGTTAGATAGTGCAGTATGTTGGCTTCTGTCTGATCTTTGCTGGACTCAGAGTTTTCCAAAATGCAGCTAGTTTTTGGATGTCAGTGCTAGTGGCTGAGATAGATACAATTTTGAATAACACCCAGTCAGCTTTGACAGTAGTTGCCCAGTTATCTACCCATTAATTATGTAAATATGTTTACACCACCTCTTTTGGAAACCATATTTGACATTTGGAAGCCCCCCACCACCCCTTATGGCATATGAAACAAAGAAGTAGAAACATGACCATCCTTTATTTTTTACTAGTCCATCTCTATGACAAAACTCATTCTACCCATTTTGGAAACCAAGCCTGTGGAGGGGCACATTTCGTGGCTTTATAGATGTATGTCATACAAACATAGGACCTGATTCTGATCTCATGCTGGTTTTACAAAAGTGAGAGGAGAATCAAGGTCCGAGAATGCTCAAAAGATGACGTGTTAATGGATTCCAATGTGCATGCATTGCAAAATATACAGTAGTCAAGATGGTGGGGCAAATCCTCAGTTGGTGTAAATTGTCATAGGTCCATGAAGTCAATGGAACTATGACCATTTACAGCAGCGGCAATACAGCCCCTGTGGAACTGCCAGTATGTTAAAAGAATTTGTTTTAACTGCCAGTACCACAGAATATGTCGTAGACATAACTTTAGGAGACTAGCTGATCAGTGTGGTATTTTTCTGCCTGCCCACTGAAAAATACCGTATAACGGTTTGCTTAGTATAACAGCTGTAGAAGATCAATGTGTTAAGCTGAAAGAGGGAAAGAAGCTAATGTTTTCTGGTACTGATCAGACTTGCCCTGTAAGTTGGTTGTAGCTGTGTCTCACTGTTCTCATGCTTTTACTACCAGATGTATTAGTACTTCAGAGTTTTCACCTCAGTAATTACAGTATATGCATAATACACCTGAGATTTTCATGTGGCTTTGATCCAGAATGATTTATTTATTCTTTAACACAGTCTTGATGCCAATAGGAAAAATTTCATTGGGGACAGAAAAGCAAGTTTTTCCCAGGAAAATATTTTGGACCATTTTTATAATGATCTTTTATTTTTCAGTAACAAAGTAACAGTTCCTCACCTACAGAACTATTTTTCATTTTCACAGATGCAAACCCCCAAAATATTAAATGTCATCATGAACATTAAAAAAAACCCCAAAATTATATTTTATGTATTGCTTCATAAGTAGTGGGAATTTTTTCACAGTTCTGTCATCCAATGAATAAAAGGCTTGCTTATTGAAAAGAATCACCATCTTTTTTAGGAATATGCACATTGGTTATTATACAAATCCGTGAATTTTCTAGTTCCAATGCTTACAATCAGTACTGTATTCTCTGTTATACTGTTATTACTTCTGAATATTATTGACTTAGTCCGAGCCCATTCTTTACCTGAACTATGAACAACAGGTGGCATTGAAGCAGCACTGCTGCCTACATAGATATTAGCAGCAATGTTGTCATTTTGTCAGGAGTAAATGCAACCACAACAAATAAAATAAAAGTTGAACTAATTAAATATATATATTATATTGTGCCCTGAAAAGAAATGAATTCCAGTGATGCCTCAGCCTCCAGCTGAGAGTGTCCTGCTGCTGGTCCTTAAAAGTTCAGACCGGGGAGAGAAATGTCTGCAAGAACCTCAGATCTGACCTAGAGATGCACAATCTAGAAGAACTCAGCTTGAGTTTCAGATCTCAGTTTGAGTTTGCAGCAATGGCAGTTAAAAAAACATCTTGTTACTTCTAAACTTAGTTAATTTGACCTGAAATCATCTCTACACAAAAATCTTGAAACTTCATAATGTCTTGGTTATCTTGGAGACTGCCTCACTGCAGTAGTCTGAATGCATTTATTTGCCATTTTAAAGCCTAAATTCATATCTTGTTATAATTTAGGATCTTAAGTGGAATGTTTATTTAAAAGTATTGCAGTTAGGGTGACCAGAAAGCAAATGTGAAAAATCGGGACGGGGTTGGGGGTAATAGGAGCCTATATAAGAAAAAGACCCAAAAATCGGGACATCTGGTCACCCTAATTGGAGTGAATCTTTAAAAGTTTCCATATTGTGGCTCATAAAACTTGAAACTGTTCACTATGAAATATATTTAAGAAACCTTTTTTGTGCTGATTTGTAAATGGAAAGTTGTATTGTTTTATTAATAGCTCCACATAGTGGGAGATGCCTAATGACAGTTTTGCAAGGATAGAGGTATTGACCCCAATTTTCTAGACAAAGTCCAATTTATTTAATTGTTTAAGTCTGCTTAATACCCTTGTTGACTGAATTGGAGAACTTATTCTTCATTTCTCCTCCATTTAAAAGCAAAAAACTCTTGTGTAGTGCAGAATGGCTGCTGCTTTGCACCTAGGGTTGCCAACTGTCTAATCGCACAAACCCCCATCCCCTTCCCCGACCCTTCCCCAATGGCCCACCTCCACTCACTCTAGCCCCCCTCCCTCCATCGCTCATTCTCCCCCACCCTCACTCACTTTCACCGAGCTGGGGGAGGGGGTTGTGGATTCAGGAGTGGGTCTGGGCTCTGCGCTGGGGGTGGGGCCAAGAGGGTTCAGAGTGTGGGAGGGGGCTCTGGGCTAAGTCTGGGGGCTCCAGGAGGGATTTTGAGTACGGGAGGGGGCTCAGGCCTGGGGTGCAGGAGAGAGGGAGTGCGGGGTGCAGGCTCTGGGAGGGAATTTTGGTGCAGGAGAGGGTTCGGGGTGCAGGCTCTGGCTGGGTGGCACTTATCTCCAATGGCTCCTGGAAGCAGCGGCATGTCTGGCAGTGGCTCCTAGGCTCCGGGCCAGCCAGGTGGCTCCGCATGGTTTCCCTGCCTGCAGGCACCGCCCCTGCAGCTCCCATTGGCCGCAGTTCCCTGTTCCTGGCCAGTGGGAGCTGCGGAGTCGGTGTGTGGGATGGGGGCAGCGTGCGGAGATCCCCTTGCCATGCCTCCACCTAGGAGCTGCTGCCGGACATGTGCTGCTTCCGTAAGCGGATGGAGGCAGGTAGGGAGCCTGCTTTAACTCCCGTTGTGCCGCTGGACTTTTAGTGGCCTAAAATCCTCCATATTGATTTCAGTAGCCTCCAGGAGATTGAGCCCAATTCCAGGAGACTCCCAGACAAACGGGGAGCATTGGCAACCCTATTTGCACCCCGGAAGTGGCTGCATAATGAATGAGCATATATTTCTGTTGGATACAAAATTATGTAGAAGAACATTTTTAAGGTTGTAAAGTCAAATGCTCAAAAGTCAGGAAATGGCAGAATTAAGATGACTTGTGCAACTTGAATTTATCCCTCTTGTGCATAAGCATTGTGATACAGCCATTAATTACCTGATCACATATTATATTTTTCCTCGATACTGCTGCCTCTTTCTGTGCACATAGAAGACCTGCCCTAGAGATAAATCTGGGTTGCATAATAAAGAAAGCTATCTGCAGCATACCTGCTTTATTTGTGTAGTGAATGAGTCAGGGGACTGCAGGAAGAGAAAAGATGGTCTTATGGTTAAGGCAGTTGAAAGCTGTCCTGGAGAACTGAATTATATCCCTGCCTCTGCTACAGAGCAGCTATGCGATATTAGTCATGTCACTAACAACTTGTCTCAGATTTTCTTATTTTCTGGGTGCCTGGCTTGAGACCCTGAGACCTGATTTGCAGAAATGTTGAGCATTTAATCAGGTGATACCATCCCCATCAACCTCTTCGCCACCACACATTGCTTTCCCCAGTCCAAGTAGGAGGAGGGGGCAGAAACTCTAAAACCCTGACTGAGGAAGGAGTTAGCACTTTGGGGGAAGTAGTGGCAACATGGTAAGCCAAGGGCAACGGGAAACTGGATGCAGGGAGAGAACCTCAGGAATTGTGTATAGAGTAGGGTTGCCAGTTTTGATTGGCTGTATTCCTGGACATTCCATCATGACATAATCTTTAACTAAATATTAATCTTTAACACCCGGAGACTCCAACACAATCTGGAGGGTTGGTATACAGCAGACTGCAGTACAAGTCAGAGGACCACGAGCGGAACAGAGAGTGACTGCTGGACATTGCAGCTGGGAGCAGGTCTGTGCAGGAGTGGGTAGGAAGTCAGTGCAGTGGAACTCCAATAAGAGACATACTACTAACCATCGTAGCCTGGACACCTTGTAAACTCCTCTCTGCTTTGAACAGAAGCCTGGAATAGAGAGGGAATCCTAGGCACTGGGCCTGAAGAGCTCTAATCCTTCACTGGACTGCCACCCAGGAGTCCACATAAGAACCGCTTTGTCATTCTTTGAGCTGTAACTGTTTAAGCCACTGTTCTTAGGGTATTTGCGATCTTCCCCTTTTTTGTCAGTCCTAGTAAAATACCCTTTCACTTCAGTCAAGAATCTGAGCCCAGGTCTACACTAGCGAGGGGGGGTCTACCTAAGATACACAACTTCAGCGTGAATAGCGTAGCTGAAGTCGGCATATCTTAGGTTGACTTACCTGGCCGTGAGGACGGCAGCGAATCGACCGCTGCTGCTCCCCCATCGACTCCACTTCAGCGTCTCGCGAGCTGGAGTTCTGGAGTCAACAGGGAGTGCGATCGGGGATTGATTTTATTGCGTCTGCACTAGATGAGATAAATCAACCCTCGATAGATCGATCAGTGGATAGTGAAGACCTGTCCTGAGTGGTTACTAGGACCCATCAGCACTAGTGCCTACAGGGTCTCCCAGCTGAAGCACCTTCAGTGCTTGCCTCCAACTCAGAGTACACCTGGTGTACTACCCATACCATAGAAGTTTGGTGTACTACAACACTGGACAGCTATAATATTTACAACTCACAACTACAAGTGAAGTCAGTGGAAGCTGAACTTTGAAATATTAGTGCTATATAATGCTTAATACTCTGAAAGATCAGGTCCTAGGTGTGTCAATTTGGGCACCCAAAATTAGTGGGAAATTTTTGACCTTAACTTGTCTGGATAGTTCTCCACTGCAATTAAACACACACAGCTGGCCTGTGCCAGCGGACTTTGACTCACGGGACTCCAGCTAAGGCACTTTTTAATTGCCGTATAGATGTTCAGGCTTGAGCCCGAACATGAACGTCTATACTGCAATTAAACAGCCCATTAGCATGAGCCCCATGAGCCTGAATCAGCTGACATGGGCCAGCAATGGATGTTTAATTGCAGTGTAGACCTACCCTGTGTGCTTCAGTTCCCCATCTGCAAAATGGGGATCATGATATCTTGTGCCTCACAGGGGTCTTCTGAAGATAAATTGACTAATATTTTTGAAGCACTTAGATGCTACGCCCATGAGGAGGTTGTTAATTCTCTCTTTATAGCAGGGTTTGGATGATGTGCAGTAAATAAGGCATGGAGCTGCACATTGAACAATAAAGATATACCAAAACATTCAATATCTGCTCATTAAGTGAACACTGTCCATCCTGTACACTGAATGAGGCAGGGGGTCCTGTGGCTAAAATACTGTGTGATGATGTAATAAAAGACATATGCAAGATAAATATACTTCTGTCAACCTAGCTGCTTCTACAGTGGGGGCTAGGTCAACCTAACTACATTTCACTGCATTTTTCACAGCCCTGAGTGATGTCACTAGATCAATCTAATTTTTAGGTGTAGACTGGGCCTAAGATTGCACTGGCAACCTTAATTCTGGAATTTCCTAACTTTTAACATACTTTTTTCTGAGTAACAATGTATAAACCCTGTAGTCTGTAAAGTACTTTGGGATGCAGAAATGGTTGTTCATAGACCACCTTCTTTCACTCCTATATAGCCCTTTGCAATTTCCTGAAGCTCTGCAGAATGATTTATATCATCATTTTAGGCGTGCTGTTAAAATGAACCTAAGAGAAAGGTGCAAGGAAGTCTTTTTCTTCCCCCCCCACCCCCCCGCCCTCCGAGACTAACTGGGGTTAAGGCATGCATATAAGAGCCACTGACTACATTGGTCCTATCATAAAAGTTTCTTATTAGGAATACATGAAGAAGAATCTGTGCAGCATTGGTAATTAACATATTTAGTTGCTTTGTCAATTTTCTTCTTTAGCAGATCGCTTTTCCTAAGATGGTGGCAAGCTGTTGTCGGTTCCTGTGCTACTTCTGTCGAATCAGCCGCCAAAACCAAAAGGCCATGTTTGAGCATCTAAGTTACTTGCTGGAAAACAGCAGTGTTGGGCTTGGTATGTCATGTAACTTTGACTGCTGAAAGCAACTCCCATGGATATTGCAATATCGCAGGACTGCCGTCTGACTTGTTTATCAAGCTGAGGCATGGTATTGTGAGGACCTCTTTGAAGTTTAAATTCAATTATTGGATTAATGTTAATGAAAAACATAGTTTTCTATCTTTCTATCATTAGACTTCTGTGAATTGGATTACAAACAGAAGAATCTAAAGCTGGGTTATTTAAACATAATGAAAGAGTTAGGAAGAAAACCATATTACTTGATGCCCCTTACCTTTGATACAGTTATTTCTGGAAATTAAAGATTTAATTTAACCCTTATAATAATGCTGGTGTCTTTTAGTCTGCCAACTAATGAATGGTTAGGAAGGTGTGTGTGTGTGTGTAAGTTAGTAATGCAAAGATCCTTCCCTGAAGTGCAACCATATGACTTGAAGTTTCATATTCTGCCCCCAAAGCCTGGAAGTGCATAGTTCTTAATATTAGTGTGGCCCAAGAAAAAATGACTTTCTTATTACCAACCTAAGAGTAAAATAAAGAAATAGTAGGTGATAGTAACACAATATTCCAACCAGGTATACACATTTTTAAATACTTGAGATGATCTTTTGATAGCACTTCATGCCCTCTAAAGTTATAGAATGAAAATTTTCCCTATGCTGAGGACATATAACTTCTATTACATTTCTCTAAAGTTCAGTTTTTATGAGTTGTTATCCCAGGCTGCTTTGTCCATGTCTTTAAAACAGTAAAAGCAGTGTATATAGGTCCTGAATCAGCACAGAACTTAAGCATGTACTTAAGTCCATCCCTACTCAGTAAAGCACTTAAGCTTTGCTTTGTTGAGTTGGGACTGTAAAATATACTGTATATGAATATATTTGAGTATGACCTAGATTACAGTGTAACTGCTGCCCTCTGCTGCACAACTTTCATTAGTGCAAACTAAATAATTTTAATTACTTTATATTACCATATTTTTCTCCAGCATCTCCTTCTATGAGGGGTTCCACTCCACTAGATGTTGCAGCTGCCTCTGTAATGGACAATAATGAGCTTGCACTAGCTTTGGAAGAGCCAGACCTGGAAAAAGTAAGTGCTTACTATTAGCTTATTTTATTTTATTTTATTTTGCTCTATGTTCTTTCTGTCTCCTTCTAGTCAGATCATGCCATAATAAGGTTGAGGTTTTGCAATAAATGTTTATTAATTATTTGATCACACTGCAACATTCCCTTTCTCATCTTGCAGTAATGTAGGGCAGAGGGGCAATCTTCCTGACTCCTCTTATTTATAGTTGTTAAAGGACAGCATGATATTAAGGGCAGGCTAACTGTTCCAATTCTATGTTCTTTTTATTGCAAAGCCATGTAATTAGTTATTAAGGGTAGGGTAAAATAAAAGATCTTTAAAATAGGTATTGTTTTAAATTGGCATGCGTGAACTGGATTTGCCTGATTTGAAATCTACTTGAATATTGGAATTCTAAAAATTTGAAACATTATTGGTTTTTGTGCTCCAAAAAGCTGTCTTGGAATTTGAAGTCTTCAACATGCACCAGTAATCTGCCCCAAATTGGAGCAACACACTTTTCCCCTGGTTGATGCCCGGATCCTTACTTACCCTAAATGTCTTTTTTAAAGTAAAATTAAAGCATGCTAGGATTACATTTCTAATTTCTTCAGTATCCCCTGATTAAATTCCCAAATATTATGTGATTACATTCCATTGTGTATTCAGTACGAAACTCAATAGAACAAACAAATTATAGATAATGCAGGAAGTTATGTCTATAGCAAAGGCTGCTTGACACTTCCCATTGTAAGTCTCTAATTTCAGGTCTTATAACTTTGCAAAGCTAACTATTTGGGTTATAATTTTCCATGACAGGTATATGTCTCAAGCTAATTTTTTTTGTTTAATTTCAGCTGAAATGGTCAAGCTGCTTCCCAAATGAGATTTAGGGAAAATACGTTGCTTTGTCCATGTTAAAAATAATAATAATTAATAATCTTTCAGCTATTTAAGTGAGAAGCTCTAGTGCCTCCTTGCTTTGAAACAGGGACTTGAAAGTAGGCTGTGATGGGATCACCTTGGTCTCAGGGATATATCGTATGTTGTTCCTGTGAAAATTCATCCGAATTTGGCCAACATATAAGCATCTGGTTTTGTCTCAGTATTGGATGGGGGATTACTCAAAAAGAGGACTGTCCAGTTTAAAATCAGACAAATGGCCTGGGTAAGGCTGCAGTGTGTGTGGGGAGGAGGGTGTTAGGTGCAAGGTGCAGAGGGGAAGGGGAACAGGAACCAGGTGGGGTGGAGAAGCAGAAGGGGCGGGGCAGGAATCCGGTGGCAAGGTGGTGGATAGGAGCAGAGCAGGACAGAGACAAGAGCTGCAGGGATGTGGCAGCTGGTAACAGCAGAGAAGGAAGAAAGTAGTAGGCAGTTGGGGGTTGGATAGGAACAGTGGATAGTTGGATAGAGGGTGTGGGAGATAAGCTGGGGAAGGAGGGTGCATGGGCACAGAACGGAAGGATGCAGGAGGTGGATAGTTGGTGAGGAATCAGGAGGAGAAGAGGTCAGTAATCTGAGCCTTTGGGTATGAGCAGAAGGGGAATTGAATGCGGACAGGAGTCAGGGTGTAGGCATGGATGAGGAATGGAAGAGGATGGGGCAGATCTAGATGGCAGTGAGGAGGAGTGAATAGGCCAGAGGGGTGGATAAGAACAAAGGGGGAGTGGGGCAGGTGGTGGGGGTAGATAGGATCAGAAGGGGATGGAAACAGGATCCCAGGTGATGTGAGGGCACAGGGGCAGAAGGGTTTATAAGCACTTGAACACATTCTTCTCTAGAAATTGGAATTGGACCCAGGTTTCCTAAGTCTTTATATTCCTTGCTGTCAGCAAATATCTGTGAAACTGCCTGCCAAAATGTCTTATTTCCCTCTACTGGTTGGTCCACATAAATCAGTGTTTCTCAAACTTCTTTTTTCGCGGACCACTTGAAAATTGCTGAGGGTCTCGGCGGACCACTTAATGATCTTTCCAAATGTTGTTTGTACTGTTAGCCAACCATTGTAAAGCGCTTTGGATAAAAGTGCTATATTAAAACAAACCTTAATAATAATTAATGGGATTTTTTGTTCTACAAATAAAAGCACGCAACTCATATTTTAATACCTTTCTAATGTGATGGATGTGCCCTCTCTCCCCCATCGTGGCAGCCCCCGAGCTGGGACTGGAAAGAGGGAGGGTTTCTTCCCGGCAGCCACAGCCCTGGAGCTGGGGAAAATTGCCTCTTTCTCTGGCCACTGAAGCCCTGTACATCCCAAATTCCCCCCGCCCCCTGTTCTCATCCCACTGCCCCCTCCCACCTACCTCCTATTCCCCCCAGGCCACCACTTCACCTTACATGTGCATCTTCTCAGGGTCCTGGCACCTAATTATTGAAGCCATGCCTGCGTGGCTCCACTAATTAGGTGGGTGGCTCTTCATTCTCTCATGTGCGGCCGCCCAGGGTACATGGACCACCTGAATGGAACTCGCAAACCACTGGTGGTCCACAGACCACAGTTTGAGAACCTCTGACATAGATGATAGCCTACTGCTATTAAGTTACTGTATTAGTTCAAGTGGCAGAGGACTGTTCTGTGGATTGAAAGGTCCAAATCCTACTGATGACCCATGTGGGGATCATTGTGATTCCACATGCTGTAATTTCTGTTGCTTCATTTTGCTTTTTAAAAAAATTAGGAAATTACATGCAAAAATATGTGCAAAGAACATTAAGGGTGCAAAGTCAAGTACTCAAAAGTTAGGAAATGCTAAAGAGGATGGACCGTCTTCTGGGAATCAGTCAAGATTGTATAATAAATGACATTGTCTATGAGATCCCAGTCTCACTGGTTGCAAAGTTGGAAGGCGTGAAGTGAAAATGCAGGAGATTGCAAGAAGAGAAAGGATGGTCTAGTGATAAAGGCAGTCAAATGCTGCCCTACAGAATTGGATTCTATCCCTGCTTTTGCCATAGAGTTCCTATGTGATGCTGAGCAAGTCATTTAAGACAAAATTTCTTCTGGCTGCTGTGTGTGTCTCATTTTCTGGTAGCCCAACTTGAGACATTTGGGTCCACGTGCACAGAAGTGCTGAGTGCTCACAATAGTAACTGAAGTCGGTTGGAGCTGTGTTTTGAACATATAAAATGCTATAAAATTGGCAAGTACTCTGAAAAATTAGGGCTTATGTGTCTCAATTTGGCCACACAAAATTAAGTGACATTTTTGACAATTTTGGTCTTAATCCCTCAGTGCTTCAGTTCCCCATGTGTAAAATGGCGATAACAACACTGCCTCCTGTTACAGCAGTGTTCTGGTGATAAATTCATTAATGTTTGTGAAGTGTTTAGATATTAGAGTGATGAGCACCATAGAAAAACTCATGAGGAAATTAATAATTGTGTATTCAATGCACGGTTTGAATGGTGTGCAGTAAATAAGGCCACACATGATTAAGATAAAATGAAATATTGGTTATGTATTCGGTGAGCACTGTCCATCCTGTATACTGAGGCAGAAGTCCTGTGGGGGAAAAAATGAGTTCATGTAATTAAAGATGGTATAATGCATACAACTGGGGGTGGGACTGGGAGTGCAAATTAAGGTTGTATAGGCAACCTTAATTTTGGTCTTTTCCAAACTTTTGAGTGTGTGACTTACAACCTTAACATTCTTTTAATATTTTTGTATGTGTATATATAATATATATATTAATTAGAATTGAGGATTATAGTGAAAATTATTAGCCACATCTTGATGGTTGAGCCCTACAGTAGGATAAGATACTCAAAGCAATGGTTTTCTATCATAAATATGCTATTTGAAAAATCCTAGGAGAGAGAACTACTGCGTCTTTCCTTCTTTTCCTCCCTCCCTTCCTTACCATCTCAAGTTATCCTGCAGTATGGTACACATTAGAAGTTAATAGTAAAATTCTATGGCCCATGTTTTGAAGGAGGTAAGACTATTCACTACATCTTACTATAAATTAACTTCCAACCTCTTCTCAAAGGTTCATCTAGTAGTTTTTGACATTTCTCTTGGTAAGTAACATTACATTTGGTATCTATAGATTACAGAAATTCCAATTTAATTCTTGCTGGATCTTTAGACTTTTTCAATTGTGTATTGATCAATTTTTTGAAGAGTTTGAATATTTGTACTTCCATTTAGTTTTACCCTAATTATTATAATTCCCCAAAAAAAGTCTGATTATGAAATCTCAGCACTTTTGAATATTAACATTTCCATTGCATAGGCAGGATCAGGGTTTCACCCAGAAAGCTTAACAGCATTGTTTCACATTAGGTAACCTTGGATGTGGCAGGAATTTTGCTCTTGCTATGAGCTAGGAATCCAAAACAAGTTCTTAAGTTGTTACATTTTTGTTTCCTAACTTTCTCTCTACAGTTTGTTTAATATAGGGGGAAAAAATCGGACTTTCACAGTTCTTGATTCTTTGATTTTTCACCTCCCAAATTAAAACACTGTCAATTGTTTTATGGATGTTCTGATCATGTAAATAGGCAATCTTAAAAATAAAAAAGGTTTTAGGTTCTTCATTATTTGATATAGAAAACTAAGAGCTAGAAAAATAAATTGATGCGATGTTAAGCATAACTACATTGTTTCTCAGAGGCAGGTCAAAACATTTGCTATATAAAAATATTTTGTAATTTATTTCTGATGTTCTATTTTGTTTCAAACATCGATAACATTATTAGAAATGCATTTCAAAACTAAGAAGCAGCAAAGAATCCTGTGGCACCTTATAGACTAACAGACGTTTTGCAGCATGAGCTTTCGTGGGTGAATACCCACTTCTTCAGATGCAAGAACATCAGAAATAAATTACAAAATATTTTTATATAGCAAATGTTTTGACCTGCCTCTGAGAAACAATGTAGTTATGCTTAACATCGCATCAATATACTTTCAAAACTAAAACATTACAAATGTTTAATACTACGAATGCTTATATTTAACAGGTCGTCACCTACTTGGCTGGTTGTGGACTTCAGAGCTGTCCTATGCTGGTAGCTAAAGGATATCCTGACATTGGATGGAATCCAATAGAGGGTGAACGTTACCTATCGTTCCTAAGATTTGCTGTCTTTGTTAACAGTAAGTTTAAATCTTTTGCATCTTGATTATCTCAAGAGATGTTTTCTTAAATGTTTTAAGAAAACCTCATTTTTTTACACATTTCTCTATCAGTTAAATATTTTTGTGTGAGTTTAGTGTTTGTGAAAGATGCTGGATAAACAATATTGAAGAATTTGTCATCTCTTCTTCCTGTTGCCTGCCAATGTACCTTAATCTTGAAGTGAAGAAACAAACTCTAGAAGAGAAAAAGTAGTTCTTTCTCAATGATCATTCATTTCTCAGACCCTTGGCTGAGACTGCTGATGAGGTTCACAGATTGCAGTTGGCGCTTGAGAATATGTCTACACTGCATGCTTCTTTAAGCGGCATGTAGTGTACATAAACATAGCTCTCCCAGCACAGGTATGAATAGCAGCATTGACTGGAGGAGACCTGGCTTAGGTGAGTAAAGACATGCCCGAGTACACACCCTACATCAGAGGTGGGCAAACTACAGCCCGCGGGCCACATCCAGCCTGCGGGACCCTCCTGCCCCGCCCCTGAGCTCCTGTCCCAGGAGGCTAGCCCCCAGCCCCTCCCCTGCTGTCCCTCCACCCCACAGCCTCAACTTGCCTTGCCACAATGCTCTGGGCGGCGGGGCTGTAAGCTCCTGGGGCAGCGCAGCTGCAGAGCCCGTCCTGACCCAGTGCTCTGTGCTGCGTGGTGCATGGCTGGCTCCAGCTAGGTGGTGTAGCTGCCTGTCCTGATGCTCTGGGCAGTGCAGCTGTAGCACCGCCAGGCACCGGTGCTCCAGGCAGCGTGGGAAGTCAGGGGCAGGGGTTCCGGGGGCGGTCAGGGGACAGGGAAAAGGGGTGGTTGTATGGGGGAGGGGTCCCCGGGGGGGGCAGTCAGGAATGAGAGGAGGGGTTGGATGGAGTGGCGGGGACAGTCAGGGGCAGGGGTTCTGGGGGCTGTCAGGGAACAGGGTGGGTTGGATCAGGCAGGAGTTCCGAGGGGAGGGGGGCATCAGGGAACAGGGGCGGGTTGGATGGGGCAGGAGTCCTGGGGCGGGCTGTCAGGGGGCAAGAAGCAGGAGGGGTTGGATAGGGGACAGGGGACAGACCACACTTGGCTGTTTGGGAAGGCTCAACCTCCGCTAACTGGCCCTCCATACATTTTTGGAAACCCGATGCGGCCCCTCAGGCCAAAAAGTTTGCCGCCTCTGCCCTACATGGCTCTCTATTTGCCCAAGCTGTGCTTCTCATCTACACTGCTATTTTTTAGCAGTGTAGTGTCACACAATTTCCTCACTGATGGAGCCCTTCCTCACCGGAGGGAAAGACTCAGGCAGTGGGAAAAGACGTTGTTAGCTCCCCATTGCTGGAGCCCTTCTCCTCAGCAGGGAAAGACTGCAGAAGTGGAGAAAGGCTCTGACAAGGGGAGGCAGAGGGGAAAGGCTCGGCCTTTTAAATGTAATGTAAGTATTCCTAACACATTTTAAATGTTCATTAACTATACAATGGGAAGAAACTCATTGATGAAAATCTGACAAGGTATAATTTTGTTGATCTTGTTTATTATAATATTAGATCACTAATCATACTAGTGAAAAGTTTAATGTAACACACAAGAGGTTAAAATGAACAAAAAGGACCAGTGCAGTTGTAAGCACTGTAATAATTCAACATGCCAATTGTCCAAAATCTGTTATTAGTGGCCATACCAAGTTGGGGCTTGGAGCATTACTAAAGCTTAAAAGGTCTGCTGATCACACTGATATCAGATTCAAACCTGGAGACCAATCTTGAAGTTTTTATCCTGTCCTTCTTCAGGCAAAATAACCATTGTTATAACTGGGAGCTTTGTCCAAATAAGGATTTCAAGATTAACCCTCAGATATTAAAAACAATGGTGATTTTTTTTATTTCATCACTTGATATGACAAATCATAAAGATACAAAAGGAAATACTGAAGGCTAATTTCAATAAGTGTCTCAAAAGTACACCATTTCAGTGGTAGCTGTGTTAGTCTGTATCAGCAAAAAAAACAACGAGGCGTCCTTGTGACACCTTAGAGACTAACACATTTATTTGGGCATAATCTTTCGTGAGCTAGAACCCACTTCATCAGATGTATGAAGTAAAAAATACAGGAATGGGTATAAATACATGAAAAGATGGTGGTGCTTTACCAAGTGTTAGGTCAGTCTAACGAGATAAATCAATTAACAGCAGGATACCCAGGGAGGAAAAATAACTTTTGAAATGGTGAGAGAGAGGCCCATTATAGACAGTTGACAAGAAGGTGTGAGTAACTGAAGGGAGAAATTAGTATTGGGGAAATTAAGTTTAGGTTTTGTAATGACTCAACCACTCCCAGTCTTTATTCAGGCCTAATCTGATGGTATCTAGTTTGCAAATTAATTCCAATTCTGCAGCTTCATGTTGGAATCTGTTTTTGAAGTTTTTTGGTTCACTCTCTCTGATCACTCAATAATAGACCTCAAAGTGGCAATTCTTCAACAAAAATCTTCAAAAAATTGAAATTGAGAAGGATTCTAATTAAAGCCTTCATATAGCAAGCAAAACATATTTATCCCTACCTAAACATATATTGAAAATAATCTGAGATACTTTTTTACTGCAGTTAAATTACCGTGTCTAGAGGGCAGATGTATCAATCCTTGGTGGATTTGACATTCCTTAGTCACTCTGAGAAGATTTAGTTGCTAGATCACAGGAGATATTCATTGTGCCAGAACATAGACAATACAGTGTTTAGCAACAATCTCCATTTCTGTTGGACCACTGAAATAATATCACTTTATTTCATGAAAAACACTGGCCAAAAACAATTAATCTTTTAATTGGGGTGGGCATTGCACTGAGTTTTATACAATCTGAATGTGAGGGAGCCTGTTAAATTAGTATTTATCCTTATATCAGTGCAGCATTGTCCCCTGTAGTATATTTTCTAAAGCTTTAAGTGAATGCTTCCAGGGACTGGTAATCAGGTATTTAAATTTTATGATTGATCCAGGTCACCAGCTGGAATATTGGCCCTGGTGAGCAATGAACAGAAAATTCTTCTTTGAGTGATTGCACATATGCATTTCATTCTTGGTGTACGTGCACCCCATGCACAGTAGTCAGAAATTTTTATTTCAGTGGTACCCATCAGGGTGGCTTGAGCACCTCTGCTGTCGCACACCACTAAACTCCAATATAAAGGACCCAACTTCCCCAGAGCATCTCAGTCCCTTCTTACCACGTGTGATAGTTGTTGGAATTTCATGGTTTGCCTTAGCAAGTGCTCTTGTGAATAGTTATCTTGTTTTATAGTTGCTTAGTACTTAGTAACTGTTAGTTTACTTTTAGTGTTCTTTTTCAGTCCCCGGATCTGGGGTTTCTTTTTCTTGGTACTGAGGGATGCCTTGGTCACCATGCTTCAAGCCCTGTGTCTTTTGTTTTGGGCCAGTGCCTGACAGTGAACCACACTCAAATTGCTTGAAATGCTTGGGGGAAGCTCATATTCAGAATCCTTGCCAGATTTGCAAGAACTTTAAGCCAAAGACTAAAGACAGAGAAGCAAGGCTGAAGTTTTTGCTCCTGGAGCAGCCCTGAGACTTCCATCAGAAGCTAGCTGTCTTGACTTGGCATCAAGTGCTTTGGGATTGGTTAGGCGTGTGCCTCTTATGCTGCCTGAGATTTGGCACCACTTGCCCTCTCCAGTGCCCAAGAAGAGGCATGAGACCTCTAGACAGACCACCGAGAAAGGAAAGCTGCTGGCAACCAAATCCTCTAAGCATGGGGATAAGAGTAGAATACAGACAAAATACAAGAACTCCTCATCTCAGATAGTGTTGAAAGCAGCATCATTGGCTCCAACACTGAGGCAGGCACTGTTGAGTCTGGGGCCTGAAGACGTGACTTCTACATTTGTGACCACAATGACTTGAGCCCAACCATGCTGGAGGCATTTGTAGCGGTTAGAGGTCTTCTGAGTCTATCGGTACCTGTGTCCCTGGTGGTGCTGGAAACCATGCTCCTGTTACTGGCAGGCAGAGGTGCGCCAGTACCGCAGCAACCTCCTTGGCCTCAGATTTTATGCTCCTGTTGGTACCATAAAAGGAGAAGCTTGCAATGTTAGCTGCTTTACACTCTTTACTGACTCTGTGCCATTCTCCAGCATAATTGGAGCTCCTTCCCCCACCCCCCACCTTGGTCAGCAGAGAATGATTAGTCCTCTGAATTGGAGAGTCATTCCTATGTTTCCCAGCCTCGGAGCCAGTCATGTTACTCCCTATCCAGGTGTTATTACCTGAGGTTGCCTCGAGCTCCTCAAACTGCAATGGCCAGGAGTTACTGGGGCCCACCACCCATCCAATGGTTCTTTTGGAATCTGAAGATTCCCCCTAGTTTCCAAGTCATACATGAGGCATTCCTGCTCTGTCTCCACAGAGAGGCACAGAGAGTCTACTCACCAGACACTGCCTGTCCCTGAGTCCGGTTCTGGGCCCGGTGGTGAGCAGAAAGTGGTGGTTCAGGAGAAGTCTGCTGGAGAGAAACCTGTGCTGGCTTCATTGTCCTCCTCCCCGATGAGGCAGTTTCCTCAGGAGGCATCTCATCCCCTTCTGATAATTATAGAGCTCACTGGCTCAATGTGTGTGAAGGTGTTCACTGTGTCCACCCTCAGCCTTCGTTGACATTGGTGACAGATGCATCTGTGCTCATCAGGGTCCCCTCCAAACTCAGAGTTTATGGTCTTCACAAGACATGTCTCTACAAATCAATGTCATGGAACTAAGGGTTATTCGCTAGGATGCCAGTTTTTCCTATGTCATGTCCAGGGAAAAAGCCTGTTTGTTCTCACAGACAACACAGCGACAATGTTTTACCTCAACAGGCAGGAAGGAGCCTGCTCTTCCCCACTTTGTCAAGAGGCCATTCATCTCTTGAACTTTTGCTCTGCCAATTAAATCAATCTTGAACCCTCTTACCTTTCAGGGGTGCAGAGTGAGCATCCTGACCATCTAAGCAGATTGTTTACAAATCACCACAAGTGGTCTTTCTGCCTGGATGTAGCCAGGTGCATTTTCCATCAGGTCAGGTGCATTTTCCAGCAGTGAGGGAATCCCCAGATAGATCTATTCACAAACAAAACTAACAGGAAATGCCATCAGTTTTGTTCCGTACAAGGTTGCAGTCCAGGTTCCATCACAGACACTTCCCTACTATCCTGACTGAACAACTCTGCTATGCTTTTCCTCCAATTCCACTCCTACACAGAGAGTTGCTAAAGATCAAGTGGAACCATGCCTAGATTATACTAAACACCCCGTTGGCACCGTTCCCAGTTCGCCGCAGCCGTCTGGAGTCCAATGTCCGAGCTAGGAGAGTCCCATCTGGAGTCGCCAGAAACTGTTACCGAAATATTGGGTCTGCCTAGCTGAGAGCCAATAACAGCCTGACAGGGATAAGGAAAAATGCTTTATTTTGCAGAAGAAAGGAGAGCTCTGTAATGGATACAGAAGACTTTACTGCACACAAGTTTTACAAGCTTTTTATACACTTTCAGACAAAGACCATGCCGTGTTAACACTTTATTGGTGGGTGTTAAGCCCCGTGCTTTTGTTATCTGGTTAGTGCAAACTGGCTTGGAGCAGGATTCTTTTTGCCTTTGGCAGCAAAAGGAAGATTAATTGTAAAGTTCAAGGTACTGTGTACGTGAGGCCTTTTGGAGGCTTCTGCCTCCACCTACTGGCCGTTTGCAAAACTATTAATAAGGGGGGGGCTACCGAATAGCTTTTACATACACAATGGCAGAGGGTGTTTCAACCATCCTGGCAGAACCACTGAAGGAAAAGTTTCCAATGACTGCAAAGGCCACACACATGCCAAGAGTGGAATGGACATGTGCAACACATCTCAAAGAACAGCAGTTACAGAAGGTTAGTAACCATTTTTGTTACCTTCTAGTGATGGTTTAATTATTTATGTGAAATGAGTTCTCAGTCATTTTCCTGCATAGATACTTCAGAAGCTACTACCACAATTGCTGCCTTTGTTCGCAGTCTCAGAAGAGAGGGCAAAGACAAAAGTAGTTCTGGAAATGAATTCCCTTGGCAACCCTAGAAGTCAATCTTCTAGGTTAGGGTTGTTGAACTTTGGCCAAGACAGTTTGGGGGAGTTTACACTGTCATTCTGTGTATAATAACTGATTTTTGATTAAGTAGAAGATTTATCACTGGTGCTGTAAATTTAGCATTTTTTCCTTTTAAAAAAGTTTGTTTCTCTCTCTCTCTATTATTTTATGTTCTGTAAAATTTAGGGAAAAATCCAAACTGTTCATAAATTAGTGGTTTCCTTTCAGAAGAAGTGTATTGGCTTTTATATAAGAGGCTAACATGTCCTGTTGGTCTTTAGGTGAGAGTGTTGAGGAAAATGCTAGTGTTGTTGTCAAGCTCCTTATTCGACGCCCAGAATGCTTTGGGCCAGCTCTTAGAGGAGAAGGAGGAAATGGTTTGCTGGCAGCTATGCAAGGAGCTATTAAGATCTCAGAGAACCCAACTCTTGACCTTCCATCTCAGTGCTATATAAGAGAAGTGTAAGTAAATGTATATGCTCTTTTGGCAAATGCTGATGTTTCATTAGCTGAATTATTAATCTTGTATACTACAGTAGTACCTAATGACTAACCATGTTTGCCCCATTGTGCTAGGCACTGTATAGACACAGAGGGGCAGACAGTCCCTACCTCAAAGAGTTTACAGTGTAAATTGATAAGCCAGACACAGAGGGGACAGGGTAGAATAACACACAAGGAGAGTGAACAGTGTGATAACAGCAAGCTTCATGTTAGTTCTATGATTGCTTTTTATCGTGGGTTTAGTTAGGAGGAGATCAGCTAATGGAAGGAAAGGTGAAGGGAGAGAGAACATGGAAGGGAAAGGAGCTATAGGGGACAGGGCAGGGAAGAGTAGGGGAGAGGAGCAGATGTGGTGTGAAATTGAGCTGAAGAGATTGTGAGAGTTGTGGGGAACAAGAGGGTTGGAGCACACACATACTGAGCTCAGAAGGTTTTTCCCCTGAGGCCACATGGCAGGAGGAAAGAAAGGTACCTCCTATGTCTTAGTGCCCAAGAGTGGTGCAGGTGATGTCTCCTCTGCAGAGTTCTTGGGGGGAGGGGAGAGGTGACCCCAGCTGGCCCCTTTTTACTCCCTGCCCCAGAGATTCAATAAAATCTATGCATTATTGAATACTTTACACAGAAAAAATGTTTTTGCTTCTGGAATTCTGAAAGAAAAGATTAAGGCTGAGGTTTTCAAAGCAGTTCAACAAATTGAAAGATACTTGTCTAAATCCCCTAATCTGCTTTGAAAATCCCAATGTAAGAAACATCTTGAAGTTTCTTTCCATTTGTCTAAAGCAATGGACGTATTTTTCTAAACCACACTGTAGAGTACACTTTTGAATTGGTCATAGTCACAGAATCCTCCTGTCAGCAAACCCCTGTCTATGACCACACTCACATTTACATGAAGTGCAGTAGGTATTTGACTTTACAATTCAATTAGAAGTTGATAACTCCTCTTTGATTGATGGTAGACAGCATCCTAATAACATAATTGAAGAGTAAACAATTATTATTCTTTGAGTGCTTGCTCATGTCCATTCCACATTAGGTATGCATACTTGCCTCAGCAGTATCCACAGGGGACCAGCTCTGGCACCCTTTGGAGGGGCTCCTGCATGGCGCAGTATAAGGGGTGCTGCTGGCTCTCCCCACCCTCAGTTCCTTCTTGCCGCCAGTGATGATGCTGGAACATCTGCTTCTTTGGCTAGCATTGTCTCATTCTCTGTTCGTTCGAACTCTGTAGAACTTGTAGTATGGTAGTAAATAGTTGTTACAGTTAGTTAACCTTAGTAGTAGTTCTTGAAGTTCTCATAGTCCTGAATGGGACTCAGCCAGGGGATGGCCTATGCCCATCAGTGATCCACATACCAGCTGCCGAAGGTGCTTAGGTGAAGGGCACATAAGTGACAAGTATCGGATCTGCGAGGCCTTCAAACCTAGGATGAAGAAGGAGCACAATATCCATCTAAAGGTGCACTTAATGGAGTCGGCACTCATTTCAGCACCAGAGCAGCAGTCCAACTCTGCACCGAACACTGTGGCCTCCATACACAGTGCTCCGCTGGGGCCGTCCACAAGCCAGTACCGATCTCCCTCCATGGCTCCAGTCAAGAAGACGAAAAAGACTGTGAAGGGAAGATCTCTTACCTCCCATAAAGGAAAGGAGAGGGCTGTGGGCGAGCCAAGACCCGTGCCGGGCAGCTCAATGCCCCTTTCAGGAAGTCAGACCCCAGCTCAAGTCAAGTGGTGCAGCCCATCCCATACTTCGCCTAAGACTCCAGATAGCGGTGCTGGTCCTGGCCAGCTTCAGGTGCTGTCAATGCCCGAAGCCCTTCAAGCAGCTCAGGAGATCCTGACGCTCCCAGTGCCACCCACACCGGCTCCTGCAGTACCCCAGTCTTGGGGAAAACCCACGTTGGGTTCAATGCATGTGTCCCCACCTCAGCGGTACTGTCCCCATCAAGAGCGATGTCCTGCCAGTGTTCGCCTGCCCGAAGCTATCACGCCTCAGGACTAGAGAGTCAGGCTCAGAGGAGCCCTCTTCAGTCCCCACACCAGGGGCACCCATCGAGGGACTCGAGGCATACCTTTCCGGTAGCTTGGTGCAGATCCTCTGAGCACATGCCACCTGGCAAGAACTCCAGGACCAGCCCGACCATCTCCAAGGGCCCCGTACCAATCACAGGACTGATCGGGGATCAGAGTCCGCCGACCACCGAGCTGTCATTGCCCATCTCCAACAAAGAGGTCGCCCTACTCAGGAGGATCTTCCCAGCAACTGACCCGTAGTTGCTTCCAGTCCCATTTGACATCCTGGTACTGGTCGAGTAGCATAAGGCATGGATCGCCGGGTGTCCGACGCAAATCCACCGAATGCCATCTGACCCAGAGATCCCAACCAAGATGCCTGTCTTGCTCGAACAGGTTGGCTTCAAGACACAGCGACCAGCACCAGTCAGACAAGAGTCACCACTCCATCCAATCCTGGTTGCCTGCTACCGACCGCTATGCTTATAGCTCCAGCATGGAGCAAGATTCCCTGACTGTGGGACAAGCCCCGATAACAACGGTGCCGCTCACATCATCAGCACCAAAACCTGTCCCATGGCCCCAAGTGCAGTGGGCCGGGGACACGGTACCCGTGGAACCCTTGGGGGTTCACCTAACCTCCCCAGGCTGCCCGGTCAGTGTTGGGAGCCTCAGTATTCCGTCCCCCTCCGGTGCTCCAGGCTTTGGGGGGGGGTAAGACCCCACAGGTCCAGGAGGACCTAGGCTGGACCACCAATGGACGTTGAGGTTCCCATGGCACCAGCATCGTCCTCGTTGTTGCCAGATGAGGCTATCATGGTGCCCTCGCACCCAGTTCCTCAGGATGATGCCATGGTGCACCAGGAACTTTTGAAGAAGGTCGCTTCCAACCTGGGACTTCAGACAGAGGAAGTGAAAGAGCCCTCAGACTCTCTGTTTGATGTCCTTGGCTCCTGCCAGGATGGCTCTACCCCTTCCAAAATCACTGATGCCCTATGGCAGACTCCCTCTTCCCTGGCCCCTATCTCTAAGAGGATTGAAAGCAAGTACTTTGTGCCACCCAAAGGGCATGAGTACTTATACTCCCACCCAGACCTCAGTTCCCTTGTGGTTGAGGCATCTGTGTGCCAGCACTGGTTCGGCACACACATGAACCTGATAGCGACCCCTCCCTGGCCCCTGCCCAACCAATTGGACCTGCTGTCACAGGACCATGGTCAGCTCTTACACCCCAACCTCACATCCCTCCAGCTCTCGGCGTGGATACTGCGTGGCTGAACCTGGAGGAGTGGACCTGTTCTGAGGAGGTCTAACAGGTCCACCTGGGATATAAGAAGCCCTCAATCAGACTCACTTACGTGACCAAGTGGACAAGGTTTTCCCGCTGGGCGTCCGAGCATGGTATCTCTTCTTCCTGGGTCTCCTTCCATACAATCTGTCTTAGATTATCTGCTTCATTTGAGGAACCAGGGCCTGGCACACTCTTCCATTAGAGTGCATCTCGCAGCCATCTCCACTTTTCACCCACCAATCCAAGGACAGTAGCGTTCTCCCATGACATGACGGTCAGATTCTTGAGAGGTCTTGAGAGACTCTTCCTGCAGGTGCGGACTCCTGTCCCACAGTGGGATCTTAACTTGTTCCGCTCTAGGCTCACAGGCCTCCCCTTTGAGCCGCTGGACTCCTGCTCCCTTTCTCATGTGTCATGGAAGGTCGCGTTCCTGGTGGCAGTGACATCAGCAAGACGGGTCTCTGAGATTAGAGCCTTGACCTCAGAACCACCATACACGGTCTTCTACAAAGACAAAGTTCAGCTGTGCCCCCAGCCAGCCTTCCTGCCAAAGGTGAAGTCCACCTTCCATATGAACCAGGACAACTTCCTCCTAGTGTTCTGTCCCAAACCACACAAGTCCAGTGAAGAGAGGTGTCTTCACTCCCTGGACATCTGAAGGGCCTTGGCTTTTTAATTAGAACGTACCAAGCCTTTCCATAAATCAACTCAGCTCTTCATCACTACAGTGGATAGGATGAAGGGCCTTCTGGTGTCCTCGCAAAGCATTTCCAATTGGATCACCTTGTGCATAAGGATCTGTTATGACCTAGTGGGGGTTCTGCCACTGCCGATTGTCAGAGCCCACTCAACAAGAGCCCAGGCATCTTCAGCTGCCTTCCTGGCGTACATCCCTATCCAGGACATCTGTAGACCCACGACGTGGTCCTCTGTCCACACATTCATGTCTCATTATGCCATCACTCAGCAGGCCAGAGACGACGCTGGGTTCGGCAAAGCTGTGTTGCAATCTACATGTCTGTGGACCCCTACCCACCTCCAGGGGTACTGCTTGGGAGTCACCTAATGTGGAATGGACATGAACAAGCACTCGAAGAAGAAAAGACAATTACCTTTTCCATAACTTGTTCTTTGAGATGCGTTGCTCATATACATTCCACAACCCGTCCTCCTTCCCCAGCAAACTTGAGAACCTGATACATATTTTAGATACATAAGTATTAGTGTGAACTTTCAGATGTGAAACAGGGTACATAATTTATAATTGGACTTTTCATATAAAATGTACACAGGGAACGTGCTACAGAGTTAATGAAAAATATTTTTAAACAGAAAACATGAGACTTTTCCTATCTATTCTGGGCTAACTTATAAAATAAGACTACAGTAAAACTTGAAAAAAAAGTGAATAATAAATGTATTTCTTAGTGTAGAAGAAATTAACATGTGACCAGACACAAGAAATAGGTCAATAAACACTGCTTTCGGTCAGCAGGAGCTTTAGTCTAAAGTTTTACAGAGTCACCTTATAACGAAGAATCCAACCTTATTTTAGGCTATCCATTGTCATCCAAAATAGTCACATGTTTTTGGTTCCTTTTCAGCAGTGTTGAAGAAGAGGAGGAAGAAGAGATTGTGCACATGGGCAATGCAATTATGTCATTTTATTCAGCTCTGATAGACTTGCTTGGACGCTGTGCACCAGAAATGCATGTAAGTGGCTTTGCTCCCTTGCTCAGAAATAAAAGTAAAAGGAGTTGGGTAAAATATACGAGCTGCAAATATCTATATCCATTCAAGTGACATTATACTGAATACACATTATATAAAAAACTATACTTATTGCTAAAACTGTTAGTACTTCAGCCCAGATTTTGGATATTAGCATATGTGTTGGACTAATAAAGGAATCACAGTATTTCCCTTGACTTGTATTATGAAGGACATGGTTTTATACAGTGTTTTATAGCTGGATTAGTTATGATGCAATGAAATTACATGACTTGCCTAGGGTCATGTATTGAGTAAGTAGTCTGGAACCCAAGGACCTTTATTATTATATCTGTATGACAATAGTGTGTAGAGATCTGGAAGGGCGGCACAGAGCTGAAAGGTAATTTCTGCCCTGAAATATCTAATTAGGTAAGAGACAAATGGTGGAAGGGGACATAGAGAAACACAGAGGTGAAGTGATTCATCCGAGTTCAGACAGCATGTCAGTATGAGAGTTGTGAAATAGAACCCAGGGCCAAAATCCAGGTTCCATTGAAGTCAATGGGAGTTTTGCCATTGACTTCAGGAAGATTAGGATTTCACTTTACAGGTTTTACAGTGCAGTGCCCTATCCACTAGGCAGCACTGCCTCTCCAAATATGGTAAGTTAGTTGGTGATGCTGATGCCTTATAAGTAGGGTAGAAAAGAAATCACAGATGCTCTGAACGTTCTTCTTGATCTCTAAAGATTTGATTAAATGTAACTGTACAGAGTTGAAAATAAAATGTGAGTCTTCAGGATAGAAGTAGAATGTAGGAGAAATTTAAAAACTTGTAATTTCTACACTTAAGGAATAGAGTTAATTATTCTTCGATAAAAACAAACTTTGCGAGCTACTGACAACTGAACTGCCCACTTGCTAGTTGGTTTTACCACATTAGTTTTATTGTCCTGTAACATACCTTGCAGGAGCTGCTAATGCAAACCAATGATTATGTGACAACTCACATAAAGATTAGCTTGTCTGCATTTAATTCATCACACAGCAATGAATAATTTGCAAAACTGTACTGATATTGATGTAGATAGGAAGCATCTCTATGGTGGGAAAAAGATGGTAATTTGTAAATGAATGTATATTACATTGTAAGTTTTGCTATAGCAAATGCCATAAATAAATTCAGATATATATTTTTTAATTTTAGCCTTCTTTTTCATTTGCTCATAACTTTCTCAACCATTTCTTAGAACATATAACTTCCCCTGTGTGATCTTAGGCCAAAGATAACTGTTTTGAAAAGTTTGAGGAAAATCAGTTTGGGTGTTTTGAATAGTCTAAATATCTAACCTAAACACAAAATAAGTTCATATGAATAAATGTTCTGGGGAAGATTTTCACAGGCACATAGGGCAAGTGGGCACCCAATTCCCATTGGAAGTTTATAGTAATTATGCACCTAATCGGTTGCACACACACAAAATGGGAAATGACTACCTAGGAAGGAGTACTGTGGAAAGGATTCTGGAGGGTCATAGTTGATCACAAGCAAAATATGAGTCGACAGTGTAACACAGTTGCAAAAAACCCGAACATCATTCCTGGATATATAAGCAGGAGTGTTGTAAGCAAGATATGAAAAGTAATTCTTCCACTCTACTCTGCACTGATTAGGCTTCAGCTGGAGTATTGTGTCCAGTTCTGGGTGCCACATTTCATGAAGGATGTGGACAAACTAGAGAAAGTCCAGAGAAGAGCAACAAAAGTGATTAAAAGTCTGGATTTGTTGCTTTGGTACCCAAGCTAGTGAGATAAAAGCTAGCTTTGGTATGTCTACCTGAACCCTGTGATTTCAGTGTAGTCATTGCCTAAGAGTGTTTTCAGAAATCTGTTGCATCCCATTTAAATTGGGACAGGCAAGCAGGGTGGAATGATTAAAAACTGGAACCTCCCTTTTATATACTCTGTGTGTGTGTGTGTGTGTGTGTGTGTGTATGTGTGTGTGTGCGCGCGCGCAGGGAGGGGAGGGGTAAACAGTGATTTATAAAACAAACAAAACCCTCAGTATTAATATTTCAATCAATGAGGTTTTGTCAGTGTTTTTCAATTAACTAAATATCTTATTTTATATGTATGATCATGTTTCAACAGCTTATCCAAACTGGGAAAGGAGAAGCTATTCGAATCAGGTCAATTCTTCGTTCTCTTGTGCCAACAGAAGACTTGGTTGGGATTATAAGTATACCACTAAAGCTATCAACAGTTAACAAAGGTAACTTCAGTTTACCATCGTGCAGACTTTTCAAAAGAGTTTAAATAGATATACAGAAGTTTTTTGTTGCTATAATTTCTATTGACTTCGAGCTAAATTAAATGCTAGAGTGAGTGCATCTCCACCTAAATCAATGGAGTTGTGCCCACGTGCACTAGGGGAGCCCTTGGCTACATTGTCTGGCCATGCCAGAAAAAAGACAAGAAGCAATTATTTAGTTAATTCACAGAAAATATCTGGGAGTACCTAACAACAAATTGTACAGTGCAGGTCATCATCCTTTCCTTAATCAATGCCAAATAATCTCCAATCAGATTCCATCTATACAGTGGCTAGGACCGCCGTGCCCTCCCATCACAGGAGGTAAAAGGGGGCTATAAAAACTGGGCAAGCATGCCTTTATATGTTTTGCACTGGGGCTGTGACTCTACAAATATATTCTGATTGCCCTTTTACAATTTCTAACCAATCTTTCTGCAGTGTCTAACTGTCTCTCTCTCTTTCTCCATAATAGTTCTTTATTGTTATATTAAGAAAATTACTTTATACATGTTGATTGCTTAGAACAAGAGACAAGGCAATTGTATTGTGGATACAAGTATGCATGCTACGCCGTTGAACTTCCTGGAGTTGCAGCTGCCTAGTTCATTGATGAATTTATCCTATAATTTTATTGTCTTCTATTATACATTAGAATTTTTTAGAAAATTTGAAAATGTAAAGTTGTTAGGAGATTTTGAGCTGAGCTGCATTTTTTGTGTGAAATAGAAATTAAATATTTAATTTTTTTTTAGATGGTACAGTCACTGAGCCAGACATGTCTGCAAGTTTCTGTCCTGACCATAAAGCACCAATGGTGCTGTTTTTGGACCGTGTCTATGGTATTAAGGACCAAAGCTTCCTCCTCCACCTACTGGAGGTTGGATTTTTACAAGACTTAAGAGCATCTGCCTCTCTGGATACAGTAAGTATTTTGTTAGTGAGAACAAGGAACATTGGTTGAGGATACTGGCTACATCAGAGTTACAAAATATAACTTTTTAGTTACTTTTTCTTTTTATGCAATACTAATAAATAAGCCCTCTCACAATGCTCACTAATATCAGCAAACAATAATAATGCAATTACAGATATATAAACATACAGCATATATGTTTGATCAAAAATGTTCAGTACTAGCATTAGGGGAGGAAAAAGCACCAAAGAAATACAGTATAAAGAGCTCATAAGGTAACAAAAAAGCCAGAAATTTAAACGCAAGAATATGTTAAAAATAAATTGCAGTTAGTATGAATATGCTGAATTGTTTCATTTAGAAAGCTCTCAGACAGCACCCACAATACTGAAAATTCATATAATAGAATCTGAAGGGATTAGGAATGTAAAGAATATGAAAAATGTGACAGACTGGGCCGGACCACCTTCAGATGCTTGGGAACTCTGCTCACATATCTGAGAACATAATTTATCCTTTTTCCTTTAAGGACACTGTTAGTTCGAGACAGGGGACGGGTAAGAAATCTGTTTTCTATGAATAACTAGAGAAAGGCTCATGTTTTTTTCTCAGGTTCCCAGAATTACTTTAACTCCTTATGCAGGTGCTGGAGGTACTCTGCATAAGAGTCAAATTCACTGCAATGGAAGTCAAGTCTACACTGGTGAAGAAGAAGGAGCAATGATGATTGCCTGAGATTATGAAACAGAGGATTGGTCAGCCTTTCTTTACTCAGCTGCCAAATTCCCCTGTGCAAATCTTATTCAACTTAACCAAAGCATTCTTTGTGTGTCAGTCATATTAGATGCCTCAGTTTTTCAGTTTCATAATCTGGTCACCAACCACCATCACCATTAATCTTCTTATGCAAACTATCCAAATTTCTTAGGTTTTCAATTTTGGCCTGGAAATATTATGATGAGAAACATTCTTATGAGCTTTCTGGTACTTCCTGTTACCATTCAGTCCAGAAATACTATGAATCCAGTTCCTTTGATTCTCTCAAAAGATCAGTCTCTGAACCTTTACATTTATAAGAACTCTCCTCTCTACAGAAACAGGCATCCATTTGTTTTCAGTTTGGACTATTATAGAAGAGACACTATATTTCCCATGGAGATGCTGCTTTTTTATTCTTTGTTTTTTGTTATTTTGCTTAATCTAAATACACATGGTCTTCGCCAAAAGGCCAAAAAGTGATACTTAATCTAAAATAGAAGTAATTTAAACTATTGTATATAGTTCTTTGTGCACAGAAGTCATAATACCCATATCTAGTAGTCATCTTTCTGACACATTATGGTACTGCCACACATTAAGAGCCTCATTTTCCACTGTCTTATACCTAACTTGGTCAAATATTAGTACAAAATAAGTGTAAAATAGATGTAAAAATTACGACTGGTGTGAGTGGAGAGTTATGATTTGGTAGCAAATTACACTTGTGGTACACAACTTCAAAACAGTTGAGAATCAGGCCCAACATATGGAGTAGAACATAGGGAGAGACTCTAAGATTAGAATGTAGTGATTTAACTCATTATTTCTAAATATCTATGTTGAAATCGGACCCTTAACATTGTTTTCAGTTGTTTTTAAGAATAATATGTTGTTGAGAATATGAAACACTGTCACTGACACAGTTAATTTCCAGTGGTGTCATTACTGTTCTTCCCCTGAGACTGTCTTTTAGGGTTGATACAATCTCAGAGGAACTGAATGAGATAATGCAGTACTCACTCTGTAGATCATTAATTTGTTAACACGCATAATGACCATAATGTAAAGATTTATTTCTGTATCCCCATAAGCAACTATAACTGAGGAGGGAAGAGAATAGTATGATGCCCAGAATTGCCATTATGTTCATGGATAATTTTTTCTTACGGTTCACCCAGTTAGACTAATAAAGGTTGAGTAAAAACTAATTAAGAATATCAGGACAAGGCCTACTCAGAGAGAGAGAGAGAGAGAGAGAGAGAGAGTCTAGATCTGTATTTATATATCTACTAGTTTATAATGCATGAAATAGTTTTTGTTATGGCTATACTGAGGGTTAAACTGATATAGGAATTCTCCCACCCTTGAAACATAAATGTGTAAATTTTCTCTGCTTTCTCCTTACCATTATTAGTCTTTCCAGCAAAATTAAAAGCATAAGTCAATGTTTTTCTTGCAATGCAAGTACATATACCTGAGGTGAAATCCTAGCCCTATTGAAGTCAATGGCAAAACTCCCAACTTCAGTAGTAGTTGGGGCCAGGATTTTACACTTGACAATTTTTTTAAATAATAATTCAAACCTCCAAAAATGTGAGTGTGGTATAAAAGAAAAATATTAGGTAATAATTTAAAACTTTTATAAATTAAAACCTCTTATTTAACATATTGGTATAATTAGATAAATGTATACTTGGATAAAGTAATGAGCTAACTAGAGAACAGAGGGAAAAGTATGGGTTCAAGGACTAGCTGAAAAACTTCAAAATCTTGCTAGTTTCTGTTAATACATATGTGTAATTGAAACAGTGTGTAGTGTTTGATAGTAAATCCAAGTGTATAAACTACAAGTAATGATAGTATTACAGTAATTAAAATAGCAGCGTTCTTGACATTAAATTTCTGATGTAGGTCATAGTTCTGTTTCATATGTTAATAACAATGCCTGGATGGCTGACTCTTTTTGGGTAATTAATGAGAATTAAAAGAATTTCCTGCTTGTATAATTAGGGGCCTGATTCTGCTAGGTCTTACTCATATGAATAATTCTTACATGAGTAGACCTCTTGACTTCAACAGGACTGTTCATTTGAGTAAGGATCAAGTGAGGGCTGAAGGATTGCCCTGTAACTGAGGCTCCATATCAGTAAGTCAAAATGTAGCCAGTACCAAAAAGAGATAAGAAAAACAAAGTAAAAATATTCAAGGCCCTTCATCTTAATGTTTTTAATATTTAGATAATGATAGCTATTGTGTTGGACTCAAATGCATATTTTTCCATTTGTGGATGGATTTAGAAAAGTATAATTCAGCTTACAGGAAAGCTTTGTTTCCTACATGCACCTGTACCGTATGTTGCGTTTAGCTTTTCAGAAAAATAATTATAGTCTTAAAAGTTGAAGCTTCTTGTAACTGGTTTTCGTTTTAAAAATTTTCTTTCCAGCCTAAGACTAAAAAAGCCTTGAAGGCTGATAAGAATTTTCCATCAATGCACTGACTCATATCAATAGTGGAGTGGAAGTTATACCGCAGCTGAAACCCAGTAGCTTGCCACAGAGTGTGTGCTAACCAGCAGAAATGACTATTCATATTTTTCTCTGAATTGCATTCTTTTGGTGAGCACAGGGTAGGAAAAATATTTTGCAATTGCATAAAAGATTCAAATACTTTTGGCCCCATTACAGTCCTTTGTGTAATTCCATATATACATACAGTATATCCCAAATTAACAATTCACTTTCAGGGAATTTATTAAAATCTATATTTATAGACAAAAGTCTTTCCTTTCTAAAGAAGTTCAAAGTAATCTATATACATGCTTATATAGAGTATAAGTGCATACATATTTCTTTGTAATAAACTACATTGATCTATAGTATGGTGTGTATATATGTATAATCAAAGTTTTATATACATGTAAACTACTTTTTAACTCATGCTTAAAATTGCACTATGAGCTAAAACATAAGGAGGAAAGAAACTGAACGCCAGTCCTAAATTTCTGTCTTCATTGATGTTCTCATTTATACCAAAGTAGTTGATCTATGTAATCTAATCTAATCTAAAGGTCTCTGTGGTGTCTAGGATAAATGTAGTATCTAAGGCCATATCTACACTAGCAAGCGTACAGTGGCACAGCTGTAGCAATGCAGCTGTGCTGCTGTAAGATCACACGTGTAGCCATGCTGTGCTGATGACATAATTAAACCACCTCCAACAAGCGGTGATAGCTACATCAGCAGGAGAGCATCTCCTGCCGACATGGCTCTGTGCACACAAGTGCTTATGCCAGCAAAATTAATGTTTCTTGGGGATGTTTTTTCACATCCCTGAGCGACATAAGTTTGGCCAACATAAAGGGTAGTGTAGACCTGGCCTTAGATCTGAGGCTACATGTATTATGTTACATACTTTGGACTGCCATTTATGACCTCAGCAGGTCAAGTATGGAGTGCCTTTATTTTATTTTTGTTAGTGTCAAGTCTTAGCTTTACTTGAATGTAATATTAGGTAAAGTTAAAAGCTATACTTTTGGGTCTAAATTCTAGCACAGACAACCTTTAGAAAACCCTAAAACACCATGGGGAGTGAGAGGTAACATTTTAATGGCCCAAAATCAGGGCATTAAAAGCTACCCTGCAAACTCTCCATAACAAGAATTATGGAGGAATGTTCTTGGGTTCGGTCCAGGGCTTAGTGGATGTGAACTGCACACAATCCTCCTGATCATGCAACGGCCATTACTTATACATCACCACAGATTATCTTTGCTTCTGACAGGTGTTACCTGTGCAGGGAGCCACCGCTGGTCAGAGTACAGGCAGACATTAAAACTGCTCTCCAGCATAAATGTGTGATTGTTCGGAGGTTGTCTGAGTGATGAGCCTTATTTCTTTTCCCTGATTTTTAGTATTTCCTAAGCACTCTAAGATGGAGTTTTCTCAAACTGACAGACAATAATACAATTAAAGAATATTTTAGGCATTAAAATTCCCCAACATACTAAACTGATAAATTCACAATTTAAATACAATTGATATCTAGACACTTTCGGAAATGTATCATGGTGTTTATTTTAGAGCATTCTTACTTAACTATATGTAATTCCAGATGGGATTAACAATTATATGCTACTTTTATACAGGTATCCCTGAGCACCACAGAGGCAGCTCTTGCACTAAACAGATATATTTGCTCATCTGTGCTTCCATTACTAACAAGATGTGCTCCCCTCTTTTCCGGAACGGAGCATTATGCCTCTCTGATTGATTCAACACTTCACACAATATATAGACTATCCAAGGGACGGTCCCTTACAAAAGCACAAAGAGATACTATTGAAGAATGCTTGCTTGCTATATGCCAGTGAGTACATTTGTAAATTGCTTTCTTTTGTACAAGGTATTGAACTGAGCATGTACATTATAATACAGTAATTTTCTTCTCTTTGTATCATATAAAATGGGAGTGTAGTTTATTGTGAAATGCAGTAAATTATCTGAAAGCAAGATAAAAATATTTTTAAGAAAGAAAATATTAAGCAGTTGGTTTTATACTATAGGATCATGCTGTCAACATGATTTGCCTTTGCTACAAACCACAGGGTTGTACAGAATAGCGTAACCATTTTTATTATTATTTTGTTTTAAACCAAACCATTATTTAGCGGAAATACCTTCATAATTCTAAGCAGACATCTGTGGGTTTTTTTATATTGGCTATGTAGCCCTGGTTATTCCCATTTATTCCTAGAGCTTTCTAGACTCAAATATCATGAAATCTAAGTTTGATTCAGAAGTAATATGTCTTTCTGCATTGTTCCTCCATGTCCCCAAACCTTGGTCTTTGGACACAGCTAGGGCTTCCTGCCCATTTGATTGTGGATGAAGCTTCTCAAACTAACGTGAATTGTGTATATTCAGGCTTTTCTAGTACAATATGAAAATCTCCTTGAATCAATGGAAATACATTTGTCAATATTAAATCCACTCACTTTTTCTCTTGTATTTTTAAGGTGGTTGTAATACATGAAAGCAAACATACATCTCCCAATCTCAGAATCTGACCTTACTAGCAAAAATTAAAGTCAATGGTTCTAATATTTGGAAAATATAGTGCCAGTGGAGATCTCAAAAACAGTATATTTTCAGAATCACTGCCACTTACGGCCTCAAATGCAGTGGATATGTCACATTTCCATATTAAGAGATGAGAGCCAGAAAACTGGGATCCCACATGAGGAACTTTGCTAACCCTGTACAACACACAGCCTAATCCTCATTCACCACTAGAACTAGTGGGAAAATTTGTGATATATTTCAAAATATCACTAAAAATGAGGGGAGGGGAAGTTATACCATCTTTTCCATTAACAGTTTTCCTGTTCTTTTAACCAGCTCTGATCTCCATATAGGAACATGAAATATGCATAGTTTGGCATTAGCACTTGGTCCATACTGTACATGGATCCACAAAGCTAAAACTCTGAGGAGGGGTGAGAATCAGCAGGCCACATTTCCTTTCCCCAGGACCATCAGTAGCAGCTTATCTGTGCTCTATGTACTTAAATGTAGGGACTATGAAGTTTACTCCTCATCCCTGTGATTTTTAAGGTGCATTTTCCTGAGCTAACAGCCTGTTTCCTCAGGCTGTGAATTGATTTCTAGGATTTGGTCCATTGAAATTAAAGATGAAAAAGATATGCTAGATCATTTAGTCAATCTCACTTCCAGATCAGGTTTGTTTCCAATAATTATAACACATTCCCCGGAGCAGTTTCAATCTATATAGCTTCCACCACTTTCACTGGAATACTATTTCATATCCCTGTAGTCTCATACCTCACTCTTCTATTCATTTAGTTTAGCAGCTTTTCCACTGTAGCCAGTTCACCCCCCTTGAAGTACTCTGAAAAATGCAGCTCTGTCCGTTGTGCAAGATTATGCCCAGACCCTACACAGTGCATAAGAGAGGGAGGGTGGAAGTAGTGTATCTTTCCACATTATATCCTCCCATGCATGGACCAGGCACAGTGAGATCCCTTGTTTTACTGATCACCTTCACTGAGTAACTTGAATTCATCTTCGAGTGCTTGCTCATATCGATTCCAATTAGGTGTGCGCGCTCCGCATGCACGATTGTCAGAAGAGTTTTACCCTAGCATCACTCGGTTGGTCGGTTGAGGCGCCGGATATATATCCCTACCGACCAGTGCCCCCTCAATTCCTTCTTACCGCCTGTGACGGTCGTTGGAACTGTGGAGCATGGCATAGTTGATCTCCACTTCCCTAGCTCTTTGCTCATTTATACCTGTAGATAGTTGTTATAGTGTAGTTGTTAGTAGTTTCTAGTTGTAGTTAATATAGTAATAATATAGTTAATAATGTAGATAGTGTATATAGTAATTGGAGTGTATATAGTAATCCCTTCTTCCCGGTACCAGGCCAATGCCTAGCTTTCCGGGCTTCAAACCCTGCTCGGCCTGCCTCAAGCCGATGCCTACTGGAGACCCCCATGACTCCTGTCTGAAGTGCCTGGGGGAATCTCATCAATCAGATAAGTGCCGCATTTATAAGGCATTCAAGCCTTGGACAAAAAAGGAGCGGGACTTTCTTTTGAAGCAGCTCCTCATGGAAGCAGCACTTAGCCCAACACCCTCTACCCCGCACTGAGACCCAGCGCCATTGGTCCGAAGCACGCCTCTGGCACCGGATTGACTCGGCACCGGCAAAGACTACCGACACCGGACGTCTCCGGCACCATTACCAGTGTGGCACCGCTCACTGTCTCTGGGAGCCAGGAAGCAGCACAAGCAACATGCTGCTCCTGTATAGTTACTGGCACTGCCTGTGCGCCCCTTGGAACAGCGTCCCATGCCGGGACCGCCCCGCGAAGGCCCCAACTCCGGCATCGTCGATTCCGGTGCTGCAAGCACCATTGAGTGCGGTGCACATAAGCTCCCCGGTGCGCACTGTCGTCGAGCTCGGCCTACCTTCCACCTCGGAGACTTTCTCCACTGCTTGCGACCTGATTGCACTCACCGAGCCAGGACCATCACAAACTTCAGTACCGCCAGTGCGGACTGTTCCATCGATAGGGAAGCCCTCCATGATGTGTCCTCCATCGCAGAGCGAGAAGGATTGGCACCGATCTCGGTGCCAGTCCAGGTCACCATCCCGATCGAGGCGCTGGTCTCCTCCATGGCATCACTCGTAGTCCCGGCACCGATCACCATCTTGGCGCTGGTCGTACTCGCAGCGCCACTCCACCTCAAGAAGATCTCCTTCCCAATATGATCGGTACCAGTCCAGCTCTTGGCACTGGTCTCCTCGAGTCGTTCCTGGCACTGATCCACCCGTAGCTCATCAAGGTCTAGATCTACCTCCCGGCACCGATATGACCATTGGTCCCAGTCTAGATCGCGGTATCGCTTGAGACCGCGGCGCCGATCTCTGTCCCCACGGCGCGGGCCAACAACGCATGACAATGCACTAGCCAATGGCATGATGATGGGTAGGATCCTGCTCTGGGATCCCCACAATGGTCCTTTTGGACCCCTTGGGTATACCATCAGGCCCAAGGTGTCCCATCAGGAGCTTCTTGTTCTGCCCACTCAGAACCTCGGGTCCTGGAGGCCAGTGTCAGTCACCCCCCCCCCAGGATCCTACCCTCAGCTCAGGCCCATGCCCCTAGCATGGAGGACCTAGGGCAGCCAGACCCCTCCCCCCCAGCAGGACTTGCCCCAGGACCCTTTAGTCCTGGGCATCTCCTCCTCGTCCTCCCCTGATGAGGAGGTGGTGGGCATGTCCTCCTCTGGCCCACCATCTATAGACCTCCATGCACACCAAGATTTGCTTCGTAGGGTGGCACAGAACATGAACCTCCAGGTGGAGGAGATGGTGGAGGTCAAGGATCCGGTGGTGGACATTTTATCTGCTGATGCCCCCACACGTATAGCCTTGCCCTTTATTCAGACCATCCAGGCTAATGCCAATACAATCTGGCAGTCTCCGGTGTCTATTCCTCCCTCTGCAAGGGGGTGGAGAAGGAAGTACTTGGTCCCCTCCAAAGACTGAGTACTTGTACATTCACCCTCAACCGTGCTCCCTTGTTGTACAGTCCGTTAATGAGAGAGAAAGACACGGTCAACAAGCTCCCGCTCCTAAATTCAAGGACGCTAGGTGCCTGGATTTATTCGAGCGCAAGATCTATTCGACTGGCGGCCTACAACTTAGGGTGGCTAACCAGCAGGCCCTCTTGAGTCATTATAATTCCCTGGCACTCGATGGGGAAGTTCAAAGAGCTGGTTCCTCAGGAGTCCAGGGAGGAGTTCGGGGCCTTGCTAGAGGAGGGCAAGAAAGTAGCCAGGACATCCTTGCAGGCTTCGATAGATGCGACAGACTCGGCGGCAAGGACTGTAGCCTCAGGTGTAGCTATGCACCATAACTTGTGGCTGCAGGTGTCCGGTCTTCCACCGGAGCTGCAACAAACAATTCAGGACCTGCCCTTTGATGGCCAGGGGTTATTTTCAGAAAAAACTGACTTCAGACTCCAGAGTCTGAAGAATAACTGGGCCATCATGCGCTCATTGGGCATGCATACCCCGGTGACGCAACGTAGGCCCTTCTGACCCCAACCGCAGCACACCTACCCTAACCCCTGGCCGAGACAGGCCTATCCAGCGCACTAAGGGTATTTACAAAGTGTATGGCTGTCGTAGCTGCCTCGCTCCGTCGACATCGGATCCAAGTGTTTCCGTACCTCAACAACTGGCTCATTTGGGGTCGATCCGAGCTCCAGGTGCAATCCTATGTTCAGTTCACCATGAACTTGTTCAGACAGCTGGGCTTGCTGCTCAATGTCGAAAAGTCCACTTTGCAGCCGACCCAGAGAATAGACTTCATTGGAGCAGTCCTGGATTCAAATCTTGCCCAGGCGTGCCTACCGCATGCCCACTTCCAGTCTATGGTGAGCATTATCCATGGACTCTGAAGCTTCCCTACCTCGACTGCATGCATGTGCCTCAGTCTCTTGGGACACATGGCATCTTGCATCTTCATGACCAGACATGCCAGATTACGCCTCCGTCCACTTCAGGCCTGTCTCTCATCAGTCTACCGTCCAGGCCGAGACAATTTAGACACGGTGCTCACGGTACCGACGGAAGTCTTAACCTCCCTGACTTGGTGGCTGAACCCCAACTTTGTATGCGGGGGGATGCCATTCCATGCCCCACAGCCCTCCCTAGTCCTAACCACGGCTGCATCATCTCTGGGCTGGGGCACTCACCTTGTGGACCTTCGCACACAGGGCCTTTGGTCCACACAAGAGATAACCTTGCACATCAACGTACGGGAACTGAGAGCAGTACACCTGGCGTGTCAGGTGTTCCGCAAACACCTTCAGGGCCATTGTGTTGTCTGTGAAGACTGCGACGCAACAACCATGTTTTACATCAACAAGGAAGAGGGAGCGTGATCGTCCCCCCTCTGTCACGAAGCCATTTGCCTGTGGGAATTTTGCATAGCCCACTTGATTGACCTGGTGGCGTCATTTCTCCCGGGAGTCCAAAACACCTTGGCAGATCGCCTCAGCGGGTCCGTCCTGGCTCACGAGTGGTCGATTCGCCCGGACATTATCCATTGTGTTTTCTGGAAGTGGGGGTTTCCCCCCATAGACCTTTTCGCCTCTCGCGAGAATCGGAAGTGTCAGGTGTTCTGCTCTCTCCAAGGGCACTCCCTATTGGACGCCTTCCTGATGCCGTGGAAAGACCATCTGCTCTACGCCTTTCCTCCATTCCCATTGGTCCACAAGGTCCTTCTCAAATTGCGAAGAGACAAGGCTTGCTTAATCTTGATAGCCCCGGCGTGGCCCAGGCAACATTGGAACACCACTCTCCTCGATCTGTCGGTGACCACACCAATTCCACTCCCGTTGTGGCCAGACTTGATCACTCAGGAGCACAGCCGACTGTGTCATCCGGACCTGCAATCCCTCCATTTCACAGCATGCATGCTGCATGGCTAACTCAATCTGAGCTGTGTTGCTCCCTCTCGGTGCAGCACGTTCTCTTGGGTAGCAGAAAGCCCTCTACTAGGTCCACGTATCTGGCTAAATGGAAGCATTTCTCCTGCTAGTGTGCCCTTAGCAATACTGCCCCTCTGGAGGTGCCAGTACCTACTATCCTAGATTATCTCCTGTCCTTGAAACAGCAAGACCTAGCAGTTTCATCTATCAGAGTACACCTAGCAGCAATTTCGGCCTTCCACCTGGGCAAAAACGGGCACTCGATTTTCTACAATCCCATGGTCAGAAGGTTCCTCAAGGGACTGGAACATCTGTACCCACAAACTCGGCATCCGGACCCTATGTGGGACCTCAACCTGGTCCTATCCAGGCTCATGGGTGCCCCGTTCAAGCCACTGGCCACTTGCTCGCTTCTGTACCTTTCCTGGAAAACAGCTTTCCTTGTCGCTATCACCTCGGCGAGACGCATGTCGGAACTTCAAGCCCTTACGTCGGACCCACCGTATACGGTGTTTCATAAGGACAAGGTATAGCTGCGACCACAACCTGCCTTCCTTCCTAAAATGGTATCTGCCTTCCATGTCAACCAAGACATCTTCCTTCCAGTCTTCTACCTGAAGCCACACGCTTCTTGATGAGAGCAACAGCTGCATTCCCTAGACATTTGCAGGACCCTTGCCTTTTACATCGAATGAACAAAGCCCATTAGGAGGACAACCCAGCTGTTTGTAGTGGTGGCAGACCAGATGAAGGGCCTCCCAGTCTCCACACAGCACATCTCGTACTGGATTACATCATGCATCTGTGCATGCTATGACTTGGCTGATGTGCCAACTACGCACCTTACTGCCCACTCTACTAGGGCTCAAGCTTCGTCCTCCGCCTTCCTGAGATCTGTAGGGCAGCAACTTGGTCATCAGTACATACCTTCGCTTCCCACTATGCAATAGTGCAGCAGTCCAGGGGTGATGCTGCATTTGGTTCAGCGGTCCTTCACTCCACGACATCTCACTCCAACCCCACTGCCTAGGTAAGGCTTGGGAGTCACCTAATTGGAATCGATATGAGTAAGCACTCGAAGAAGAAAAGACAATTACTCACCTTTGTAACTGTTGTTCTTCGAGATGTGTTGCTCATATCCATTCCAAACGCGTCCTCCTTCCCCTCTGTTGGAGTAGCCGGCAAGAAGGAACTGAGGGGGCGCTGGGTCGGCAGGGACATATATCCGGCGCCATGAGGGCACCACTCCAGGGGGCGCCTCAGCTGACCCACCAAGTGTTGCTAAGGTAAAAATCTTCCGACAATTATGCACATGGCATGCGCACACCTAATTGGAATGGATATGAGCAACACATCTTGAAGAACAACAGTTACAAAGGTGAGTAACCATCTTTTCCAATTGGTATTGTAATTTCATTGAAACATATGTATATTATTAAATGGTAAATTTCTTTTTAAATTACAGCCATTTACGTCCTTCTATGCTACAGCAGCTATTACGACGACTAGTTTTTGATGTGCCCTTACTTAATGAATACTGTAAAATGCCATTAAAGGTAAATATTGCTCTAATTATTACATGTGCATTCAACAGAAAATATACTCCAGAATAACCCATCATCACCATGGTTTTTGGTTTTTAGGGCAGGGTAGTAACAACATTAAAAGAATCCTAACCACTGTGAAATTATTTGTATTGTGATAACATTTTATTAAATATAACAAACAAGTACATTGTCAAATGTTTCCCTTGTGAGAACAGTATAGTATATGTTGGTTGTGTGACTTTTCCATTGCTTACATAAGTGTGATATTGAAAGTAGTAGTTTAAATCTAGGGATTACTTCCCCCTACATAATTTTTAATAAGTCTGCATAGAATACATACACCAACAATGTGTTTGGTTAAAGTGTGTGCATGTGATATAGAGAATAGGACTCACAATATAGTGCTGTAGAAAAACATATTTGACTTAAAGGAGCATTTTTGAGCTACCTACAAGAGAATGAAACAAGGGAACATGTCAATTTTGTCAAATCTTCTGTTGGAAACCAGGAAGCCTAGAAGCAAGGCTGTGGAGTTTCCAAGCAGCTCAGGGAGCTTCATCAGTTTATTTAGAAAAATGAAAATTAAACATTGTTTTGATTTTTTTTCATAAATGAAATTTCAGAATTCCCACTCTGTAGAAACCTTTGAAATTTTTAAGGTTTTGTTCAGACATGTAATATTTTTAATTTTTTTTTTAATTTCAGAATTTCCCATGCAATGGAACTTTCTGGGTTTTGACCAGCCCTACTAAGTGCTTGAGATCAGGTTCTGATATAGCCCTTCCCATAGAGGGCAGTACTAATCATGTGTGCTAGCCTACCAGACAGTGTATTACATACTTTCAGTGCAATTGCTATTCCATGGACTCTGCCAACGCTGATCAGAAATGCCTAGTAATGGAAAATTATACATTGTGGCCAGTTTTGCAATGTTTTCTGATGTCTACTTTGAATTAAATTGAGACCACCAAATATGTTTTGCTTGCAGTTGTTGAACTTATCTAAATAACCAGAAGTAAGACCCATGTGTATTTAGATGAAAAAAAGACCCCTGTGCCAAAATCCACTCTCATACAATTCCTTTATTTTCCCTCTGAAATTTTAATTAATTAACCCCCTTTATATTTTATTATTTGAGCTAATTTGTATGCACTGTAACAAATCTAGGAACTATTTGTCACCCTGCTGCTCACCATAGATATTCAGAACTTTACAGCAACTGCCAGAATAGACCTCAAATACTCCTGCTTCAAAAGAACAGTCCCCAACTGCTCTAGCAAAAAAGGTGAATTGCCATTAGATTCTAGCAGTAAAATTCCTATACCACACACTTAAGGAGTTCTCATTCTTTCTAGTAGATGGCAGTGGTTCAACTCCTCACTAACCAATTTGTTTTAGTATTCATAAGAAATATTGACAGATTTTACATAATTGTATTTTTTTATCTATATAGCTTTTAACAAATCATTATGAACAATGCTGGAAATATTACTGTCTACCTTCTGGATTGGGGAGTTATGGAATTGCAGTAGAAGAAGAGTTACATTTAACTGAGAAACTTTTCTGGGGAATTTTTGATTCCCTCTCTCATAAGGTAATGATGATCAATCACATTAAAGATTGTAATAGCCATGATAGCATAATTATAACAGTGGTGCAAACTACGAAAAGTGCTTGTTTTAACTCTGCTTTCACTTAATACAGTAGATATTGACAACGAATGCTTCTAATCAAATTAATATGTGAGTGAATGCTTGATCACCCACCCTCTAAAATGAATTTTTTATCACCAAGGGCTCTATTCAGACAAACATAGGCCTAGGGGCATTTTAGTTCAGTATAGCAATATCGTTGTATTAAGTAAATTTCTCTCCATCACAAACTCTTCATCCTATTATTATTATTAACATTTACAAATATTTTATTGCAATTTTACAATAAAGCTACCTCTGGAAGATGCATACATGGTGTTGTCATTTATATAGTATAGAAAGGCATATTATTGTGAAGGGGGGACAGAATCCATTGCATATTTGAGGGCTCACAAGTTTACATATCAGGATGCAGAAGTCATAATGTATATATGATTTAACAGGAGGTAACAGAATCTGCATAAAGCACTGACATAAACAACTAAACCCATGGTAAACTTGTATTGTTATTTCTATCTTTCCAGACAAAAAAATGTGTTTCTGTAGTTTTGCTGGATCCTGCATGACTCAGCTACTAAAAAGCCCCAATCTAGAAGGCAAACATTTTTCTGCATTGCATTTTCAAAGCATGGGCTCAAGACTTTGGCTCTTCCATCTATGATTAGGGTAGAATAAGAAATGGTATCTTCCTGATATGAAGAGGATCACAATGAGGGCATAATATTAGGGCTGTGTTGGACCAGGTTTGCTGTTGACCACAAAGTTTGACAAATTGGAAGTCAAAGTAATCAGGCTACCTGTACTCTGCAGATGAGTTCCTGAAGTACAGTCTTGTTCTGTGGTAGTGTTGAGATATCCTGATGTGTCTCAGTGTTCTAGGATTAAAATGTCTGACAATTATTCACTCAGGTCTCCATTATGCTGTGTAAATGAGTGTGCTCAGATAACAATAGACTCAGTATATTAGGCTCTAAGGTGGCGTTTACATTATTAATTTTAGTGATATTTCCCACCATTGCACTACCACCAGTGCAGCTCCACCAATGGTAGCAAGGGCAGGAAAGCCTAATGTAGACAGCTGCCAGCATCTTCATCATTATGTCATCTTAACCTTGTTCCAAATAAGTCTAGATGACATGGTGATACAAACATTAGTGTCCAATCTATGGTAGTGCCCCCACCCCACCAGTAGTGTCAGTAGTAGTAGTGCAAATATGGGAAATTTCTCTAAAATTGCCAGGTTACAGTGTCTTCCTGCATTCTTCTCTGTAAACAGAAATCTGTAGGTTTTAAATGTTGATGGTCTCGAACTACTTTGATGATGATATTTACTGTGACCTAGCTCCCATCTATTTTTCAGTATACGACATAGAATTAGGCAAGTCTTTCAGGTAGAGCAAGCATGGGAAAATCTCCTTTTAGCAACTCAACTCCTCGGTTTCCCAAGGTGCCATCTACAATACAACCATGTCATATTGACAGTCAGAATTCTCCGTGAACCTCAGAGGAGCTTTTCCTCAACCTTTTTTTTTTTTTTTGGAATCCAAATGTCAACAGGGGTAATCATTCAAGTTTATAACATTATATAGCGCCACTGTTTTTCATTACTGACACCATGAAAGCCCTTCCACTGCAAAAGGTTTACCTATAAGTTCCTAAATTTTCCTAAATGTAAGTTTTTTATCTAAATTCCATCCTCATTTGGTGCCTATGCTCTAATGGCAGGAAAGTGACCAATTTATAAGTAGGGGCCATGCCCAGGCTGTCCTAACAAAAGATTACTATTAACAATACCTAGCTCTTACATAGTGCTTTTCATCAGTAGATCTCAAAGCACTTTACAAATGAGGTCAGTATGATAATCACCCTTGTATAACTGATGAAACTGACGCACAGAGATGTCAAGTGATTTGCTCAGGGTCACCTAGCAGGCCAGAGCTGGGAATAGTACCAAGGTTTCTTGGACCCTAATCCAGTGCTCTGTGTACTAGGCCACACTGCCTTAGAATAGGTAGCTAAAAGACACTACATGTGTATCATATCAGGTTGCCGAGGGTAGGTTTCTTATATGGGAATTGTGAAGTGCTAGTTCTCTCTCATTTGGATTAGAGGAGAGAATGTACTAATTCAGCTCCAGCTGATACAAGTTTGGAAATGTATGAAGTGCCTTTACTATGGCAAAAGTCAATTTCTTTTGACCTATGTGATTTAAGCAGAACAGTATTTAGGGAGAGTGAAGGAGAAGAGATGACAAAATACTACAAATTTCCTATAGGTTTTGAAAGTTCTATAAATGTTAAAGCTATTTTTTGTGGATAGTCAAGTTTTACCTGAACAGGCTGACACATTCTGAAAATATATGACGTTGTTTGTTTGTAGGTCTTTCAGGTCCATGGACAATTTAAGGCTTGTGCATGTGAAAGGATTGTGTAACATTCAACATTTAGTTTGAAGAGAGCCTTAAACAATGCATCCTTTTCTGCATAGGAGTATACACCTTTATGCTGGCATGAGTTTCTGCTATGCGCTTGACTTTAAAATATTCTTCATTATTTGACTGCATCTTCTAGTTCTGCTCCATATGGCTGTCTTGCTTTCACTAACATTTAGCATGTTTTTCTATTGAACTTTCCAACCAGTTCCTATCTCTCCTGCAGAAGTATGATCCAGAGCTCTTCCGAATGGCCTTGCCTTGTCTAAGTGCTATAGCTGGGGCTTTACCTCCAGATTATTTAGACACCAGAATTAGAGTAACTTTGAAAAAGCAGGCTTCAGTGGATCCAGAGGGAAACTTTGATCCCAAACCTATCAACACAGTCAAGTGAGTCATGGTAACCATACAGGTTTTTCAAATGTCTCTTGTGCCACTTACTGCCAATACCTTTCTTTTCCTTTTGTTGAAGAGAATTGACTATCATCTTAAATGATACCACTGTCCTCCATAACTAATGTGAGGAACCTTGCTTCCTCCTGTCAGGCAGCAAATATGCCTCCTCTGCAACTTATATTTAAAATTTATATAGCACTTTACATACCCAAAACTGCTCTGTAAACACTAAGTTCTCACAATAAGCCTGTGAAGTAGGAGCTAGATCAGGGGTGGGCAAACTTTTTGAGCCAAGGGCCACATCTGGGTGGGGAAATTGTATGAAGGGCAGGGGGTTGGGGTGCGGGAGGGCGGTGTGCAGGAAGGGGCTAAGGACAAGGGATTGGGGCAGAGGAGGGGTGTGGAGTGTATGACGGGGCTCAGAGCAGGGAGTTGGGGTGCGAGGTGCAGGTACAGGGCTTAGGGCAGGGAGTTGGGGGTGGGATACAGGAGGGGTTCGGACTCCGGCCCTGCTTACCTCAAGCGGCTCCGGGGTGGCAGCAGCAGGCACCACAGCCAGGGCAGGCTCCCTACATGCCTGCCCTGTCCCCAGCCCCACGTCACTCCAGGAAGCGCGGCCCCTGGGGGAGGGGGGCGGAGGGCTCTGCGTGCACTGCCCTTGCCACGCCTCCAGGTACCTCCCCCGAAGCTCCCATTGGCTGCGGTTGCCCGTTCCCGGCCAATGGGATCTGTGGGAGCGGTGCCTAGAAGCAAGGGCAACGTACAGAGCCCTGTGCTCCCTCACCCAGAGGCCACAAGGACGTGGTACCAGCAGCACCGCGGGCTGGATCCAAAGCCCTGAGGGGCCAGATTGGCCCGCAGGCTGTAGTTTGCCCACCCCTGGGCTAGATTCACAAAGGGATGTAGCTGCCTAATTGCCTCTTTAGGTACCAAAGTCCAACATTTAAATGCCACTGACATTCACAAAGCCATTGCTCAGCTGCTGCATAGTCCCATAGGTGCCTAAATTCCCTAGGCACCTAGGTTTCTGCCAGTGAGCATGTGCAAAACTGCCTAAACCTCCTGGCACTAAGCTGCTTGGACCCCTAGCTCACACCTCAGCTTCGGCAGGATTCTTAAACCTAGGTGTTCCTCCCCATCTCAGTTGTGGGGCTGGATCTGGTAGGTGTGCTCTGACCATGCCTAACCTTCAAAAAAGATAGGGGGGTGAGAATTTTGAGGTTGGATGGTCTCCCAAGAGAGTCCCCTAACCACTATCTATAGCCTACTCTGGGCTGCGTCTCTCTGTGTCTCCTGTTGAAATGTTCCACTTCGTATAAATAATTAAATATTCATCGGGTTAAAGCAGGGGTTGGCAGCCTTTCAGAAGTGGTGTGCTGAGTCTTCATTTATTCACTCTAATTTAAGGTTTCGCGTGCCAGTAATACATTTTAACGTTTTTAGAAGGTCTCTTTCTATAAGTCTATAATATATAACTAAACTATTGTTGTATGTAAAGTAAATAAGGTTTTTAAAATATTTAAGAAGCTTCATTTAAAATTAAATTAAAATGCAGAGCCTCCCGGACCGGTGGCCAGGACCCAGGCAGTGTGAGTGCCATTGAAAATCAGCTTGCGTGCTGCCTTTCAGCACGTGTGCCACAGGTTGCCTACCCCTAGGTTAAAGTGTGTGTGTGTGTGATTGACTGTATATCCCAGTGGTTAAGGCACTCACCGATATGGGAGAACCATGTTTGAATTCCCACTCTGCCTGATTTGGAATAGGGACTTGAGTGGAGGTTGCCCATCTTCCAGGGGAGAGCCCTACCCCCCAGGCTATTGGCTATTCTGGAGCAGGTCTCTCTTAATTGCTCATTTCAGAGTGTTCCACTTTATGTAAAGAGTTAAATATTTCTTGGAGCAGAGACTTGAACCTCACTCTCCCACATCTCAGCTAAGGGTGCTAACCAGCATGCTGTAGAGTCAATCTCTCACTTTTTTCTTTCTCTCTTGCTCTCAGACCTAAGGACTGGTTAATTAACAAAGAGGAAGAGCTTCAACAAGCGAGATTATGAGAGCCCTACCCTAGGATGGGCATGGATGGTATCCCTAGCCTCTGTTTGCCAGAAGCTGGGCATGGGCGACAGGGCATGGATCACTTGGTGATTACCTGTTCTGTTCATTCCCTCTGAAGCACCTGGAATTGGCCACTGTTGGAAGACAGGAAACTGGGCAAGATGGACCTTTGGTCTGACCCAGTATGGCCATTCATATGTTCTTAGGATACCCAATAACTGGTGGTTAGGGCTCCATCCTAGAAGTGGAGATCTGGGCTCAAGTCCCTGCTCCAAATCAGACAGAGTGGGGTTTTGAAAAACAGGTTGTCCAAATCTCGAGTGTCTTAGCTGCTGGATTGTTGGCTATGATTGCAAGGAGGGGGTGTCTGTCTCTTGGTTATTTTTCAAAAGAAAGCACTGCCCTGCCTCAGATTAATGAGAGTTAAATGCCTAAACACCTTTATGGATCTAGGCCCTTCCCCTTTCCTCTGCATTTTACTCCTGGCTAGCTCAGGCAGCTCCCCACTTAGCTTGCTGGCTTCTGTAAATCTCCTTCTTAGGTTCCTAACTCTCCCCAGACAGTGATGGAGAGCCGGGGCACCTAACTCAGGGCTATGAATTCCACTGGGCAGCAGGGCACCTAGGAGTGAGGCGTTGCAATGCCAAAGTCCTCTTTATGAATCTAGACATTGAGTACGAAAGCCAAATCCGAATACTCTCGTTATATACTTAGATAATACGCTTTTGCTTCTCTCATGATTTAGAGGGATGAACTATGCTTGAGATGGCTCAAGGCTACTAAAATCTCACAGATCAACATTGCTATTAGTCTATGCCAGGTTATGACAAAATCTTCACTCTGTGTGTGAATTTGTCCTGTGTAATTATAAGTCTCAGATGTCAAAGTAAATAAGCTGACTTATATATAATGATTTAATAGAGAAGTATGGTGTTCCTAGTAATACTGTTGCACTCTCAAAAATACATTTCTAGTAATTTTTATGCAACAACTGAACATTATTATTGCGTCATTAAAGTTAACATTTTTTCCTCCTCGTGGATCACATCAAAACATTTATCCTAGTAGTATATGTACACCTCTACCCCGATATAACGTGACCTGATATAACGTGGTAAAGCAGTGCTCCGGCGGGTGGGGGGAGGCTGCACACTCTGGTGGATCAAAGCAAGTTCGATATAACGCAGTTTCACCTATAACATGGTAAGATTTTTTGGCTCCCGAGGACAGCATTATATCGAAGTAGAGGTGTACTAAGAACCACACAGAATAAAAGAAAAATCTTTCAGACATGGCTTAGCAGATGTATTTCTTATTATTACAGTTCTTAAATACTCCAGTGTTCAGTATTTGAAGAAACTCAGTAATATCACTATAACACTGGTTTTGGTTTGAGTTATTCCTTGTAAATGGAAATATAATTAAAAAGCATGATTATTTGTTTACCTCTTGAGATGAAACATCTTGACTATTGGTGTCTCTTATGCCATTTATTCATATGTCTGGTTGGAGTAAAATATGTTTAAATGACTATGCTCTCTTTGTTTGTAGCCTTACTCTTCCTGAAAAACTGGAGTATATTGTTAGCAAGTATGCTGAACATTCTCATGACAAATGGGCCTGTGACAAGGTAGGGATTATTCTAAAACTGACAATTGTCAGAAAAGGAAAATTAAAGAACACTGAGGGTTGAATACTGGAAATTTATCCAATTTATCAAAATGATAGGCCTGCCATTCATTACGTGTGCATTATACCAGAGCAGCACTTTCCTGGAGTGTTGGTGGAAGAGACTTTTTACATTAATTTGAGAATTACACTTTTAAAACAGTGTCCTGATTTTTTTTTATTTTGGACGGGGAGGGGGAGGAAAGAAGCATTGTTCTTTAAACAGAAATGCCAGTCTCACACAGTTGCAGTTAGCTTTGATGTTGAGATTTATTTTATGTTGGCTGGAAGCCTTAAAGTCAAATAGATTCTATTGCAATAGCTTTGAAGTCGAAGAGTGGACCTGGGAAGCCCAATCTCCTTTATAGTTTTAAAAAGCATAGTTAGGCCCCTTCTTCCTTTCTAGATATATGTTAAAAAAAAAGGTCTCTTAGGTGTTTTCATTCCCTCACGGTTCTCCATGTGTGCCCTATCTTTGTGCTGGTTGTCTATTTCAGTGCTTGGCAAGAGTGGAATTTACAGGGGGCTGCAATTGTGGCATGAAATGTACACAAATTCCTTTCAGGGTTTTACTGAAGCTGTCATCTGGGATTTCAGATTCCACTATCTTTTTTAATGTTCGTTTGGGCAAAAATAAAGCTTAATCAGGTTCCTGGGTTCTCCATGAAATTATGTTAAATTTGTTAATATTATAGGAGATAAGTAACAAGTTCAGCCCTTTGATTCCTAGTATGAATTTCAAACCTCTTATTCTGGCAAGGAAAGAAATTGGAAAAACTGAGTCTTTTATGGTCAAAATAACCAGCCATGACACAAGGAAAATATCTGAAGTCTGTGTTTTAGGGAGTAAGCCTGCAAAATATAGAAGGAACATTGTATTCGGAATCCCTGGATAGAGACATTTTCCAGGTGTAATGCACAACTGCTGTTTAGGTAGATGTGCAGTACTGTATGCCATATATTAAAATGACTAGTTCGTTTACGACTGCTCATTTACATTATTCATATAAGAAAAAAGTATAAATAAAATATATTTTATGTTTTCAGAGTAATAGTGGATGGAAATATGGTGTTTCACTGGATGAAAATATGAAGACACATCCATTAATAAGGCCTTTCAAAACATTAACTGAAAAGGTAATGGAGGAAAGCTTAAAGTTCTTTCTAGCATAAACCAGCATGGTTCTAGCACAATTTTAGTTAATCCTTTTTAACAAGCACATGAAATAGAGAGAAGAGGTGGGGAGAGCCAAATCATACTGTATTTCAGTTAATGACAAGAATTGTAGGTTAGATCAATCTTTTGCTTTGTAATCTATGCAAGAAGTCTGGATTTGATTCCCAGTCTCTTTCTCTCACCCAGTAGAGCAACTGATGCTGGGAGTATTGTGGATGTATTGCTCTCAGCCCTTTGTGGAGGAGAGAACCCTTTTTATCCCTCCTGTGGCTGAGATAAAGGTATGACTGAAGATCTTTGAATAGAGATCTCTCCTCAGCCAAGGCAGATCACTACTCTGCTGAAGGTGTGGAGGGTATAAAGGGAAACTCCTCTGCGGTAAAACATTTCTAACAATGTTTGTAGGTGTTGTGTATTTGGTTGTCATGGTTTTGTTGCTATGGCAACTGAGTTAGATTATTATGGGTTAGCTCAACCGGTTTCAACCGGCTGAGGTGCTCTCTGTATATATGTAAATAAAATGGAGGTTTTGGTTAGCTGCCTGCTCTCTGGCCTCAAGTGATTGCTTCCTACACCGGCTGCCCCAAGGATATAACAGTAGGTGAATTGTTTCTGTGAGTTTCTTGACCAGGAATGAGAGTCTTCTAGTGGGTAGGGCAGCGGACTAAGTCAGGACTGTTGGTTTCTATTGCATGCTCTTCTAGTGACTGCCTGTGTGACTTTGGACAAGTCACTTAGCATTACCCCCTCTTTACCTCACCTTTCCCATTTGAGAAATGGGGACTGCTACACTCACATGGGTGCTGAAGACTTAATTAGCTGAGGTTTGTAAAGCATTTTGAGATCCTTGGACAAAATGCACCATCGAACTCTGAGGTATTATTATTATTTGCATTATTATTAAAGTATTTTAATATTTGTTATTCTGAGATCATTTATCTTTCTCATTTGAGGAGAGGATTTTTAATCACTTCTTACACAATGTGTTTACTTTATAAACATGCCATATCGTGTATTTATTGATATATGGTAACTACTTCTAAGAGATGGATAATGAAACATTCAAATTTTCTTTATGCCATAATGTTTCAGGTACAAAAGACCTTTACTTCTCATAAAAACAGCAAGATACATTCCCTGCCAATAAAATTTAGTGGTGTTTTTATTTGTATCAAGGGGAGAAAAGACCATTATGTTTTACATTAATACTATCTGTGAATCAAAAGTTGGTGGAAGAAGGGACTCTGGTGCTGACAAACTCAAATGTGCACCATGTAGAGATTTCATTGCAAAATAGCACCCTGGATTGGTAGATATTTTGTGTTAGAAGTACAGTACTATACATTTTCCTGATTGGTCAGAAAGACCAGTAAATAGTTTGCAAGCAGCTGCAAAATATAAATTCCATTGTCTGTTGCTTCAAAGTTCACTTGTATGCTGTGCTTAGTTTCTAATGCATTGTGCTGTGTCCTAGTAATAAGTGTCCCAAGGGAAAGAAGTAAGCAATATGACTATTTCTAAAACTACTTGGAAAAAAAGAGCCAAATTCTGTTCTCAGTTCTACCTATGCAACATATGTTGATTTTAATTGGGCTTGCCCAGGTGTAATTGCGGGCGGAATATTTCTCCATAGGCTTTTTGCTAGTTGCTTGTGAAACACTATATAATTATCCACTCATTTGTTTTTCTTTAAAGGAAAAGGAAATTTATCGTTGGCCTGCTAGAGAATCGCTTAAAACCATGTTAGCCATGGGATGGAGTCTAGAAAGGACCAAGGAAGGAGAAGCAATGGTACAGCAGCGTGAAAATGAAAAGCTCCGCAGCATATCACAGTCTAGCCAAGTAAGGCAAAACTGCTTAAAACCACAGAAATCAATCAATTCACTTGTTTACAGCGAATTGACCATAACGCTGTATCATTTAAAAAGAAACTTGCCACACTTAGTTTATTAGTATTACCATCATTGTTGGTATTGTAGTAGCTCCTAGAGGCCCCATCTGAGATCAGAGACATGATGCTGTAAAAACACATAGTATCTCATGAAACAGTGTATTGATAAATTTTATATCATGTCTTTGTGGGGTGTTCTTGGAAATAAAGTTATTTTTAAAAGATTGGGGAAGCTGAGTTAAAACTGTTGTTACAAGGGAATGGACCTTTCATATATGGGGGCTTGTAGTAGGTGATTAGAAGTGGCTAGTATGGTTCTATTTGCTGAAGCCTAATTAGTTACACATTAAAACAACTACTATAGATATTATCTACAGTCACATACCATAGTGACAGATATCTTATAATTGCAAATAATAATTATAACTAAAAAGTGTTGAAAGGGCTGACCAAAATAAAAAAGATAAGTGTGATAGGCATTACAAACTCTTTCAAACGTCAAAGGAGGGTCCTTATAGCTCTGAAGCATACTATCCTAGCTTCCCTAATAAACGGAGGTGGCATCAATCTGATCACTGGGACAACAGAGCTCTAGGTGAAGGTAGGACTGAGGGAAGTTCCTTGCATGGCTCAGAAAACTTGAAAGACAGCACCTGAATCCCTTTGGAAGCTGATTCCCTATAACAAAGGCAGGTGGGCAGCGCTGCTAAATAAAAGATGAGCCTATAAAGAGAAGGCACTCTCTGAAGAAAGAATGCCCTCAGAAACAATCTCCCTCCATTTCCTTGGGAATGAGCCTTTTTTTATATTCAGCCTAGAGGCACTAGGTGGGGTATTTGAAATCTTTTGTTTAATGTTAATGAAACCTAATGATTGTGATCTCTTTGAGAGGTTTTTTTCTCTTGTTTAAGCAAAAGGGCTTCTAGTACTTTGTGGTAGGGAACTGGAAATGGGCCAGGACCATATTAAATACATGAATATTGCAGTCTAATCCCTTAATTTTGTAGATCTTTGTGTTACCTTGCTTTAGGGGTTGCATCTCAGTTTTTATTGTATTTTCTTACATACTACTTTATAGGACTGATAGATGCCTGTCTGTATACAGTAGAATTGGCTGCCATCAAATTTCGTGTACATTTCTCAGATAAAGAACCTTAGAAATTAATCTCCAAACGTTTATTTCACTTGCTGGTGCTCTAGCTCACTGATGACCTGGATTAGTGAGAAGCCTTGATTACATTTTCTTCGCCTCTGCCTGGGTAGATACTCATACTGTGTGGTGTGTGTCACAGAGTGGCAGTATCACACATACATTGAAGATGCTCAGAAGCTTATGGTGGCAAATTCATAAGGAGCCTGCATCTGTATCATTGAAGCCAGTGGAAATGTTTTCATTGACTGGTCAGTGGGACAAGACGAGACCCAAGGAGATAGGCAGGTTATCTGTTTGTTGCAGCTAATCACCCTCTGATAGCCTTATCATGTAATGTGCATATATTTGTATACGTCATGTTAGGACTATTACAAGAAGAACAAGTTCTCTCTGAAAAAGTCTGTTTACATTTTACATAAATCCATATTATAACCTTTAATTGCATTTTTGGAAATCCACAATATACATTACCAGCACTAGATAACATCACATAAATAGAAAACTGTTTCAAACAGCCATGTAAATAAGGGTCTGATCATGTAAAGAAAAACTGAAATGATTCAGCAGATCATTTAAGCACACGCTTAACTTTAAGCATATGAGTAGTGTCACTGATTTCAGTGTGACTGCTCATGCTTAACCATAATCATGTTCTTAATTGGTTTGCTGCATTGGGGCCTGATGAACAAAATGAGCATGTAAAGAATAAATATAAGTGTATTATAGCCTCTGTTGTTCATTAAACATCCATTCATCTCTGTACAAAATATAAAGGCAAACATGATTCCTACCCAAAGGGCTTCAGAAATCTAAATAGTTTAATTCTAATTTTGTTGAAGTAAATAGTAAATAGTTTAAAAACATCAATAACGCTTCCATATATTTCCAGGGAAATGGATACAGCCCAACACCACTTGATCTTTCTAATGTTGTACTCTCTAGGGAGCTCCAGGTATGTATTAATATTCTCAGTGTATTCTGCAGAAAAAAAATATGAAGTGACTTATCAACATGTAGGGTCTCATCTTCAAAGGAATGTGTAATTGGTGTGTCTACAAAAACCTGCACGTGTGTGATTGCAAATGTGTATCTGTGTATATACTTATCCATTTTATGCACATATGTGGGGTTTTATGGGTACATGTACATGTCTGTGAGTGCACTTGTTGCACCCTCCTATACAAATAGGTAGATACTGCATTTGTTCTCTGTTTTGCAGGGTCAGTTAACATGATTTCAAAATGAGACATCTGCTGTTTGTCTTGCTGACAGTGTTTCATATGCTAAGTGGTATCATCTGGCCTTCTAGAAAATATTATAATGTAAAGCCCCTAAGGGGACTGCAGGCAAAGCATTTTCAGTAACTGCCCCCTGTCTTAAGAACCTGTCTCTTGTCTTGGTTCTAAAGAGCCTGAATAAATTAATATTCCAGACATGTTCCAAAGCCCACGTAGTTTCCCAGGCATTTAATAAGAGAGTGAGATATGATTGAGGTATGCCTTATAAAGGTTGCATTATTACTCCAAACAAGTTTACTGGGGGAAAAACAGCCTATAAATGGCACTGCTTTTCTATATGTTATGTTTTTAATTACATGCACCCAGATCATTGAAGGGGTCATTTTTACAAAACTAAATAAATAATGCAGTTCTGAATCAGAATGAAAATAAACAAATATTTAAAACAAATAAATATTTTATCTCCTATAGATCCTGTGCCTTCTCTGACATTCCCCAACCCAGATCAGATCATAGTGGGGTGTTGGCCTTCTCCTCTCCCAGTCCTGCTGCTTCTGACCCTCTTTCCTTCCCCTTTCCCATTCTTTCTCCTCTTTTAAACAGTATTGCTTCTTACTCTTCTCCTTTCCCCCTCAATGTTGCTGACACCTACCACTCAACTCTTCCCCATCTATCCTCCTCATTCTGATTTTTGACTCCTGGGTCTCTCTCTTCCTCTTCTCACAATCTCTGACACTCATCCTTGGTGACTTCTTCTTCCATGTTGATGACCCATCTAACCCCTTAGTTGCACATTCCCTTGCTCTCACCTCTTTGAACTGCAGCTCTAGTTCAAGTCTCTTACTCACCAAAAGACACTTGACTTGGTCTTCACCAATCTCTGATCTCTCTGTTGATGAGTTCATCCTCTCTGACGATCACCCGATCTCTTTCAGCATCACCCATCAGTCCTCTCCCTGTTCCATGTCTCCAGTCCATCAGTATTGATGACTTCTCATTTGCTCTCACCTCTCTCATCCCTGTTTTCTTTTCCCTTTCTTCCGTTGATATGGTTGTTGATTCTCTCCATGATTTGCTCTCCTTCACCCTTGACTTTTTGGCCCAGCTTTCCCATTGCCAGGTCTGCCAACCCTCAACCCTGATTCACGCCCAACATCTGCTTCCTCTGCTCCTGTTCTCATGTTGTGGAGCTATAACCATGCCTGCTTGGTGTCCCCCTCTAGTGGCCCTAGTACAGGTAGAGATTGAAAAGTCAGCTACAGTTTTAGCTCAGAGCCATGTGGCTTTTAGCTCATGCAGTAAAGGCTGATGCATTTAGCTTCAGAGCTCCCAAGTTCGATGCTGGCTGCCGCCAACCAGGGTCTGTTGGCATAACGGAGCATCTCTGGCAGAAATCCTATGGCCTGGCTGATGCCCTCCATTACAAATCTGTTCTTTCTTCTTTGGTTCTGTCATCTTCCTAGCTAAACAACCCTGCTCTTCCAACTTAATGGAATCCCATGTCCTCAATCCCAGCCCCCGAACTCCCAGAACTCCACCTGTGTGTGTGCTCCGGAGTCACAGGTTAACTCTCCCAGGACACATGATAGATGTAACACACAACACACACAGGGTTCTCTTTACTTAACAGCAGAAGAGATGCATAAAACATTTAGAAAACAACAAACACTGTGAGTACCATTGCCCTCATCCTGGCTCACCCTTCCCTTGGAAGTCCACAGGGGACCATCTGAATTCAGGTAAGCAGAGTTAGCCCCAGCCTCTTCAGGCTCCTGTAGCAGCCTCCCTCCACTTGAGCTGGTGAAAATGGCCTTTTATAACCTTTTTAAAACCTTTGTCAGGTGACTTCTAGAATCAGACTCCTCAGGTGATCACAGATCCACACAGGACCTCATTGCTAGTTGCCTCTCCCCGGACAAACCAGTTCTCCTGAGTGGGAGCCAGCTTATTTTCTAAAGTGTTTATATTTGAATAGAAGATCATCCCATTTAACAATCCTCTATTGTCAGCCCTGTATTTCAGTCCCAACATGGAGGTAAAAAGATAACAGACAAGGCAATTAGCTCCCATAATCAGAGTGGAGTTTGTAGTCTGATGAAGATACATGCAGAGAGTTCATGATATCAAACAACATTCATAAGTTGTGGAGACAAATTCCCCAACTCATCACAGCTTCCATGACTTTCCTTTCCTGGTTCTCCTCCTAACTCCCGCCTCGCTCCTTCAGCTTGTTCTTCTGGCAATCCTCCTCATTCCTCCTCCAACTTTTCAGTGGATATTATAGGACTCTGGCCTTTGTCCCTTTCTCTTCTCTCTCTACCCTTTAGCTCTGGGTAATCTTATTCACAAACACAAATTAATTAACATTTCTGTGCTGAATACTCACAGAGCTACATCTTTACTCTAGGTGTGTCTCCATCTGCCCAAGCTAAAATCTCAGACTCTCTCTGACATCTTCTTGTGGCTGTTGAGCCATCAGCTCAAGCTCAACATGGCTAAAACAGATCTCTTAATCTTTCCCCCAAAACCCTCCCTTCATCTTCTTTCTCAGTCACTGTGGACAGCACCGCCATCCTGCCTAACACTCAGGCTTTTAACCTGGGTATTATCTTTAAATTTGACGTCTCTGGAGGTCCCCACATCCAGGCTGTGTCTACAGCATGCTGATTCTTTCTTCATGACATCTCTAAGATATGGCCTTTCCTATCCATTGACGCAGCTATAATTGTTGTCTGGGGTCTCATCGTCTCATGTCTTGAATACTGGAACATAATTTTCTGTGGCCTTGACAAATGCAGTGTTGTGCCACTCTATCCACTCAGCATGCTGCTACAAAGATCATTTTCTTAGCTCATTGCTTTGATCATGTCATTCCTCAATTTGCACCATCTGCAGGCTCCCCCTTCTCTTTTGCATCAAACATAAGCTTGTTCTTCAAGTGGTGTCCCTGTGGGTGCTCCACTCTAGGTGTCGGAGTGTCCCTGCACCAGAGATTGGAGATTTTTCGCAGCAGTACTCGGTCGGGGGAAGGGTGCGCACAGGAGTTGTCTCGTGCAGCTGTTGGCACCTCCTGTAGCACGCACCCCCGACCGTCCCCTCAGTTCCTTCTCAACCATCCTCAGCTGCAGACGGAGCTCCGCGGCAGTACTCTCCTTGATTCTTTCTGGAAAAAAAAAGTTACAAGTTACATAGGAACTTCTTGTTAGTCTGTACTTAGTTACGTAGTTTTGTTAGTTCCTCTTAGAGGTATTTCTTCAACCAAAAAAAAATTCTTTACTTAGTTCTCCATTTAGGAATAGCTCTATGGTTTACCACTTCAATTAACTCGCACCCTCATCTATCAAGGGTGGGGGAGAGGCTTAACTGAAGTCATGCCGGGCTCAACAGGGTTTAAAAAATGTGACTGCTGCTGTGAACTGATGCTGGTCTCTGATGGCCATGCATCCTGCATCCGTTGTCTGGGAGAAACTCATATCTCCCAGAAATGTATACACTGCAGCAAAGTCAAGATCAAGATGTGATAGGGATCTCTGTTTGAAAATGCTTCTGATGGAGAAATCCCTCGAACCTCCACAAGAGACATCCTCCGGGGAGTCTCATAAACCGAGATCCCTAAGCAATGATAAGGCTCCGACTTCCAAAACTATCTGGGAGTGAGCTTCGACCTCTCCAACAAGGGACTCTCACAAAAAGATTGCTTCCCCAGCGAGGTCTTTACCCTCAGTGTGCCACTCATCCAGAGAGAGCACTTATGAGGCACTGGGCTCCTCCGGCACCATTCCTCAGCAGACCTCTGCCAAGCCTCATTGCGCGGCACCGGAGTCGAGACGTCAAGTCTCCTCCACGGCACCAACTACTCTGGTGCAGAGCACAACACAGGCAGTGGCACCATGATCAATGCTGCTGCCACCAATTCCAGACTTGATGCCGGCTAACAAGCTGAATCCGGCACCAGTCAGCGCTCCAACAGTTGACTGCAACCCCAAGGTGGGACCAGCGCAACTCCTACATCGTACTGACATAGCAGTTTCTTCTGCACCGCAGTCACCACTGCTCAGCACCGAACGCTCCCCAAGCTACATAGTACGGTACTATCCTTCATCTCCTGCAGCGATCTCCATGCATATTGGCGAGGAAGTAGACATGCTTGACAACTGCTTCTCCTCTCAAAATTCATCCCCATCACATATGAGACCTACATGGAACGCTATGAAGCCTAAGCCTCATCTGAGCATTCACAGCCCTGGTATGCACAGCACTGGCCTTACCCATTATCACCTTACCCCATGCAATGGCCACAATGGGGTCCTTGGGCCACATACCAGAACCCATATCCTGCCCCCCCTTTCCCCAGCCAGAAGAGGATTCAGAGTACATCCATCCTTACCACTCAGAGAAACCTCTGACCCCCCTGAGACAGAGATAGAAGAGGAAGAGATACTATCACAGGCAGACCTGGATGATTCACCACCTGCCCCATGCTCATCTTCCGCACCAGGGGAAGCGGTGACGCTGTCTAACACAACATCACCAGATGACCTGAAACAGTTCCAAGAACTCATCAAAAGAGTAGTAAACAGCCAAGAAATTGCCTTACATGAGGTGCAGGAGAAACAACGTAAGTTGTTAAAAATCTTACAGCCAGCATCATCGGCCAAGCTCGCCTCCCCATGGATGAGGCTATAAGGGAGCCTGCGGAGGCCATATGGCAAACACCAGCATTGGCACCACCCACCAACAAAAGGTCTGATAGGAAATACTTCGTTCCAGCCAAAGGCATGGAATTTTTGTTTTCATACCCTCAAGCCTGCTTTCTGGTAGTAGAGGCTGCCAATCAGCGAAATAAACAGCCTCATTTCCACTCCACACCACAAGATAAAGAACACAAGAGACCGGACCTCTTTGGGTGTAAAGTTTACTCATCAGCCACCCTTCTGCTCAGAGTTGCCAACTATTCTGCTCTACTAGCAAATTATGACTACTCTAACTATAGTAAAATACAAGAGCTCACGGAAGACCTCCCCGAACACAAACGTCCTCAGCTCAACATCATTATTAATGAGGGTCAGCTAATACCGGCACAGCATTGCAAGCCTCAATGGATGTAGCAGACACAGCTGCCCAAACAACCACAAAGGCTGTGGTTATGAGAAGAGCATCATGGTTGCAAACTTCGGGAATTCCGAAAGAACTACCGCTAAAAGTGGAGAACCTTCCCTTCAATAGGGATAAACTATTCTTGTCTCAAACAGACAACATGCTCCGTACCATGAAGGACTCCTGAGTTATGCTGTGTACACTCGGCATATACCCACTGCCTGACAAAAGCCAATGCTTTACACCATACCAGAGGTCATGAGACACCTGGTTTAACCGTCAACAACCATGATACTTTGCTCAGAACAGACCTAAACAACGGGCTCTACTGAACCAGGTCTCGTCCAACCATCCATCTACATCTAAGCCACCATTTTGAAGTATTGGCGCTAGAGGTGTGGGGAGGTCGTGCATACCCTCGACCAACAGAAACCCCATCCCACAACTTTGGTCACCGCCTACGCCCATTTTACCATGCCTGGGTTGCGATAACCACACATCAATGGGTATTGGAGATCATACAATCTGGCTACGCCATCCCTTTCACAGCCATCCCCCCCACCCTTCCACCTTCCCTGTCCCTCCTCAGGGGCCCCTCTCACAAGCACCTTCTGCAACAGGAAATAGACCACCTCCTACTGCTGGGTGCTGTAGAACTAGTACCACACCTATACTGAGAGAAGGGTTTTTACTCCAAATGTTTCCTAACAGAGAAGAAAGGAGGAGGATGGAGACCAATCTTAGATCTCTGAAAACTCAACGGGTTTGTTCGCAACCACAGGTTCAAAATGGTCACGCTGGCCACAATAATCCCAGAGCTAGACAGGGAGGACTGGTTTGCAGCCCTCGACCTCCTAGATGCATACTTCCGTATTACAATACATCCTGCCTGTAGACAGTTCCTGCAGTTCACAGTAGGACCCAGCCATTACCAATACAGGGTCCTTCCCTTCGGACTATCCACTGCTCCCCGCGTATTCTCAAAAACACTCATGGTAGTAGCAGCAGATTTACAATGCAAAGAAGTCATAACCTTCCCCTATTTAGACGATTGCCTACTCAAGGGTGCCAATCAACAAGAAATGGCATGCATGCTAAAGACCACAATAGACCTGTTTCACCAGCTAGGGCTACAGATAAACTAAAAGAAATCTAACCTGGAACCGCCTCAGCTCTTGGAGTTTATCAGAGCCGACCTAGACTCCGTACAAGCCAAAGCAATATTACCAAACCACAGATTCACTACATTGACCAATCTTATTTCCACAGTGACCATCAGCCCACAAACTTCAGTGAGGACATACCTTCAGATTCTGGGACATATGGCACCTACGACTTCTGTCGTAAAGTATGCCAGACTCCATATGCGTTGTCTGCAGCACTGGTTGAGCACGGTCTATGCACCCAGCAAATACTCTCTCAACAGATGCGTGACACTACCATCAAGGGTTATCCTCTCCCTACAATGGTGGACACAACCAGGGAATGTATGCTCAGGGATTCCCTTTCAGCAAGATGCCCCCGTCAGTGACTATTACAATAGACACCTCCCTGATAGCTTGGGGCACCCACTTGGGTCACCACAATGTACAAGGCAAGAGGTCCGTGACGGAAACCCGACTACATATCAATCTCCTGGAACTCTGTGAGGTACACAATGCATGCCGCCCCTTCCTCCCACTCATACGACAGACCTCAATCTCTGTTCTCACTAACAATGTGGCATGCATGTTTTACATCAATTGCCAAGGGGGAGCCAGGTATCACTCGCTATGCGTAGAAGCCATGAACTTATGGAATTTGTGCATCCTCAACAATATAAACATCACAGCATCATACCTACCGGGATGCCAAAACACTACAGCCGATAATCTCAGCAGGCACTTCTCACAGGAACACAAGTGGGAAATCCATGACAATGTTCTCAGCACGATATTCCAAAAATGGGGTCATCCAGTAATTGACTTGTTTGCCTCAGCAACAAACTACAAATATCCACTCTTGCTCCAGGGCAGGCCTGGCACCGGGATCATTAGGGGATGCCTTCCTCATCCCATGGAACACGTCGCTCACGTACACCTTCCCGACAATACCAATGATCCCATGGGTCATCTTCAAGATATGTCTCGACAGAGCATACATCATTCTCATTGTCCCCACACAGCCCAGACAGACTTGGTTTCCATACCTGTCACATCTAGCAGTCTGTGCTCCACAACTGCTGCCCTTACAGATGGACCTTCTATCCCAGAACAAGGGCCTGACAGCCCCAGCGAAGCTCCATCTCAAAGTGTGGTTCCTGTATGGTTCTAACCTGGAGAATTGAACTGCTCAGAGAAAGTAAAACAGGTATTACTAAATAGCCATTGCCTCACCACTAGAAATACTTACCACCACAAGTGGAGAAGATTCTCCCTTTGATTCCAGCAAAAACAGCTGGACGCAACCATGGCGCCTCAATCTATGATCCTAGACTACCTACTAGAACTGAAGGAAACGGGGTTAGCCATAAGTTCTATTAAAGTACATCTGGCTGCCATCACGGCCCTCCACAAGCAGATAGAAGGGGCTCCAATATTCACTCACCCGATTACACGGCGCTTTCTTGCAGGTATACAGAACATGTACCCAGAAGTACGCCAACCTACACCACCATGGGATCTCAATCTTGTGCTCAAATGTCTCACAAGACCACCCTTTGAACCTCTAGCAACCTGCTTGCTCTATGTTAATGTAGGTCGCATTCCTAATGGCAATCACATCTGCAAGACGTGTCAGCGAAATAGGAGTGTTGATGGCTGAACCACCATACACGGTACTTACCAAAGACAAAATCATGTTACGTCCTCACCCAAAATTCTTGCCCAAAGCAGCTACACATTTTCATGTTAACCAAATGATACTCTTACCTGCCTTCTATCCCAAGCCACATACGGATTCTCGAGAAGCAATGTTACACATGGTAGATGTCAGACAGGCTGTAGCCTTCTAATTGGACAGAACTAAACCATTTTGAAAGTCATCAAGACTATTCGTCTCTACAGCAGCTCCAAAGGCTCTACAATATCGACCCAGAGACTCTCCAAATGGGTCTCTACCTGTATTCAAACTTGCTACCACCTGCATCACAAAGAGCCCCACGTGGGCATCAGATCCCACTCAACGCGAGCTACGGCAACATCAATTGCATTCTTGAACAATGTCCCCTTAATAGATATTTTTAGAGCTGCAACCTGGACATCGGAGCTCACTTTTGCAAAGCATTACGCTATCACCCAAGGCCTTATCTCAGATTCTGTTGTTGGCCTCACAGTGCTCTCATCACACACTTATACATAACTCCAAACCCCTGCCACCCCTGGTGGGGTACTGCTCTACAAGTACCTAGAGTGGAGCACCCACAGGGACACCACTTGAAGAAGAAGTTATTACTCACCTTGTGCAGTAACAATAGTTCTCTGAGATGTGTATCCCTGTGGGTGCTCCACTACTCACCCTCCTCCCCTCTACTGCAGAGTTCACACAGCCAAGCTCTGTGGTAGAGAAAGAACAGAGCAGACAGTCGGGGATGCATGCACTACAGGAGGCGCCAACAGCTGCATGGGACAGCTCTGGTGCACGCCCTTCCCCCATCCGAGTACTGCCGCGAAAAATCCCCGATCTCTGGCACAGGGATGCACCGACACCTAGAGTGGAACACCCACAGGGACACACATCTCAAAGAACCGTTGTTACTGCACAAGGTGAGTAACTTCTTGTCTTCACAATCTATCCCCATCCTACCTATCACCTCTCATTCACTATCAAGATGTCAACTCTCACCTCTGACTGGCCAGTGAGGCCAACCTCTATAATCCATTTGTTAAATTTTCAAAGTTATTTTGTGTTTTCTCCCATGCCGCCCCATATGCTTAGGATGAGCTCTCTATAAACACCCACAAAGCTACCTCATTATCCTCCTTCAGATTCCCCCTTAAAACTCTCATTTGCCATGATGCTTACAATAACTTGACAACATTTAGTCTGCTGATGTGCTGAAACCATTGTCAGTCATGCTGACCAATATTGTTTTATTGTTTCCTTGTACTCCCCCATCTGTCTATTTGCACCTGTTGTCTTTTATCTTATACTTAAGCTTTTTGGCACAGAGATTGTATTTTTTCTGTGTTTGCACAGCACCTAAAACAAAGGGATGCTGGTCAATGACCAGGGTTTCTTGGTATTATGGTAATACACATAATGAATATTATTTATTTGTTTGTAAACATAATGATTTTAAGCACTCATTGATTCATGCTGGAAAATATCTCTGGATCAGAACTTGCCCTTCAATTATTGTTATTCTGGGTCAGACCCAAATAATGTCTCTTTTGAGGCTAATTCTTTGTATATACATAAAATTAATTAATGAGATAAAATATTTGATATCTTGTCTACAAGGTTTCTGTATTTCAACTCAGTTTTTAAAGTGTATTTATGTGGAATAGTGTTAGCTAAATTTTTATTCTATCACCTTTTAACTTTGGATTGCCTTTTCTTTGTGGTGATGTAGGGAATGGTTGAGGTAGTGGCAGAAAACTATCATAACATTTGGGCCAAAAAGAAGAAAATGGAATTGGAGAGCAAAGGTAAGAATAAAATCTGGTGAACCACAAATAAAATGAGGGAGGGGGGAGAGTCTGAAAGAACAGGAGACAACGTACAACAATGTAAATTATGTAGGTCCCTTTATATTTGAAAAATAACATTACAATAGAAAAATTTACAGTTCTCTCAATTTTCCAAAGGAGGAGGTAGTCATCCTTTACTGGTACCTTATGACACCTTGACAGCCAAGGAGAAATCTCGGGACCGGGAGAAGGCACAAGAGCTGTTTAAATTCCTTCAAATGAATGGCATTGTTGTATCTAGGTAAGCTGTGTATTTATTTAAAATATGTCCTTACCAATACCTTCATTCTTGCTAATTCCTTTCTCTCACTACTCTTTCTGTTAATTATTAACAACATAATTACCATTTTGTATTTTATCTGTAACGAAAAGAAAATTATAATTTCAGTCCTTTCTTAACATAGAAAATTATTTTTCTTTTTATTTTAGGGATAGCACAAATAGGTAAGATTTATAGTTTGTGACAAATACAAAATATAATAAGATCTAAACCAAACAATGCAGACAGCTCAAAACTTCATAAATTAACACCTAGCAGTTGTCAGTAAGGATCATGGGGAAATAGGCTTTGTGGCCTAATGCTATAGAAATGTATATGCATAAAATAACACTTTTAGTTGAATTTTTATAACTTGTCTGTAGGGTTATGTTTAATCTGTAAGACAAATGGACTCTTCGGTGTGCATCTCTGCATATCTTGTTTATGTAAGGTGGCAGAACTTATGAAAGACACTATGATATGCATCATTTTATCTGAGGGGAGGATGAACACTAGGGAATTACTTATTCTGCGGTTAAATAAATAATTAATTATTGCAATACTGCATGAGGCCAAACCATTGAAAAATGAATTATTATACCAGAAGGGAAGAACCTCATAAGTTAAATAATATTCTTTTGGTAAAAATTCAATAAGACATTATCTGACAAAGAGCCTTTAAGGCCTTGTATATTTCATGGCATTCAGTATTTCTTGTAAACTAAAATGGTCTGGTGAGTGGGGTTCTTCTTCAAGTGATTGCACATGTCTATTCCATTTCAGATGATTTTACATGTGTCTTCCACTTCAGGTGTGGACTTGCCACGAGAGTTTTCCTTAGCGGTACCCATCGCGGTGGCACATGCACTGTGTCTTTCCTTGTACGTCCAGGCCAAGGAATAATGGGCGAAGCCATCCCAGCACCCCCTCAGCTCCTTCTCACTGCACTGTTGGAGCTCTCCAGGAGCCGTTGCTCTGGTTCCCCTTTTTTCCTCTGAAGAAACTTTTTTCTTCTTCTTGTAAATAGTTGTTATAATGCTAGTGTTTAATTACCTATTGTTTCCCACTTGGGAATATTTTATTTCTTATTTTCTCTGTGATTGTTTCACTTGGCACTGGGCAGTTTGGTTATGTCCAAGTCTCTTGGATTTAAGCACTGTCTAACTTGCAAGGGGTCTGTCCTGAACAGTGATCCTTATACCCGTTATTTAATATGGCCCTCACCAAGGCAAAATAGAGCCAAGTGCTGTGGTTGCTAATCTTTTAAAAAGAGAACACAAAAATCCAGGGACATAAGATTAAGAAACTACTTTATGGAATGATACCAGCTCCTACATGAAGAAGTGGTTGGATTTCTTAAAGAAGAAGTGACACATGAGGGGGTCGCTGAAGAGGGGTGTGGAAGGGGAAAGGAATAGAAAAGAACTGGAACATGCAACCCAGTTCCATGGTGCTTAGACACCATTTATCAGTAGTGATGACTTTCCAAGCACCTGGGAGAGGGACAGTCTCCTTCTGAATGGTGGAGAAGTAAGATCCCTGAAGACTGGTAGTTGATAGCAGAGGGTTCTGTGTCCAACGAAGTTACATGCTGGATTTCAGTGTCTTCAGTGGCCTCTGTTTTGGTGACAGGGTGTCTGTGTGAAAAGTAAGATGAGTGTTCAATGCAGTCATGATGGCATGTCTGTTTATATGGAGCAGAAAATGGTTATTAAAAACAGCTGAGCAGAGGAAACCAAACATTTTTTTTCAACAAAAGTTATGGCATATTCTTAACATCCATTGGTTGATTTTGTCACAAACAAATTAGCTGATCCTGCCAAGTTGCAGTCTTGCACCAGTTAAAAACAAGACAGCTGCAAAAATGGGGTCATGTCCAATGTGCACAAGAAGGTACAGTTATACAAGGTTTATAGAGCTGCCGTTGAAGGAAGTAGGGCATGAGGCCAACCATGAAAGAGGTTGGAAGATTCAATTTTGTGGGATTTAAGAAGCCTAAACCCTCCCATATTGACTCTTGGCAAAGGAAGAAGACTTGAAGGGACCATTCAAGATGGAAGTCCATTCTGTGCACTACCACAGCTACCTCATAGCTGTGTGAATCTGCTACTGCTATGGGGAAAAGTTACCACAGCTCTTACAGAACTAAAAACAATAAGGAGTGATTACCCCAGGATTGTAACCAGCTCTGGAGAAGCAGCACCACTACGGGTGGTTTGCACATACTGGTTCAGAATGGATTTTCCAAAGATGAAGAGACAAACAAAGAACTTGGGATATATAAAGGACTCAGGGCATTCATTTTGAGTGAGAAAATGGACAGGACATTCTGTCCAATGAGAGGCCCCAATCTTGCTAAAAGGATGGAATCACTTTGGCCTAGTAGGGCCCATAAGACTGAAAGGCAATTTCTGGTATGTTTATTACTAAGCGTGTAAGACTTGGTGTAGTTTTTATATGTTTTCAGTGTGATGCTTTGCCCTAAGAATAAATGTACTTTGCTTTGTGAAGGCTGTTTGGTAACTGGTGTACACTGTTGTAGCCCCTGGAGAAACAGCACCTCAGAGGTGCTTGCCCCCGGTCAAGCAGCAAGATATGAGAGAGAGAGAGAGAGAAGGAGCATCAACATCAGTTCGAGATGGAGAGATTGTGCCAGCAAAACTGATCTGGTAGGTGGAGCCAGACCTCATATGCCTAGTCTGGGGGAGCCACATAGACTCCAAATTGTTTCCTTGCTTTAGGGAAGGGGATGACATTAATGTATTTCTAAATGCTTTTGAAATGGGATGTGAATTGAATAAGGTGGGGCAAGAAGACATGGTACGGTGTCTGGCTCCACTTCTGCTAGGGAAGGCCTTAGTCACTTTCATCCATATGAACAGAGAGAACTACAAAGATTGAGAGTTATCTAAAAAAGAATTACTGCAAAGATTTAAAGTGATCCCTGAAAGAAGTTTGAGGAAATTCAGAAAAAAAGGAGATATGAAGTATGCTGAAGTTGCAATTCAAATTAAGGGGTTTATAAGAAAAATGGAGTGGGTTGGGGAGTCACCACTGTCGTGCTGTCTGGAGGGGCTCATGACCATGAGTGCCTACCTCAGGGCAGAGTGTCAAAAAGCAGGGCAGACACCCTAAACTGGTGATCCGTTCTATAATTAGATTTTACCAAGCCAGTAACAAATGTGAACTTCTGGATCACTATAACAGTTTTACCTTGGAGTCATACAGTCCCCTTAGGCTCTCAAGTCTATTTTGCCACCCAGGCAAGCTGGACTTAGTTATAAATGGTCACTTACACCAAAAATCACATAATATTCAGGTTGCTCCCAGTCCCAAGATACCAGTCATTTATCCCAGATCAATTTGTACCTTAGATCTCACACCTAAGACAATACCTGTAGCCAATCCTGTAATAAACTAATGAAAGGTTTATTAACTAAGAAAAATAAATAAGACTTATTTAAAGATACAAGAAGGCAACATTATGCACAAATGAGTTCAATCTATGGTTCTAAAAAGTGACAGAGATGTAATAATCTGTCAGCATTGGATGGTCTTTTCGGGGCTTAACTCAGGTTGACCTTAGGGTTCTCTGCTTTCTTGTTTCTTAGCTCCAGCCCTTGCAAGAATCCAAACAGCAAAGAGATGAACAATTTTCTTGTGACCCTGTTTTATCTTTTACTTTTTAGCCTTCCGGTCCAGCTCCCTTGCGCATAGCATTTCCAAGCTATGAGAGGGTGTAGTGGTGTGGCAGTCGTCCCTCCCGCTCTGGGTTGGAGGGAGGCCACATGGCCTCACTGCGCCATAAGGACTGCTGCCAAATATCAGGGGAATCAGTGTTAAGCATTAGTGTCTCAACCGGTCTAACAGGGCTGATCCCCTAGTTAGTCAGTTGGTTCCGGCATCTCCCAGGACCAGTAGACTGGGGCTGAGCAGCCAACCATCTATAGCCCCTGAGCCCTTTAAGCCAGGGCCGGGCAAACACCTTAGTCTGTGGTCTCTGGGCCCTTTTGGCAGGGGCCAGAGCAGACACGGTAGTCTGCAGGCTCTGGGCCTGTTAGGCAGGGGCCAGAGTGAACCCAGCTGTCTATGAGCTCTGGACCCTTTAAAGAGGGGCAGAGCAAACACATTAGTCAATTAAGATCTGAGCCCTTCAGGCAGGGACAGAGCAAAAACCCAGAAGCCAAGCACCCTAGCTCTGGCAGATAACAGATAAATGCAGGCCTCTTGACCTGGTGAGGGGAGGCTGCCACCGCAGGTGTAGGGTGCCAGGGAAGGGGCCGGCCCACCCTACTCCACTGGGTCCTGACCCATGGCCCTAATAGTTGGCAGAGTGGTCCGCCACTGCGTCAGTGGAGAATCCAGCTGCAACACACCGACTGTGCTTCAGGCAGTGCTACAGCCAGACTGAAGTAGGCTGTCCCTGGGCGACTTTCTATCCTCCACTCGGGGTGTACATGGCACCATGGGACATCTTCCGTCTCCTCCGGGTAGGTGGCCAGCATCAGTCCTGGCAGGTCTGCGGCAGACACAGGTTCCGCAGCGAGCAGGGCATCACCGGGCTTGGCAGCAGAGTCAGCAGGCTGGAGTAAGCAGGACATGTCTGTCTCCCTCAGCAGCCTGGCTGCAACTGAGCCAGAAATAAGGTTTCTGCCCATCATTATCAGGGAACCAGAGGCACTACAGAGCAGGGTGGTAGTGGTGCCTCCAGCTGAAAGCAGGGACACTGAGGCATCTGCAGTACACTGCCAAATCTATGATACCCATCCAAGGATGGGAAGTGTCCAGGTAAAGTGTGTGATAGCTGCTTGGGAGATAACAATAGGTAACTACAGCCAGGAGGGAGGAGGAACTTTTCCCCTTGTCTATGTGAAAAAGAAAACGATACTGAGCCATCTGTGGGAGGAAAGGCTGCACAGCTTGACTCAGTGCATTGGGAACAAAAGGTCACCTCCATCTAGCATGCTGGTATCGGGCCATCACTACCAATATACTATCCTCCCTCTCATAAGCTCCCAGACTATTTACCAAATGCATGGCCATCATAGCTGTCTATCTCCACAGAATTGGCATTCAGAAATTCCCCTACCTAAACAATTGTTTAATTCAGGGGCATTCCAGGCCTCAGGAAAATCCAGACTCTGCTTGCCCAGCTGCACCTGATTATAAAAACAGAGAAGTCAATCCTTTATCCTGTACAGAAAATTGAGTGATTCTCGGTGCTTCTAGACTCTGCATCAGCCATGGCATGCCTCCCTCAGACCAGGTTCTGAGCAATTCTGGAGTTATGCAACTTGCTCCAGGCTCACCTGCAAACAACAGTGAGAAAATGTTTAAGGCTTCTGGGACACATGGCTTCTTGCACATATGTAACTCCGCATGCTAGGTGACACCTGAGGTGTCTACAAGACTGTTTAAAAATCCATCAGTTGTCCATATGACATCCTCTGGATTGGTTGATTCATGTACCTGCAAGAGTAATATCCTTCTTGATATCCTTGATATCCTTCTTGAACTGGTGGAAAGTCCAATGAAACATCTGCAAGGGAGTGCCCTTCTCCTTCCCCTTCCTCCTATGACTCTGGTCTTCTTTAGTTTGGCGTGCAAGTCTGGGTCCCTGACAGAAGGACAAACACCAAAGATGGAGAGGAGTTATTCAAGTTAAGAGCCAATGTTGGCACAAGAACAAATGGATATACCTGGCAGTCAACAAGTTTAGGCTTGAAATTAGATGAAGGTTTCTAACCATCTGAAGAGTGAAGTTCTGGAAAAGCCTTCCAAAGGGAGTAGTGGGGGCAAAAACCATAACTTGTTTCAAGATTGAGCTTGATAAGTTTATGGTATGATGAGGTTAATTACAATGGCATATGGCCTATAGCAAATATCTCCCACAGCCAGAGATGGGACAGTAGATGGAGAGGACTCTGAGTTACTATAGAGAATTTGTTCCCAGCTGTCTGGATGGTGGGTCTCTCCCCCATGTGCTTACGGTCTAACTGATTACCATAATGGGGGTCAAGAAGGAATTTTTTTCCAGGTCAAATTGGCAGAGATCCTGGAGGTTTTTCACCTTCCTCAGCAGTGTGGGACATGGGTCACTTGATGGCTTGAAGTCGAGTAAATGGTGGATTCTCTGTAACTTGAAGTCTTTTTAAATCAAGATTTGAGGACTTCAGTAACTCAGCCAGTGTGGGTGGGTGTGGTTCTGTGGCCTGTGATGTGCAGGAAGTCAGACTAGATGATCATGATCTTCTCCGGCCTTAAAATCTTTGAGATAAGGGGAAACTCTGTTCAAATCCTTACAGATAATATGACAGCATTATGACACGGGGAGCCAGATCAGATCTGTTAGGAAGCTTTTAGGCTCCGGAATTTTTGCATTCAGAATAAGATATCAATCCCGGTGTCTCATCTACAAGGGATTCAAATTTCTCTGGAGGATCATCTCAGTAGATCTTTCAGCAGGGATCGCAAGTGGTCTCTAAAAATCAATATAGTACGAGTGATTTTTCAGACCTGGGAGAGACAGACTGTGGATCTTTTCACTACAAAGCAAAAGAAGTAGTGCCATCGATTCCGCTCCACGGTGGGTCAGAGCCTGGGTTCAATCATGGACATGTTCCTGTGTTCGTGGAAGATGAATCTCTGCGCCTTCCCTCTCATACCCTTGATATACCTTAGATAATTCTCAAAACAAAGTAAGATCATGCTTCTCTAATATTAATTGCTCAAGCTCTAATATTAGTTGGACACAACAGCACCAGTTTTCAGGCCTCCAGAAGTTGTCAGTATGACTGCCCTTGATTCTGCCTCAGGATATAGACTGCTTTTCGAGAATCACAGCCTTGTGTTAAATCCAATCTTCAGAGCCTCACAACATGGCTGCTGAGTGGCTAGACTGGGGCGGGGGGGTGGGAGGAGGAAGGAATGGTCACTAGTTGTGCAGAACTTTACTGAACAATAGGAAATTGTCCACCAGAGAGAGTTACCTACACAAAGGGAATCTTTTTTCGCTGTGGACAGGCAAGTGGAATGTTCTTCCTGGTGAAGCAAGGGTTCAGGATGTTCTAGAGTATTTGCTACATCGGAGAGAATCAGGTCTCTCTCTAAGCTCCCTCAGGGTGCACCTGGTTGCACTTTCAACTTTTCATCTTCTGTTTCAAGGTCATTTGATATTTTCCAGCTCTCTGCTAATCAGATTTTTTGAAGGGAATAACCAGGCTTTTTCCTCAGGTTAAAGAACTACTTTCCCCTGGGATTTAAACTTAATATTGTCAGCTCTAATGGGTCTTCCTTTTCAGCCTTTAGCTTCTTGCCCTCTTCCATATTATCACTCAAGGTAGCCTTTCTGGTGGCATTTATTTCTGATTATAGGGTTGGAAAACTGCAAGTATTATTGGCAGACCAACTTTATACTATTTTTTATAAGGATAACGTTGCTTTAAGACCTCCTCTGAAGTTTTTTTCTAAGGTAGGTACTAATTTCCATTTCAACTAAACCATCTATTTACCTACGGGGTTTTTTCCAACCACATTCACACAAGGGTGAGGAATAACTTCATTCGCTGGCTGTCGTTCTTTGCCTCAAATATTTTTTCATGTACAGGGAGGATGAAATGGCAAGTGGTTACCTCACAACAGATTTCTGATTGGATCATCTGAATTTCTACATGTTATGATGTTGCAAATTCTAAACCACCTTCCAAGCTGACGGCACATTCCGCAAGTGCACAGACAGTTTAGTAGCATTCTAAAAGAACATTCCAATACTAAATATGTGTAGAGCAGTGACTTGGTCTCCAGTTCACATCTTTATCAAGCACTGTGCCATTTCATTGGCTTCCAGAAGCAATGTAGATTCTAGGAAGGCAGTTCTGCAGTTGTTTTTCAATAGACTCCAAGCTCTGCTCCATAGACAACTGCTTGGGAGTCATGGAAATGGAATAGGTATGTGCAATCAGATGATGAAGAAAAAACAGTTCTATACCTGTAACTGTTTTTCTTTTAAATGTGTTGCACATGTCTATTCCATGATCTGCTCTCCTGAACTGTGCTTCAGAGTCCATTATATTACAATTCCAGTGCAAAGGAACTGAGATGGTACTGGGGCACCTCTGTCTTTTATGCCCCCACCTGAATGCATGAGGAGATGCACATCACATGTGCCACCCCAACAGGTACCACTAGGGAAAACTCTCCAGCTACAGTGTGCTGGGTGCACACATACCTGAAGTGGAATAACCATGTGCAACACGTCTCAAAGCACAGCAGTTACAATACAGGTATGTAACCATTTTTCTTCTGAACTTGGAGGAGGTAGATAGATTTAGTTTGTTCTTCAAAAAATGAATGCCTATAGGGAAAACACAGACTCAGCTTCAAATAAATTAATACTAATAAACACACAGCTGATGTGACTTGACTCCCAAGAGTACTCCTATTGGCTGCGATGATACTATTTGTATGACTAAAGTAAATCATGAGCATAAGTGTTTACATCATAGGGCCCTAAAAATTGTAGTCCTTTATTTTTACTGAATGAAATCCACTTAACTCAAATATTTAGGCTCTTTGTGAGTGGAGATCAGAGCAGCTGGAATTAAATTCATCCAATTCCAAAGCCAAACTGCAAGTCTTTGGTACAACACCCCCATTCCTTTGAGTAGTCACTTTGTAGCCTATGTACAGGAATAGAAATTGAAGCCCCTCTATACTAATTGGATGGGGTATTGGTGCCACCAATGGATTTGCTAAAATATTCATCTTCAGTCATCCCCCTGACCTGCCCCCTATGGGGCAGCATGGAAATCTTTTTGATGGCACATAGAGGATAGCTGCTAGTCCAGCACAACCCTATGTGAGGTTGAAGTGGTGTGAAGGCCTTGTGGCAGCATACTGTATCTGGGTGAATTTCACCAATAGATAATAACCTTTTCCCAATATTTTCTTTAAAATATAATATATAAAGGTAATACCTTTTTGAAATCCCTGCTTGCAGTTACTCCAGTTCAATCAGACAACTGTTGGGCTAAACTGTGAAAACAGGTACGTTCTTTGTAATTGGGATTGGTTAAGTTTCATAGCATGTGTACTCTATAAACGTATCTGCCTTTGCTTTAACAATTGACTTCTTTTTCTTCAAATGAACACATTTGAAGAAAACTGGACTTTTATGTTCTTATAAAATAGGATGTATAGAAATAATTTCTTAGGCTTTATGAGGGTACGTATTAGAAACAATTTATGTTCCTTTAAAGTTAAGCGGCTTTCATTCCATGTAAATGAATTTGGAAGACAGCTGCTCTCTTTTTTCTTATGATAAAAGATTCTTTGCCATTTAATGAAGCTATCAAGTCCTTGATATTCCAGGAAATTACATGTAATCAGTTAGCAATCATAACATAATATAAAGTCAAGAAGAATATATTCACTATGCCTCAGGAAAAATAAGGAAACTTATTTGTTTGCATTGTACACTGAGAGATCATGAAGCAGAAGAGGCGTATAAGGCATAAATAGCTGCCAGATACTCATTGTTACTGTAATCATACACCACATGATGGAACAAATATATAGAGAGTTATTTGGTTGTACAAAATCAAATAATTAAATAGCAGAACATGGAAATGTATAAGCTGTCATGCATTTAACAGTGGAGGGAGAATAAACAAGTATACAGTGATGATGAAAAAGTAGTAAGCAAAGTAAATGTAGAAAAAACAAAGAGGTAAAGCAGAATAAAAGAAAGTAAATACAAGTCTGTTTTAAAAACAAATCAAAGGCATAAATTGATAGAGCTATATGACTTCTGTGAGGGAAATAAATTAGGCAAACAATGCAGAAAAATTTCAGGGAGGGAAAGTTTACTCTGTAACTAGAATATTCTAATTTGTTTTTGTCTTAAATCAATGCATGGCCTTTTGACAGTTATAGTTTCCTCTCTATTTTTTTTAATACAAATTTTCCCCTCTCCCCCATTAGTCTTTATTTAAATAGAGAACCTGAATGATGCCTCAAAGATATGGCTTAAACAATATGTACCACAAGGCAAAAAAACCCTTAAGGTTCAAATCCACAAAAGGACTTAGGCCTTGCAACACTGAGTCTTGTAGCACCTACAATTTAGATCCCTAGGCACCCAGTGGAATCCAGAACTCTGAGTTTAGGGGCTTGGGCTGCCTATACAATGCATGGGGAGATAGGTGCCTAAAAGTGGGATCCACAAAAGCCAGCTAGGCAGAGGGAAAGATGAGTCCCTTTAGCCTACTGGTTAGTACATTCACCTAGACCTCAGTTCAGTTCCTCTCTCTGCCTGATGAGAAGAAGGGATTGAACAGGGGTTTCTTGCCACTCAGCTGAATGTCCTAATCACTGGGCTATGAGCTTTTTTCACTCTCTAGACCCATGTATGTTTAATTTTTAATACACAGAAAATACTTTCAACAGGCGAGATTGTGAGAGACCCACAAAGAATATCCCATAGCCTAGTGCTATCCTATCCAATGGGCAAAAGGTTTCAAGGAGGGGTTCTTGTCTCCAGCCATTTTGTGTAGAGTTAGGCCTGCTCTGAAGACACCTACCAGCTTAGGCCCCACAGGTGAGAAAGGTGGGGGAACACCTATCTTCCCCTGGTTTGAGGATCCCACTGGGGCATAGGCACCTGTGTCTCTAGAATGATTTATTGTGCACATGCTCAGAAGCAGGAACTTACGGTACAAATTTAGGCACTAGAGGCATCTTCAAAGTTGAGCAGGGTTTTTGAGGATCTCAGTGCCACCTAAATTCCAGACTTAGATCATAGGCACCTAACTCCCACTTTAGGCCCCTATCTGCTTCCTATGCAATATTCAGCATCTTCACCATGCACTGAAATCAGTGGAAATTGAGTAGCCAGCATCTTACTGAATCAGGCTCAGAATGAAGACACTTTCTGAGGGATGGAGAGCTCAGTGGTTTGAGCATTGGCCTGCTAAACCCAGGCTTGTGAGTTTAATCCTTGAGGGGGCCACTTAGGAATTTGGGCCAAAAATCTGTCTGGGGATTGGTCCTGCTTTGAGCAGGGGGTTGGACTATATGACCTCCTGAGGTCCCTTCCAACCCTGATAGTCTATGATTCTATGATTTGTATAATATGATCATAGCTCTCTGAAGTCATGATATTGAAGTGCATGATTTTTAAACTTTTTCATGGAAAAGGATAAAATCCCTCTGAGAAATTTAGGCTTATTTTAAACAGTTACTGCTGTAGAAATAGCTGTTTGGAAAGAGTGTTGCTATGAAAGCTGGATTTTAATTTATGAAAATTTACCTTGATTAGGTAATAAACTAAAAAGGTCATGGAAAGCTTCATAGTAATCTGATAATTTGTAACATTTTTGTAATATCCTTTCTGAACTAGGGGTCTGAAAGATATGGATTTGGATGCATCATCAATGGAAAAGAGGTTTGCATTTAAGTTTTTGAAGAAGATTCTAAAATATGTTGACTCTGCTCAAGAGTTCATTGCACATTTGGGTAAGTTTCTCAAGTGTTTTTATTTTGAACATCATAAAAGTGGTTAATATTTAAACTTTACAATGAAAAAATAAACCCATTATCCTGAGTTGCACATATGACAACTTCCGTTGCTTTTGAGAAAATATACCACAAGATTCTGATTATTATTTATTCTAAAAAAAAAATGCAAATGCAATACTTGTTGCATCTGCTGAACCTGCCAGCTGGAGTGTCTATACTGCTTTACTTGTACTGCTTCAAAATTAAGTGTGTAAGGCTATTTCAAAGGACTGCAGAGTTATTTACAATTAGATTTTTGCTCAATCTTATTGACATTTGTGTTGATTGTATCCTTGCAGAAGCCATTGTCACCAGTGGAAAAACAGAGAAGTCACCACATGACCAAGAAATTAAATTCTTTGCCAAAGTGAGTGACTTAATATTTCAAGGAATGCGCTCAAACTCCTGCTATTATACAGAACTTAGTATATGTAACAATTGGGACAAGGATGGTTAGACCTAATGGTCAGAGCAGGAGTCAGTCTGAGTCAGGTACAGAGAGGTCAGAGTCCAAGACAGTCCAGAGGGCAAATCGAGTCAGGCATCAGTATGCAGGCAGGATTAGGTACCAGGTTGCAGACAGCAGTCGAAGAGCAAAGGACAAACAAGGGTTGGAAGCCAGAGTCTAGTATCTATTGCAAGCAGTGTCTGAAGCAGAAACAGACAGGCAGTCTGTGTTGTTGCTCAGACAGCTCCCCTTCATGGTTTCCTGATTTAAATACTGGTGCCAGCCAATCAGTGGGCTCATAGGCGCTGACTCCATGCCCTGGAGCATCCATGGGAAAAAATGGTGGGTGCAGAGCACCCATCGGCAGCCTCCCTACCAGCTCTCCCCACACCATCCTGTTCCTGTGGATCAGCACCTCCTGGTGCCTCCCACCGCGAACTACTGTTTCTGGGCGTGCAGGGAGGCGGGGAGGAGCAAGGATGTGGCACACTCCGGGAGGGGGCAGAACTGGGTGGGAGGGGATGGAGGGGGGGGCGGGAAGGGGTGGGAAGGGGCAGGTGTGGGGCCTTGGGGGAAAGGGTGGAGTGGGGGCGAGGCCTAGGGTAGAGCTGGGGTTCAAGCATCCCTAAGCAGTTTGAAAAGTTGGTGGCTATGAGGTCCTGCTATGCGGTACTTCCTTCCAAGCCACCCTCACATGGTCCTCCTGTAGGAACCTCATCTAAGCTTCCAGTGGCAATGCAGCAGCAGCAGCACAGAATCTCCAGTGTTCCAGCTCTGCATGCATGTAATGGAATATCTGTTTCCCATTTATATAGGTGGGTAATGAGTCAGAGAGTGCAAGTGACATTTCCAGAGGTATTGCTTTAAGGCACTCTTTCTGGAAATTATTTTGCTAAGTGATAAGGGACATAGTATGAAATTAAAAGACAATATATTTATAACAGATAAAATGTAATATTCTTTTGTGGAACTTATAAGTAATTTCTGGAACTTGCTGCCTCAGGATATTATTCAAGCAAATAGCTTAGTATGCATTTTATAACAGGATTCAATATTTATATGCATAGGAATGGCATATCCACTTGAATTTGCAGTTACAAGGGCTATCAGTCCTCATGCTTTGAGACATAAACTTGTCGTCATTTAGGATAAGGAAGAGATGTCTTGCTCTGGGATAATATTTTCATGCTTGTTATGAGCAAGCAGGGCCATGGGGCTCGAGACCATATCTGAAGCCAGATAGTTGGTAGGTGTTGTCAATATGCATGGTCTAGTCATTCGAAGGTTTCATAATTCAGGGTGCAGGCAAGTTCAGCTGCTGGGATATCAGTCCATGGGAGAATGGCAATCAGTGAACAGGCAGAGCGCAGGGGCAGGCTGGTCTGTATTGATATTGGGCAAATTCAGGGACAGGCTTAGCAGGATGGGGTACAGGCATATCAGAAGACTGACTTGGGGAGCAGGAGATTGGTCTCAGGGTGGGCAGCAGTATGACTAAAAAAGACGTGGTGCTCAGACAAAGGGTGGGGCAAGAACAGGAAGCTTTATATTATGTGGTGTCCAATCAGCAGTCTGCTGCTTGTCATCTGATCCTGCTGAATTAGTGGGTGTGGCCTCTAGTTGTGGGGAACTAGCTGCAGTTCCCTTATCTGACCTTGTAGCATAGGGGTGCAGGATAACACTTTCACTCTGCAACCCCACGGACCTGCCTTGGAGATCCATGGCCTTTGACAAGTACTGGACAGATAAGATGGGTGAGGTAATATCTTTTATTGGACCAACTTCCATTGGTGTAAGAGATAAGCTTTCAAGCTACACAGAGCTCTTCTTCAGGTTTGAGCAGACCTGATATCCTGGGACCAACATGGCTACAGCCAACATTGCAAACACATTTGGACAGTAAAGTATATTGCAGAAAGGGATGGAGAGTACACTTTCCTCACTGATGCTGGCTATTGTTGGGAGCTGCATAGTAAAGTAGATGGATCCAATCTGGCAATTCTAATGGTTTTGCTCAGCAGATAACTGATGAGATAATATCCCAATATCTCTTGTATTGTTAATATTCTGCTGTCCCTATTTTCAGAGGTTCCCATATATTTACATTAAGATACCTCTGACATCTCAGAGTAGGCTATTTATTAGTTGGCTTAACTTTTGTGTAAATTTGTCATATGTGAGATTTTCATTTATAATCTTAATGACTAAAACTAGAAAATGCAATTGTAATATAAAGCCTAAAATGAAAAGTCTGTGTGAAGGACTGTGCTGTACTGGAATGCTGTCTGGTACACTTAACAATGTATGTAGATGATAAAAGTATATTTTGTGTCTGTATTCCCTAGGTTCTCCTACCATTAGTTGACCAGTACTTTACCAATCACTTGCTGTACTTCCTGTCTTCTCCAATTAAGTCACTCAGTAGCAGTGGATATGCTTCCAATAAGGAAAAAGAAATGTTGGCAAGGTAAGTAATAGACCAGGGGAAGGCAAACTATTGCACACGTGCCGAAGGCGGCACGCTAGCTGATTTTCAGTGGCACTCACACTGCCCGGGTCCTGGCCACCGGTCTAGGGGGCTCTGCATTTTAATTTAATTTTAAATGAAGCTTCGTAAACATTTTAAAAACCTTATTTACTTTACATACAACAATAGTTTAGTTATATATTATAGACTTATAGAAAGAGACTTCTAAAAACGTTAAAATGTATTACTGGCACACGAAACCTTAAATTAGAGGGAATAAATGAAGACTCAGCACACTACTTCTGAAAGGTTGCTGACCCCTGAAATAGACTGAGGTAAACTCTGTGGGATTGTATCCAGATTATAAAAATTTAATGTAAAAAAAGGCAAAATAACAGTGCAAAAAGTTAGGTTCCTCAAACAGATCATAAATGGCTGATTCTTCCTTTACTAGAGTGGAAGTAAATAAATAGTATTCCTCATCTTTATTTCTTTTCTTTTAATTTTAATCATTTAGTTAACTTAATTTGCTTTTAATCATTTTTAAAATGTGAAATATTAATCAGGTAGAGATTATATATATTTACAATAACAGTGTTACAAAATTATCAAGCATTTTGACAAGTTTGGTGGTGACCCAAAAATCAGTGCCATGGGATGACTGTTAGATGGTCATATGCCTATTCCATTCTTTCATAAACAGCATGAAAACCATCACTACTAAATGGTTCTAGGAACCACTCTTAAATGTCAGCAGAAAGGCAAGGTGCTAAGTGCCTTCTGATTCCACTGAAGGCAGTCAGAATTAAGGGCCCCAGCACCTCTCAGAATAGTCATGTATACTGACTGTCCTCTCACTCTTTGAGTTCTACCCTCTGGAAAAGGGCATAGGCAAATAAGAAGTTTACACTGCTGCTGCTTTTACTGTATCAGTTTGGTTACTGAAAAGGGAACTTCAGGCTCTAAAGCCTTGTCTACACTGCCACTTTACAGCACAAACTTTCTTGCTCAGGGGTGTGAAAAGCTACTCCCCTAACGGGGGTGGTTTGTTTTTTTTTACAGCATCATCACTTTAACATTGCTAGTGAAGACCTACCCTAGAATTGTAAATTTTAAAAGAAGTTAAAAATGTGTCTGTTGTGGGAAGTGAAGAGGACAAATTTAGGAAACAGTCCAAAACCTCAGTTACAGCTAATGGCTATGATTGAATAGCCTTAGTAGTGAAAAAGGTTTGTGCTCTTTCCTCTGCTCTTCTGTTTGCCCTTTCAAAAGATCCTCTGGATGCCAACATCAGAAAGGAGATAAAAAACTTAAGAAGATAAAAAATGGGAAAGGTCTTGTGTAAAATGTTCCTATGTATGGGTGACATTTAATTATGGATTTTGGACCTTTCAAAATGAATCCCACAATATTTTTTTAAAAATAAAGTAACATGGCTTTATTCCTATCTATCAGAAACCCAACTTAAACAGTAGCAATAATTCTAAGAAGCTAGACGTTACTGGCTGAAACTTACTTCATCCACATGAACTCAAGAAAGTTGGCTCTAATATGGGTGAAGTGTAGGGGAAATGAGTAGGAAAATCCATCCATCTCAAACTAGGGCAGAGTTCAGGTCTTCAGCACACTGCTTCCTCCCCATAGAATCATATAATCATAGAAAATTAGGGTTGGAAGAGACCTCAGGAGGTCATCTAGTCCAGCCCCCTGCTCAAAGCAGGACCAACACCAACTAAATCATCCCAGCCAGGGCTTTGTCAAGTCGGGCCTTAAAAACCTTAAAGGATGGAGATTCCACCACCTCGCTAGGTAACCCATTCCAGTGCTTCACTGCCCTTCTAGTGAAATAGTGTTTCCTCATATCCAATCTAGACCTCCCCTACTGCAATTTGAAATCAGTGCTCCTCGTTCTGTCATCTGTCACCACTGAGAACAGCCTAGCTCCATCTTCTTTGGAATTGCCCTTCAGGTAGTTGAAGGCTGCTATCAAATCCCCCCTCACTGTTCTGTTCTGAAGACTAAACAAGGCCAGTTCCCTTAGCCCCAGTTGCCTACTGACTCCATCCACTTGAGGGAAACATTGAAGCCACAGAATGCACATATAGATATTATGTCCCCTATGCACATACCTAGTGGGTTGGTGTGGAGATGCTTTCTGCCTCACACAGGGTGTCTGGAAGCCACCCTTCCATGGTCTAACTTCCTGCCCCTCTTCCAACAGCAACTCCAAGCCTCAGTATGGGGCTGAGATGAATTTCATCTATTGCAAATCAGTGTAATTGGAACCAAATGTGGTTGAAATACCTTTCAAAACACTAAAGCTAGGGGCTAGAGTCACTGTAGGATTTGTAGAAGTGAAAGGCAGCACAGACCCAGGCAAAGGGCCCCAGCTGTGGAGCAGGTAAATTGCTCGGATACTGTGTGTCCATTAAGAAAAATGGGAAATAGACATTCTTCTCAAAATGGCTACCTAACTGTAGTCAAGCTATGATCACAGCCCCACTGAGAACAGTGACAGATGGCAGCTTTGAAAGAGCACAGTTCTATGTGGAGTTCTCTGTAATAATTTGTTAGTCCCTGCTGAAGGAGAAACTTTTAATTGTGAAGAATAATGTGAAAAAGTTACCATTAATACTAAAAAAGTCTTCAAATGTAGCTTGCTCACAAGTTTTTTTTGGTGAGTTTAATTACAAGAGCAGTTTCAAGTGTCTTTTATTCCATTATTAAGATTATTCAGGATAAAGAAACTGTCAGACAATGGGTGCTTCATTTCTGAAAGGATCCATTTATTTTAACTCATAAACTAATTAACCAATTCACTTGTCATTTCTCAGAAAATTCATTCTGTGTTCAGAGTGAATACTGTAATTTTGGAGAGGAGCTGAATTTGTCATATGTACCAAAGTGGTTGAATTCTTGCTTTAAGCACAAAACTCAGCCTTAAGAATAGAACCAACAGTGAAACCTCCATGATTAGCGAAAATTGGAAAATATCAGTGAAAATGTTTTCAAATTAATCTCATAATTTCTATTCTTAATAGAGAAATTGCAAATGAGGATGAAAGTGATATGTGAAAATTCTATAAAACACTAAACATCAACCTGTTCACTTAACAGTATCTCTCTGATGATTTGGGCCTGAAGGCTCTACATATGGATATTAAATATTTCTATTGTTTGTGTCCAAATCCTGACGTACCATAATACCTAGATTTAAAGCCATGGCAAGAAAGCAACTCTTTATTTCGCTTTGCATGGGGCTTCAGCTGCAAAAGTAAAATGTTGATTAAAGTATCACACATTGAAAGGACAGAGCCAGCCCTTGCAATGTGGAATACTTTTGTGAAAGAAGATGCAGCATGGGGGATAGCAGCTGTCGTAATCAGAGTAAGGCAGAAGTGGAATATAAGAAGAAACTTAAAGCGAAATTGTTTAATATGAACATTTCCTCAGCCAGACATTACATGAATCAGAATTTAGCGATAGGAAGTCCAGCAAAATCATCTAGTCCGTCTCTCTGCCAGGTGCAAGACTGTTATAGCAGTAATTCTCAAACATTTTACTATTATGCCCCAATTTTATCACAGCAATTGAACTCTCAGCCCCATTTTCAATGTATCTACAGATGATGATCTTATTTTTATCAGCCATTAATGAAATATAAAAATATTAGATATAAAAACTACACTAAAAGAACATTATTTAAGTTTCATTGATAAGCTAGACTGCCAAAATTTAGGTTGCAGGTACACAGGATGGACAGTGCTCAGGGAATGAGGAAGCTGTTCAATAATTTTTCAGAAAAAGGTCACAAGAATCTTTTTATAATGGGAAGTGTTAGACAACCTAAACACAGAGACAGCTCCCAGATATCCCTATTGTAATAGACTTACCATGACACGTTTCAATGGACTGATGAGCTTTGGGGCAGCCTGGAGGGTCATTCGGGACTGAGAGAGAGGACTGGGGCATCCTTGTAGGATGTTATTGGGAGGTAGTAGAAGTCTGGAGCATTGGGAACTGTTTGGAGAGAGTCCTGGAACATCCTCCTCTATTCTACTCCTCCTTCCCACTATACCCCCTTAAGTCCTCTGTTTCTCCTTCCTATTCATCTGGTCTATTCCCCTTTGAGCCCTTGTTCCATATTCTGTCCCTGTCACATCTCCCTGCCAACAAGGCTCTGAAGCAGCCATGTGCTGCCACCTCCCCTTCCTTCCTGCTCTCTCCTCCCCAGTGGTTCTGCATTTGCTGGGTACCGTTGAGAGGAGACATCATCTCGCTGCCCTCCTGCTGATGTCGTCGTAGCTGAGAGGGTCACTACAAAGAAACCTGTTTGACCCACATAGCTCTGTTAGATGCATGTGTGGTTGTAGTTGGAGCTCCAATAAGAACAAAGGGAGTGTAAAGGAAAATCCCATGTAAAGTTTCATTTGTTTATTTTCAAGAGCTAAAAATTAAAAACTAGAGTTTCGGGCCTCACCAAGACACTGCCAAAGCCCCAGCACTGGGCCATGGTTCAAGAGTTCGCATTTTTGTGCATTGTCCAGTCCAATTTTGAAAGTCCTAAGTGATGTACTTTCACCATTTCTCTTCTGAGACTATTCTGCAGGTTTATAGATCTCATTGTGAGGAAGTTTTTCCTAGTGTTCAGTTACATTTTCCTTTTCTTAATTTCATAATGAGTCAGTCCTTCCCCTCATTGAGCATATTTGTTGATCTTTTCTGAACTCCCTCTAGTTTATCAATATATTTCTGGCAAAGTGGTGCTCAAAGCTGAACAAGCTATTGTAAGTGTAATTCTTCTTCGAGTGGTTGTTCATGTCCATTCAAGGTAGGTGTGCGCGCCGGGTGCACACCAGCTGGAAGATTTTCCCCTAGCAGCGTCCGTAGGGTCGGCCCTGGCGCCCCCTGGAGTGGCGCCACTACTATGCCCTATAAAGGGGCCCACCGACCCTCCACCCCCTCAGTTCCTTCTTACCGCTGGTGACGGCTAGCTGGAACTTTGCTTGCTGATAGCAAGTTTAGCAGTGTCCAAAAAACCTCGTGTATATAGTTCGTGTATATAGCTAGTCTATCTAGATTAGTTGTACATAGTTCTTGCTGTTGGGGGTTCCCCCCCGACCTACTTGTCGCCCCGCCGGGGCATGCCCGGGTCTCCCGGGTTTAAACTCTGCAAGAACTGCGGAAAGTTCATGCCAAAGAGTGACCCGCATTCTGCTTGTCTGCGGTGCCTCGGGGAGAGCCACCAAAGGGACCGGTGCACTATTTGCAGGGGATTCCATCCCAGAACTCTCAAAGACAGAGCACAAAGACTTAGAGTTCTTCTGATGGAGGCTGCTTTGCGGCCACCTTCGGACCCGGAGCCGGCCGACGCGGTGCCCAGCACATCATTGTCAGTGCGGAGCACCCCGGAACCGGCATCAGGACTTAGGGCCCAGCCCAAATCCTCTAAAACCCGGCACCAGAGGGAGTCGGGTCATAAGAAGTCAGCCTCAGTGCGGCACCGCTCGCCCTCCCCGCTGCCCGCTAAGAAGAGGTCGGTGAGGGAGCGATCGCCCCTACAGGACCTCCACAGGTCGACGCCGTCCGCTGGTACAAGTGGACAGGCTGGGCTACAGCCCCCGGCTGCTCCGTTGACTCCCGCACCGGAGAGAGGGCGGTCTAGTCCAGAGCAACCATCATTGTTAGCGGAGACGTACGTCCACCCTCGACGCCGGAGGCATTCGAGGCGGCCTCAGACCTGCTGAGACTCCCGGTACCGGCCTCCCCGCATTGTGGCAGGGAGTTGCCGACCATAGCTCATCACCCAGTACAGTCTAGGGGCAAGCCGGCTATGCTGTCGCCTCCCTCTCCGTCCCGTGCAACTTGGGCGGCACCGGACCAGAGAGACAGCTCCGCGCTGCTCCCTGGTGATGACGGGTGCCACTCCCCCCCCCCCCATGTCCTCTTATTCAGAGACCTCAGACTCAGAGGCGGACTCCTATCGCTCCAGCCGGTAGCGGAGCAGGAGATCGACTTCGGGGGTGAGCCACCAGCGGCACCCACCTCAGTGGCAGCAGCAATGGCAACCGCCCTCTCAGTGGCCGTTTTGGACCCCCTGGGCCTACCACCAGTCAGTGGGCCATGCGTTTGGTCCTTGCTTCAGGTCAGCCTCAGTCTCCTCGGCATCGATGGCCCCAGCGCAGTTGCCTCCTCCACGGGCACCGTCGCCGGGCAGGGGTGTGCCGCATCGAACTTCAGCACCCCCTAGCCAGGCATCGGCACCGGCGGCGACCACGGTTCATGCTCAACAGGTGCCGCCAGACACGCCAAGCCGTTCATTGGCGACCCCGGTACCGGCCGCGGTGCCGCATTTGGAACTGACACCGGCCCCCCAACCTCGGTACCGTGTGCCGCTGGACCCCGAAGGGCTGGGAGCACCGGAGGATGGGCCGATCCAAGTGATTTCCTCCTCCTCCTTCCCCGGATGAGGCGGTCGCGGGCACGGCCACGGCACCGGCCCTGGAAGACACTAGGGTCCTTCAGCAACTCTTCAGGCAAGCGGCTCAGAGCCTCGCAATCCAGGCTGAGGAAATTGAGGTGGACGTAGATCCGGTAGTGGACATCCTGGCTCCATCAGGACTATCCAGGGTGGCCCTACCGTTGATCAAGACCATAGAGGACACGTCCTGCACCTTATGGCAAATGCCAGCCTCATTGGCCCCTACTGCCAAGAAAACAGAGAGGCGTTATTTTGTGCCCTCAAAGGGGCATGAGCATTTGTACACGAACCCTTCCCCGGACTCCTTGGTGGTAGACGCGGCCAGCCAAAGGAAGCGTCAGGGGTTTCAAGGGTCGATGCCAAAGAACAGGGACGCCAAAAGGCTTGACCTCTTTGGTAGAAAGGTGTACTCCACGGCAGGCCTCCAATTACGAATAGCCAACCAGCAGGCTGTCGTAAGTCGATATGGCCATAACACATGTTTGGCCATGTCGAAGTTTACCGAGCTCCTTCCCCAGGATTCGAGGGCAGAGTTTTCGGCCTTGGTGGAAGATGGAAAGCTCATCTCCCAAGCCTCCCTTCAGGCTGCCCTAGATGCAGCGGACTCGGCCTTACGCACCATGGCAACAGGTCTGGTCATGAGGCGGGGAGCCTGGCTCCAGGTCTTGGGCCTCCCCTATGAGGTCCAGCAGACTATCCAGGACCTCCCCTTCGAAGGGCAGACACTGTTTTCGGACAAAACGGATAAGGGTCTGCATAGTCTAAAGGACTCGAGGGCTACGCTTCGCTCGCTAGGCCTGCATACCCCGGCAACCCAACGTAGGAAGTTTAGGCCGCAAGCGGCCCCGCACCCTTACCAGCCTCAGAATCGTCCAGAGGTTGGGCGCAGACGGGGCAGGAACGGGCGGAGGCGCCACCAGCACCACCCCTCCAGACAGGCATCCGGCCAACCGAGGCCGTCGTTGGGGCCTAGGCCCCCTATTTGATAGTATGGTTGAGGACGGCCTACCGATCAGGACTACGGATCCTTCTTTCCCTACCTTTCAGTCACGTCTGTCCCCCTTCTACCATGCCTGGTCCCGAATCACGTTGGACAGTTGGGTGCTTCGCACGGTAGAGAGGGGATATTCTATCCAGTTCTCCTCTCTCCTGCCCCACCAGCCCCCCTCCCCGTCCCTCTTCAGGGACCCCTCTCACAAGCAACTTCCAATTCAGGAAATGCGGTCCCTCCTCATAGCAGGGGCAGTGGAGGAAGTTCCTCAGGAGCTCAGGGGCAGAGGCTTCTACTCCTGGTATTTTCTAATACTGAAGGCAAAAGGGGGCCTCAGACCCATCCTGGACTTGCAGCGGCTGAACAAGTTTGTGAAAAAGCTCAGGTTCCGCATGGTCTCCCTGTCTTCGATCATTCCCTCCTTGGATCCAGGAGATTGGTATGCCGCCCTCGACTTAAAGAACGCATATTTCCATATTGCCATAATCCCCCGACACCGTCGGTACCTCAGGTTTGTTGTGGCTGACGCCCATCTGCAGTTCACAGTGCTCCCGTTTGGCCTATCGGCGGCACCAAGGGTCTTCACGAAGTGCATGGCAGTCGTGGCGGCCTTTCTACGCAAGCGGGGTATCCAGGTATTCCCCTACTTGGACAATTGGCTTATAAAAGGCCGTTCCAAGCAGCAGGTGGAAGCTCAGATGCTTTTCATCAGGCGGACCTTCCTCGAGCTCGGCCTCCTCTTAAACGAGGCCAAGTCCACCCTGTCTCCTACCCAAAGGATAGAATTTATAGGGGCGGCCCTGGACTCAACACACGTCAGAGCGTATCTTCCAGAGTCCAGGTTTCGGTCCATGCATGCACCTATGTGGTGAGCCATGCCAGACTCTGGCTCCGCCCACTACAATCCTGGCTAGCGATGGTATACCGCCCAGCCAGGCATCCCCTGGACTCAGTGGTGACCCTTCCGCAGGTGGTGCTGAGCTCTCTCCAATGGTGGCTCGACTCACAGAAGGTGTGCTTGGGTGTTCCCTTTGCCACCCCTCAACCCTCCCTCTCCCTGGTGACGGATGCCTCGGATCAGGGATGGGGAGTGCACTTGGGGGATCTCAGGACACAGGGCTTGTGGTCGCAGGAGGACCTCAAGTTGCATATCAATGTCAGGGAGCTGAGAGCTGTTCGCCTGGCTTGTCTTACCTTCCAATCTCACCTGGCCGGCAGATGTGTCTCAGTCCTCATGGACAACATGTCAGCAGTCTTCTATATCAACAAACGGGGGGGTGCACTCTCCTCTCCCCTGTGCAGGGAAGCCCTCACGCTGTGGGACTTTTGCATTCAGAATGCTACCCACCCGACGGCATTCTACCACTTGGGGGAACAGAACGGCCTGGAGGACGCCCTCAGCTGCTCTTTCCGGGGCCACGAGTGGTCCCTTCGTCGGGACGTAGTGCACTCAATCTTCCGGCTCTGGGGTCGTCCCCAGTTAGACCTGTTTGCTTCAAAGGGCAATAGGAAGTGTCGGCAGTTTTGCTCTCTCAGGGGCCACAGCCCGGGGTCTCTGTCAGACGCCTTCCTCCTGTCATGGAAGGAAGGGCTGCTCTACGCCTTTCCTCCATTTCCCTTGATACACAGGGTAATTCTCAAGATCCGCAGGGATCACGCCCATGTAATCCTGATAGCACCGGCGTGGCCGCGCCAACATTGGTACACGTCGCTCCTGCACATGTCCACCAGCGTGCCCCTGACGCTTCCCCTGCTGCCGGACCTGATCACGCAGAACCAGGGCCGCCTTCGCCATCCAAACTTGCAATCTCTCCACCTCGCCTGGTTGCTCCATGGTTGAACCTGGTGGAGATGCAATGTTCCCAACAGGTCAGACAAGTGCTGCTCGGTAGCAGAAAACCCTCAACCAGGGCCACCTACCTGGCCAAATGGAAACACTTCTCCATCTGATCCAGTCGGCGAGGGCAGGAACCGTTGCAGGCCCTGGTTCCCGTTATCTTAGACTATCTGCTCCACCTGAGACAGTTGGGCCTTTCCCTCTCCTCGGTTCGAGTTCACTTAGCGGCCATCTCGGCTTTCCACCCGGAAGAAGGGGGCACCTCGGTGTTCGCAAACCCGCTGGTTGGTCATTTCCTTAAGGGCATGGATAGGCTATTTCCGCATGTCCGTCAACCAGCTCCTACCTGGGACTTGAACCTGGTCCTCTCTGCCCTCACGGGTCCTCCCTTCGACCCCTGGCTTCATGCTCTCTGCTGTACCTGTCATACAAAGTCGCTTTTCTTGTAGCGATCACCTCAGCAAGGAGGGTATCAGAGCTCAGGGCACTGACATCCGAACCCTCGTACACTGTCTTCTATAAGGACAAGATCCAACGTAGACCTCACCCGACTTTCCTTCCCAAGGTCGTCTCCCAATTCCATATGGGACAAGATATCTTCCTATCGGTGTTTTATCCAAAGCCATACTCTTCCGGTAAGGAGCCGAGGCTGCATTCCCTGGATGTCCGCAGGGCCCTAGCCTTTTATGTTGAATGGACAAAGCTGTTTAGACGGTCGACCCAGCTCTTCATCGCGGTGGCAGATAGAATGAAGGGGCTCCCAGTCTCCTCTCAGAGGATCTCTTCGTGGATCGTGGCCTGCATACGGGAATGCTATCGTATAGCCAAAACCCCTATTCCTCCGGTTACGGCCCACTCTACCAGGGCGCAGGCCTCCTCCGCGGCGTCCCTGGCTCAGATCCCAACTCAGGAGATTTGTAGAGCTGCCACGTGGGCCTCCATCCACACGTTCACGTTGCACTATGTCATCACGCACCAGGCTAGGGCTGATGCCACCTTTGATCGTGCAGTACTCCAGTCAGCAGTGACCTCCGACCCCACCACCTAAGGTTAGGCTTGTGAGTCACTTACTTTGAATGGACATGAACAACCACTCGAAGAAGAAAAAACGGTTACTCACCTTTTAGTAACTGTTGTTCTTCGAGATGTGTTGTTCATGTCCATTCCAACACCCACCCTCCTGCCCCTCTGTCGGAGTGCTGGCAAGAAGGAACTGAGGGGTGGAGGGTCAGCGGGCCCCTTTATAGGGCGCCGTAGTGGCGCCACTCCAGGGGGCGCCAGGGCTGACCCTACGGACACTGCTAAGGGAAAATCTTCCGCTGGCGTGCATGCGGCGCGCACACACCTACTTTGAATGGACATGAACAACACATCTCGAAGAACAACAGTTACTAAAAGGTGGGTAACCGTTTTTTGCATGAGAAACTTAAAAAAGAGGAATAGTTACCTCCCTATTTCTTAATATGTTGTCCTTACATACTCAGCACAAAACTACATCAGACTTGTTTGCAACCAGCTGACATTGCAAATTAATGTTTAATTCACTTTCCACTGTGAGCCTTGAATCTCTGTCCACATTACTGTGTCCCAGTTTTTTTCCTGTCATTGAGTATGTATTTCATATTATGTTTCCCTGGATGTATGAGATTGTCTTTTGCCAAGCTGTATTTCATTTTCCTGTTTTCTACCTAAGTTTCCAATCTTTCTCTATATTCATTTGCTTTATTCCACTTTCCTGACTAGTGTTCACAACTGTTCCCAGTTTAGCGTCAGCTATAAATTTCATTAATGTGCTGTATACTCTCTCTTCCAGATGATTAATTCAGATATTTAATAAGATTAGACCTAAACATTGAATCCATTAATCTTATTTCTCCAATTTGTCCACTGATTTATCTTTACCTCTAATTTATCATTTATCATTAAATTTGTTTATGGTCTTTTAGCCAGTTTTCAGCCCATACAACAGTGTTCTTATCCAACTCAGTTTGAATTAATTTTTCAAATACAATTTCACAAGACACAATATAAAATGCTTTACTGAGCTCCAAATATATTACATAAGAATACATTCTAGAATGGTCCAGTAGTTAGGGAACTAGATTAGAACTCAGAAATTAAATTCCCTGCTCTGCCACCGACTTCCTGTGTGACCTTGGATGAGACACCGAGGGCCAGATTTACAAAGGTGTTTAGGCACCTATGTATTTAGGTGCCTAAAGATGCATAGCGGGATTCACAAATTCACCTAAGTGAATTCAACGGGAATTAGCTGTCTAACCTCCTTGTGCACTTTTGTATGCCTCCATTCCCCATCTGTAAAATGGGGATAATACAACTTTCCTACCTTACCAGGGTATTGTGAGAATAAATATGTTAAAGATAACAAGATGCTTAAATACTATAGCAACGGGAGAGCAATAAAAGTACCTTAGATAGATTTATTACATTTCTTATAGCTATCTCCAGTTTTTAAATCTATTACAAATAGAAAATTTATTGTTTAGAAACCTATGCTAGTTATTGCTTATGGTTTCCATTACCCTTTAGATCAGTGGTTTTCAAACTTTTTTCTGGGGGCCCAGTTGAAGAAAATTGTTGATGCCCATGAGTCAACGGAGCTGGGGATGAGGGGTTTGCGGTGTGGGAGGGGCTCTGAGTTGGTGGGGGCGCAGGGCTGGGCAGGAGGTTGGAGGTCAGGGCTGGGGCAGGAGTGCAGGCAGGAGTCAGGGCTCTGGGCTGGGGAGCAGGCTCTGGAGTGAGGCTGAGGATGAGGGATTTTGGGTGAAGGAAGGGGTTCCAGGTTTTAGGGGGCTTAGGCCTGGGGCAGAAGATTGGGGTGTGGATTTACCTCTGACAGCTCCTGGTCAGCGGCTCCCCAGAAACAGCCAGCAGCAGGTCAGGCTCCTAGGTGGAGGCGCTCAAGCAGCTCCACATGGCTCTCACCCTCAGGCACGGCCCCCCAGCTCCCAATGGCTGTTTCCTGGCCAATGAGAGTGCAGAGCCGGTGCTCGGGGCAGGGGCAGCGCACAGAGCCCCGTGGCCCCCCTGCCTAGAAGCCGGACCCGCTACTGGCCGCTTCCAGGGCGCAGTGCGGTATCAGAACAGGTAGACACTAGGCAGCCTTACCTGGGCAACACTGCTGATGGGACTTTTAACGTGCCAGCCGGCAGTGCTGACCAGAGTGACCCATTGCCTTACAGGCCACAACCCAGTACTGGGTCGCAACCCGAACTTTGAAAAACACTGCTTTAGATGTTAGGTGAATTTTCTCTCATTTATTACATTACTTTACTATGGATTGAAACTAAACTTGTAAGACAGTGTTTGCTAGAACCACTCTTATTTTCTGTTAATATTTCAGCATTAATTTTACCTATCGTGACTGTTGGAAACACAAAAAGATAAACTGTTTATAAACAGTATCTTCTGAAAACATTTTAAATTATCTTAAGTTTGTTAACATGCATTTATCGTTCTCATATGTCAAATAAAACAATGCAATGTTATTGTTATTGTTATATGTTATTCACCATGAGGGAAAAATTACAACCATTAGAGAGAGATTCAGCCATATAAAATACAGTTGCTGCTAACTATTGTAATTAAAGGAAACACATTTAATCTTTGAGGTGCTTTTTAGACTAAAAGTTATTCTGGAAGGTATTATTGCCAGATGAAAGTATCTGGTTGCTTATTCTCATTATGTGATCAAAAATATACCTTCAGGGAACTACTGTGTACCTTTCTTTCACATCTTGTAGTCTCGCTATTCTCTCGTTATTGCTTTACCTCATGTTCTAAACAAAACATTAATCTCTGTGTCTTCTACTATTTTGCATTCTTTTCTGCTTTAGCCTATTCTGCAAACTTGCTGCTCTTGTTAGACATAGGATTTCACTTTTCGGTAAGTTATTAAGGGATATTGATGAAGTTATATTTATAACATTTTGTGCTTCCTATAATATATCTAAGGCTTATAACCGATGAGCAATATGATTTGTGGTGGGAAATAAGTGGTGTATGGCTGTTAACTTCATTATTTCTGTAACAACTCAAACTTTTCACATTTTCTGGATACAGTTCTGCTTTCTGGTGCACATGCTCCAATCCCAGTATAGTCAATGGGAGCAACAAAAGTGTAACTGAAGATACACTACTATACTTTATATATTCTAGCAAAGTCTAACAGGCGTCAGTAGCCTCAGGTGAAGTGTGAGTTAATATTGAGATTCCATTTGAATCTCTGCCTTTTTCATTTGCTCGTAACTTTCACAAAAAATTACTTTATGCTAATAATTAAAATATTTAGTGTCAGATGAATTTGATAAATTAAGATTAATTTGTTGTAGAGTTATGTGAATGTGAAATAAACCCACTTTTTTCTTATGGTCTGCTAAGAAATTAGGTAAAGACATTTAGATAAGATTCAAAAATAAAATTACGTTTTCTGATGCTTAAATTGATATATAAAGCCTCAATATTGTTGTTATTAATGTTAATATTTATGAAACACACAGATGTTTATAGGTGGCCAAAACTCCAGGGCAGGGTGTGTGTATTTTATTTAGGTATTTCCTTCCAATTTAGAGCAAAAGCAAATTTTACCAACATTTCTTCTGAATCACTATATCCACTATCACCCCTCAACATTTTTGTTTTGGAAACATGGTGTTCTCAGAAGGAAATGTGTGAAATTGATATTCTTGTCAGTTTCATGACTGCTATGCATTGAACTGCAGCAGTGAAACACAAGAATGTCAGTTTCACTAAACTTCCAGCCAGAGCTACTGTGAAGTAGGGAGCCTAGCTGCCCTGAGAGCCCTGGCTCAATCTGAGACTGCGGTCTGCCAGGCTCCCTGCTGCAGATGTCCATCAGACATGAGAGCCCCAGCTCCAGTCATGGCTTCCAGGGCTGCTGCGGCAGAGCAGGGAAACCTAGCAGCCCTGTGAGCCCAGGCTCCAGGTGGAGCTCCAGGGACTGGCAGTCACTCTGCTGCAGAGATGTGGCCTCTGGACCACCAGCAGGTTTCCAATGCTTGTGTTTTGACAAAAGTTTTGTCCAATCTCTAATAGATTCAGTGAAACTATTCAGTTCCTCGAATAGGCAGTTTTGTCAGAAAACTTCCAAACAGCTCTAGTTTAGAGTTCTTTGCATGTAAGATCCCAGTTCCATGCCACTCACAATTTAAATATATTATTAATTATTTGCATTATCATAGAATTGAGGAGACCAGACTTAATGAAAGGACAGGGAGTGTGGAGTAAAGTGATTAATACAGACACATGTCTCTAAATATATGTAATAATGAATATGATTCCATATCAGTAAAAGGAAATTGTGGCTCAGGCTCATCACTAGCTACGAAGTTCAGACCCATGTATTGAAATGGGCCCAAGACTCAAAGTGGATTTAGACCCAGTTATAATTGTATTCACACTAAGCAAAATTTCTTCCCTTTCTTTCTGCTACAAAAAGCAGCACAAAAAATGCTTAATAAGGTCCTAATCCTGAAATGCAATCCAGTAGGATGAACATCTACCTGAACCTGTGTGGAAATCTCATAGGTGGAGGAGTCAGTGCTAGCAGGTCCCATTTCCAAATTGTGACCTAAATGTCTAATTTATCTTTCTAAATGTCTTTTCATTCAATATAATTTATAGTATCTTCAGTATCTGAATTTGTTGGGCTATTACCGCTGATATAATTTCTGCATGTATATGTGTTGCAAAGGAAACCAGATAGCTATCCTGAAAAATATTTACTGTGTTCTGAAGATGATAAATTACCATCTTGTAACTGATTCATGATCCTTTAAGAGAAGCTATCACAGTGCCTTGTGTAATGGAAAGTGGTTAATGAAAACCCTTATCCTCATTTCGGTGTGTCACAGTGCTTCTGTTTCATATTGCAAAAAGCATGGAAATGAGAATGGATAAAAATAACAAACCCAATTGTATGATAATTACAGGATAGATACAAAAGAAATTTAGAGGTATTAAAGAGACAAAGAAAAATGTCTTCAAACAGCATAAAGAAAGCAGGATTGACACCCTGGCCAGAAGTGTTTAAGATATACATTTAGGCCCCAAACCTGCAAATATTTATGCACATACTTAACTGTACTCCAGTGAGAAGTTCCACTGAATTAAATCATAGAATATTTGGGTTGGAAGAGCCCTCAGGAGGTCATCTAGTCCAACCCCCTGCTCAAAGCATGACCAACACCAACTAAATCATTCCAGCCAGGGCTTTGTCAAGCTGGGCCTTTAAAACCTCTAAGGATGGAGATTCCACCACCTCCCTAGGTAACCCATTCCAGTGCTTCACCACCCTCATAGTGAAATAGTGTTTCCTAATATCCAACCTAAACCTGCCCCACTGAAACCTGAGACCATTGCTTCTTACTCTGTCATCTGCCACCTCTGAGAACAGTCTAGTTCCATCCTCTTTGGAATTGCCTTTCAGGTAGTTGAAGGCTGCTATCAAATCCCCCCACACTCTTCTCTTCTGCAGGCCAAATAGCCCCAGTTCCCTCAGCCTCTCCTTGTAAGTCATGTGCCCCAGCCCCCTAATCATTTTCGTTGCCCTCTGCTAGACTCTCTCCAGTTTCTCCACATCTGTTCTGTAGTGGGGAGACCAAAACTGGATGCACTACTCCAGGTGTGGCCTCACCAGTGCCGAATAGAGGGGAATAATCACTTCTCTCGATCTGCTGGCAATGCTGCTACTGATACAGCCCAATATGCCGTTGGCCTTCTTGGCAACAAGGGCACACTGCTGACTCATATCCAGATTCTAATCCTTTTCTGCAGAACTGCAGAACTTACCCAGTTGGTCCCAATCCTGTAGCGGTGCACGGGATTCTTCCTTCCTAAGTGCAGGACTCTGCACTTGTCCTTGTTGAACTTCATCAGATTTCTTTTGATCCAATCCTCCAATTTTTCTTGGTCACTCTGGACCCTATCCCTACCCTCCAGCGTACCTCTCCCCATAGCTTAGTGTCATCTGTGTACTTGCTGAGGGTGCAATTAATCCCATCATCCAGATCATTAATAAAGATGTTGAACAAAACTGGCCCCAGGACCGACCCCTGGGGCACTCCGTTTGATACTGGATGCCAACTAGCCATCAAGCCGTTGATCGCGACTCGTTGATCCCAACAATCTAGCCAGCTTTCTATCCACCTTATAGTCCATTCATCCAATCCATATTTCTTTAACTTGCTGGCAGAATACTGTGGGAGACCGTATCAAAAGCTTTGCTAAAATCAAGATATATCACGTTCACCACTTTCCCCATAGCCACAGAGCCAGTTATCTCATCATAGAAGGCAATCGGGTTGGTCAGGCATGACTTGCCCATGGTAAATCCATGTTGACTGTTCGTGATCACCTTCCTCTCCTCCAAGTGCTTCAAAATGGATTCTTTGAGGACCTGCTCCATGATTTTGCTGGCAACTGAAGTGAGGCTGACTTGTCTGTAGTTCCCTGGGTTCTCTTTCTTTCCTTTTTTTAATATGGACACTATATTTGCCTTTTTCCAATTGTCCAGGACCTCCCAAGATTGCCATGAATTTTCAAAGATAATGGCCCATGGCTCTGCAATCACATCAGCCAAATCCCTCACCACCCTTGGATGCATTAGATTTGGACCCATGGACTTTTGCATGTCCAACTTTTCTAAGTAGTCCTTAACCTGTTCTTTCACTACTGAGGGCTGCTCACCTCCTCCCCATACTGTGTTGCCTAGTGCAGCAGTCTGGGAGCTGACCTTGTCTGTGAAGACCGAGGCAAAAAAAGCATTCGGTACTTCAGCTTTTTCCACATCATCTGTCACTATGTTGCCTCCTCCATTCAGTAAGGGTCCCACACGTTCCCTCACCACCTTCTTGTTGCTAACGTTACACCTGTAGAAACCTTTCTTGTTACCCTTCACATCCGTTGCTAGCTGCAACTCCAGTTGTGCCTTGGCCTTCCTGATTACACCCTTGTATGCTCTAGCAATATTTTTATACTCCTCCCTAGTCATCTTTCCAAATTTCCACTTCTTGTAAGCTTCCTTTTTGAGTTTAAGCTCACCGAAGATTTCACTGTTAAGGCAAGCTGGTCACCTGCCATATTTGCTCTTCTTTCTGCACATCGGGATGGTTTGTTCCTGTGCCCTCAATAAGGCTTCTTTAAAATACAGCCAGCTCTCCTGGACTCCTTGCCCCCTCATATTAGCCTCCCAGGGGATCCTGCCCATCAGTTCCCTAAGAGAGTCAAAGTCTGCTTTTCTGAAGTCCAGAGTCCGTATTTTGCTAGTCTCCTTTCTTCCTTTTGTCAGGATCCTGAACTCAACCATTTCATGGTCACTGCTGCCTAGGTTGCCACCCACTTCTACTTCCCCTACCAATTCTTCCTTGTGTGTAAGCAGCAGGCCAAGAGAAGCACGGCCCTAGTCAGTTGCTCCAGCACTTGTACCAGGAAGTTGTCCCCAACACACTCCAGAAACTTCCTGGATTGTCTGTGCATTGCTGTATTGCTCTCCCAGCAGATGTCAGGGTGGTTGAAGTCCCACATTAGAACCAGGGCCTGTGATCTGGAAACGTCAGTTAGTTGTCCGAAGAAAGCCTCTTCTACCCCATCCTTCTGATCCAGTGGTCTATAGCACACGCCCACCACGACATCACGCTTGTTGCTCTCGCCTAAACTTAACCCAAAGACACTGAACAGGCTTTTTTCCAGTTTCATACTGGAGCTCTGAGCAATCATACCGCTCTCTTATGTACAATGCAACTCCTCCACCTTTCCTCCCATATCTGTCCTTCCTGAACAGTTTATACCCATCCAATGACAGTGCTCCAGTCATGTGAACTTCCCCACCAAGTTTCTGTCATTCCAATCACATCATAGTTCCTTGATTGTGCCAGGACTTCCAATTCTTCCTGCTCGTTTCCCAGGCTTCTTGCATTCATGTACATGCACCTAAGATAACTAGCCGATTGCCCTACTTTCTCAGTATGAATCAGGAGTCTTCCTGTCTTGTACCCTCCTCCTTGTATTTCCTCCCAGTATCCCACTTCCCCACTTACCTCTGGGCTTAGGTCACCATCCCCTGGCAAACCTAATTTAAAGCCCTCCTCACCAGGTTAGCAAGCCTGCTGCGAAGATGCTCTTCCCTCTCTTCATTAGGTGGATCCTATCTCTTCCTAGCAATCCTTCCTCCCAGAACAACATCCCATGGTTGAAGAATCCAGAGACCTCTCTCCGACACCACTTGCATAACCACGCATTCACCTCCACAATTTGACAGTCCCTTTTTCTTCAACAGGGAGGATGAATGAGAACACAACTTGCACCTCAAACTCCTTTATCCTTCTTCCCAGAGCCACATAGTCTACAGTGATCTACTCAAGGTCATTCTTGGCAGTATCATTGGTGCCCATGTGGAAAAGTAGGAAGGGGTAGTGGTCCAAGGTCTTGATCAGTCTTAGCAAACACTCCGCCACATTCTGGATTCTAGCTCCAGGCAGATGGATGATTCCCATCTCTCTTCGGAGGGAGTCCCCGACCACCACCACCCGTCTCCTCCTCTTGGGAGTGGTGGTCATGGAATGTGCTACTTGGGTGCATAAAGTTAAACACATGCATAAGAGTTTGCAGGATGGGGGCCATATAGCATATGTGTAGGGCCCCTATACCACCTCTTATTTAACATGACGCCTTCTATGGAGATATTTTTTCCCACAATTGGACTATCCTCCATATTTTATTTTTTCATTAACCATTCAGCACCTGCCTCTCAGTGGCTGCTCTTGGCATCCAAGAAGTTTTAAACAAAAAGGAAAAGAACAGCAACAGGGGAAAGACAAAACAAAATGAAGGGGACAGAAATGGCACCTTCTGAAATAAAGTATGCACCCTGTTCATTCTGCCCAATCTCAAGGGGGAAAATAAGGAGAGAAGGCGGTGGGGGGAGGGAATAAAACCATTAGTTCTAAAAGATCTTTTAAGCAGGGGGCATTGTAGGCCTTCCCATCACACGTGAATTTGATATATAATTAAGAGTCATGAAATTTGTACATTTGCACATAGTGAAATATTTGTTAAAAGCAAAATATATTGTTCAGAATAATATGTTCTTTATTTATTATAACAGGGAGTGATGCTACTACAATGGTGAGCTGTCTGCACATCTTGGCTCAGACACTGGATACACGGTAAATTGGTCAGGTTCTTACTTTATTACAGTACCAGCTACAAATCATACGGTTGTCAAGAATCACTTCAAAGAACAGTTCTGCAGGTTGTTATTTCTTCACATATTTATTCTTTATTTCCTGCTGATATTAGCTCTCTAGAGTTAATATTATGGTCCAGACACTGTCCTCCACTTTTTCAGATGATATGTTGCATCCACATCAACTTAGGTGATTACGATTCTAATGTTCCTATTTGCTAATGCAATCAGGAACTTCACTTAGAAATATAAGTGGCATCATCTACGAAATTGCACTTGCAGTTATTTGCTCTCACAAAAATGGAGGCAAGTTTACACCAGGCTGAAAAATTGGTGCTAGAAGCGCATTGAATAACATTTGAAGCTGGCAATTAGCATAGTAAAAGACATTAAAGTGTAACTTAGGGTATGTCTACACTACAAGAGTAGTTCGATTTAACTTAGGTCGAATTTGTGGATTAGACCGTATGAATTCGAATTTGTGTATCCACACTAAGGACACTAATTCGACTTTGTGAGTCCACACTAACGGGGCAAGCGTCGACATTGGCAGCGGTGCATTCTAGGCAGCTATCCCACAGTTCCCGCAGTCCCCGCTTCCCATTGGAATGCTGGGTAGAGCCCCCAATGCCTGCTGGGGGAAAAATATGTCGAGGGTGGTTTTGGGTAACTGTCGTCATTCAACCGTCACTCCCGCCCTCCCTCCCTGAAAGCGCCGGCGGGAAATCTGTTAGCGCACTTTTCTGGTCAGTGACAGCGCGGACGCCACAGCACTGCGAGCATGGAGCCCGCTGCGATCATCGCTGCACTTATGGCCGTTGTCAACTCCTCGCACCTTATCGTCCACCTCTTCCACAGTCAGCTGCTGAGAAATCGGGCGAGGAGGCTCCGGCAGCGCGGTGAGGACATGAAGTGTGAGAGTGGCACAGACCTCTCACAAAGCACGGGACCCCGCGCCGCGGAGATCATGGTGGCAATGGGTCACGTTCATGCTGTGGGACGGCGATTCTGGGCCCGGGAAACAAGCACGGACTGGTGGGACCGCATAGTGCTGCAGGTCTGGGATGAATCACAGTGGGTGTGAAACTTCAGGATGTGTAAGGGCACTTTCCTTGAACTCTGTCAGTTGCTGGCCCCTGCCCTGAAGCGCCAGGACACCCGGATGCGAGCAGCACTGACTGTGCAGAAGCGAGTGGCCATAGCCCTCTGGAAACTTGCAACGCCAGACAGCTACCGGTCAGTAGCGAACCACTTTGGCGTGGGCAAATCTACCGTGGGGGTTGCTGTGATGCAAGTAGCCCACGCAATCGTTGACCTACTGCTCTCAAAGGTGGTGACCCTGGGAAACGTCCAGGTCGTCATAGATGGCTTCGCCGCGATGGGATTCCCAAACTGCGGTGGGGCTATAGATGGCACTCACATCCCTATCCTGGGACTGGCCCACCAGGCCAGCCAGTATATTAACCGAAAGGGCTACTTTTCAATGGTGCTGCAAGCACTGGTGGACCATAGGGGACGTTTTACCAACATCTACGTCAGGTGGCCGGGCAAGGTTCATGACGCGTGTGTTTTCAGGAACTCTGGTCTGTTTAGACACCTGCAGGAAGGTAGTTTCTTCCCGGACCACAAAATAACTGTTGGGGATGTGGAGATGCCTACAGTGATCCTCGGGGACCCAGCCTACCCGCTAATGCCCTGGCTCATGAAGCCCTATACAGGCGCCCTGGACAGTGGCAAGGAGCTCTTCAACTACCGGCTGAGCAAGTGCAGAATGGTGGTGGAGTGTGCTTTCGGACGTCTCAAGGGGAGATGGAGGAGCTTACTGACTCGCTCGGATCTCAGCGAAACCAATATCCCCATTGTTATTGCAGCTTGCTGTGTGCTCCACAATCTCTGTGAGAGCAAGGGGGAGACCTTTATGGCGGGATGGGAGGTTGAGGCAAATCGCCTGGCTGCTGATTACGCTCAGCCAGACAGCCGTGCGATTAGAAGAGCCCAGCGCATCCGGGAGGCTTTGAAAGCTAGGTTCCTCAGCAAGCAGGGTAACCTATGACTGTCCAGTCTCTTTACAGAGAAGCTGAACCTGCCCCTGTTTCAGTTACTATTGACTTTTTTCAGCGGTTACATACCCCGTTCACCAGGTTTCCCCCCTTCCAACAGATGTTTAAAAATAAAGTTATTGGAACATTTTTAATTAACAAAGTTTTCTTTACTAACGAATTCGCGTTAAAGGGTTCAAACAGGGACGCAGACTGTGGTGGGTACGGTGTGCAGTGATGTACAGACCGCTTCTACACTCGAGGACTGACAGGCTCCTGCTCCTACAGCGGTCTCTGGGGGGAGGATGGTTACAGGAGGGTGTGCAGGAAGGGGTGGGTTTGCAGGAAGGGGTGAGGGGTGTCTGGGAAGGGTGAGTAGGTGTAGGGGGATGATGGCTCTGGCTGGGGCTCAGGGCATCGGAAAGGTTCATGGCTAGGGTGAAAGGGCATGGTAAGGGCAGCCTGCCTTGCAATTTGTGGATGCCAGGCGCTCGGACCCTGGGGCAGCATACACCTCCCAGACTGACCTGGGGCAGCAGACACCTCCCAGAGTGACCCGGGTGCCTAGTGACTGCACTCTGTGTGTGACCTGCTGTTGATTCTGCCCCCATGTCTGTACCCTGGTAATGGTGGCTGTCCTATGCAATTAACAAACCCCTATCTCCCCTTCACACAAAGTCTTCTGCAAAGAAACATGACGGAAACAGTAATGAACAGCAAACTATTTTTAATACTCAACTACACAGTTGGGGGATGAAACTGGGATTTTGGATCGGGTGAGCCAGGAAGGGAAGCAATTCTCATACTTTAGGGAATGAGAGCTGTTTGGTACATGAGCGCTCTGCTGGGGTGGAGTGACAGTTTTCACGGCCCCTAGCGCCTCTCCTTCTTGTGATTTTGGGTGAGGGGGGGACAGGACTTTGTGGCGGGGGAGGGCGGTTGCAGATACAGTTCAGGGGGGCTCTCTGCTCCTGCCTGCGGTCCTGCAGAACATCCACAAGGCGCCGGAGCGTGTCCGTTTGCTCCCTCATTAGTCCAAGCAGCGTTTGAGTCGCCTGCTGGTCTTCCTGCCGCCACCTGTCCTCCCATTCGCTGTGTGAGCGCTGCTGCTGAGAGAGGGTCTCCCTCCACTGGCTCTGCTGGGCCACCTCGGCTCTGGAGCAGGCCATCAGTTCAGCGAACATCTCGTCCCGAGTCCTTTTCTTTCGCCGCCTAATCTGCGACAGCCTCTGTGAGGGTGATGCCGGGGCAGTTCGGGAAAGAGCCGCAGCTGTGTGATGGGAAAAAGGAAGTGATTTCCTTGCAAAGATACATGTTTGCGAACACTGAACACAGTCTACTCAGTTTCTGTGAACAAGACCATACAGGGCACCTATCTCATGTGCTCTCAGGACAAGTTCGAATTTTCGGCATTCGCTTTCATTGCCTGGGGTCTTGCACTGGAGATCGGACAAGCGGGGCAGGACAGCAGAATCCGTGTAGCAGCCAGGCCTGGTAAGCCGTAAACTTTAGGCTGCTTAAAAGTTAATGGATAGCAGTGGCCTCCTGCTGCAGGCAATCTGGAAAGCATAAAGTCTGACCCTGTTCCAGCCCCTCACGGCTGTCCCTGGGAAAGATCCCTGTATGCTTTCCCTCTGCAGCCTCCAACACGTGGCTGTTAAACGACGGTCATTGTTATGCAAAGGAAAAGTCAAGCATTCACAATAGTAACATTACATTAATTCCCCTAATTAGATGCAGCAGTCGCCGAGCGAGATCACCCTGAGGCGGGTCACTAGGACAGACAGAGAGTGCATGCTGCGTGAATCCCTGCACAGACCAGGGCCCTATGCTGCCATGCTGGTGGAGGCAATGCTCCCACTATACCTCAGGATGGCCTGGCGCGGAAGAGTGTGCTTCCACGGAGCACCCAATAAGGCACCTCTCCCCAGGAACCTCCTGCGTAGGCTTTTCGAGTACCTGTACGAGAGCTTCGTGGAAGGTGTCCCAGGAGGATTTCTATTCGATCGCTATATGTATTGACCTTCTTTTCGTATAGTTTTTATTCCTGATTTTAAAAAAATAAATGTTTTATATGTTTATAGCACTTACCGACTGATCCTTCCCCTGATTCAGAGTCCGGGTTAATGGCCGGGGAGGTTGGTAGGGGATCTCTGTGAGGGTGATGAAGAGATCCTGGCTGTCGGGGAAATCAGTATTGTAAGCGCTGTCGCCTGCCTCGTCCTCCACAAACCCTTCCTCATCTTCCCCATCCGCGAACATCGCCGAGAAACTGCCCCTCGACACTATCCCATCCTCAGAGTCCACGGTCACTGGTGGGGCAGTGGTGGCAGACCCACCGAGAATGGCATGCAGTGCCTCGTAGAAGCGGCATGTCTGGGGCTGGGCTCCGGAGCGTCCGTTTGCCGCTTTGATTTTTTGGTAGCCTTGTCTCAGGTCCTTGATTTTCACGTGGCACTGCGTTGCATCCCGGCTGTATTCTCTGAGTGCCATGGCTTTGGAGACCTTCTCGTAGGTCTTTGCATTCCGTTTTTTGGAGCGCAGCTCCGAAAGCACAGACTCATCGCCACACACAGCGATCAGATCCAAGACTTCCCGGTCAGTCCATGCTGGGGGCCTCTTTCTACTTTGAGATTGCATGGACCCCTCTGCTGGAGAGCTCTGCATCGCTGCCGGTGCTGCTGAGCTCGCCCCGATGTCCAACCAGGAACTGAGATTCAAAATGGCCAGACAGGAAAAGGAATTCAAATTTTCCCGGGGCTTTTCCTGTATGGCTGATCAGAACATCTGAGCTCGGACTGCTGTCCAGAGCGTCAACACAGTGGTGCACTGTGGGATAGCTCCCGGAGCTACTAAGGTCGATTTCCGTCCACACATAGGCTAACTCGACATAGCCATGTCGAATTTAGCGCTACTCCCCTCGTCGGGGTGGAGTACCGAATTCGAACTGAAGAGCCCTCTAGGTCGAACTAATTAGCTTCCTGGTGTGGACGGGTGCACGGTTAAATCGAATTAACGCTGCTAAATTCGACATAAACTCCTAGTGTAGACCAGGCCTTAGTCTGACATCCTCTGATCATAAATCACTTTACTTCTAATGACATATATAGTTTATAATAAAATACATACAGAAATCCACTCAAGGATATATTAACGAGCAGCTGAGTGATATATGCAAATAAATGTATTAGTAAATTAGGATGTCCCCACAATTATTGCTATTGTATTCTTATTTTTTTAAAGAAACCCACTGCTCCTAATTATATGTCACCCCTAACCTCATTTCATGCTATCTGTATCTTCAGGTGTTGCCATTCCAACCAAACAATCAACTGGTTAAAATGCTTGAATCTATTATTTCTTTTATGGATTTTAGTAAGTAGTGAATCAGTGTCCTATCGTAGTGTTAGAGGAACACTGAGATTCTGGAGATGTCACTTTTTGGATGAAGCATAAAACCAAGGAGTCTGCTTTTTCTTTTTTGAGTGATCGTCCCTATGTGTATTCCACTCAAGGTGTGCATGCTTACCATGCTCCTGAGCCTGGGATATTTCTGCTAGAAGTGTCCATTGATCTGCACCTACACACCTCCCTTCCTTGTGCACTGATTTGAGGACAAAAGGAGCAGTGCAGACCAACCACCTCTTCAGTTCTTTTCTACCGCCTGTAGTCTGAGATGGAACCTTCAGTGTCCTCGGTATTCGCTAACATTCTTGTTCAAACATAGTTGTAGATAGTTTTAAAATCTGGTTTTAGATCGTTTCTTATTAGAGTAGTTTAGCAGATTTTAGGAGTTTGGGGTCTTCCCCCCCACCCAGTCACTGCCCTGCACAGGGTGCCTAGTTTGTCCAGGATCCCAGGATTCAAGCTCTGCATAGCCTGCTGCCAGGTTTTTCCAGTCAGTGACTTCTATGAGACATGCCTCTGTTGCTCCCATGAGTTCATATCCCCTTGAAGTTCAATATCTGCTGAGCCTTTCCTAGTTGAACCCATCATGCTCATAAGTTCAGGCTTAGAATCCTTGATTGACTGCACAATGAAGCTTTGGTCTGATCCTGGCCTGATAGATTTCCCCTCCCACCCCAGTACACTGGACAGAGGCCACGGTGGTCTCTGGCTCTGGGAATAATCAGGGCTAAAGACTTTTCCAGCAGAGAGACAAGGAGGGTAAGGGCAAACACTCTCACAGGAAACCTGAAAAATCCCCCTCCAAGTCCTCATACAAAAAGAGGACCTCCTCTCTGTCACCCTCTAAGTCATATGAGACTGTATCCCAGCATAGAGATGTCAGGAGTTCACAAGGCGCACTGGTTCCTCAGCACCAAGTGACCTGAACCCATCCTTAGCTGAAGGTGGCTGGACCATCCTGGGTACCAGTAAGGGAAAGAAAGCAGCAGAACCCTCCTACAATGACGATACTGACACTGAGAGAGGAGGAGTCAGTACAGGAGACTGTTTCCTGTCTGAAGTTGACACCAGCTGCACTTTCAAAGGAAGGAAGCCCAGTCCACTCTCCAGCATCAGGATCTAGATAAACTCTACCAGAGACCCGTATTATCTATGCAGACCTAGAATCCTGATATTGTTTGATCCAGCACTCACCATGGAGGTGAGTTTCTCCACTCACCATTACCATTGACCAGTTGAAGTATAATAAAACCTTCAGTACCAACAGTCTTGCACATCAATTTAGAAGCTTCTTTTTCCTCTGAGTCTAGAATCAGTGGGAGAATTTCAAGACATGGGATCTGCCCTGGTAGAGTCTCTAAGATTTTTTGGGCTCCTTCAGTCTCTCATAGGACAAACTACCTAACTCTGGACTATTGGTACCTTCTCCATGGGCACCCTTTCATTTCCCGTATGACCCTTTGTACTGGCTTTACTGGGGTCCCTGGGATCTGTATATGAGACATCCCAAATCAATAAGCTCACTTTGGGAACCTAGATAGGCTTCCACACACAGGAAAGAACCTCAACCCTCTGAGGAGGAACAACCTGATCAGGCAGAATCACTCACCCTGAGAGGTTATCATCCTCATGATGAAGTGGTCATGCCATCCTCACCATCACCACCTGATGACTACAGGCAGTTCCAGGACCTCCTGAGGAGAATTGCAAACATTCTGCAGATTCCCCTGGAGGAAGTACAGAACACTCTCATAAACTCCTACATATCTTTCAGAGTGCTGGTCCCAGTAAAATGACACTGTGAATTAGTGAGACCATCTTAGAATGTGCCAAGATAGTCTGCTATTTGTGCTCCCACTCCAAAGAGAATGGAGGAGAAACATTTCATTCCCTTGAAGGGGACAGAATACTTACTCTCACATCTCACTCCAAACTCTTTACTGCTGCAAGCTATCACCAAAAGAAAGAAGCAACACCATCCCAAATCTGCACCCCTTGATAAGGAGGCCAAATGTTTAGATCTCTTTGGGAGAACATTTGACTTTGGTAAGCTTACAGTTCCACATAGCAAACTACTAAGCTTTAATATCAGAACATGATTTTATTAATTACAATAAGTTCTCTAAATTCAACAACAAACTCCCTCAAGAAGATAGATTTTTATTTCCAAATAATTATAGATGAAGAAAATTTGCTAGATTGGCCCTCCAGTCTTCAGTGGATGAAGAAGATACAGCCTCGTGCTTGATGGCAACTTCCATAGTCATAAAAGATGAGCTTCATGGCTCCAGTTTTCCAGATTTCCCAAAGAAGTCCTTTCCACTGTGGAGGATCTGACTTTTGAGGGAAATAACCTCTTGAGTGAGAATGCAGATGTATCACTATAATCCCTCAAAGACTCAAGAGCAACTTTTTACTCACTAGATAGCTGTACTCCAGCACCACAGAGGAAATACCGCAAGACTCAGTCTTATGGACAATGACCAGCCCCTCAACCATTCTGCCATCAAAGGACCTATAAGGTTCCTAGGAAACACCAGAGAATGTAGTGCAGTAAACACAACAACCCCCTGCATTCTCCTTCTAGTGCCAGCCTCCCACCAAGAAATCCTTTTGATGGGACTTTCGACAGCTACAAATCAGTCCCCCGACACATTTATCTATTCAAGACTCCTACACACCATTTGCCTCACTCATTTTTCCCAGGCATGGTATGATACAACATCAGACAGATGAGTTCTGGAGATAATCACCACCATTATACAATAGTTTCTTTCTGATTCCCCATACAAAAAAATCCTTCCTCCTCCCTCTTTAGAGACCCCTCTCACAAGAAGATGCTCAGACAAGAAGTAGACTTTCTGTTCCATCTGGAAATCATAGAACCAGAACCTCTTCAACATAGGGGGAAAGGATTTTACTCAAGTCATTTTCTCATTTCCAAGAAGAAAGGGGGCTGGAGGCCTATGCTAAATTTCAGACAGCTGAACATCTTCATCCACCACCTGAGTTTCAGAATGATCACCCTGGCCTTTAAACAAGGGTGACTGCTTCACAGCTCTTAATGTAAAAGACACTTATTTCCACCTAGTGATCCACTCCATACACAGGAGATTCCTGAGATTCACCTTAGGCCTAGTAATACACCAATACAGAGTGCTCCCCTTCAGCCTCTTGATGACACCGAGGGTATTCGTGAAGGTGTTGTCAATAGTGGCAGCTCACCTGCATTATGAGGATTCATCAGTGGTCCCCTATATCAACAGCTGCCTGCTCCAAGGGAAATCGTATCAAGAAGTATGGATGACAAACCTGCCCCTGCAGAGACTACTACACTTCTTAGGGTTCCAAGTAAACATAACAAAATCAGTTTTAGCTCCTACTCAGACTATAGACTTTGTTGGAGCACCCCTACATTCAATCAGAGCCAAAGGTTACCTACCTCGGGACAGATTCTAGTGTACAAAGGATCCCATCACTCAGCTTCTGCTGTACCCCCAGACAGCAATTCAGACTAGTCTCACCTTCCTAGAGTACATGGTCTTGTGTACGTATCGCGAAACTTTGACTTTGATGTCTACAGGCTTGGTTATGAAAGTCTACATGCCAAGTAAGCACAATCTGGACAGAATGATCTCACTCCCTGTGACAGGGTGCTCCACTCACCACTAGGTTGGTGCCTCCTCCTGGTCATTCTGGGGAATAGCTAATGAGGTCAATACCCCTTCCCATAGCTGTCCACTGCCTCTGCCTCTTTCTTTGTGTCTACGGCTCCTCTCTCACTCCATGAGCTGCTGTAGCCTCTTCGTGATTCAGCCTTCTGACCAAGTCACTAAGTGGGTTCACCTTCCGGGGTATCAAAGTCTTTCCTTACCAACAGTCCTAGGCAGTCTTTCCATTCTCTTATTCATAGTGCCACTCCGTCAGTGGCTGGCGGAGGAACCCGGGCCCACACTTTACTCCAGGTTTTTGCTCAGGGACCCTCTAGTCAGCAGTCAAGGCCTGTTCCCTTCTAGACCTTATTGCCTTTCCCTGAGCCCTGTCTTCCCTCTCTGGCTTCCTTTTTCACTGGGTTTGCCAGCCCAAATGCACCTCCCTTCTCCCAGGGAGTGACTGCAGACTTTCCAAGCAGCCCCCTTTTCTGTTGCCAATTTCCTGTCTTCATAACCCCAGCCTAGCTCAACCCTCCCCAGCTGGGCTCCCTCACTCAGTCCCAGGATTATTTACCCACCTGATTTCCTCTCAGCTATAGTCTGCTGGGTTAATTAGCCCCTTTCTTTGTCTTCATTAACCGTTTCAGGGCAAGTATGGGGTGAACATCTCATCACGCTCCCCCACAGAGTTCTGACTTATGGGAAAACAGGGAGAGAGTGTGCATGGGAGTGCCCTTTGTCCGTCTTTCACCCACAAAAATACTGATTACAGATAACTGCCTACCAAGTTGGGAAGCCCACCTCAATGAACACATTGAACAGGGTACCTGGACCACCAAGAATCCCAGTTGCACATAATCCTTCAGGAGCTGCATTCAATATATGAAGCCTGAAAATTATTCCATTATTTGAACCTAGCACATTCAAGTCATGGCATACAACATGACAACAGTTTATTATATCAGCAGAACAGGGAGAGCAAGGGCCACCCTCCTTTGCATAGAAATAGTCAACCTCTCAGACTCAGCAGACGTCACCAGAGACCATGACTAGGAACTACACAAATTGGTGCTTTCAGCAGTGGCGATTCCCATCATGGGATCTCTTTGCCTCTCAAGAGAACAAGAAGTGCCTGACCTAGGCAGCTTGGGGCCACAGTTAAAGGGGGAATGCATTTCTAGCTCAATGATCAGAACAGCTGAGGTACTCATTTCCACCCATCCCTCTTTTACCTTGAGTTCTAAGGAAAATCAGGCAAAATGGAACATCTGTGCTATTGATTGCACCGTGGTTTCCCAGGCAATTCTGGCTCCTGAGCATTCTCCAGATGTCCTTGCATCTGTGCATCCATATTCAGCTATTAACACAGCTATTGGCTCAGGACAGAGGCAGGATCCAACACTCCAACCCTGCATCCCTCCATTTAACAATATGGCATTTGGATGAATGACGGATCTAGAAAAGTCATGCTTGACGATAGTAGGAAAGATCCATAAGGAAATGTTATATAGCAGAATGGAAAAGATTCTCTATCTGGTGCCAGCATTGTCAGATGCCCCTGAAATCTTCAGAGATCCCTACTATTCTGAACTATTTCCTCTCTCTAAAGAAGTTAAGGTTATCCATCAGCTTCTTGCAAGTATGCTTGGCAGCTATTAGCACTTTCCACTATCCGGTAGGCAGACATTCTGCCTAATGAGAGCAAGACTTCTGAAGGGTCTGTCCTGAACCTTTTCTCCAGTGCTGAAACTGAACCTGATATGGGACCTCAATCTTGTCCTATCAGCATTGATGAATACCCCACATTTGAACCTTTAGCCTCATGTTCATTCATGCATCTTTCTATGAAAGTTGCATTTCTGGTTACAGTCACCTCAGCCAGAAGAGGTGAGCTGTGTTCTCTTATGACTGTCCTTCCCTACGCAGTCTTCCATATGAACAAGGTTTTCTTGAGGTTACACCTCAAATTCATCACAAAAGGAAACTTAGAATTCCATCTGAACCAGATGATCCACTTGTCTGTCTTCTATTTGAAGCCTCACCCCATCAGAGAGGAAAAGAAGCTCCCCTCTCTAGGTATTCATAAACTTTAGCCTTCTACCTATGAAGGATGACATTCTTCTGCAAATCTCCCAGATTTCTTTGCGAGATACATGAGAGGGGAAGTTACTACCTCACAAAGACTATCCAAGTGGATTTTGGGCAGCATCCTGCTTTGTTATGAGCTGATGGCAACCACTTATGCCCTCAGATTGGAGCACAAGGAGGAGAGAGGGTCGCAGGCCAATGGACTGCTAGTAAAAATTCTCTTGTCAGTGGTACGTAGAGTGCATGCACACCTCAAGTGGAATACAGTTAGGGAGCACACATCTTGAAGAACTCCAGTTACTTTAAGGTAAGTAACTCTTCTGTAGCCTCATTGTCCTTATCAAATCTAAACATGCGTGATTGCATTCTGTCTGTCTACATTTACTGAATGGATTTATTGGGTACAATACTCTTTTTTGTGTCTTACCATACTTTGGTTGTAGTGTTCTTGTATGGTAGAAGAGACTGCTCTTTATGGTGCATACATCTCTTCCTTACCTCACAACCATATTGTGAAGCTTAATTAATTAAGTACTCTGGATCAAGAAATAAAAGCATTATAGAAATTCAGGATATTATTAAAAACAACAAAAACTACCATTTATATAACTAGAATGTTTAAGTATCAGAGGGGTAGCCGTGTTAGTCTGGATCTGTAAAAAGCGACAAAGAGTCCCGTGGCACCTTACAGACTAACTGAAGTATTGGAGCATAAGCTTTTGTGGGTAAATACCCAGTTCGTCAGACGCATGTGGTGAAAATTTCCAGAGGCTGGTATAAATATGCAGGCAAGAATCAGTCCAGATAGTCTAGATGCCTGCATATTTATACCTGCCTCTGGAAATTTTCACCACATGCGTCTGACGAAGTGGGTATTCACCCACAAAAGCTTATGCTCCAATACTTCAGTTAGTCTATAAGGTGCCACGGGACTCTTTGTCGCTTTTTATAGAATATTTAAGGTGGTTCTCAGAAACTTTATCAAAGCTTGATTTAAAGTAATACACAAAAATGTGTTTTAACATATTCTTTGCAAAACTTGTATGATTTTTCTAGTAGCAAGTGGTTACATTTAGGACTGATGAGAGTCAGTGTAGCTAGTGGAAGAGGTGGTGGATTGGGAGTCAGGATAACACTCCCAGCTTAGCTACTAACCTGCTGTGTTACTTCATCTGTTGACCAGAATAAGAGGCTGCTGTGATTCGCCCTCACTCTGGATATCAGCATTCAGGACATTTGAGCAAGAAGTTGAAGATATGCCCAAAGGGATAGGAAGATGGGACTGTAATGCTTATGAGTGGCCTGCCCTTCTTAGTTGGAGATGCTGTGTTATAGGCATTCAGCTCACCCTGAGTGGCTGCCAAATTACTGTGGCACCAATAAAAGTGGGAGCAGGATTAGGTGTCCTGCATCTTGTACCTGTTGTACACTTAAGGAATTTTTCCAACACCAGCTGATTAAAGGCATGGTGAGGCATGCTCAGAAGGCCATTCTGTCACATTGGAAGTAAGGGTCATGGATTGTGGGATTACAAAGTTTAGGAAGGGGTTGGTGAAAACATTTGCATGTGATTCTTTGTGCTTTATTGTTGTCTCTACCACTGTATATACATCACGTTCATTCCATTTCTTCACCTCCATGAACTGAATGTAAAATGCCATTTGGCTTCCACAAATACACCCTCTCATCCTGGAGGAATTTTTAAGTCTGGGTTTTAAAGTTCAAGTTCTTTGGGGGGATATACACTTAGTTGTCTTTTATCTGTAAAAAGCACCTAGGACAACAATATCTCATTTAACTAGCTTTTTCAGTCACAATTCAAAACTCCACTTAGACATATCTGTGTAACTTCAAAGTCTGATTTGAGATAGAAAGAAACTAAACCAACAAGTAAATATATCACTGTTTATAAAAATATGTTGACAATAGGTGTGGAATCTAATTCAGATTTTTTCCAAATTATTTTGTAGAACCGTCATGAAATCAGGCTCAGAGTTGGTTAAAGCTGGATTACGTGCATTCTTTGAAAATGCGGCGGAAGATCTGGAAAAGACTTTAGAAAATCTTAAACTTGGGAAATTTACCCATTCACGAACACAAATTAAAGGTGTCTCACAAAACATCAACTATACTACAGTGGCATTGTTACCTATATTGACATCAATTTTTGAACATATTGCGCAGCATCAGTTTGGTGTTGATTTACTTTGTAAGTCTTCTAATTTTTGTCATTTGTTTTTTAAGATTTACTCTGTTGTACTAACATAAAAGACTTTTAATAGTGAATGCATGAGTTCATTGGACCAAAGTCTGTGCTCAGTTACCTTGGCGTATTACCACTGTTAAGCCTGGAATTAATTCTTGAATTTTTGTTGTAAAAAATTTGACTTCATTAGAGTTACATTGCTGTAAATCTAGCATAACTGAGAACAGGTTAGGCTACTGGAAATAGATGTTTTGTTTAAAGAGATTATTTGCTTTTTTTATTTTTATTCCCTATGTAAATATAAGAGATTTTAAGTGCCGAAAGCAAAATTGTTTATGCACAATACCTCTCCAAGCATGGAGATTAATTTAAAATTCTCCTTAAACTTCCTCTTTTCTAATGTGTGTGGCTAATATAGACATCATTTGCTAAAAAAAAAGCAAATGAAGTATTGCAGAAACTTCTGTTGGATACTTTTATTTTGTTGGAATAAAATAAGCAAGAAGTTGAAGATATGCTCAAAGCTCTGTAGTAAAAGAAGATGGCACTGTTTTCACCTTACACTAGAGAAAGTATCCTATTAAATGAATGCTTGATTAGTTTGAAATATTAAAAAATAAAATATTATGAATAAGAAGTAGGGATTTTCAGGTATATTTTAAAAATGCTAGTCAGTGGCAAGGAAAAGTAAACAGTTCAATTCACTCTAAGTGTTTCCCTTGAGGTTTTACAATATGTCCATCAGCAATCCCCATTTTTTCTTTTATGCATTTGTGGAGATTGTGGCTCAGAGATAAAGGATATAGAGAGTAAAGATCTGAATAAAGAGTAAAGGAGATAGAGAGTAAAGTGGAAAGATTCTCAGTGAGTCCAGGATGCTTTGGATCAGGTCCCTGCAGATGACAAATGTAGACTGCTTTGGTTTAACTGGAAATTAATCCTTGGAAATTTGATTATTTGAGAATTTTAAGATATATTTGATAAATTTAAGAGTGTATAATGGTCTGCAAAGTTTTGAGAGTTGCATAAATCATTGGATAGTTATCAGAGAAGCTGAAAATAAATAATATATAAGCACAATAATGACAGGCCAAAAATACTTTATAAATAAGCATTCCATCAGCATTTGGTTAGATTGTATAAAATAGCAAAAATATATTGTTTTCTATTTTTAAAGAGTAGTTTTTCAATGAATTTGTAATGACAATATGCCAACTCTTCTCTTCTTCTTTTTTTTCCCTTTCAGTGGGTGATGTGCAAGTTTCATGTTATAGAATTCTTTGTAGCCTATATTCCCTTGGGACTGGAAAGAACATCTATGTTGAAAGGTATTGAATGAAAGTGATTAATACCTTTATGAAACTTGAGATAATATTGCTTGCTGTGCATCTAACAAAAGAGGGATGTTTCAATGTGAAGATTTAGGCCCAGATTTTTAAAGATATTTAGGCATTACTGTGCTCAGCATTGAAATGCCTAACTGAATCTAACTACCATAGACTTGGATTTTGGCTCCTAAGTTCCTATGTCCCTTTTGAAAATGATATTTAGACTCCTAAATCAGTTAGGCATTGCAACGCTATAAGGGTATGTCTACACTACCCGCCGGATCGGCGGGTAGTGATCGCTCTATCGGGGATCGATGTATCGCATCTCGTCTAGACGCGATACATCGATCCCCGAACGCGCTCCCCATCAACTCTGGAACTCCACCAGGGCGAGAGGCAGAAGCGAGGTCGACGAGAGAGGGGCGGCTGTTGATCCCGCGCCGCGAGGACACGAAGTAAGTCAATCTAAGTCGATCTAAGATACGTCAATTTCAGCTACGCTATTCTCATAGCTGAAATTGCATATTTTAGATCGATCCCCCTTTCCCCCCAGTGTAGACTAAGCCTATGCAGAGCAATACCTAAATGCCTTTAAAAATCTGGACCTTAGTTCGCTGAAATAAGTGTAAGTGATTTTAGTACAAGTAATGAAATGTTTGGAATGATAAATAGAAAAAGTAAGTTTACTTTTATTAAAATAATGGCACATTTGTTAGTATAATAGTTACATACAGAAATAATACAAAATGAACTATTTCTATGAGAACATAAACATTGGTGTACCTGATCAGATCAGTAATCTATCTGGTCCAGCATCCTGTTTATGACTGTAGCCAGAACCAGATGCTTCGCAAGAAACCCTGTTGTAATTATATAATATGGCTAATTTCTTCTTAACAGAACTGAGGAGGGGTTATACCTTACTTTGATTCTTCCTAAACAACCTCTGGTTCTGATGACTTGTTAATTTTTATTTTATAAGTTTGTTCCACCAACTCCAAATTTGACACCTCAGTCTCTAACAGTTAATCTTTATGCATCTTTATTTTCTGGCTCTAATATTTCTGGTTAGTTATCTTCCCATCCATAGGTCCCAACTTACTCAGCTCCTGGTGGGTGCTTAATCCCTGCTCCACCCCAGACCCCGCCACCACTCTACGCCTTTCTCCAAGCTACCACCTCCACCCCACCTCTTCCCAGTCCAGCTCTGCCCCATTTCACCCCCTTCCCCAGCCACTTCCTACCCCACTTCTCCCCCTCTTCCCAAGTGCATTCTGCACACTGCTGAACAGCTGATCTGTAGCGGGTGGGAGGCACTTGTGGGGAGGAGGAGGCGCTGATCCGTGGGCTGTCAGTGGGTGCTGAGCACCCACTATTTTTTTCCCATGGGTGTTCCAGCCCCAGAGCATCCATGGAGTTGATGCCTATGTCCCCATCATCCTTTGTTCAGAGAAATAATTTGCTCTGTACAATTGCTCCTTTTGCTTCTTAATAGTCCAATGGACCCATAGATTCTCTGGCTTAGTGGTTCTCAGATATGGAAATAATTAGTTTTTTATCCTTGGCTATTTGCTCTTAAAATTCCTTCTTAGTCCTTCTAATTTCTATTTTGTGTTTTATCTGCATAGTTTGTACTCCCTTCCATTGGCTTCATTTGAACCGGATTTTCATTTATGGGAGTGATGGCTGTTTGGCTTGAATAATCTTTTGAATCTTGTGCTTTAATGCATGCTTTCTGACAGTTATATGATATAATTAAAGTAGTGTGACAGAGCCAGAGCAGTGAGGTACAGGAGTCTGATAGAGGGCAAATATACTGGTCACTGAATGAGTAGTTTTCTGTTCCCTGAGTGACCAGAGCAGGGGCTGCACTAGAGTAATCAGGAACCTGCTAGAACCAATTAAGGCAGACAGGCTGATTAGAACACCTGCAGCCAATCAAGGCAGGCTAATCAGGGCACCTGGGTTTAAAAAGGAGCTCACTTCAGTTTGTGGTGCACGTGTGAGGAGCTGGGAGCAAGAGGCACAAGGAGCTGAGAGTGAGAGGGTGTGCTGCTGGAGGACTAAGGAGTACAAGCATTATCAGACACCAGGAGGAAAGTCCTGTGGTGCGGATAAAGAAGGTGTTTGGAGGAGGCCATGGGGAAGTAGCCCAGGGAGTTGTAGCTGTCATGCAGCTCTTACAGGAGACACTATAGACAGCTGCAATCCACAGGGTCCTGGGCTGGAACCCGGAGTAGAGGGTGGGCCCGGTTTCCCCCCAAACCTCCCAATCAGACACAGGAGGAGTTGACCCAGACTGTGGGTTCCACCAGAAGGGAAGATCTCTGACGCGAGCAAATCTGCCAATAAGTGCAGGACCCACCAAGGTAGAGGAGGAGCTTTGTCACAGTAGCTTCCATGCTAAGGATATTATTTTCCTTACTTTTGCCTTTAAAATATTTTTTACTATTATTTTATTTTATTATTATTATTACTCTCATTATTGTAAATGGACTCAGTTTTTCCTCTGTAGGCAAGGTGAAACAAAGGTGTCATAAGTTTTCATCTGTTTAAGAATGTTAATTTAACATCCTAAATTTTCAGCATTCATATTTGGTTTTATTTCAATTTTCCTTTTTAAATTAAAAAAAATATTTCTTCACAGAGAAATATGATTGGGATTCTAACTTTCAATCCTACATAAATCTTTGTATTATGAAATGTTCTGTGGTTGCTGTTTCTGATATTCATGCATTATGTTTTTTATCACAAAGAAGCTGAATTTGAATGGAAAGGATATAAACAGAAATATATATCTTGAATATCTGGGTATTTTTTATTGACGCATATTCTGTTTCTGCCTTTTCCATTTCTTTCCTAGCAATAAAACAACTGTAAGCTTTTACTATGTGATTAAGTGACATTATCTTAAAATTGTCCTGGATTTTTTCTACCGTTTTTTTCTCTTGTATTTCTATATATTTTTTGTACATCCATTCATCAGGGAAAAGCTTTCCCCCCCCAAAAATGATGAAAAATGATGAAAAGAACAGATGCAGAAATCTCAGAGAAATAGGTTGTTGTTATTGCAGTGAATTCACTTGGCAAACAGGAATGTTTGTGTTTACTCTGTGATAAATCAATATAAAAATATCAAGCATTTTTTAAAAAGAAGAAAAGCAGGTTGATCCTATATAACCCCTTATGTTAGAGTTACTAAAGTAATTCTCTGGAAAAGGTCTATCACCATTAAGCGTCAAAGGAGAATAGTCTCACATACATAGTGTTCTATAAAATACTCAGACCATCATAAATATTTTTCATGTTTTCCAGTTACATGAGATCATTTTTACTGCCAATTGTTTACATAATAACCATTAAAAATGTTACCATCTTCTTTTGCACTGAGAAATAGAACAAATAAATCAGGGACATAGATTTGCATAACTTCATACATTCTTAGATGGAACTTGAATGAAAAAACTACAATCTGTTGGTGGGCAGTAGAAGAGCAGATGGTAAGTCAAAGTCCCTGATGTCAGGTCACAAATATAGCAAAGCTGTGGCTGTATTAGACTCGCCTGACTTAGTTTTAATGGTACTGCTATTGTTCAGTAATATTAAACAATGCATATATTGATTCTATCATTGTTGCATGTTTTTTTGAAAAGATAACCCACCTTCCACTATTTCTCCTCAGATTCCATTTAGCAAAAAGCTTCCACTGATAATTTTCACAATTATCTTTCATTTAATAAGACAAGTAATGAAGATAAAGCAAATCTTCCCATTTACAAAAGCAATAAGAAACTATGTTGTAGGCGACAGGTTTTGTCTTTTTAGAATTCAGCACTTCTCTAGGTCAGGAAGGTAAATACAGTTTGCAGTATATAAAACTGCCTAGCTACAATAGGCTTTGGTATTTTTGTAGAGTCTCAGAATAAGGTTCTTCTGATGAGCATTGTGTGTGAGGCTTGGTTTTGTGGTCTTGGGATTTTTAAAAAAATCTTCTCTCTTTAATATTGCAAGGTATGCAATAGGAGGTATGTCATTCTTACACCTTGACCTACGTCAGCACAGTTTCTGCTGTGGTTTGGATACTGAAAAGAGAAGCTGCTTCCAGCTCTAGGGTCACATTAGATTCTATAGCAGTTCAAGAAGGACACAGAACACTTACAGATGGCACATCAGAATTTGATTACTATTATTTGTCACAATACCTTTCAGAAGTTCTTAGTTATGTGCCAAGAAAGAAAGTGTATTTGGTAGGCTGATAATGCGGGTAAGCAAAGGGCTAGATCCACAAAGGGACTTGCTAAGCATGGCAGTGCCTATCTTTTAGGTGCCTTGACACGCAGTGGAATCCACAGCCATGAATTAAGCACCCAGGTTCACTGGGGAGAGTTAGGCTTCTAAGAATGGGATTCACAAATGCCAGCTCACTTAGTTGGAAATGTTAAGGAAAGATCTGTGGCCTAAACCCCTGTCTCCAATGGATTTAGGCACCTGTTGCAGCTTGGGATTCACAGTGATGAATCCTCTCCTGGAGTTAAGCATTTAAACCTTTTCTTTCACAAGCTAGAGGAGGAGGATTGGTGGTGGTAGGGGAGCCTCCCCTACTACACTCTCACACTTATAACTTTTAGCCCAGGGGTTAGATCACTCTCCCAGGATGTAGGAGACCTGGATTTAGTACCCTGCTCAGCTTAGTGTGGAGCAGGGGACGGTTTCCCTTCTCCCAGGAAAGGTGCCCTGACTACTGAGCTATGAGGCTTTCTGGGGATCTCTCTCAGGAAAGATTTATCCTGTTAAAGCTGTTTTAGTTTTTTAAATAAATAACTATTCATTGCAGTGAGAGACTGGAACCTAGGTCTTACAATAGTCATCTTCCACCTAACTCTGTAATGGACATAAGGGTGCAAATGGAACTGCATAAAGAGCCTTGCTCTGACCTTACTTTAGCCAGTCTTGTCTTGTCCTGAATTAAAGAGTCTATGTTGGGTGTCAGCTTCAGTAAGAAGGGGTCAGATAATTGAAGGCTCATTCAGTAGATGAGCAATTCCCAAGACACCTTTTTCTCATGTGGGGGCATTCAATGTAGCATTAGTTGATGGATTAAGGTAAGTAATAGTGAATGTAGAAGAACCTTTTGTGGGGTTTTTAATAGTATTTACTTGGTCTTTTATGTGTAGAGAAATGTTTACAAATATTGTTGGGTGCCATTAATTCCTCAGAGGTTCCTCAGACCACTATTCCATTAAAGTGTCATCTCTGGCCTTCTGACTACTGAGTTTGAGAGGATAGTTCCTGTATCTGCATGCATACTTTAAAAGGGTCTTAACCTGTAATTGACAAATCTTAAAAAGTTCACAGTCCAGGTTAAGTTCAAAATTTGGGATGTTTAATCAGAATATCACTTGAAATGTTTGAGGAGTCATCCTTACAATACACCCCAGTCCTCCTCATCCCCCTGCTTGGTTGTGATGTATCTTGGGATGATGAGGGGGAAGCCCCATAACTTGGCTGTCACAACCTGTTTTTTCTAGGTCATTGGTTCCCAACCTGGAGGTCACAAACAGTTTCAAGCAGTTTGTGGCCACCCTCCTTTTCTTTTGCGGCTAAATGGGAGGTGCAGGGTACTAAAACTTTTTTGCTCTTGTAATATGCAGCCAGAATATAGATCATTCAGGACATATACTTCCCACTTGGCCTTCATTAGTCTCTGAGAGGCGTGATTCCTTGAAACCCAATAGAAATCTGGGAAGTCGATGGCCTACCCCATGTCTTTCAGTAACAGAATGCATTAAAACATTGTTTCTCAATGCTTCTCGCCTACAATGGCCCTTTAAATATAAATTGATGAGAAATTAAATCTGTGTATATTTGTATTTTATATGTAGCCATACGTGTATTATTCATATATTTGAGAATCTCAGAAGTAGTTCATTTTAGGCTTTAAAATGAGTAAAGGTTCAGGGAAGGCTCTTAGGTGCTTTCTTGCAGTTTACACATTCCTGGTAGTGATACTGATGGGCTTTGTGAAATGAACACTCATTTGCTAGTAAATGGACTAGGTAATCTCTTCATTTCACGAAGTCCACAAAATGCCAGTCAGACAGTATTTTTTAATATTTATAGTTATGGGATTTTATAAGGTAATTTATCCTAATGTCATGTGTTGAAATAGTGCTTCCCATTTGTAGAGTGTGTAATCACTAAGTTTTTAAAATTTTATTTCAGCATTAATCTGAACATTCTGCACCCATAGATTATGATAAAAGACATCTTCAGATCTTTGCTGCTAGTAAAACTGACAGAGAACAAATGTCTTCAAGATAAACAGATACTGCAGGAGCAATAAATAAACAAGTATATAGAATCTGTTGAAAACTGGAAATGACTGAGTCAGATATGACATCTTATATAATGGAGAATTTTACAGACTTACTGTAAGGCTGATTTGGTTTCCTATGGTGTCATTGGTATACAAGAGGGGGCAGATGCATTGTGCCACTTCTGCTCCCTTCTTTGCCTAAGGACCCTCCAGCAGAAGTTGTCACAAGCCCTGAAGTGAACTTAGCTCTGGGTACCTAAATTGCAGCCACAAAAGCTGTACAAAGGAATATTTGCACATGTGATTACCAGATTTGTGCACAGAAGTCCCTACTTGTGTACAGAAATATGGATTTTGTACATGGAGTAGGTACATGCTCGTGTTAGATAATCATGTTTTTATCTGAATTTGCTGATGATAGTTGAACATTAGGGATCAGATTTACAAAGGGGCTTCAACCTCACTTGTATTTGTGCACACAAAGGTGGTTTCCATTGCCTATGTAAGTGCTGCCATTTGTGTGCACAGTTCATGGTCCATCTGTAGTTGGAGGTTGAATCTTTAAAATGTGATAACTAACTATATGGACTTCTGATGCTATGTAGGCATTTTCTCCATGCATCAGAAGAGCAAAGCCAGCATGAGAACACAAGAGAACACTAATCACTAATGCATACTGTAGGTATATTTGAAAGAGATTTTTTTCATGCTTTGTAATCAGACCTATTACAGCTTCATTTTGACTATGGATGGCTTCCAGAAAAGATAATTTTTCAACCTTTAAGCTTGATTTCACATGTCTGTCTTGGAAACCATTTTCTTGGCCTCAATACAAGAAGGGCCATATGCCTGGTCATTTCAACAAACTGCCATGCTACTTTTAATTAATCTCATCCTTGCATCACCAGCACACTGTTAATTAAATATTGTTTATAAATTCTTTACTTAAACACTATAATTTAAGCAAATGTATGTTTGATGTTGGGCTAATTTTCTTCATTCAGTATCTGTTGTAAAATGTTTCTTCAGCTTACTTGTATTTGTTGATAGCATTTCACTTGCTTAATGTGACAGAGTCCCAGAATTCTGTGTACTGGATGATCCTACTTTTAGTTTAATACAAGGTGGAATAAATTTCTTTAGCCAGTCTGCTGACGTCCTTGCTGCTAGCCCAGTGTGCTTCCATGTGGATGGAGAACCTGAGGATTCCTCTTTTGTGGCCCTGCGAGGCTGAGTGGTTACACTCCTGGGTATAGAATACTCTTGATAGTGTGATTCACATTAATGTTGGCTTATTCTTTAATGTTTCTTGAAGTTGATCTCTTTCTCTTATATACCGAGAGAAAAATATGTATCTAAATATTTTCAGAAGAGTCATCTTATGGCACACCTGAAGTAGCTAATAATAAATCTTCTCAGCTGCAAGACTGTGCTGTGAGCACATCTGTATGTTGAGGAAGGAACACTAGGGAGTTGAAGTCAAATTAAATAAAGGAAATGGCAGCAAAAATCTATAGATACAGCTAAAATGTTCTATATCTCTGGTCTTTTTTGCCATTTTTATGCTGCAAACATGTAAGGCTTATTTTGTAATGTAACTCAAGCCTTTCATGGTCTATGGTGGATAACAAGGGCCCTTACTACTCAAGAGCCAAACAAACATCCTGTTCACAGGGAAACTTATTATATGCACATTTTGTCAACAGTGCGTCATTTTGCTGTCTCCACAAAACATCTTTCTCCAGTGCTGCTTTCAAGTGTAAATGCAGACTTTACTTCCAAACGGATGTACTCCTGCTTAGCTGACTTGTATGCATTAACGTACATCGAGATTGTTATAGAAACATATCAGGAGATGGTGCTATTCAGCAAATACCCTATGTATCACGATACTATTCTGAAATATTTCAGAATCCTTGGTTTGCAGTCTTAACTTATTAAGAGAGAAAATTATAATATTCAAATATCCTTTTCTTCAGGACAACAAATCCTTGAAGAACAGTTTATCCTCACTTTTAATGTGAAGTGCCATTTATACTAGGTTTTCATACTGCTGTATTTTCCTGTTTCTTATAGTGTATTATCATATACTGTAGGGATATGTATGTGAGAAACACAACCAATTTCCCAAGAGTGGCAAATAAATTCATAATTTGATAAAATGGTAAACAAAATAGGAATAAAAATTGATAACTCTGTATAATGCGCGCTGAACTTTAAGAAAGATTTTTCCCTTGAAATCACATTAATTATCTATCACGTACAGGCAGCGTCCAGCACTTGGTGAGTGCTTAGCATCCCTTGCAGCAGCCATTCCAGTAGCATTCCTTGAACCTTCTCTGAACAGTTACAACCCACTCTCTGTCTTCAACACAAAAACTGCCAGAGAGAGAGCCAGTAAGTACTGTACTTCAGAATATAATGTGCTGCACTTCAGGTAGTTGGGAGAAATCTAAACAATGAGAAAAATAAAAGTGTGGTTGAGTAAATAACTTTCTTGCTCTTCCATTGCTTGCTATTTTGGCCCTTGCTACATGATGGTTGAAGCTGGGCTGGCACAGCTACCCTTACCTGTTTTTCTGAACATTGTGTCTGGATTCTTTTTATAAAATTGTGTTCTATTATACTTAGGGGTTAGTCTAAGGGCACATCTGCACTACAAAATCTGAGTAGAGACACATATGCCTGACACTGTTCGGTGCATACAAGGCATAACAGGTTTTGGAGGCGGGGGGGGGGGCAAAGATTTGCCTTTGTAAACAGAAAACAAAGGGTTTTTTTTTTTATATCCAGGATTAAGGAATCATCTTGTGGCCTTCATCAGTATTTTTGTGCCATTGCAGTTGGGAACCTGTGATGGACCCTGACCCCAACCATGTGGATCCCTAACCAGATTGACAGAACAGGATAAATTCCACATGATTTGAAGGGTCTCATTATCCCTGGCAGCATGACTGGCTCTCATGACACACTCTGACTCTCTTCACCTCAGTCAGTGATACATATGACATTTGCTGTCTGCCAAAATAAAATCAGTCAATTCCAGACCATTTCTCACAAAAATCCATCAATTCTAGGGTGACCAGATGTCCCAATTTTATAGGGACAGTCCCAATTTTTGGCTCTTTTTCTTATATGGGCTCTTATTACCCCCTCCCCCCCCCCCACACACACACCCCTGTCCCGATTTTTCACACTTGCTGTCTGGTCACCGTAATCAATTCCCTGTTGCTCTTCCTCCTCTTCAGACCACCACCCTTCCAAAACAAACAAAAACAAACCCATCATGAAAGCAACTGCCTGTAGCTTCCCTACCTGGGAGCTATATCCAAAAAAAAAGTAGCAGTGGGGGCAGGAAAGTTGTTCTGACATGTCTGGCAGTGGAGTAGGCTGGATGATCAGTTGAGGAATTAGCTGTTAAAGTGGGCAGATCTCTGATTAATGCATGGGGTGGAACAGGGAATCCAAGTTCCCTCATCAAACCTCTCTTTAGAGTCCATATCAGGGTTGGGTAGATAGTAGTATCAGGAGAGGGGTAACTGCACTGTGACAAACACATACAGATCATGTTTCTAAGCTACAAACTAATATTTTTCACTGGTTACATTCAGCTGTTATTTAATTCAAGTTTCTGTCTCTGAAATGTAACTGACTAATCTCGTCTTTTCATGGAGAGTGGCAGCATGATCTAGTGAAGGAGACTGAGTCTGGTAGCTAGGAACAAGTTATTTCTGATCTCAGCTGTGACACTAAATCACTGGGCATATCACTTAACCTCTCTTTGCCTGTTTCCCCAACTGTAAAATGGGGATAATAGTATACTAACTCACAGGAGAGTTGTGAGTAATTATTATTTGTCCAGCACTTTGAAAACATAACATGCTAGATTAGCAGTATGGCTAAATCCTCAGTCCTGCACCTAGCCCATGTAGCTGGGCTGGACACCAGCTAGCTTTGTGGGGGTAGGAATCATCCCATCTAGCTTGCAGAGAGCTCCACAGCCACTATATAATGACTAATTACTACCTCGGTAAAATGTGGCATTTGGGAAGGTCACATTCCCAACCCCCAAATCCTGTCACAGCCATGCACAGCAGAAGGGGCAGGATTCAATCCTAATTACTTATTTTATTTAACTCCTAATTCTTTGTTTTTAAAATATTTAGACCTTGAAAAAACACAACAAATACCGTACTTAAATTAAACATTATTGTTTTCTACCCTAATATGCAGTTTTAGGTATGCCAGATACAGTTGAAGAGATGTGTCCAGATATCCCTCAGCTAGATGGATTAATGAAGGAAATTAATGATTTAGCAGAGTCTGGGGCCAGATACACTGAAATGCCCCACGTGATTGAGGTTATCTTACCCATGCTGTGCAACTATTTATCCTACTGGTGGGAAAGAGGGTCTGAGAATATGCCTAAAAGTGCTGGACCCTGCTGTACAATGGTAACCTCTGAGCCACTCAGCATCATTCTGGGAAACATTCTGAAAATCATCAACAACAACCTGGGAATAGATGAAGCATCTTGGATGAAGAGAATTGCAGGTAGCTATACTAAACATGATTTTTTTAAGATTAATTGCATCTATTTGCTATCACCATAGGCGTAGTAGTATTTAATTTGTTTACCACCATTTACTTTACTGTTACATAGTGGTATTTAATAGCTAATAACAAGAAGGAATTCAGAATATTATGTAATTACAAATAATATAAATATTAATAGGAGGAAGCATTTTGGATTTTCAGAAGGTTATATTTACATATGTGTGGTGCCATCAAAAATGTGCCTAGTGCCACACACACAAATATAGGAAGATAAGGTACATGAATCAAATTGCTTATAGCTTAGCAAGGCAAGAACACAGAAAGTGTGAGGAAAGGGGCCATAAAATAAATATGGTCCGAAGAATCCAATTAGAAATCTAAGTTCCAGATGACCATGCCACATCAAGGTGCCCTAGTTGGCCAACTGATCACAAAGCCCAGTGCTCACGGGATCTGGCCATATGTTCACTTAAGGAGGGAGTAGTGTTTACAGCATGGTTTTTAGGAGCTCAAGAGACCTGCATTATGTTGCTAATTCTTCTATGAATTAGCTCTGTGACCTTGAGCAAGTTTATCCTCTCTGTATCTTTGTTTCCATCTATGAAAGTGATGAAATAACAATACCACTTAGCACTTCAATAGCTTTTTTTCATATTCAGATTACTTTACAGATGCTATCAAACTGAACTTCACAATATTTCTGACAGGAAAGTATTTGTATTATCAGTCCAATTTTACAGAAATTGATATTTTGACTGATTCAGAGAGGTGTGATTTACCCAAGGCCATAATTGGATTAGGTAACCAATCTAAGTTTATAATTAATGCATTCCAGATTCCCAGTTACATGCTATCATCACTAGGTTGCACCTCTCTATATAACAACTACCTCACAACGTTGCTGTGATGCTTTATTAGTGGGTATAAGATGCTCCAAGATCATTGGATGAAAAAGTGCTATAGAAATAAAAAGCGTTAGCATTAACAAGATTAAAACAATTGGGAATTGCTTTTTTTTTTAAATATGCAGTTTATGCTCAGCCTATCATCAGCAAAGCCAGGCCTGATCTGTTGAAAACCCACTTTATTCCAACCCTGGAGAAACTAAAGAAGAAAGCCGTAAAGATAGTAATGGAGGAGGAACAGCTAAGAGCAGACAGTAAAAGTGATACCCAAGAAGCAGAGCTACTCATTCTAGATGAATTTGCAGTTCTTTGCCGAGACCTCTATGCCTTCTATCCAATGCTGATACGTTATGTAGACAACAACAGGTGAGAAAATATAGTATTAATAATTCAACAGATCAATTTATTTTGAATCTAGAGTTAAAAAAGACAGAGTGCTATGAACTTAATAGAATGCTGATTTGAAGCTCTGAATATAATATGGGTCTTTAATTGTTAGAATGACATATTTTAAAATTTCACCCATGTAAAAATCTATATGCTTTATTTTTTCTTTGCATTTTAAAATGTTTTCTAGGACCGTAACAGTAATAATAGTCAATGGTAGTGGCATTTCCAGACTGTTCATGTCAGATGGAATACAGCATCCCTCAGTAGCTAAAGACAGTGATGTGCCACTCTAAAATCAAAGGGAGGATTTAGATAATTTATTTTATCTCTGATGGAGTCACCCTCTATGGATAGTGCCACATCATCTCCACCAGAGATAATTATACCTGAGACTCTGAAATCTTCTGGAAAGCATTTTTCACATTTTTGGAATGGCCATGATTTCAACAAGTATTCTAAATAATTTACTGGGGATGGTACTCTTCAAGCATTCCACAAAAGACTTTAACCCCTTTCCCCATTTCAAATTACAAAGTCTGAACACTGCATTATTGTACATTATTAGTATATAATCAGTCTATTTTTCAGGAACAAATATAAATATGGCTGTACTTACACACACACACACACACACACACACGTGTTTGGGGTCACCAAATGAAATTAATAGGCAGCAGGTTTAAAACAAAAGGAAGTATTTCTTCACACAACACACAGTCAATCTGTGGAACTCTTTACCAGAGGATGTTATGAAGGCCAAGACTATAACAGGGTTCAAAAAAGAACTAGACAAATTCATGGAGGATAAGTCCATAAATGGCTATTAACCAGGATGGGCAGGATGGCAGCCTCTTTGCCAGAAGCTGGGAATGAGCGACAGGGAATGGATCACTTGATGATTACCTGTTCTGTTCATTCCCTCTCGGGCACCTGACATTGGCCGCTGTCAGAAGACAGGATACTGGGCTAGATGGACCTTTGGTCTGACCCAGTATGGCCGTTCTCATGTTCTTATATATTGCAAAAACTGTGTTAAAAGAAGATTATTGTAATTACAAAGTCAAGCACTCAGAAGTTTTGATATGCCTGTTTTAAGGTTGCATATTAGAGTGATTTTTGTTTGTTTATTTAAATGATAAAACCTCTCAGTCTATGGATCTCATATCTCTCAGTACTGACCCTTTGGCACCAACCTTGAGACCAGATGTGTCAGTACCCAGAGCTCTGGCATCAAGTGTCTTGGTATCAGAAGCACCTCTATTCTGATCACCTTGGAACCACGTTCTTCAGTACCCAGTACCTTAGTACCAGCTATTTCGGTACCCAATCTATATTCGGTATCAATTCACTTATCTGTGAGCATGGTACCAGACTCATCTCTTCTTGAGAGATTGAAGATAGTGATATCCAAGACACCCAGCTTCTGAGTTATCAGAGGTCTGCCCAGTACTGACCTCTCCCTGTCAGAGACTAGGCACTTCCAATAGAATGCTCCTCCGTTGGAGGAAATGAAATCCTTCTCCTCATCTTCATTTAGTCACAGGAGAGAGTCATTTCCCCCCTTGGGTAGCCCAAAGAAAGCCAGGAAGGGATTTTTGAGAGGATTCTGAGAGGTAGCAGAAATAGACCTGGAACTCATAGGGAGCATCCCTTCTGATACCAACTCAGTGTTCATAACCCTACTAACCATGGCCCTATGGGATGACCTACAGCAGGAGTTCCCAAACTTAGTTCATGGCTTGTTCAAGGTAAACCCCTGGCGGGCCGTGAGACGCTTTGTTTACCTGGGTGTCCACAGGTATGGCTGCTCGCAGCTCCCAGTGGCTGTGGTTCACCATTCCCAGCCAATAGGAGCTACGGGAAGCAGTGCTGGCTGAGCAACCACTTCCCGCAGCTCCCATTGGCCAGGAACAGCGAACTGCAGCTACTGCGAGCTGCAAGTGGCCATACCTGTGGACGCTCAGGTAAAGCATCTCGCAGCCCACCAGGGGCTTACCCTGAACAAGCCGTGGGCCACGTTTGGGAACCCCTGACCTAGGGTATGCAGTCAAATTCTACAATGCTTGCATCATCTGCTGTTTCAAGAGCTAGACCCCCTCCTCAAAGAAGCAGAATAGGTCATCCCAGCCAGGCCAGATAGTACAGCCTGCGGTCCTGGAAAGGCAGGAAGATGGAAGCGAAGAAGAGCATCAAGTGCAAGAGGAAGAACTACTGGTCCCCAGTGTGATCTCCCCTGGATGAGGCAGTGAACCTTTCTATGTCTGCCTCAGAGGAGGACTTCAAGCTGTCCCAGAGACCCTGGATATACCAATGGAAATGGTAAAGAAAAAAACACAAACTCCTGGACATCTTACACTTTTCCATGCCCAGCAGGCTCATTATGGCCATAAATGAAGGACACTGGGAGCCTGCAAAAGATCCATGCCACATGCAAATGCCCATCCTTGCCACATCGAAGTGAGCTGACAGGAGGTATCAGATCCCTTCCATGAGATTTGAATACTTTTATTCTCACCCAGTACTGGGTTTACTTGTAATGTGACTGCTGTCCAGAAAACATTAGAAGAGCAGGGAATCTCCCAAATCTACACCCAGAGAGAAGGACCTGAAGAAATGAGACCATCTCCTCTTGATATTCTTTTTGAAGCTTGTGCACAAATTGAAACACCTTATCTCATTTTAAGTAGTCATACTTAGAAAGGAGGACCTGATAATAAGCCACATATTATTTGGAGGCTGGTTGATACGGGCTCAATGGGTTGTGATCAACAGCTTGATGTCTAGTTGGCAGCCGGTATCAAGCGGAAGACTCCAGGGATCGGTCCTGGGGCCGGGTTTGTTCAACATCTTCATTAATGATCTGAATGATGGGATGGATTGCACCCTCAGCAAGTTCATGGATGACACTAAGCTGAGGAGAGAGGTAAATATGCTGGAAGGTAGGGATAGGGTCCAGAGTGACCTAGGCAAATTGGAGGATTGGGCCAAAAGAAGTCTGAGGGTCAACAAGGACAAGTGCAGAGTCCTGCACTTAGAATGGAAGAATCCCATACACTGCTACAGGCTGGAGACCGACTGGATAAGCGGCTGTTCTGCAAAAAAAACCTGCCGATTACAGTGGACAAGAAGCTGGATATGTGTCAACAGTGTGCCCTTGTGGCCAAGAAGGCTAATGGCATATTGGGCTGTATTAGTAGGAGCATTGCCAGCAGATTGAGGTAAGTGATTATTCCCCTCTATTCGACACTGGGGAGGCCACATCTGGAGTATTGCGTCCAGTTTTGTGCTGCCCACTATAGAAAGGATGCAGACAAATTGGAGAGAGTCCAACAGAGGTCAACGAGATTAGGGGACTGGGGCACATGACGTATGAGAAGAGGCTGAGGGAACTGGAGTTATTTAGTCTGCAGAAGAGAAGAGTGAGGGGATTTGATAGCGGCCTTCAACTACCTGAAGGGGGGTTTCAGAGAGTATGGAGCTAGTGGTGGCAGATGACAGAACAAGGAGCAATGGTCTCAAATTGCAGTGGGGGAGGTCTAGTTTGGATATTAGGAGAAACTTTTTTACTAGGAGGGTGGTGAAGCACTGGAATGGGTTACCTAGGGAGGTGGTGGAATCTCCTTCCTTAGAGGTTTTTAAGACCCGGCTTGACAAAGCCCTGACTGGGGTGATTTAGTTGGGGTTGGTCCTGCTTTGAGCAGGGGGTTGGACTAGATGATCTCCTGGGGTCTCTTCCAACTCTAATCTTCTATGATTCTATGATAAATACAACATGCATAAAGAGGTTGGTGCATTCCAAATTATATCACACCAGTTGCTCGATACCTTCCCAGTCTTCACAATACTTTGGCAGATCAACTCAGCACACACTTCTCAACAATAACTCATGGTCTGTCAAATATTAAGTCCAGAACATGTTTCTTAAATGGGAATTCCGAGAAATAGACCTGTTTGCCACACAACAGAGCAACAAGTGTCAAACATTTTGTTCCAATGGGACTTATGTATGCCTTTCTACTGATTCTCATGATACAATGGTTCAGAGGCAACACATAGGTCTGATGATTGATAGCTTCAGCACGGGCTGGGTAGTACTGGTATTTGGACCTAATTAACATTTCTGTGCAGCCACTGAACACCTTGCCAGCTCTTCCTGAAGTACTCTCGCAGAATAATGGTTAGATCCTGCACCCAGATTCAACCTCCTTACATATAACAGCTTGGATGCTAGTTGGATAACATCCACCAAAAGAGGCTGTTCAGCTGAAGTTCAGAATGTTCTGTTCCAAAGCTGGAAAGCCTCAACTAGACTGACTGTTCGCTTCTGTTTGGGGATCTCAGCACCATCTGTCTTGCTTCACAACACCCATTTCTGCAATATTGGACTATCTGCTAGCCATGGTACAATCTAGACTTTCTGTCAGCTCCATATCTAACAGCAGTATCTGCATATTATACTTTTATCTAAGACCATACTGTATTTTCCATCCCTAAAGTGGTAAAGTTCATTAAGGGCCTCATTCTCCTTTTCTCCTTTTGTTTCCCATCCCCTTCTCTCCCTTGGCACCTCCGTATAGTACTAGCAGGATTGATGTGTCCCCATTAGAGCTCTTAGCAACCTATATCATCTGACAATGAAGGCTGCCTTTTTAGTGGCCATTACAGCAGGTCAAAGAATAAGGAAGATTCAGGCCTTCATAACGGGTTGCCTTACATACTGTTTCATAAGGACATGGTCACACACAGGCCTTATCCCAAGGTTCTTTCAGAATTCCATGTAAACTAATTTATATCTCAATATTCTCCCCAAAGACTCACTCTTCCTCAGGGGAACCTAAACTTCACATATTGTTAGGGCACTGTCATTTTACATTGACAGGACAAAACTATTCAGGAACACTCTGGACTATTTATACCCTTTTCAGAGAGGGTTAAAGGGCAAGCATTATGCCTTCAGAGACATTATCTAAGTGGGTCTACGACTGCATAGGAACATGTTGAGTGCTAGCCAAGTTATATCCACCTTGCCACTTTAGAGTTCATTCCACTAGAGCTCAGGCAGCCTCTGCTGCTGCCTGTTTGAAGAATTTCCTTGTTTCTGAAATCTTACCCCTGGAGGAATTCTGTGCCACTGGGCACTCACAAAATTCATGTCCCCCACAGAAAATAGATTCTGCCAGAGAGAGGCTGCAAGTACACCTTTCGCCCACCAGGGGCTGCTTTGGCCCCAGAACAGAGGGCAGCTGGCTCAAGGAGGGGGCAGTGGCTGTGTTCCTCACAGCATCCTGCCTGCAGGGCCAAGTGAGAAAGCATGGGATGTGGTGGGAACAGACAGAGCAGGGCACTCAGGGCTGCTGGGGTCACATAAACTGTGATTAAGAATGGCTAGTCGGGAGTGGGGGGAGACTGGGGTGGGGTCACAGGACCTAATGGGGTGACAGCATTGAGCCAGGAGCTGAATAGGAGTGGGGGTGATGGGACACATGGGGATGGGGGAAGGGAGGTGCACGAACACAAGGGAACAGGGGCAGATGTGTCTGACTGAATTGGAGAGACTAGGGGTCAGCCAGGGTCTGCATGTGGGAGGCTTCCCAGCTCCCTAACAATCTCTCCTGTGCCCCCCAACCCCCATACTTCTCCCACCCACATCCAACAACCCTCCAGCTTCTCTCCCAGGCAATTACTTTGCTTTGCCTCAGCTCCTCCATTATCCCTGACTTCCCAAGTCTTTGCACTGCTTCTGAGGGGTGCAGGAAATGTGTTTCTGTATTGTAGTTTAAATGAATTATTACTCAAAGTTCTGTATTAATATACCTATTAAGGAAGCTATTTGTCAAAAAAAAAACATTTCCTGAATCTTTTTTGTTACAGACATACTTGCTGACAGGTATTTTGAAATAAATTACCAAAAATAATTGAAACTGGTATGATTATATTATTTTGACAAATAAAATATGCAGAATTTTAACATGTGCACAGAATTTTTAATTCTTGGCACAGAATTCCCCAAGGAGTAAAATCTGTAGTGGTGGCTACATAAATCTCAGTCCACGCCTTTACAAGACACATCGTTAGAGACTTCCAGATCAGAAGCTCACTTTGCTATGGCTGTTCTGGAATCAGTGCTTAAGCAGGATTCTTACTCCCCACCATCAAGCAAACAGACCACCACTTGTCAATCACCAAGCATAGAATTCCTGTGGACAATCACTTGAAGAAAGAACAGTCACTTACTTACTGTACAGTAAGTGGTACTGTGAGATATGTTTTCCAGATGGATTCCTCAAACTGCCCTTCTTTCCTGCTACTATGGAATCCTGCCCCTACGGGGTTCTGTGTAGGTGAGGGCACTGAGGGATGGTTAGGCCCATTCTGCCCTTTATGCTCTTGGGTGATGGGGCATGGGAACATCTAGGGGGCAGATGTGGCCCCAATGAACACTGTTGGCCAAAAGAATCTGGTCTCACACAAATGGGGTGAAGGTGTACCGAGAGTAGAATCTATTTGTGCAACATATCTCAGAGAACTGCAGTACTATAAGGTAAGTAACCGAGATAAGTAGCCATTCTTTTCTGCAGCCCAGCGTCCCCACAGTTCTGGATGTCCACGCTGCTCTCCTCTCCCTGCACCTCCTGGAGGCTGATCAGTATTTGGCGCCACACAGTCTGGCCATGTCCCCACTGCTCCTGCGTGCTCCCAGACTCTGCCTCTGCAGCAGCAGACAGTGGCAGTTTCTTTTGTTCCCTTCCTTACTCTTTCTGTGTTAACTTTTCTGCCCCATTTTTTGGGGGCAGTGGGGATCAGTGTTTTCCTTCCTCAACGTCCCTCCTCCTCCCTGAGTCAGTTAACCCTTTGGTCGTTTAATGCTCCCTGAGATTCCACTGCATGATCTCCCTGATGGCTGCTCTGCCCCTTGCAGGCTTGGCAGAGCAGCCAAGCAAGCACCAGGTAAAATCTAAGTAGTGTTCCATGTGTGAGGCAGCCTTCCCAGGCTTGGCAATGACAAGTTGTTCCCATTGTACACCCAGCCTTCTGACCCTACTCCAATTATGAATCAGATGGGCAAGGGGGATGCCCTACCCGCTGACACAGCAATGAGGGAACAATGGACCAGGAACCCCAATGAAGAGCAAGAAGAGGCTCCAAAAGCGAGGAGAACTCTGACCATTCAACTGAGAGGCTAAATCCAGAGCAGAAAGAGGGGACACTTGTGAGGCCACAAGTCCCTCTCCCTAATGTGGGTTCTTAGTGTTCTGGGGAAAGAAGCATGGCTTCTAATCAGCTCCCTTCCCTCTCAAGCTGACCAGAAGGGCTCTGACAGTGAGTGCCCCCCACCTCCCAGTGGAATGGGACCCAGTGGGGAGATTCCAAGACAGACCTCACCAGGCCCTAAGGAGAGCAAGCCACAAAAAGGCCTCACCAAAGCTGAAGCAGAGATTCTACACTCCCAAAGTTCACAGAAAAGGTTCAACATCCTAAAATGGGGTGGGAGAGGCAAAATAAAAATCTAGGAGATGAGAGTCTTCTGACCTCCTCCTCCACTGAGGAAGGTGAGCTGTCTCGCTCTGGACAGGCTCCTGCAAGTAAGTTTCAGAGTAAATTTCTCCCCTCAACATCCTTCCCTGAGGCTGAAATATCTCTTCAGTCCTTCTTCGAGGAGGTGATTAGTGTTGAATGGAACAAGCCTGATAAGGGCAAGCACATTAACAACAGTGACCTCAAGATCTAGCTGTAGCGTCCCTCGCCAAGGATATGGTTATTCTTTCAGGGCTAGTCTACACTTACATGCCAGTTCGACGCGGAGAGTTCGACTTTTCGGAGTTCGAACTATCGCGTCTAATATAGACGCGATAGTTCGAACTCCGGAAGCGTTCCGTTCGACTCCGGTACTTCACCACTGCAAACGGCGGTGGCGGAGTCGACCTTGGAGCCGCGGAGTTCGGTTCCGCGGCGTCTGGACGGGTGAGTACTTCGAACTAGGGTACTTCGAATTCAGCTACGCTATTCACGTAGCTGAATTTGCGTACCCTAGTTCGACCCCCGTTCTTAGTGTAGACCAGGCCTCAGAAAGGGAGTTCATTAATGACCCCAGGGATAGAAAGATGGAGACCGCTCTCAGAAAGGGCTTTGAAGCCGCCTCCACCACCCTCCCAGCATCTCTGGCAGCCACATGCTTTGGAAGAACATCTCTTTCATGGCTGGAAGATCTCAAATCCCTTAAAGACAGAGATCATGCTGATTTTGGCTCCACTTTAAAGACAGTCTCCCTAGCAACAGTGTTTGTCGCCGATACTTCAGCGGATGCAATGAAGTTCTCAGCCTATGCCAGGGCCTCCATCTCAGTAGCCAGGTGCCACTTATGGCTCCAGCCCTGGAAGGTGAGATGTTCACTCTAATCAAGTGCTATGCTTGGCCAAGTTTACAGGCTCCCTCCTTTTTGGAGAAAAGGGCTAGATATGGTGGTGGCTGACAGTGCAGCAAATCTAAAGTGTCTTTCTCTTCCCCTCCAAGTGCCCTCAAAAGGGAATATAGACCAGCCTTCAGGGAGAGAGGCATTCCTTTTTCTCCTCGTCCTCACAGAGGTACCAGAAAAGGGACGGCAGATTCCCCAATGGAAAACAATGGAATCAAGGTCCAGGGGGAAAGTCCAGAGGGACCTCAGCCCTTGCAAAATCCACTTTGACAAAGATTGCATAGGCTTCCCTCCAGAGCTGAAAGAGCAGGGTTTCCCATTTTCTAGAGGACTGGTTTTCAATGACAACAGACAAGTGGGTTGGGGAAATCGTGAGCCAGGGATACTCCATCAAGCTGCAGGCTGCACCCCATCCATTCTTCATCCAGTTACCCATCTCCAACAACTCCATAAAACACAATCTGATCCAGAATGAAATATGTCATCTTCTGGATATGGGAGTCACAGAGTGTTTCAACAGAAAAAAGATTTTCTTGGTTCCACTTCTGCTCCATCTTCTTAAATCTTCATAAATTATTTAGATAATGGCATAGAGAGTAAACTTATAAAGTTTGCGAATGATATAAAGCTGGGAGGAGCAGGAAGTGCTTTGGAGGATAGGGTTAAAATTCAAAATGATCTGGACAAACTGGAAAAATGGTCTGAAGTAAATAGGATGACATTCAAGAAAGACAAGTGCAAAGTACTCCATTTAGGAAGGAACACTCAATTGCACACATACAAAATAGGAAATGACTGCCTAGGAAGGAGTAATGCAGAAAGGGATCTGGAGGTTGTAGTGGATCACAAGCTAAGTATGAGTCAACAGTGTAAAACTGTTGCAAAAGAAGTGAACATCCTTCTGAGATGTATTAGCAGGAATGTTGTAAGCAAGACACGAGAAGTAATTCTTCTGCTCTGCTCCGTGCTGGTAAGGAATCAGCTGGAGTATTGAATCCAGTTCTGGGTACCACATCTCAAGAAAGATGTGGACAAATTGGAGAAAATCCAGAGAAGACCAATAAAAATGATTAAATGTCTAGAAAACATGTGTGGAAAGATTGAAAACATTGGGTTTGTTTAGTCTGGAGAAGAGAATACTGAGGGGGACATAAGTTTTCAAGTACATAAAAGGGTTATTACAGAAGGAGGGTGAAAATTGTTCTTGATAACCTCTGAGGATAGGACAAGAAGCAATGCGCTTAAATTGAAGCAAGTGTGGTTTAGATTGGACATTAGGAAAAAACTTCCTAACTTAAGGGCTGGAACAAATTGCCTGTGGAATCTCTGTTATTGGAAGTTTTAAGAACAGGTTCATAGAATCATAGAATCATAGAATCTCAGGGTTGGAAGGGACCTCAGGAGGTCATCTAGTCCAACCCCCTGCTCAAAGCAGGACCAAACCCAACTAAATCATCCCAGCCAGGGCTTTGTCAAGCCTGACCTTAAAAACCTCTAAGGAAGGAGATTCCACTACCTCCCTAGGTAATCCATTCCAGTTCTTCACCACCCTACTAGTGAAAAAGTTTTTCCTAATATCCAACCTAAACCTCCCCCTCTGCAACTTGAGACCATTACTCCTTGTTCTGTCATCTTTTACCACTGAGAACAGTCTAGATCCATCCTCTTTGGAACCCCCTTTCAGGTAGTTGAAAGCAGCTATCAAATCCCCCCTCATTCTTCTCTTCTGCAGACTAAACAATCCCAGTTCCCTCAGCCTCTCCTCATAAGTCATGTGCTCCAGCCCCCTAATCATTTTTGTTGCCCTCCGCTGGACTCTCTCCAATTTATCCACATCCTTCTTGTAGTGTGGGGCCCAAAACTGGACACAGTACTCCAAATGAGGCCTCACCAGTGCTGAGTAGAGGGGGATGATCACATCCCTTGATCTGCTGGAAATGCCCCTACTTATACAACCCAAAATGCCATTAGCCTTCTTGGCAACAAGGGCACACTGTTGACTCATATTCAGCTTTTCGTTAGACAAACATTTGTCAGGAATGGTTTAGTTATTACATAGTCCTGCCTTAACTGCAGGGGACTGCGCTAGATCACCTCTCAAAGTCCCTTCCAGTCCTACAGTTCTATATTTTTTTAATTCTATGATTCTTCATTGTATAGAAGTGTATGGGTGGTATCAGAACCTCAAAAGGATCAGCAAGTGGATGAAGAAAATGAAGTTTCAGACGGAGACTCTTGCCTTTATGGTGTCATCCCTGTCCTTGGGGGACTTCTTGACTTAAGTAGTTCTAGCAGCTGCATATCTCCATATCCTCATGAGACCATGCCACCTCAGACTTCTGAGGTTAATCTCCATCAGGAAACATTATCACTAGTGAACACTTCCATTTGGCTAGAGTTCTTATAAATAGGTTACTGGTGATAATAGCCTGACCCAGGTTGCAGGAAACTCACCTGTCCCCTTTCCTAGATGACATCATGATCAGAGCTCCATTGCAGTCCAGTACAGAGCCACCTCTCAGACGTTGAATCTCTTCCAGGTGGACATCTTCATCATCAGTACCAAGAAAAGTTATCTGGTTCCATCCAGGAATTTATTTTCTTGGTCCAGAGCTGCAAGAGACCTACCATAGCCTTCAACTGATAGGACTCCTGGTGTCGTGCATAGGGATCACTCTGTTGGCACCATCATGCATCAGAAATCTTCAAGTCTTCATACTAAAAGTCTGGGACCACTTCCCAGAAAACATGAAAGATCAAGTACGGTTTCCAGCACAGGTGTTCAACTCCTTACAGTCGTTGTCAGCCCATGACAGTGTCCATAAAGGCATGCCCATCTGCCTCCCAGATCCTTTAATCCTCACAACCAACACCAGCCTGGAGGGCTGGGGAATTCATTTGCAGACCTAAACAGCCCAGGGCCTCTGGAGCCAGGAGGAAGAGGCTCACAGAATAAACCTCTCAGAGCGGTTAAGCTAGTTCTGAAAAGGTTCTAATCCACCCTAAGGCAGAACAATGTCCTGGTTCAATCAGACAGTACAACTGTCATTTCCATATTTAAACAACTAAGGGGGAAATGAAGAATCTGGCACTGCACATGTAAGCAATGGAAATAATGAGGTGGGCAGGACAGCTCCTCTTTTGCCTTAGAGCAATCCACATCAAAGGAGACCTGAACCAAAAGGTTCAGCAGGCATAGAGTCCACAACTCTGAGTTGTGCCTGAATCACAAGATTTTTGGTCTCATTGTTCAGATGTTCGACCTTCCTTCAGCCAACCTGTTCACGAACTGCTAAGAGTTCATGAACTAATGCTAAGAGGCCAAAATACTTCACAAGGGAGGCAGACCCCAAACGCATCAAGACAGATGCTTTATTGCAGAGTTGGCCACAGGGCCTACTTTCTCTTTCCCCTACAGGGGAAGTTCGTCCAGAAAATAAAACAGGTGACAGTAATGCTGATAACTCCTCATTGGCTGAGGAGACCTTGGTTCTCAGATAAGATAGAGCTGACACTGGAGCCCACATACCAGCTTCTGTGGAAACAGGACATCCCCTCACATGGTCCTCTTCTTCATCCAGACCCAAAATGGCTTCAGCTAACAACCTAGCTGTTGAGAGGGAATCACTAGTAAGTTTCGGTTTGTCCTCCAGAGTCATTAAGATATTGCTTTTTGCCTATATGTGTGTATCAGCACTAAAAGCACACTCCTCTATCTGGTCTATATTCAACATATTGTGACAGGAGCATAGAGCAAATGCCAGAAATCCAGGAATTCCAGCCATTCTGGACTTTCTCCAAGAAGACATAGAGTGAGGCCTTCAGATCAGTGCCATTGCACGTCAGGCTCTTAGTAGTGTGCTATTTGCAGGATCCTTGGGCTCCCTGGAAGACAATCCACAGGTAGCCAGATATGTTTGACCAGTCCAGTTAGCTAGACTGGCTCTCAGGCCACTCTTCCCAAAATGGGACCTACCACTAGTTTTGAGGGCCTTGACAAGCCAGCCCACTGAGCCTGTGACATTAGAGTCAGCCTTTTATTTATCCACTAAGACTTGTTTCTTAGTAGCTGTCATGTCCAGTAGGCAAAAGCTGGCAGCCTTATCTATATAGGAGCCTTACTGCTTGTTCCACAAAGACAAAGTGGTGTTCAGGATACCAGAATTCTTTTTTTCCCTAAGGTAAATTCCTCCTTCTATGCTTCCTAAGAGGTTGTGCTTCTTTCTTTCTATACCAAACAACATCCAACTGAAAAGTTGTGGTGTACCATAGATGTCAGAAGAGCACTGAAAATCTATCTCAAGCATACAGAATCCGCAAAAAGATCAGGTTCCCTATTTGTGTCCTTCCTCCTGAAATGCCAGGGACTCAAGGCTTCCAAGTCTTCCATTGCTAGGAGGATTAGACTATGTACTATGGAAGCCTACAAAATCGTCAGAGGCTTGTGTCCCAGAAGAGATAAAGGTGCACTGCAAGAGATTCTTAGCAACCTCGTGTGTCCACTTTGGAAATTTGCAAAATGGTCACTTGGTCTACAGCTAACACCTTCATTAAGCACTGCAAGGGGGACCTTCTATCTCCTGCAGAGGTGGCCTCCTTTGGCAGGAATACACTTCAGCCAGTGGGTCAGAAATAATACAGGTGAAAGCAAGCTCACAAAGAGGGGGGTAATTCTTTCCTGCTAAACTTCTGTTTCATAACTCTTCCTATGTCTTTTTAACTGCTCACTATTTCCCAGATGTCCAGAATTGTGGGAGATACTGGCCTGGAGAATGGAAATTGGAAAATTTCTTACCAATAATTTCCTTTATGTTAGCAGCATCTCCCACAATACAGGACACCTCAGCATATATCCTCTCTTTGCAGTTTACGGAGGCAGATCAGTGTTTTGGCACAGTCATAGAATCATAGAATCTCAGGGTTGGAAGGGACCTCAGGAGGTCATCTAGTCCAACCCCCTGCTCAAAGCAGGACCAAACCCAACTAAATCCTGTCACTCCTGCCTGCTACCAGATGAGTATTCCGAAGCTATACATCTTGCATAACATTATAAACAGTTATTCCTGAACTAACAAAATAACTACATTAGACCAAGAAAGATGGTGATATGGTAATGATTCCACTTGATATTTGATCCTTGACTCATGAGCCATCCAGAGAGTGTAGAATTGTGGGAGATGCTGCTAGCAGAAAGGAAATTATTGGTAAGAAATTTTCCATTTCCTTAATACACAGACTTCAAGTACAAACACATGAGGTTTTGGAGTTCTAAAAGTGAAGGTATAGGAAGTGTGTTAAAAGTAGATTTTTAATTCTTCCAACACGTAGTCATTCAGGTTAAGAGAAGCAAATTGTTTCAAGACCAAAAGGTAGGATAAATAGGAACCTTCCAGCCCAGTCATGTCAAGGGCACTCTGTGGATCTGTAAATTGTTTAAATTAATGTTCTGAAAAGTGTACAAATAGTAATTCTGATAGCTCTGACACCTGACACAAAGAACGGAGAGCCCTCCTGAAAAATCAATAAGAAATAGAACAAAAGAACATTACTGACCTCAAGTCCTACTAAATTTAGTTAGGTCAGGAAAAGTGTGTAGTAGATTTAACAGAAGTTTAAATTCAGAGGTTAATATAACTGAAGAATTCAGAATCTAATGAGCAAAGACACAGCCAAGAGTAATTTAGCTCAAGGGTACAGAATCTCAGCCCCATAAATAAAACCTTACTGATAAGGATTTCCGCTAAAAAGATTAAATCTCAGGGACAGTATGATCAGTGCAATGTGAAACTCTTCATAGAAGCCCAGAAATGGATATGGTTACATTAGGCCAGATATAGACAGAGGTTCTTTATTTATAAAGTATAAAAGGTCCCCTGTTCTAAGAAGCTTTATCTTGTAAGTCTCTGATCCAGAGGAACACGTAAGCTTTTGCTTAACTTTAAGCACATGAACAGTCCCATTGATGTCAATGAGATTTCTCATAGGCTTAAAGTAAAACACATGCTTAAGTGCTTTGCTGGGTTGGGGGTGAAAGGCAGAATATAGTTTTCCCCTTTTACTAGAGAGGAGCCTATTTTCTTTAGCTTGCAAAATGCTTAAGAACACTAGCACACGGACAGTTTGAAAGGTTTTTAACTTGCACAAGACACAGTAAATTTTAAAGATGGTGATGAAGAGATGTAAATAGAAGTAGAGATCCTTTTGGAGAATCCTGTCCCTTTTTCAAATTACATAAAAAATTATGTTGGGCACTATTAAGGTTGCAAAGTCAAGAACTCAAAAGTCAGGGAATGCAAGAATTAAGGCTGTCTGTCCAACTTTAATTTTGGTCCCCTTGTGCATGGTCGGATACTATTTTTCCCACAGAATCCCTGCCTTGCTCATTGTACAGGATGGATGGTGCACCGTGAATGAGCAGCTATTCAGTATTTTGTTTTATCCTCATTGTTCAGTGTGTAGCCCCAGGCCTTATTTAGTGCACACTATTCAAACCTTGCTCTGAAGACAGAATTAGTAATATCCTCATGACATTTTCTGTGTCTTGTCACTATGGTATCTGATTTCTTCACTAACATTAAATAATTTATGTTCATAACACTCCTGGGAGGTGAGGGGGTGACGGGTTTGATCACAGAAACTCCCTCAAGACTGTCACTAGATGTGCTGGGATACCACTGAGTACAAACCCCACTGCCAGAAAAGGCTTCTCTCCACTCCTGTCTTGCTGAGCTAGACACGCCAGTCGGCTCCAGCACAGACCAAGAGGATGGGCCACGCCCCCCCTGCAGTTCACAGAAACATTCACTTAGCCCAGGGGCTTCTCAGTTAACAAGGACTTTCCCAGCACCCAGGATTCAGTCTTTCTGGGGGCCTAAACCCCGAATAAATCCATTTTAATCTGTATAAAACTTATACAGGGTAAACTCATAAATTGTACACCCTCTATAACACTGATAGAGAGAGATGCATAGCTGTTTGCTCCCCTAGGTATTAATTACTTACCCTGGGTTCAATAATAAACAAAAGTGATTTTATTAAGAATAAAAAGTAGGATTTAAGTGGTTTGAAGTAATAACAGACAGAACAAAGTAAGTTACTAAGTAAAATAAATCAAAATACGCAAGGCTAACTTAATACACTAAGAATCTAGTTACAAATACTAACTTCTCACCCTAGATGTTATCTCAGGTACAATCCTTTTCAGACCAACAATGTAGTTTATGGCCTGGGTCCAGCAATCTCTCATACCCCCGTACTTACAGTCCTTTGTTCCAGTTTCTTTCAGGCATCTCTTTGGGGTGGAGAGGCCATCTCTTGAGACAACTGAAGACAAAGTGGAGAGGCTTCCAGGGACTTTTATATTCTCTCTCTTGTGGGTGGAAACCCTTTGTTCTTCTGTGCAAAATCACAGCAACAAGATGGAGTTTGTAGCCACCTGAGCATTGTTTGCAGGCCAACGCCATTGTTTACATGTTAGTTTGAACGTTCCCAGGAAAGCTCAGATGTGGATTGGCATCTCCCAAAATCCATTGTAGCTAAGTACTCCCATTTACTTGAATAGCCCCTTCACAATATGTTGGCCAAACCTCCCTTATGTGTTTCCTAAAGCAAACACTTCAAATATAAGCATAGAGCCAATGCTCATAACTTCAGATATAAAAATTATACATGCATACAAATAGGATTAATATATTCAGTAGATCATAACTTTTGCAAAGATATGCCACATGGCATGTCTAGCATAAAGTATATTCCAGTTATGTTATATTTATATTTATAAGTATATTTCCATAAACATATACAGTGCAACATCACAGAGGGATAGTTATATTCCCATTTTACAGATGAGGAGCAGAGGTACAAATTACTATAAATTTAAATTATTTTGGGTTCCAAACTTGAAACAACTGCTACCGGATTTTTCAGAATATTTAGCATTATATGCCACTTCCAAAGCACAATTCCCATTAATTTCTGCTGCAGTTGTAAGTGCTCAGCACTTGTACAAAATAGACCCTCAACTTGGATCTCAACTTGGACACCCAGAAAATGAAGAACACATAGTTAGTGGCCACTTGTGAAAAATCTAGTTTAAGTGGTTTGCCCAGCATGACATGGAATCTTTGTGTCGAAGGCAGGGATGCACTCCAGTTCTCCAGGGCAACATTCAACTATATTAACCATTAGATTGTCCTTTCTCTTCTTGCAATCCCTTGCCAAATTCACAATGCACCTTCCAACTTTTTTGACAAATGAGACAAGGGTGTTACAGAGAAATGCCTTCTTTACTACACAACCCTAATTTATCCCCAGAGCAGGTCCACCCTGTGCCCTGAATGAGGCATGGTTCCTGTGGAAAAAATAGTATGATGTCATGTAATCAAAGATTTTGTCATAATGTATGACTTGACTTTTACTATGAGTGCTTCACTTTGCAACCTTAATAGTGTTCTATTGGTGTAGTTTTGTGTGTATAGTTTCCTATTTTTAAAAAAAGTGAACTGAAAAAAACTCAGAAATTCCATCCCATCACACTCCATGGGCTGGAACTTTAAGATCCACGGCACACATCTCTGCCATTTGACCCAATGGGGAACTGAAAGCAGTAGTAGGTTGTCATCCTCTGTGTCAACTAGCACTAGAGGGGGATGGAACAAACATTGTCAATGGGTTTTACAGATATTGTCTCTCCTGACATCAGAGAAATGCTGAAACTCCAGAATCTTGGGTTACATTCTTCTACCTGTCCCCACCCTCAAGCTTTACCCTTTCTGCTTTGTCCCCTCTAACCTATCCCTGTTCCAGTCCTTTCTCTTCCCCTGGCTCCTTATCCAAATCCCATTCTTCTTTACCCAGTCCCAGTCTTTATTCCTCAGGCTTTTCATCCCAGTCTGAGTTTTGTTGCCCAGCCAGTCACAGTTCTCCTCTCCCTATCTCCCCCTCTCCCTCTCCCTGGCTCCCAGTCACATGCTTATTCTCTGGACTTTTCATCCCATCTACACCCCCCGCACCTCCTCTCCCACTCTTTTTCCTAGTGTCTTTGCCGAGCTAGACTCCGTTTTCTCCTGCACCCCAGCTCCTTGTCAGATCTGCCTCTCCTCCATTTCTGCCCGCATCCCCACACTGGTTCCTAGTCCAAGTGTCCTTGTCCAGCCGGTCTCATTCTCCTCCTCCACCATGGTTCTTGTCTGATCTCAGGGTTGTCCCCCACAGCCAACTGGCTCCCAGTCATTTCTCCCTGTCTGCCCCCATCCCCAGTTTCTTTCACTGTTGTTCAGTCTCAGTCTCTCCCTGACTCTATCCTATTCTGCTTGTCCAACCAGTTCCAGCCTCCTTTGCCCCTTCACAGTTCCCTATTGCAGACTCCACTCCCTGCCCTCCCAGTCCTAGCCACCCCTTCTCCACCAGTGAGTCCAAGTGTTCTTGCCAGCCATTTCCAATCACAATTTCTCTTGCCCACATCTCCAGTCCGAGCCTCACTAGATTCCTAGTCTCATCCTAGTCTTTTTCCTCCCTGCTTTGTCCATCTTTTGTCCCCTCTGCATTCAAATCACTCCCTGGCATGGGCGCCAACTTATATGGGCTTGTGGAGCTAAAGCCCCAGGAATATTCAAAATCAGGGGCTCTGCTCCACCAATATTTGGAGCTAGGTTTCGCCCCTTTAAATCCCAGCCGCGGCCGGGAATCAGAGGGCTCTGGGCTGCCCGCTGCTGCGGGGAGCCCAGAGCCTTTTAAATCCCAGCCGCGGCCGGGAATCAGAGGGCTCTGGGCTGCCCGCTGCAGTGGGGAGCCCAGAGCCTTTTAAATCCCAGCCGCAGCTGGGAATCAGAGGGCTCCGGGCTGCCTGCAACCGCGGGGAGCCCAGAGCCCTTTAAATCTCAGCCGCGGCTGGGAATCAGAGGGCTCTGGGCTGCCTGCAACCGCGGGGAGCCCAGAGCCCTTTAAATCCCAGCCGCGGCCGGGAATCAGAGGGCTCTGGGCTGCCCGCTGCGGTGGGGAGCCCAGAGCCTTTTAAATCCCAGCCGCAGCCGGGAGTCAGAGGGCTCTGGGCTGCCTGCAACCGCGGGGAGCCCAGAGCCCTTTAAATCTCAGCCGCGGCTGGGAATCAGAGGGCTCCGGGCTGCCTGCAACCGCGGGGAGCCCAGAGCCCTTTGAATTCCAGCCGCGGCGGCTGGGATTTAAAGGGCTCAGGGCTCCCCGCGGCTGCCAGCAGCTCAGAGCCCTTTGAATCCCAGCCCCTGTCCGCTGATTGCCCCCTCCCCAGAGCCCTGCCCCAACTGCCCCCCAGGACCCCCACCCCCTATCTAAGCACCACTGGTCCTTGTCCCCCGTTACCCACTCCCGAGACAACTGCCCCTAACTGCCCCTTGGGACCCCAGCTCCTATCTAAGCCTCCCTTCTCCTTGTCCCCAACTGCCCCCTCCTGAGACCCCACCCAACTTCCCCCCAGAACCCCACCCCCTACCTGTCCCCTGATAAACCCCCTGGACTCCCATGCCTATCCAATTGCTGCCTGTCCCCTGACTGTCCCTCCGAACCTCTGCCCCATCCAACCCCCCCTGCTCCTTGTCCCTTGACTGGCCCCTGGAACCCTCTACCCCTTCTCCAACCTTGTAATCTTGTGGCACTGACGCGTTGTAGCTTCATTTTATATCGGCTTACAGGGCGGGAGTGGGGGGGGCACCACCATTTTGGGCCCCACCAAAAATTATACAAACCTGCCGCCTATGCTCCCTGGATGCCAGCAGGTGGGTCAAGAGCACAAGAGAGACAGGCTCCCTGCTCTCTGTTCCAGTGCTCAGCCCCAGCCCAGCCCAGCCCAGGGCATCTGGAAACAGTCATTACAAGGAAAGTCTGGCTTTGCCCCTGTATCCCTGGGCTGGAGAATGCTCGGCTACTCTCTGAGGTGATGTGTGCACAGTCTGGTCAACACACGGGGCTGTGAGGAGATGGAACATGCAGAGTTGTTTTGTGGGGAGGGTGCATGCACAGTCTGGTCAGCGCTAAGGGCAGTGAGAAGCTTGATCATACCTATTGCAGATGAATCTGTGATTTTAACTGCTAATGTGAAATAAGTATTTACTGAGCATGTGCAAACTGATTTTCAGAGATTTATAACTTGGCCAAATTTGGTTGAATTTTCATCCCTGCCAATTTTCAAATCCCTGTTCCAAAATTTGGGATTAGATTTATTTAAAGCAAAGATTTTTTTTACATGGGCAAAATAACATATTTTCCCTTAGCCTCATTCTCAGAAATGGCTGGAACTGTTTTGTCTGAAATTTTTGTCTTGGCAAAAAAAATCAACCTGAGGCAGACACCCAACATAGAAAATTGCAGCCTGAACTGTTAAAGTTTGGCAACCTTATTATAAGCAACTGAAAACAGGGTCTAATAATGGGAAGGGTTAGGCAACCTTATTAATAGGTAGTGCTACCACCCCTGGCTATATTACTGTTGTCCCTAGAAAAGGGACCTACTGAAAAATTAATTACTGGAAAGCAGTTGCATTTGCACAGTCAGCACTTATGCAAACTAAAACCCCAAAACAAAATTGAGTTTGGAAGCCCAGAAGGTGAAATTCTGCCCTTGGAGGAGTTGCATGCTTGAAACCGAGGGACAATTTGGCTGCCTGGGAGTTATCCTCTGAATGAAATATTCCGAAAGAGTACTTCCAAAATATTAGTCATAAACCTCAGGCATGAATTATTTTTGTGCTGACTTATTTCTAGTGCAGAGAATAAACTTTTCTTTTGTTTATTATTGTCTCTGGTTTCTCCTAGGGCAGTCCACAGTGGTAATAGAGACACATAGGCTCCCAACCATTCTCCATCTCTGGCAATTTTTAAACAAAGATTGATTGAACTGGAGCAGTTCTATGGCCTGTGTTATATAGGCAGTGAGACTAGATCAGAGGTTGGCAACCTTTCAGAAGTGGTGTGCCGAGTCTTCATTTATTCCCTCTAATTTAAGGTTTCGCATGCCAGTAATACATTTTAACATTTTTAGAAGGTCTCTTTCTATAAGTTTATAATATATAACTAAACAATTGTATGTAAAGTAAATAAGGTTTTTAAAATGTTTAAGAATCTTCATTTAAAATTAAATTAAAATACAGAGCCCCCGGAGTAGTGGCCAGGACCCAGGCAGTGTGAGTGCCACTGAAAATCAGCTCATGTGCCACCTTCGGCACGCGTGCCATAGGTTGCCTACCCCTGGACTAGATTATCAAAATGGTCCCTTCTGGCCTTGGTCCCTTCTGGCTACAGCACTGTAGCTGTGCCACTGTAGTGCTGTAGTGTAAATGCTTCCCACATTGATGGAAGGCGTTTTCTGTCTATGTAAGTAATCCACCTCTCTGATAGGTGGAATTCTTCCATCGATCTAGCTGCGTCTACAGTGGGGATTAGGACAACCTAACTACGTCAAACAGATTTTTCTGTCCCAAGCAATGTAGCTAGGTTGACCCAAATTTTACATGTAGACCCAGCCCTATTAAGCTATGAACCAAACAGTGTCTTATTATATAGACACTTTCAAAACCCTAGCACTTAAGGAAATTGCTATTTATTGATCTTTTGTACTAAAAATTTTCTTTAGAGCATTGAAAATGATCTCCTTCTGCAGTGCCAGTTTTGGCATGTGAAGATCGAGAATCTTCTTGTAGAACCTTTGCTGAAAAATAGAGAATGGTCTAAATAAGAAAGTACACAGAAGAAAAATATTTTGAAATATCTTTAACCCAGTGCATGATGTTTTGATGGTGAACAAGTAAATATCATGAGCCAGTGTACCCAATCAGCTGCAAAGATGATCGGGGCAGGTTATGTGAATGTAAAATCCGTGTAGCTATTTTAAAACAAAACACCTAAAGCTTACATCAGAAATACTCAACTTCTCTTTAGTTGTAATGAGTGATTTGCGTGCAGTTTGTAAAGCACATGATCATTTAGGCCATGAACCAACTTCCAGTGCAGTCAGAGGTTCTTTCTAGAGTTGAATGAACCCCGTACACTCTGAGGGAACAGTGATTCATGATAGACATAAAGAGAAGCTGCATTAGCACTTAGAAAGTTTGAGTGCCACTTCACTTCAAAGTTAGCAACACAAACACAACCACTTAGTCAAATACCTTAATAATATTTATGTGGAGTTAATTCTTATTGTAAATGTCCCTTGTTTTTATTTTCAGAGCAAATTGGCTCAAGAAACCAGATGCAGATTCTGATGAACTCTTCCAAATGGTAGCTGAGGTTTTTATCTTATGGTGTAAATCACATGTAAGATGCTATTTCTCATTTCTTATCTTCCAGTGTTTTGTATTTGTATATATAACTGTGGCGCACACAATCTTCATGACATCAACTTCTGAGTGATTTTTGTTTTAGAACTTCAAGAGAGAAGAACAAAATTTTGTGATTCAGAATGAAATCAACAATTTGGCATTTTTAACAGGAGACAGCAAGAGCAAGATGTCTAAAGTAAGTTAATAAAAATGTTAAGATCAATTAAACCAGAATCATATTTTTCACTTTGTTTTATATTTAGTCAGAATAGCTCTGAAAATATAACCAAATTACTGTGTCTGCTGATAGAGCACACAAAAATGCAGTTGCTTTTTTATGATAAATATGAAGAAACTTTCTGTGCAGAAACTAGTTATGCTTATCACATTTTATGATTAAATGTTTGCTGAATAAGCGTGGAAGGAAACCGATTAAATACATTTGCAAAAAGCATTAGAAAGATTAAATGTACAAAAGAATGTTTATCTTAAAAGCAGCAACGTGGCCTTTTTAGTGTATTACAAGTTCAATATTGTGTGAAAATTATGCAAGGAAACATTTATAGCCTGATTTCTCTCCCCTGAAATCAGTAGGTATTTTGCCATTTACTGTAAACCGATCAGGTTGGGCTCATCCTCTGCATATATCTGTTTTGTATATATACAGTATATATGTTATATATCACTTTGTTGCTTATTACTGACAGCATTCATCTCTGCTTTATTCATTTTTGTAACATGCCCAGATACCAAGGTGCTGCCTGCAAAATATATTTTGATATATATGTGATGGAGAAAATGTATGGTAGAGTTGCTTAAAGGTTTCATTGGCATGAGCTGAGGATGGTCACAGTACTCAACAGCAAACCCATAAGTGAATTGCATAGGTTAATTCCAGACAAGTGTTGATGAAACCTTCAAATCACGAAACATCACACTGTATTTTATATATGTCACAGATCTTCAGAAAACCTCTTTTAAAATGTTCTAGAGAGGTTTTAAAAATATATGTGGGCTTGTGATGCTTTTGCAGGGTGATCAGAAGCATAAGCCGTTGTGTTTACCCCTCTGTCTCAGCAAGAGACAGCTTTGGTGGAGATTAGATTGTGTGTCAGCGCCCTGCCACACCAGTCTAGCTGCCTCAACATCAAATTCCTTGAGACTATGCCAGTCTCAACCTTGCCTTGCTGGTAACATTCAGTGAATTCCAGTTCCCAAATCCCCTGAAAGAGTGTTCCCTTGCAGTATCTAGCCGCTATCACTGGACACTCACAGAAATTACCAATGCTGCTGTCTCCATGCACACACCAGCCTGTTAGTTTAGCTGAGGATCCACACTTTACTTTAATACACAGAACTAAGGTGATTGTATGGTCAAAGGAAAAATAAGTTTATTAATAAAGAAAAGATATTTAAGTGATGGTAAGCAAGGGTAATAGAAACAGAAAGTGGTTAGAAATAAAAACAAAAATAAAACACACTTTCTAGTACCTAAAATTTAACAGATTACAATGCTGGTCTCAGGCAATTTCTCACTTAGTCAGTTCTCATTGTCCTCAATCCACATGGCTAGGGAATCCACCTTTTATAGATTCAGAGAGTGCTTGTGGAGGCAGAGGGGTAACACACGGTGACTTACAGTTCTGAGTGCTCTGAGAAAGTGTCACGGGACTATTTTTAATATCTTTCCACAGGGACTTATGATAACTAAGATAGTCTAACGTCAGAGGACACAAAGAGACAGAAAGTAAATTACCATGTAATTTCTTTCTTAAACATAAAAATGTCATAAATTTAAAATGCAGCATTTTGGGACCTACTAGGACTAAAACTAAATTGTGTCCTCCAATGAAAAGTTTGGATTGTCAAGATATCAGACTTTGTACTTGTTCCTGACTAAAAAGTGCCAATCCTTGGCCTCAGACCAGTATCATTTAGAGAGGAAATTCTACATTTGGAGGAAAGAATTAAACATTTTTGTAGGAAGCTGATTTGTGTTTGTCTGTTTATTAAAAAGCAGCTACTAATCCTGTATGGGAAGATGAATTAATGGTCACAGTGTAGGTGAGGTAGGAAGAAGTGCATAGTAAATGCAGTTTATCACACTGTTCAGCAGTTTATCACATGGCTATCACTACATATATGTGAGAGGAAAGTGTGTGGATGGAAAGATAGATAGACATACACACACATACTATATACATTATATTTATATATCGTGTATAAGTTTGTATATAAAATACATATTAGAAATAAGCTGAGGAGTCAAAAATTGGGGCTGCATTCACTCCAGATTAGGTTTAGAATTGGATTTGGGGCTTTGTTTTAAAGCCAAATTAAGGCTCTAGTTTTGGTGTTGCCAAAGTGCTTTAAACTGTTCCTGTGATATTTTATCCCAAAAGACTGAAATAATATGAAATGTCTTCTATCTAGAATAGGGGACATGTCATAAGAACTGTTCTTCTCAGGGAATTTCAGCCACATCTGAATTGCAAAACAGAAAATATATACTACCTGTTGCTGGCTCCAGTCCAAGATCAAAGTCATAGGAATTCAAAACCAAATAAATAGCCACACAGAATGAGTAGAGGTTTGGATCTGGGATTAAAGTTTTGCCCATCTCTCATTTATTTTTATGTAAAATATATATAATTTATATGTACATTTGTACACAAGCTCAGATGTATGCATGTTTGTATATATATAGGTGTGACAGTGAATCTTTCCATCAAAAAGTATAAGTAGTTATGTGAGTATAGTGTTTCTGTGGGTTGTGAATGGTTATTGCAAATGTCTGAATATAAATAATGGTTTATACTGTCCATGGTTAAAAATTGTATTTATATGGTACCATATTTGCAGGAGTGATAGCAGAGCAATTCATTCATGTAGGTAGGCATTTGTTTTGTGATGAGTAAAATATCATGATGTGATACAGGTGCAGCACCATTTTAAGTGTTTTTAACACATCATTCAGGAGAGGTGGAAATGAACAATGATTCTTAACACACTTCATATGTATTCAGTACTGTTACTAAAATAAGTGAACATTGTAATAGGAAACTGATGTAAATTTTTTAAATGTGGAAAAATTATAAATTCCATCAGTTTTGAAATTTTGTTGGTTGTGTTAGAAGGTTTGCCATTTTCTTCTTGTTGTTGATAACTAAACAGTAGAGTAAATTATATAACAGGACTTCCTTTTCATGATGCTGCTCATTTTAACATTCACCGTAATGTAACCAGTATTTTGATATCAAGGAGCTCAAAACTTTCCACTTCCTTATTGTGTCATCATTCATCATATTGTGTTTAGTGCTGGAATTTAGATCTACTATTTATTAATCGTCATGTATAAATAAACGTATGTGTACATAGAGTAAATATTATTAATATAAATGTTAGATATATTGGCCCAAATTGTCTCCTGTGATGTGACTGTTTCATACCATGCTATTGGCAGATGCTGGACTTATGCCTCTGTTGGTATGGAGCTAGTGTAGACGTTCCTACACCAGCTCACTTCCTGACTGTTGATGTACAGGACAGGGTTGGGGTAAGAATGGGTGTGGCTGGGGTTTCTCTGTGCCTCAGAGATCTTCCACCTGCTGCTTTGGCACCTTAAGCTATTACTAACCAGTGCAAGATAGAGCAGCCCTCATGCTCCTCTAAATTATTCCAGGGCTTGGCCTGGTGCACAGTCAGTCAATAAGCAGGGGAACACAAAAGTGGCTTAATTCTCCTTCCCCCCATTTCTGAACTCTATTCTGTACTCCTTTAACTGCCCAGAACTCTGGCTTCATTTTCTATAATATATGTGATAATACTTATGTGTAATGTATATTTATATAAAATAGAAAAAATTGGGAGCGGAGATATATACATATATATGTATGTATCTTTTTACTGTCTGAAGAAAGAAAGACTATGTAGTGGATAAAGTTTTAATATCTACAATTTCTAACAGATGGCTATACTATAACCCAAAAGTTGAGTATCCACTGTATATTTCGACTATGCAATACTTGTTTGTTAATCTTTATTAAGATAAATGTATTTAAAGCTGAGCAAGTTTTTTAATTTTTCTTTTCTGAAAAAATGGCAGCAGATTGCTCGGAGGGGAATGGTAAGTTAGAGAATATTCAAGTGTGAGAGAGACTGGTTACTTGGACTGCATTGAAATAACAGATTTGTGGTAGAGAACATGTTAAATATTTAAACTTATTTCAGTCCACTAATGTTTTATTTTTCCAATCCTTCTTGGACTTGTTGATAATGTAGCAGATTTTATAAAGATATAAGTTTCCCATCTCATGTTTTACACATGATCTATATAAATTCCCACATATAACACCTGTGCATGTATGTAATATATACATATGTGTATAATATGGATAGAAGCAAATTTGCAAGCTGTGGTGCCTAAAGTTGTGTCTAAGTCCATGTATAGGTACCTTAGTAAGTAGCTTAATTTTCAAGGTTGCTAAGTACCTGCAGCTCCTACTGAAGTCATATCTGATGGGCCCACATTATAAAACTTGCATCTTGATTTTTTAAAAGTGTTTTGATAGGTCCTTTGTAGAGGTCTGAGGCAGTCATGGAATCCAGGTTTGTATTATTATGCACCCCTAAATTTCAGGAGTGGCTGGATCCAGATTTTTTGTTCAGGTCTATTTCTACTATACACGCTGTTTAGAAATCTTATATTTAGTCTTGAATTTCATGCTGTTTAGTGCTTCATCTCCTTGAATCTACTCAGCTTCTGAGACTATGTTTCCATGAATTATTACGTTGTTTGGCAGTGTGAAATAAATCATGAGTAGATTACTGTAATAGTCATCCCTAATTAATGAAATGGGATTAACCTCACTGGTTTACTTACCATTTATCGTATGTCTACTATGCCATGTCTGCAAAGCGTATAAAGGCCTTATTCAGGTAAAATTCCCATTGAAGATATTCCCATTTGCCAGAGTAAGGTGTTCAAGACCTGAAAGGGTTAATTTACTGTAGTTGTTCAGAGTTGTAGAAATGATAATATGTTTCCCACTATTTCATTTGTAAGGAAAAAAGACATGAATAATCACAGCTAAGCCTCAGTCCTTCAGGGCCCAAAATGAGAGACTCTGTGCTTCTTAAAGTGTCACAAGAACACATAGATAACCAAAAATTATTGAGGGAGGATGCTTAAATTAATGTGAAGTACTTTTCTTAAACCTGGACAAAGTTTTCTATTACATTGTTTTCACATGCTAAGGAACACTCCTCAGTTGACTGTTGATTAAATTAGTTTGTTGATGGGTGGGAATGGGTGTTTAATACTAAACATAAATATAAACTATTCATAATATCATGTTAATTTTGCATGGCATCCTGATATGACTTTGGGCAACAAATAATTTCCTCTATATATAAAATCCTGGTGTCAATTTTTATGCTTAAACAGAGATTTTAAAAAACTAAATGTGTATGTGAGAGAGGGAAATTTGAGTCTAAAATGAATGCTATTTCTCATTAAGAGATACAATTAAGAGATATGAGGCATGACTTTTGCACTCTGTAACACTGTATAAGAAATTTGGAATTTCTCGTTATAAAATAAGAATACTACCTTAATAAATAAAATCCTATATCTGGTTGCATATTTACTGTGAGGTTTGTTTTTCACTTTTATCATAAAAATAATTTTGTTACAATCAAGTTTTGATTTAATAATAATAATAAAAGGAAAATTATACTGCTGATGATTGAAATATTCCTCACTGTTGGAGTGTCCAGAGTCCAAAGTCACTCCTCCTATATTAAATTAGGGAAACCTAGAATTTAGCATATGGATGCTGTGACTTATTGGATGTATCCACATCTGATACAGCAGTTACTGGAACTATTCAGTATGCCATGTGTTTGAGAAATAGCAACTGATAAATTTTAAAAATAGATTATTTGGTAGGAATTAAGATGAGTAATAAAACATTACTTCACTAAGACCACCTTAACTATACACTCATAGACTCATGTTGTTCTAGCTACAAACTTGTTTTAGTTACTTTTCTGATGCTGTAGACTGTTTATTACTAACTTGTAAAACTTTCTTCATTTCATCTGTTTTACTTACTTTTTTCCTTGTATTTTTCTTTCACACAGGCCATGCAAGTAAAGGTACAGGTCAAAATGCATGATGTGTCTTTATGTTTTCGTTTTAGAGATGACCAGGCTCTAAGCATTCTTTCCATTGATCATAGCAGTGGCGTCACAAAGGGAAGGCACAGGCTCCACTCCTGATAAATTTCCTTATTGCAGAACTGGCCATATTTGATTAGCCCACCAGATTTCCCCCTCTTAACAGACCCCGATGCTCCTTCGATGTAAAAATTTAGTCCATTACACTACTTATTAATTACATTCTACTTCTGCTGCCTTCTGCCTTCTGTTACCTTGTTTAATATGTTGAATCACTCATCAGGAGAGCACTTCCTAAGTATACCCAAAGGAAACATATCATGTTTGGTTTGTGACTTTCTAAGTCAAATAAAAGGGTAAAATATTGTACCAGAGTAAGCTCCATTGCACTCCCTACCCGTGATGCTTAGCAGGATTTCATGAAATGTAGTAAATTCAGTCCTCCCAAAAAAATTTTAAAAATACACCTTCTTATTGTGTGGCTGGGTGGGTGCTTGGACCATACCCACTTTTTTCCTACCTATTCTATTCAGAGATTCCCTATTCCCCAGTGATGTATGCTTAGTTCATCTTCCTTTCCATCTTTCAAATGACATTTCTGAAGTGAAGTTGTAGTTTATACTATCTGACCTCAGGCTGGAGCTCCTAGGCACTAATAATACAGATAATAAATAAATATTTAACAATAACCATAATAATAATAATAATAATACTGTCAGACCTTGCCAAGTAAATAGGCATGGGCTTTATCAGCACTGGTATGAGCGGCCTCCAGGGGAAAAAAGCCTGACCAGTTTGAAAGAATTATGAATGTCAACACAAATGTCCTGGCCAGCTTTGGCAGTTATATTCTGCCTGCATGAATTCCCTTTGCATCATCATTATATTTGCAGTTCTTCCAGTTCTGTTGGCCAGTCCTTCTCCCATTGACATCTATCGACATGTTTCCATTAGCATCAGCAGCCTGTAGGCCTTAAGCAGTTAACAGTTAATTGTCCACCTGTGCTGCTAAACAACTGGTGTATTTCACCCCAGAAGTGACAGAAAAAAATTCCTTTTAACATTGCAAACAATTTGGACAAACTATACCCAATTTGTCATGTCTCACACATATCTAGTGAAGACATTGTTTTATTTATGTAGATATCTATCACTGTAGACGGAGGCATTGTTTTGTTGTCACCAATAGTTGAAATTTCTCTGCCTAGTTCTACTTGCATATTTACCAGCAGGAATTAATGTTTCCTACAGTGCCACTTTAGGAAGGCAGAAGTCTGGTGGCAAAGGCAGAATGGGTCACCTCTTCATCATTTTCAAATGTATTGATTTTAAGTGCATTTGTTACTCTCACACACCTTCCAGTCTCAATTACAATTGAAAATAAAGAAACTTTTATGGGAAAAATATCCCTCCCAAGAATAGAGGTGAGAAAAAAAGTATGGCTTCCTCTTCTTAAGCTGCCTCCCATATTTAAGAGGCATAGTGACGCCACTGGGTCCCAGTGATACATTGTGGTATTTGTTTGTCTGCTATCAAAGTAGAGTATAAATAATGTCATTGTAAATGTAGTGCCATTACATCAACGCTACTATAGAAAACTTTTTCTAAGGCACTTCCAAAAGCAAAGCTTTAAGGCAAAATAATCTCTTGCAGCTGCTAGTTCCTTAAGAAAGGCAACCACATCCACTTTGTGTACCCTCTGAATTGCTAAACACTTCGCCTAAGTAACACTGCGTACATATACAGTGGTCTCCATTTGAAAGACAGGATTTGGCCAAAATTTACTACAGAGTGGAATATAGATTACTACCATTTTCCTCAATTCTTATAGTAGATTGTATCTATGGTAACCATGATAATGACTGCCAAATGATGTATTTTAATAGCCTGTACTGTATCCTTACATGTAACTGTACAGTATAATATGAACACAATAGGCATTAGCATTTCATTTACAGAGGGAAGAGGATGTGGAGGGTTAAATGCAAGCATCTGCTCTTTGTAGTTTTTCATATGCTGAAGGTCCAATCTTGAGCTCTAATCTCTGGCAAAATTCCCCTTGAGTTCAATGCGAGTTTAGTCTAGATTTGGAACTCAGGATTGGGCCATTTATGTTGTGGTGGTGGTTGTCGTTGTTTATCATAAATTCATTAACCGTATTGGTCTGTTTTATGATAAACAATGCTATTGCTAAGAGCTTTGATTTGTTATCTTAAATCCAAGGAAGAAATGCTTTTTAAATATTTTATTTTAAATAAAATTTCACATTGTTTAATATGGTTAGATAGATCAAATGTTATTCTATTATGTTCATTTCTCTTTCCTAGGACAACCTTTCTCTAGTACCTTTGGTGACCAAAGCTGCTGATGGTTTAGTTTGATGTCATTACAGAATTGCTTACACTACAACCCAGCCAGCACAAACCGGTTTTACAGCTACACCACTTCCTTATTGTTTGGCTGAATTGAATTCTGTGCCTTTTAGATTTTAATCTTTCTCAGGCAGCAGCAATGCAGATTAGCCCCATCCATGTATGTAGGACTAAGACCTTGGAAAATCTTGTCTGGAATAATCCTTAATAAAAACTTAAGCAATGGGAATTGAATTGTCTCTTTAAAAATGCAAACAAGCAGTCTATTATAATTATGAATCAGTTTTTAGTTACATGTGCCTGTCTGATTCAAGATGTGTATAAGACCCAGATGTTATAGTTAAATGTATGCACATACATACAAAACTAGGTTAGCATTACTATCACATTATTGCATAGCAAGAAGGGTTTTTTTTGTTTTTTTTTAACATTTTCCACATAAACCATACAGTTCACTTTTATTTTACTACTTCTAACTATTCAAAATATAGCTACATCAGTTACTATAGTCTGGTTGGACCGTGAACAGTGAGGAATCATTTTGTGTGTAATGAGAGTATACCTGTGTGTAATCAGTTACCTACGGATCTTTTACTTCTAGTCTGGAGGACAAGACCAAGAGCGAAAGAAATTGAAGCGTAGAGGGGATTTGTATTCAATACAGACATCCTTGATTGTAGCTGCACTTAAAAAGATGCTTCCTATTGGTTTGAATATGTGCACTCCTGGAGATCAAGAGCTGATTTCTTTGGCTAAGATTAGATATAGTCATGTAAGTCTAAATTTTACAATAATTTTCAAAATAGTAAAATTGAACTTTAGAAACCAAACTTTGAAACATAAATGCCTAAATATTTGTTGCAAATTAATTCTGTCAGTGCGTGATAGAGTAATTATACCTGCAAAATACACATTTGCAGGGCATAAAATGTGTGGAGGCATATAAACAATTTCCAATTTTCCCACACAGTTTCTCCTAACCTTCTGCATATGTGTACTTTTAGGACTATGGTTTATGGCCAAAATTAAAATAGTTCTTTCTTTGGACATTGACCCCAAATATTCTTCCCAACAATTTGTGTAATTAAAAAACCAATGTGTTATGTTGCAGTATCTGAATTAATATCTGTTCTATATTCTGGATTTATCTCATACAAAAGTTTTTATAAGATAAATCTCAAACAGAAATAAAACACATTTATGTCTTTTCCACAGAGGGACACAGACGAAGAAGTCAAAGAACATTTACGTAACAATTTGCATTTGCAGGAAAAGGTAATATAAAAAACAAACTTTTTAAAATGAGATATAATTGGTGTAGGCTAACGTTTTTAAATATGGGTTTTGCACTTGCATGTCATGTTCACTCCTATTTCCATAATGAAAATTTTAAAAATCATTTCTGTTCAATTTTTTTTTCTACCAAATCACTTTTTTTTCAGCTTTGCTTGGCTTTTAGGATTCAATAAGTTCTATAAAACACAACATGTTTGAAGAAAATCAGTTTCTTAGATTTAAAGCTATTATTGTTTAAAATCATCTCATTTTTGGTGTTAATGAAAACAAAATTATTTCAGTTTTAACTTGACTCTCCTCTGCCCCACCCCAAATTATCTTTCTTTGAATACTTTTCCACTTTATATTGAACTATGTCCTTAATTTTAACCAGATTATTCATTTTTTTATCTAAAGCCTTAGATGAAGTTAACTAGTTTAGACTTTTTAAAAGCTTAGTAAAGTTTACACTGCTTAAGTAACTTGATACTTAAATTGGTTTAAACACTCTCCCTGAAATAGGTCATGGGCAAGGATGGTACCAAAACCAGGGTCTCAAGTATTACCTAAATCCTCATAATTAGGTTCTCGGCTAAAAGCTGTTGAAGTTAATGAGTCTCTTTCAATTGACTTCATTGGGCTCTGGATCAGGCCCTGGGTACAAAACCCATGTTGTGTCACAAAATTTTGCTCTAAAAACTAAATTTTCATTTTCTAAATCAGTGGCAGCCTACATTTTCAAAAGTGACTCGCGATTTCATGTACTAAGAGTAAGAAACTTTAAAAGAACAAGTGCTCAGCACTTGGGAATTATCAGCCCCCTTTAAGGTATCTCAAATTGGGCACCCAAAATCACTTTTAAAAATGTAGACCAGTATTTCTAGCTGTATTGTTTCAAAGAAAACATTCTACATGAAAGTGTAAACTGATGCATTTATGTTTGCTTGTCTGTAAACAGCCTGAAAGAGTAGCTTTGAGAGTCATAAAGTTTAAGGCCAGAAGGTACCATCAGATTATCTTGTCTGACCTCCTGTGTATCCCAGGCCACCAACACCATTTAGCATCCACCCACTAACCCCAACAACCAAAATTAGACTGAAGTATTACAGCCTACCAGAGATTAGACTATTGTTTGTCACAGGCAGAGAATAGGAGGGACTAAGTGGGCATAAGAACATGAGAATGGTCATACTGGATCAGACCAATGGTCCATCTAGCCGAGTGCCCTGTCTTCTGACAATGGCTGATGCCAGATGCTTCAGAGGGAGTGAACAGGACAGGGCAGTTTATCAAGTGATCCACGCCCTGTCATCCAGTCCCAGCTTCTGGCAGCCAGAGGTTTAGGGCATGGAGTTGCATCCCTGCCCATCTTGGCTAATAGCCATTGATAGACCTATTCTCCATGAATCTATCTAATTCTTTTTTTGAACCCAGTTATACTTTTGGCCTTCACAACATCCACTGGCAATGAGTTCCACAGATTGACTGTGTGTTGTGTGAAGTACTACCTTATGTTTTTAAACCAGCTGCCTAGTGATTTCATTGGGTGACCCCTGGTTCTTGTGTTATGTGAAGGAGTAAATTCACGTTCTCCACACCATTCATGATGTATAGACCTCTATCATATACCCCCTCAGTTGTCTCTTGTCCGAGCTGAACAGTCCCACGACCCCTGCAATCAGGGCCCGCTCCAGGCACCAGCATTCCAAGCAGGTGCTTGGGGCGGCAATCTGCAAGGGGCTGCAGTCCATGTGTTTTTGCCCCCAAGCAGCGTGCTGAATTGCTGCTGTGGACGGCGGGGGCAGTCCGTGTGCCATTAGCACATTAGCAGTTATGTTCAGCTGTCTGCAGCAGCGCAGCTTCTGTCTTCCGGCTGAAGACAGAAGCTGCCACTGAATTGCCGCCGCCACGGAAACGTGCATGCCGCCCTAATGGCACATGGACTGCCCCCGCCGTCCATGGCAGCAATTTGGTGCACTGCTTGGGATGGCAAAAACAGTAGAGCTGGCCCTGCCTGCAATGGCAGGAAATGATTAAATAAAATATATCCAGGTAATGCTGCACCCACATGCAGAGGAAGGCGAAAAACACCCAGCTCACTGCCAATCTGACCTGGGAGAAAATACCTTCCCAACCCCATGTCTGGCAATCAGACACTGAGCATGTAAGCAAGAACGAGACCGTCAGGCACCTGAGAGAGATAATGCTTGGGGCCACCTCAGAGACTTGGCCCTCCCTGTCTAATGTCCCATCTCCAGCCATGGCCATCTCTGATGCTTCAGAGGAAGGAGATTTAAAAAAAAAACAAAAAACAATACATAATACATTGGGCGGGGGGGAGGGTATTCCTTTCTTACCCCTGCAGGTGGCTGGCTGAAACTCCGAGGTATGAGTTTTTAGGGACATAAGCCAGAAGTGAGCGCTAGGCATAGGCATTGACTCCGTGGGTGCTCCAGGGCTGGTGGACACACAGAAAAAATTTAGTGGGTGCTTAGCACCCACCAGAAGCCAAGCTCCCCACTCCCGCCCCCCTAGCACTTCCCACTCATCAGCAGCCCCACGGATCAGCCCCTCCCTCTCTCCTCACATCTGCTGTGGATCAGCTGTTCCACAGCGGGGAGGGGGAAGAGTGGGGACAAGCCATGCTTGGGGGAGGGGGCAGAACTGGGTGGGAAGAGGCGGGGTGGGAGGGGCAAGAGGGTTTTGCAGGAAGGGGTGGGGCCTGGGGCGGAGCAGGGATGGGAAGAGCTGGGATCACTCCCCCCATTCTTAAATATAGGCACGACATTAGCTATTCTCCAGTCATATTGCACTATTCCCAAATAAATAGATGTATTAAAAATCCTTGCTAACCGACTTGTAATCATACATGCCAATTCTTTCAGCATTCTGGATGGAAATTATCCAGTCCCCCTGATTTGAGCGCATTAAGTTTTTCTTCCACCTCAGATGTGGTAATTTCCATTTCCACACACGTTTCCATCATCCATCCTGCCTTCTTGTACATGTTCCTTGTTATCCTTTGTGAAAACTGGGATAAAGTATTCACTTAGTTTTTGGGCCATATCTACATTATCTTTAATTTCCTTCCCATACACCCTGCATAACAGCCCAGCCTCATCCTTCCTTAGTCTCTTTTTATTTATATAACTAAAAAAACCCTCTTATTATTTATTTTAATTTCCTTAATAAGAACTAATTCAACTTGATTTTTATCAATTCTCACTTTATTCCTACATTTTTCAACTTCCAAGATTTAGGGTTGGGGTTTTTTTGTTGATCAACCCCTTTTTCCATTGCCTGTAGGCTCTCCGCTTACTCCTAATAACTTTTTTGGAGTGGTCATTCATCCAACTGGGACTGGAGCTTTTCCCTACAATTTTTTTCCTTGCTTGGGATGCAAAATTCAGATAGTTTGTGTATAGTTGAAATGAAGAAATTCCAAGCGTTTACATTTAAGTCTTTGAGCTTTTCAGTCCAATTGACTCCTTTAACTAATTCCCTTAATTTCCTAAAGTCTAGGCCTTTTGAAATCAAAAATCATAGTTGACTATCTGGTTTTGATTATACTTCCATTTAATTTAAACTGAATCATCTCATAATCACTCAATCCGAGGTTATTTTCTACAACCAGTTTTGCTCTGATGTCCTCTCTACTTAACTAAAACTAAGTCTAAAATTGCATTACCTCTTCTTGGTTCGATGACAGTGTGATGAAAAAAGCTATCATCTATATATCCAAGAATAACTGGGCCCTACCAGTATTAGTAGTAGTTATTCTCCAAACTATATCTGGGAAGCTAGCGTCTCCCATTATGACACAATTCCTTGTAATGTTTATCTCTCTAATAATATTAAAGAGATCACTATCCATATCTGAGTCTGATCCTGGAGATCTATAGCAGACCCGTATGCAATTCCAATAGAACATTTTACAATCCTGCCCCAAAGTGATTTTGACCCAAACAGATTCTGTTTTGTTCATACTATCACTTCTTACTCCTTTACAGTTAATCACTTCATTGATGTACAGTGCTATCCCACCATCTTTACCTTTATTCTTACCTTTCCTAACCAGCGCATCCCTTTCAATACCTGTATGACTCATGAGTGCTATTCCACCGTTTCTGTAATCCTTCTACTATCCAGCTTAAACCTTCTGCACCACTAGTTGCAGTTCCTCCATTTTATTGCCCAGACTTCTTGTGTTCATGTACAAGCATTTCAGTGTTTCCCTCACACCATATTCGGTTTTCTAGCTGGATTAGATATAGTCCTTTCACTACCTGTAACAACTACCTGACTACTACTTCAATCAACATTTGTACTTTTGTCCTCCTTGCTGTCCATACTCTTGCTTTGTGGTGTTCCATTATCTCTTACGGTATCTTCATTTAGCTGATTATTCATCCAGTTGGGTCTGGCTTCAGAGCCAGCTGATCTAGCTAAGAGGTTTGAAGCATCTTATTCTCCAGGGGGTATTCATTTTAGAACCTAAAGCTGAACTTTAGCGACTTTACTACTGGTCATTCTAGCAAAAGCATCCATTTTATGTGCTTACTCCACAAAACCAAAATGCCTCCCACACCTCCCCAAGCACCAAAAGCCCCAGTTGTGCCCTACTGTTCTGCTGAAACCCCAGCTTTCCCATGGCAGCTTGTGCAGTGCAGTTCTGCATTGTCAAAACAAAAATCTGTGAAAAACTGAAAAGTAAAAAATATATGTGCCATGTAAAATACATTTATTTCAATATCAAAATAGACAGCACACAGTTCACACTACTATGGGTATTGTTCTTTTTCATACATAATTCTATAGTAGCTTCCATGTAGCCTTCTTACAGAATTTAAGTCCAGCTGTCCTAGTAGTTTGTGGACCTTTGTGCCATGTTTACAGATAATGAAGAAAAATGGGAAGTCTGAGTTGAATGATGAGAATGAAATGGGACTAGCTATTTCTTATCCATGTGAATCAGTAGTAGTAGTCGTGTTCATTATATTAAGGTAGTGCTTGTCTACACAGTGCATTAATCCTCACCAGAAAGGTATAAATTCTGGTGCACACTAATATTCTATGCACTAAATGGCCCATTTGGACCCTGCTAGTGCTCTCTAAAAGTTCCCTGGTGCATGTTAATGTAGAACTGTTTGAAAGGTAACTGTAGTAACATGCATTAGGGAAGTTGTATTATGTGTTGGCCGGGTCCATACAGGCCAGTTAGAGTGTGACACACTATTGCACACTAGAATTTACTTTCTTCTTATGTGGACTAATGTACTGTGCTTAAAAACCCTCAATTAGCTTTTTTTAGATTAAGGAACATAAAAAGACTCATTTATTATTTGAGAAATGTATAATACAGTATGAAATATCTTGATTTTAGTCTGATGACCCAGCTGTGAAATGGCAGTTGAACCTGTACAAGGACATTTTGAAAAGCGAGGAGCCAACTAATTCTGAGAAAACTGTGGAACGGGTGCAGAGAATCTCAGCAGCTGTCTATCATCTGGAGCAGGTGATAAGAACTACATCTATAAAGTACTTACTTTAAATTAGAACACGAGGTTCTTTCCTGAGAGCACATACTGTAAAATAATGTTTAGATCGCTTCATCAAATGTATCTATTGAACAATAGTTTCTGCTTAAAACTAAATTTTATATATTGTACATTTTAAGTGTCATCTGCTAAAGTTTCAAAGTTCTACTTAGAAAAGCAATCAAAACATTTCTATTTGCCCTTGAAAAATTCTGTAAGCAATCCCCAAGCAATAGGGCAGGAATTCAGCACACAGCTTTTTTTAATTTTAAAAAGATGTGTGTGCATACATATAAGTTTTTAATATATACATATTTTCAAAGTGACTTCCACCTGTTCTCCATTTCTACACATGGGAATACCTTGTATTAGCAACTTCTGCACACTCTTGCATGCTCATTCAAATGATATAACTTAAATATAAAAATTCATTTGAACCTGATTTCCATTTTGCCCATAAAAAAATCTGTCATTTTCATGAAAAAGGAATAGTGCAAAAAATAGTTTACATGCATGACTCTACCTGCAAATTTATTTATTCACAGTGGTCACATTTTGGAAATTTTACCCTTCAACTACATTTAAGATTTGTTGACATCAATGGGAGTTTTATATGCAGATTGAGAACTGTATATGGCCCTAAGTAATTATTAAAGTGATTTTTATTAGAAAAGCAACATTTCTAAGAAGAAATGAAGCTTTTGTAATATCCACTAATCAGTTTATTTGCCAGTCATGCAAATGAATTTTAACTGAATCTGAAGCGTTTGTACTGCACATACTGATGGAAGTGTTTTCCCATAGGTCGAGCAACCATTAAGATCAAAAAAAGCTGTTTGGCACAAACTCTTGTCAAAACAACGCAAAAGGGCCGTTGTCGCTTGTTTCAGGATGGCACCATTGTACAATCTGCCAAGGTAGGTGCTTTAAAGGTTTATTTATTTGTGAATAATTACTGTTGAGCAAGCGCTTCAAGGAAGAGCAGGAATTTCTTAACACACACACTGCCTTTGAAATCATTAGCAAAGTTTGTTGCTTTGGCAGATCTTCTATAGTTGGCAGATGCTGTCGCTTTCTGATTTTTAATAAGAATAATAAAACCAAAGGAATTTAAACTTATTTTTTAAAAGATCAGCCCTTAGTGCCTTGGCATGCTTAGAAGGATGTGTACGTGTGCCAGCAATCTCTATATAGAGAGTCTGTTGATAATATCCATTAAATAGCTGGTTTTCCCACGTCATTCATTCCTCGTGGTGATCTAACAGGGGCTTTATGCTGAATTACCTACTAGAAAAAACACCACAGGAAGTACACTACTTCACAAACACCATATTTCAGCTTTTCCCAGTCCTTATCTGGTGCAGCCCACTTTTATGTCCCTCACATCATGCCCTGTTACAGTTGCCACAATCTGTTAATCTATTTCTGTCCGTTTTCCATCTTCTGTCTTTTTCTGACTTTGTTTGGTCTCCTTTTTTTAATTAATTCTCATCTTCTTCTAATTTCTTCCATTTTTTTAGTTGTTGTTTTTCATTTTTAGCTGTCTTGTTCTGTGGCTTTCCTTCCCTGTTTCCGTCCACATGAAGGCTTCATGTGGCTTGCGTTGGGTTATTTCAGCTATGTGAGGGTGGGTTGTGCATATTTTTAAAAGCTATATTAGAGCTGTGGTGACAGAGCAGAGAAATTTGGGCTTAGGGACTGCTGGTTGAGCCTGTGACCCTGCACATGTGAGCTACTCCTGTGTCCAGCTGCATTCAGAGCACTGTGGGGGCTGGGACAAAAGGTGCATGCCCTCCTAGGGCCTATCCACTGCTTTTCCCACAGCTTCAAGGTCACATTTGCGTTGGGGTGAAAGGACAGATCCACCACCATGCAATTTTCTTCATTCCTACAGTGGTTTTCCTTCGCTCTGTGCCCTCCACCCAGGCTAGTTTAGGGCCTCCAAAGAGATACTACCCTCAAAGTTGGGAAACATTGCACTGCTAATAAAATGCAGTTTCACCAGTGAGTGTGTGTGCTGGATGAAGTTTGTTTCTTCCCTACGAGAATAAAGAAATCTTTAAAAGTCAATGTGCTTTGTTCATAAAGTGTTCACAGAATGGTTAATAAAATGCATTTCATCTACCTCTAAAAATGCATTATTAAAATGTATCTCCATGTTTGGTGTTGGCAGCCTTGTAACTGCACTTATAATTTGGAAAGGAAGTTAGGTTTACCACATTAAGACCAATGAACAGTTTATTGCACAGTGAAGAGGAAACATCCCAGCTCTAAAAATGACATGGAGTTTTGTATTCTTAGAGCTTACCTACACTTCCCAGACAACCATGGTAGCATCTTACTAGAGAATCTTCCTTTAACACAATTCTAGCTAGAAAAAAGCTAACGTGTTGTCCATAGAGGGAAGAGAATGGGAGAGACTTAAATATAATGTAAAAACAAAGTAAGTAGTTTGGGAGTGGTGGCTAATCCTTTCCAAAGTTCTGAGGATAGAGAAAAGGAGAGCACATTTCAGAAGATGTGCTTCTTGGGGGTACATCTTGACAACCGTATTCTGGTCTAATAAATTAGTTTATTTATCCCGGGATATGCTTATAACCTCTTAAAGAAGAAATATCTAAGTAAAAAAAGAATGGGATATATTATTTTTCCCTGAAAAAAATCACACCTGCATAGTTTTTGAGATATTGGTGAATGCTCATGCAGAAGATGGGGGATGAAGTGAACTTCTGCATTTTTATTATCTATTATCTATAACTTACTGAATGTACTCTCTGTACCAGAAATATTGGGCCTGATTAATTTCAGACTTGCATCATTTTTATGATTAAGTTACTCCTGATTTTCACTAGTTGTGAGTGGTGAATCTGGCCAAGTACTACTATTTGCAATCTCTAGGGATGACCTTTGATAAAACTGTGCTTTGGTGAGTCAGAATTTTGACATCCACCCCAAAAAGGCAAGATCCTAGGAAAAAAAATTGTGGGGCCTTTAGGTTTATTTCTCAATTGCTGTGTGCAGAATAAAGCATATAGGTTCTAGAAAATTCACAGCATTATGGCAGTGAGATAAAGCTGTCATGTCATGGTAATAAATACATACATAACTATCTATCCATCATTTAAATTGATTGTGGCTTTAAGACATCTCTGAACCCTAGCGAGTTTGTCAAGTGGCACATGATTAGTAATAACAAGTGCTGTGCAACGAAGACCTTTGGAACCACAATTTTGCATGCAGCTCTTCATATCTGAGTATGTTTTTCCCCAGTTTAGTTTCTGTATTATATTGGGATGAGAGTAAATTCCCAATTTAATAGTAAGACATTAGTTTTAGACACATAAAGCCAGCAAGCTGTTAAAAGCAGCAGCCTTTCCAGCATCCTAGAAAATACTAAAGATTCCAGTGTATTATGACCCTTTCTTCTGATCAGCATCTGGAAATCTAGGTAGGGGTCCATATTCTTTCATGTTAATCTCACATTTGAACCTGATTTTCTTCAATGGAACATTTGTCTTACTTTAAGATTATCAGTATGTTGTTTCAGAACTTAAAACATCTATTGATGTGCAGCTACTTGTTAAAATAGTACATCTAGAAATCATAAAGAGATTATTTAATTTTCCCTTCCTGTTCCTGTTCTTAGAAGTGGCTTGAAATACAAAGTAAATAGTAATTGTATTTTTTTTGTATTTTTGTTTCTCAAAAAGTGAACATTTTCAAAACTCGGAAATACTAATTCTCTATGCTCTTTGTTTGGTAATTAGCTATAGTTTCTACAGTGTGCCGAAGGTGAAAAGTGCCTTCTAAGTAATAAGTATATTTTCTGTGACATATGAATATATTTAAATATTTAGAGTTGATGGTTTAAGGAAATGCACTTTATTTACATTTTTTATTTTATTTTTTATATACACATGCATAGAGATACAGCAGAGTAGAATGTACATGGCAGTTATTCAAACATAACTTGCGAATGCAGAATTCTTTACTGAATTTAACATGTGTCTTTATTGTTAGTTCTTAAATGAAAACCTATATGCTTTTCTTCAGACACAAAATTAGCACTTTCTTCCTGAGCACCTTTCAACGTGTTTGGCTGGAAAAAGTACATGAAAAAACTCAGTATGACAGGCTTATACTCATGTTAACGGTAATGTAACCTGTGGAGAGCCTCTTCTTTATGCGTGCACTTATTCCTTTCCCAGCCATGATATGATGTTGTCATAAAACATGAATTTGTACAATTTTTTAAGGGATTCTGATTGGTCAGTCTTTGAGGTTTAATGATTAAATGGTAACAATGCTGGCAATAAAGCACAGGAGGTTATCCAAATAATCATTTCATTATTGCAAAAAGAAATAGGAAATGCATAATTTGTATACTACATTCCCCAACAGTGAGCATTTTATGTGTGTATACATATGTCCTCTGGTCTTAACTTATGTACATGGTATTTACATGATTTTTAGCCTCAGTGCATTTAGTGCACTATACCTATAATAAAAAGAAAAACAAACAAAAAAATCCATGAATTAAACAACCCCTGCTTTACAGGATACATGGAGTGCCTATAAAACAAAAATCTGCGTCTTAAATAGAAGATGGAACTTGCAATGTAAAGCCATATCCAGCAGCAGCTTACTTCCAAGAACAGTATTTACTTCTGTGAGTTGTCCCAGAGAAATCAGTGGGACTTTAGTATAGTAATCACTGTGGCCAGTGCTACGTGCTTCTAGGATCAGACACTAGATTCTTGTGAAAGGCGGTTTTCAATATTTTACCGGTGGATTTTTAAACCAAATGTGTTGGACAACACATTTTTTATTTAATTTGGAGCTGAAAGAACACAAGCTGAGAAGAGATTTATGTTTGTGGAGAAAGGCACTGGTGAAAGTCAAGGAGTGTTATGCTGCAGAGTCCCTGATGTAGTAGTTACTTAAATGTTGCTGGATGAGTTTTGCTGTCTTAGTGGACCAACATGACAATTGCTTCAATTTTAACAAGAATTATTCATCAATTTTTGACAATATATTATGTTCCTTCAATGTATAAAAATGTATGCTTATTTCTATGGCTATATTAAGGCCCCAATCCTGCAACACTTTTACATTACTTACCATATATAAATACTTCAGTGGTATTGCTTACAGGCATTAAGTTAAACACATTCACAAGTGTTAGCAGAGCCTAAATCTTTACCTAGGTTAATTTCATACACACCTACCATTCAGATAAGTGATTTAATAGCTGCACTTAGTGTTGCTTTTCAATTAAAACTAAATTTCCTTTGTCTAGTCAACTGTGCGAGACACCAGCATTATATCAGTCATTCAGTTGTGAAAGTTATAGTTAAGGTTATAGTACTATTTCATTTAGACTGCATTTCCACTTGTTCAGATAGTAAATTTATGGGGGGGGGGACAACAAACAAAAAACCCTCCTCTTTTTGGACTAATATTTTCCATATTCTCAACTGAAAAGTGACTTTTTTGTAAAGTTTGACAAAAATCCATTCAAGCATATTAAGTTATGCAAGGTTTAAAAATGCATCTTTCCCACTTTAAAGGGAAGTATTATCACACTTTTTTTCATGCACATAATTCAGGAAGAGATAAATTTGAAACTTGGTCTGTAAAAAGTGCTTTTTATGGTGTGTGTCCACAATCTAATTTGAAAATATTTGGTTGAATACAAAATGTACTAAAAATAACTGACTGAGAAATCACTTCAGAGCATGCTCAGTAGGCACTTAGTAAGTTTTTTTTTTACCCCATTCTTTTTTGTGACATTACCATGTATGTTCTCCCCACATAGACTTCCGCCTTGATTAGGCACAACAATTACTTCCCCAAGGCTTCTAAAAGACAAATTGCATGAATACACACAGGAAAATTCACCATAAAAAAACACTGACTTAATTTGAGGAATAAGAAAAAAGAGTGGGTTTGAATAAAATACAGATTTTTCTGTATTGGGGTCTGACCACAGTTTATGCTGCATTTTGTATTAGTTTGAAATAAACAAACTAAACTTTGATTTGGAAATCACCTATTTCAGATGCCAAGATACAACAGTCACAGTGTAAAGTATGGTAAAGAGACTTCTTTAACCCAGCCTTACAAAAAACTGTGTCTAGTCAGACAATAGCAGCAATCAGATGTAAAACTCATCCCTTCCTACCTCACTGAGATAAGAAATGCAGAGCCCAGTACTGTACATCTAAATGCTAACATTTTTAAGCATGGATATTTTTTTTCTCCCTCCTTTTTTCAAAAACACCCAAGGAAATTAAAGAACTTAAAGCAACCATAAGTATTGCGTACTTAAAATTTCTTTTTTGCAAAGTGAAGGTTCCTACAGCAATGTTTGCTGGTCAGATTGTATATAATATGTATTTTCTGGTATCCGTTTGAAACTTCTTTGGGATAGGGACTATGTCTTCTATGTGTTTGTATAGCACCTAAAACAATGGCATCCCAATCCTGGTATGGGTCTATCACAATAATACCAGTGAAAACAGACCCATATGCAAGAAAATGTGTGGCATTAAGAGGTATTTGGTATGTTCCCTCAGTGTACCTCATGTATGCTCAAAAGTCTGAAGAAAAATGTTTTTTCACTGAATGTTTGATTTAGTTTGCATATTATTTCACTGACCAATCAGAGGATCAAAATTGTACAAAATACATATCCTTACTAATCATTAACCACCTAAGCTATTATACTATCTTCTGTTTACCCCTCTTGATCTCACTTTCACCCCCCCTCCCAGGCACCGTTCTATTAACCTCTTCCTCCATGGTTATCAGAACTATTGGATAGAAACAGAGGAATATTCATTTGAGGAGAAACTAGTTCAAGATTTGGCTGTAAGTACTGAAATAACTGGGCTTAGTTATCAGTGCCCACTTCAATATATATATATTATATATATATAATAACATGTATTTAACTTTTGTGTAGCATAGTTATATGTTTACATTTATAAAATAGCAAATCCTATGCTTCAGGGCATAAATTGATCACCTGTTTTGGTCAGGAAGAAATTTGCACCAGGGTATAGTATTGCACATTTAGTTATATTAAAGGTGGTTTTTGCCCTCAACTGAAGTATATGGTGTTGATTACTTTCAGAAATAGAACAGAACTAGATGGACCATTGGTCTGTTTTTGTCAGTATGGCAATTCCTATGTTCCTATGTTTTCAATTATTATTTGTTTGAAGACTTAACGTGATTGATACTTTCCCTTTTTTGAATTTTTGTTGTTACATAATACTTTATTTTAACATTCTAAGCTTTAACGCAAATTAAAATTTGCCATTTTTTTGTAGGTATTCTGTAATGAAATGTAAATATGCGTAACCATATTCAGCAGAAATTCAGCATTCATGTATCATGGATGTGGAGGATTAGCAAACTTCTGCATCTTGGCACCTAATCCTGATTCAGAAAGATCTCCATTTCTGTCTTCCTCTTCCATGGAATTCCTAACGCCAGGTTTTATGCATTTGTCTAATATTTCTAAAATGCCTGTCTCGTTGGTGTCTAACGACCATGGAAAAAGAAGATACCACTTCAGTATCTCACAAGGAGGATATGTTTAAGTCTTAATTCAACATGAGCTAACACTGACATACACAGAAGAAGCCTCATTATACCTTTTAAAAGGGACTGGCATATGGGGAAGGATTTGAATTTTTGGAAAATCATAAGTAACTATCCTGTCTACTGTAGGCTTAGCTTGACATGAATAATTAGACATGGACTCACCAGAGAAGTATTAGGAGGAGACTGAGACTGAGTGGAAAAGGAATTCCAGAGAGTAGTATTAAATGAAAAAGAAAAAAAATGCTTAGCAGAGAAAAGCAGAAGTCTGTTAAATGCAATAAATAAATAAATGGTTGAGCATACCACAGGTCTTTTCAATGCCCTTGCAGTTTTCAAAAAAATAGGACCCATTGGCAGTCCTGGAAAAAATAGTATCTACTTTTGGTATCTGAAAGAGATGGGGAGAGGGAGACAGACAAACAAGGCAGCAGTTTCACAAGGATTATTTCTGGTGGCTAAAACTTTACTGATGAAATGTGCCACATTGAGGAAAGAATGCAAAAGTATAAAGAGCAAATCAAAGTTGTAGAGCAGAAAACAAACTAAACAGAAAAAAATCCCTAAAAAGTCAGAGAGAAAACAATGTCTGTTACTTTGGATTTAGGCAAATAGGTTAAAAGCAGCTGTCCTTCAAGGATTGTATTTAGTGAGTGCAGCTTTGCAGGCAAAGTGTACTAAGGTCATGTCTACACTTACTAGCTTACAGCTCTCCCGTCGACGTAAGAAAACCAGCTCAACAAGCTGCGGTAGCTAGGTCAGTGGGAGAGCATTTCCCACTGACACAGTACTGTTGCACACAAGTATTTATGCCAGCAAAACTTATGTCACTTGAGGGTGTTTTCTCACACCCCTGAGTGAAAAAAGTTTTGCCAACGTAAGTGCTAGTGTAGACCTGGCCTAACTTAAGAAATAAGTGCAGAAAACATAAAAAGTACGGTAAGTTTAGAGACACAGAAAGAATTCAGCTGAGATATGTGTCACTTTAAAAGATAAGTGATTTAAGGGAAAAGAGTGTGGCATTAAAAGGAGTTTTGCACAAATTAATGCTGAAGGGTCGGAGGGAACCAAATAGTTAGGAGTTGTGGAAATGTTAGAGTAAAAATGTTAAAGAAAAGGGAGGTAATAAATTAAAGTGTTAAAGAAGAGAATTCCTGGTTTGATAAATAAAGCTGATGGTAGAATATAACTTGCAGTCACATCTGGTGGAAACCCTTAGTAATAAAAAAAAATGCAAAGAGGAAGTCAGGTGTTGACAGCTACCCCCACTATATGCTTTCTTTCCCTGCCCCCCGGAAGCCTTTACAGCCATTCTGAAGAAAATGGGCCTTTCCCAATGAATGTGTCTGTAAACTATTAATTGTGCGGTCTGCTTTTAAAAAGTATGGCATTAAGTCAATGTGTTTTAATAATTTCATATGTAGTATGTGGGGGATACATGCTGTACCAAGTAAAAGCGGCCTAAAATGATAAGACGCAAGAAAGCTTCCCCTCTTTTGTCACCACAGAAAATTAAAAAAATTGGTACAAGAGAGGTAACATCAGCTGGGGCAGGCTGTGAAAATTAACAAGGATCCAATACCACAAAGTTAAATGTGAAACCACTAAAACCCATATGGTGTGGAAGAAATTTGTTTTCCCTCCTCACATACTGTTGCAATATAATGTACAGTCTGGAAAGCCCCAAACTTGTACTGCTGTTTGTCCCTGAGGGACACTTACTGGTCCAGGTATAATGTTTTACAGACTGCAGTTGCCAGCATCTAGGTTCACTGTGGGGGGACAGTCTCCACATTACACTGCTCTACAGGCAAAATGCTTCTGAAATAAATGTAATCAAACTTTACTAATTCTGGGTCACTGAGAACGAAAATGATGCTTAAAATTGTTGATTGGCTCTAGTTTTCAAGTTATGCTATTGGGTCAGTATATACGACCCTTGACTTGGGAATAGCGGAGGATAAGTGAGTTATAAAGGGAAGGGATCTCAATTTAAACCAGAAATGACTAAAATACACCTTTGACTGGATCTATGAATAAATCTATGACTGGTTTGGACAGTACTTGCTTTTTAGGCAAAACAATGAATGATGCAATCTGAAGCTGGTATTGCGTCATACATGATATGAATTGCATCATGTTATTCCTAGAAGTCATGGATGATGCAATCATAACGAAGCTTACATCACTCTGCTGAACAAATTGCCCTCTATGAGCTCTAGAAATCATAGTGTCGTGCTCTCTTATTTGTCAGTGTTTGATTTTGCAAAGGGACACATTTCTGTTTAGCCAAAGTGAGCAGAGATGCCTCGTACTTGTGTGAACAGTGCAGATAACTTCTGCTATGTTTGTGGTGAAGTGACTTTTGCATCACAAAAGCGCAGTATAACCACTATGGTTAAGAAAGCCTATCACCTTTATTTTGGCTGCAAAATTGGAGATCAGGACAAGAAGTGGGCCCCACACATATGCTGCAACACTTGTGCAACAAATCTTCGCCCGTTGAACAGGAAAAGGAAATCTATGCCTTTTGCAGTGCCAATGATTTGGAGGGAGCCAACAGATCATACCAGCAATTGTTACTTCTGCAAGGTGCCTCCAGTTGGGAAAGGTGTGTCAAAGAAGAAAAAGTGGACTGTGCATTATCCAAACATTCCATCAGCTATACGCCCAGTACCCCATGGAGAAGGACTGCCAGTTCCTGATGCACCAGAATCATTCTCACTTGAGTCAGACGAGGAAGAGGATGAAACTTCTGGTCCTGAACCATCAATGTCACAGGACCCACATTTTCTCCCATCCTCCTCCTCTGAACCACACCTCATAACACAAGGTGAACTGAATGACCTTGTCAGGGATTTGGAACTACCCAAGAGTAAGGCAGAGCTGTTGGGCTCCAGACTACAGCAGTGGAATCTCCTGGCAGGTGATGTTAGGGTTTCCATGTTCCGTGACCGTCAAAAGGATCTTGTCCCATTCTTCTTCATGGAAGGTGATCTTGTAGCCTGCAACAACATCGATGGTGTGATGGCAGCCCTCAACATCGTTCACGATCCAGATGAGTGGAGACTGTTCATTGATTTATCGCAGACGAGTCTCAAAGCTGTTTTACTGCATAATGGCAGTGTTTTGCCATCAATTCCAGTTGGTCATGTAGTCCATATGAAGGAAACCTATGACAATATGAAACAGCTTTTGAGGTGCATAAACTATGACCAACATCAGTGGCAGTTTTGTGGCGATTTGAAGGTTGTTGCTCTCTTGCTTGGTCTGCAGACTGGATACACAAAGTACTGCTGTTTTCTCTGCGAATGGGATAGTTGTGCAAGAGATTCCCACTATATCAAGAAAGACTGGCCACTCCGACAGTCATTGGAGTCTGGGAGGAAAAGTGTTCAGCATCCACCACTTGTTGAATCAAGGAAGATTTTGTTACCACCCTTACACATCAAGCTGGGTCTGATGAAGAACTTTGTCAAGGCCATTGACAAAACACAAGCAGCTTTCGAGTACCTCCGTGGAAAATTTCCAAGGTTAAGTGAAGGTAAGATAAAGGAAGGTGTCTTTGTTGGTCCTCAGATTCATGAACTTCTTCGAGATGATGCATTTGACCATGCACTGCGTGTCAAGGAAAAGACAGCATGGAAAGCCTTCCAGTTAGTGGCAATAAATTTTCTCGGAAACAACAAGGCAGACAACTACAGGTTGTTGGTGGAAAACCTCCTCAAGGCATACAAAAGCCTTGGTTGCAACATGTCACTAAAGATACGTTTTTTGCACTCTCATCTAGATTTTTTTCCACCGAACTGCGGAGCTGTGAGCGACGAGCACGGCGAGCGATTTCACCAGGACATTGCAACAATGGAGAAACGCTATCAGGGCAAATGGAGCCCATCAATGCTTGCAGACTATTGCTGGACAGTGACAAGAGATGCTCCATTTAATGAATACAAGAGACAAGCCAAGAAGTGCTGAGTAGACACTGAATAGGACTAAACTATGTACATAATAGTTTTTTGCCTTTTGTTTCATAATAAATTTTAGTTAAATAACCCTTTTGCTGATTTTTAAAGTGTTACATAAACAGGACAGGTGAAATATTATCATGTAAAGCAACCATAAACACATGAAAAGACCTAGGTTTACAATTTATGATTAAAACTCTACTATCTACACAATATACATAGACATAAAATGTAAAAACTTAAATGTCTTAGAAACAGTAGCAAATCAGTTGTTTTAATTGTCATATTTTAATTCAGCACATCAAAATACATAATAAATAGCACATTTTATCTCTGAAGCAGACGACTTCTCAAAAACTGTAGACCAGTGTTACACAGTACAGATTATATGCTAGAACCCTGGTAAAGTAAAAAATGTCTGTGCTGGTAATAGCAAATATTATGTGGTGGCTGAAGAGGACCACTATAGACCCAGGGAATGTTATTTTAATCGGCCTATGTTCTGTTTCACGTCTAAAATTCCTGAGGTAATAAATGGAAAGATTTTTAAATTTTGTACCGATTTTTATAATGTAATTAAAATAAAAGCAGAAATAACATTACAGAAGGATCTTTTAATAGCCAAGCAAGCTTATAATATAGAATTACACCATGGTGGACTATACCAGACAAGGTGAGCTTGCATCCCCTGGTTTGTACTTTGAGTCCAGTATTAATGGTGGTTCAAATGATTACAACTACTGTGGTCTTGGAAATGTGTTGCTCAGTAGTGAACTTAAAAAAGAAATTATAGAAACATAATGCAAATGAAATGAATGCTAATGTAAAAAAGCAAAACAAAAGCAGTGGAATGTAAGTCTGGCTTCACATGAGTAATTAGACATGGGTAAGACCACATTTCTTGGGAGACAGGATTAGGGAGGTAAATGGAACAGCAGGCTGGAAATAGAATGTCTATGCCAGCTAAGATAGGTAAATGGGTCAGTAAGCTAAGAGACAATGTTTGTATTAGCTAAGATAACAGGGAAACACCCAGGGAACCATTTATAATGGACTAGATAAGCCTGAAATATAAGAAGAGGTAAAGAGTAAGTCATACATGGGCAGAACATACTGTACAGGGATGGTTTCTACAAAGTAACCAAGCAAAACCCAAAATGCCTGATGCAATGCATAGTAAATGCAATGTAATGTATAAATGTATATAAAGAAAGAGGTTTTCTGTGTAAGTTTGAATGTGTATTATGATCTTTATCCACCTCCTATGCAGGCTGTAACCAATGCAGTGTGAGCAGGGCAGCCACCCAGGGCACAAAACTGCAGAGGTGGAAAAAGGGATTGGAGAAATGCCCAAAAAACCTGACAAGGGGTGCAAGTGTAACCCCCACACCTTCTGGGTGTGGTGTTCTGTCCCTTCTAGAGGCACCGAGACCACTTAGAGTTAAATGAGTCTGCTCTACAGCCCTAGCTAACAGCCAGTTGGCTTTTAGCTCAGTGGTAGAGGCTCATGCACTAAGCTCCAGAGGTCCCCAGTTCAGTCCTGCCGAGGTCTGTTGGCATTACACAAGTATGTTTGCTCAATGTCTAGTTACAGTTCTGCTCCTACTCTTGAGTCTAATCAACTTAGTGTACTTGTGTTAAAAATAATATCAAGTATCAGAGGGGTAGCCGTGTTAGTCTGGTTCTGTAGAAGCAGCAAAGAATCCTGCATCCGAAGAAGTGGGTATTCACCCACAAAAGCTCATGCTGCAAAACGTCTGTTAGTCTATAAGGTGCCACAGGATTCTTTGCTTCTTAAAAATAATAGAGTGACAAAATCTGGAGTCAAACTGAGTTCTTGAAAAGCCAAGTAAAAAGAGATCTCGGAGGTAATCTCAACACCTATGACAACCATAGTCAGATTCTTTGTTCACTTTTTTAGAATAGTGGCAGGAGCCCTTTTGACTAGACAAGGATTCCCATTCAAGATTAGACCCACGTGATGGCAGTACATTTCCCCTGTCTTTGGTCTTCATTGTGTTGTACTAGTTTATTTCCTTCCTATTAACTCACTTGCTGCCATGGCTTTTCATTGTCACAGATTTGCTTGAGAAAAGTAAGGCAAACTCAGTATTGTACCTTTTCTTTCATATGTTTTCTACTTCATAGCAAATTTTTAGTTGTAAGTAAACAAAAATTACTAAAAAGATCATACTGTTTACAAACCTATCACCACATAATTAATCATGTAACTAATTAAGTGGGAGCAAATTGGAACCGGTAAGAGGTGAATATTTCCATGTCATAGCAGTGGCAGGATCAAGAAGTCCACTCTGCGAAACTTGCAAACACTGCAAAACATACCTCTCTGAAAAAGATTTTCCACCATAGGAATTTCATTCACAATACTGACATCTCCTTATACCCTAAACTGCTACCAACTCCAAAACACACCCAAAAAAAAAAAAAAAAAAAAAAAAAGTCCCAAAACCTACTCCACTGAGAGTTTTTACCTCAAAAATTGCCAGAAACTCCATGGAGTCTATTAGACTTCACAATTGCTATTGTTTTTTACTTGGAGGATGCTCATATATTACAATGATGGAAGCCCTGCAATAGACAAATACCTACCGTTAAGGATGCATATATTTTCATACTAATACTTCATTTTCAGTTGCTCATAACTTTCTAAAAACTGTCACCTTTTGGGCTGATGTTTCATATGCTTGGTCTCTGCTTGAAGGTGAATTTTATTAAAACTTTGAGCTAAAGTGGTTCAGCCAGCTTTTGAGCCAGAGGAAAGATAGAAAGCAAATATCTTTATTTGGGGAAAAAAACAACAAAAATCGCCTGAGATTTTTGACTAGCTATAATATTAAAATGGCTTGGGATAGAAGGAATGTATTTGAGATTCTTATAGCCTTCATTAAGGAGGGTGACTTTGATTCTTCCAGAGAAAAATAGTTTTGATTTGATCAAGTTCAGAGTGTTCACTGCTTATTTGCAGTAAATCTGGCACAACATTAACATTAAGCATGTAATGTGTGCAGGTAAATAAAGACGCCTATGCGGCACAAATATGCATTGCTAACTTATGTGTGGAGAAAAAATTTAGTGAAAGTAAGCAATAAAATTTGATGTGTCTCCTTAGGAACCTTTCTCTCACTTACTGCACATCTTGTTAAGTACATCTGCATACCTCCTAGTCTGTGTCTACATTTATGGTGGCCGGTAAAGTACAGACACTATGTATGTAGCTACATGCTGAGGTAAAAGGAAGGCTGCATCCATACTTGTAATTCCCACCCATCCTTCAGGGCTGTCTACCATACCACAGGCCTGATAAAGTTTCTCACCCAATGAGACAGGGTGGGTAACATTCTAAAAGTCCTACTCAGGAATGTCAAAACAGCCTATATGATTTGTCCACATGTAAGGTTAAAGAGATATCCCATTAATCTTGTGACTCAAGAATAGTGATGTAGAAAAAAATATCACAGTAAAGTCTTCACTCCCTTGGCAGTTCTTTACAGGAGGCATCTGTGGATATTAGTAAAAATGGTTCCATTTCCTAGCTGATTTTCCTGCTCAATAACTCAGCTGGGCCTTTCGTTCATCTTTGGTGGCACAGAAGCCTACATATTAATTTCTGCTGAATAAGGTTTGTAGCTGTCTAAATCACTACATTGCAAATGAGAAACTTTAACTTTACAATACCTGATTGTTACTTTTATTGGATAGTAAATGCTTAATAGTCATACAAAATAACATGTTTCTGATGTTGTAAACTGCTGAATATCATGAATATTGGCAAAAGAATTTAAATTAAACAAAATAAAATTATGATGCTTTTGACTGAGTTCAATTGTCTCTGTATTAATTTGTTGTTTGTGATGCTTTATTTATAAAATATTTAAATGTAAATCTTTGTACAGACACCTCCAAAAAAAGATGAGGAGGAGGTGGAAGAGACTGAAAAACACCCAGATCCACTTCATCAGATTATCCTCCATTTCAGTCGCAATGCGCTCACTGAAAGAAGGTAAGTAGAACCACATTCAAAATTACACAGGACCAATCTACACAGTCCAATTTTCAATTAACTAATTATAGAATTACCCCATAAAAGTAAATTCATTGTCACAACAGAAGTAAAATCATACATTACTGAATCAGTAACAGACATTTTCATTACAAAAGTGATTTAGTAGCAATGCAATTCAGTATTGTAGAGAGTTCTGCCTCTCCTTTTCTGTTTTCTACTTGCCCATATGTATTTATTTTTTATGTTTAACCGCTATATAAACTTTATATTAGCACAAATGTTAACACTTTTTTTGGGTTAAAGGAGAAGAGGCATTTATAAAACTTAGTGAATATGTAATGCAGGCATTGCGAGGCTCAATTTCCCAGAGGCATATGAGCCCAAACTAATAATTTTTGCCTGCCACCAGGATGATCCCACTGCTGTTTGGTACTAATATATAAATGTTCATATTATTAGGTTTTTGTCACACTTCAAGCAATATGTGGGAAATGGTTCAAAATACCACTGGTGGGAGAGTGTGATTTCCTGTTAATGCCAGTTGCTGCCTTATTTGCAATTAGACTACTAATAGAAGAAAAATTACAGACAAGCAAAGCATTCCTCCACTGTTTTGCAGATTCTTCCCTCTGTTTTTTGAATACATAATCTACCTATAATCTGATCACAGATAATCATGAGACAATGGAAACAGCTATAACTGTTATCTGCAGCCTGCTTTTCCAGACATGTCAGCACTGCCTGTTAATCAGCAGTAAAATACATAACTATCTTACTCACCTGCACATACATATGAATAAATATGTTGTAACAAAGAATTTCACATGGACTGAGAGATTAGGAGATATGTTTACAACATGGTTTGCAGGTAATGAAGTGTTTACCTTCCCCTTAATGAAAATGAAACCTGCATTCTGGCAGCATTATAATAATCTCTGATGTTAAACCCACATAATAAGCTATTTGAATTACATTTTTTCTCCCTACAGCAAACTAGAAGACGATCCTTTGTACACTGCCTATTCCGCCATGATGGCCAAGGTAAATACTTAATTTCAAGCCCCATTCCCCATCCCACATATGCACCTCCAATTTATTTGTGTATATTTTCTGCATGCTTTATCCTTTTATCCTTTTGTCTCTTGATATTAGTGGTTCCTGGTTTGTACTCTAGCCATATTTTTATGGAAATGTTGAATCAAGTTCTTCCCTGAGTTACACATGCCCTTGGGGTTGAATTTAATTCATTGGATTAGCACAGGTGTAATCGATGGCAGAATTTAGCCCGTTGTCAGGACCCAAACAAAGGACTTTTCCTACTACAGAAAATTATAATTTTGCCATTTCTGCTACACTGTCTTAAACAGAAAATGATTTAATAAAATAAAAAAATTTAGAGACCCTCTTCAGGCAAAACTACTATTGACTTCAGTGTAAACTTACCTAGAGTATGGATGGAGACAGGACTTAATATTTGCTCCTTAACACTATGTTTATTATTATGAAATAGGTCATAGAAAATCAGCATGCTTTAATCCCTGGATGGCATTAATGTTTGGCAATCAGTACTTACAGCATGACAGACACAAATCAATAGAAATCAATATTCATAACAGGGTCAAATGTAATTACACCTTCATCTGAGAAAAAAACATGAGATCAAAGGCATATACTATAAATGTACTGAGTTATGACCAAAAAAACACAACCTGGAATAGCAACTTCATTTTATTTATTGTGTTTTTGTACATGTGGGCTAATACTTTAAGGCACTCTCAGCCTTGAGGAATATCAATTTCTTAGCATTCAGGAGCACAAGTGTTAAACATTATAAATATATATATTAAATGCTCTAACTACTAATGTTTTTTCCCTCTCTAAGTCTCTTTGCTAGCTGCATTGTCAGTAGTAAGTAAAGTTGCAGTATTTACATAGAGTAGGTTTTAATATGCTTAATTTACTGCTTATGCCTGTAATTGTTTTAGAAAGTTTCTGTTAATTGCTTTTTGTTCACTCAGCACAAATTGTAATAGAAATAACCACTGTTTGTTTCGAACTCAGTATAAATTTGCAATTTCTTGTTCTAATGTAAAAAGAGCTGTCCAGAGGAAGAAGAGGAAGAAGAGGATGAAGAAAAAGAGAAGACATTTGAGGTGAGAGTTTAAACTACCTTTCCACACTGAGGCCTTGTCTACACTACAGGACTATTTCGAATCTACTTAATTCGAATTTGTGGATTCGACCTTATGAAGTCGAATTTGTGTATCCATACTAAATACACTAATTCGAACTTCTGAGTCCACATTCACGGGGCCGGCGTCGACTTTCGAAGCGGTGCACTGTGGGAAGCTATCCCACAGTTCCCGCAGTCCCCGCTGCCCATTTGAATTCTGGGATTTCCCCCCAATGCATGCTGGGGGAAAAAATGTGTCGAGGGTGGTTTTGGGTAACTGTCGTCATTGAACCGTCAATCACGCCCTCCCTCCCTCCCTGAAAGCGCCTGCGGGCAATCTGTTCGTGCACTTTTCTGGTCAGTGACAGCGTGGACGCCACAGCACTGCAAGCATGGAGCCCGCTGCGATCCTCGCCGTTTTCTCCTCCTCGCACTTTATCGTCCACCTCTTCCACATTCAGCTGCTGAGAAATTGGGCTACTTTTCAATGGTTCTGCAAGCACTGGGGGACCATAGGGGACGTTTTACCAACATGAACGTCGGATGGCCGGGCAAGGTTCCTGATGCATGTGTTCTCAGGAACTGTGGGCTGCTCAGACGCCTGCTGGAAGGTAGTTTCTTCCCGTACCACGAAATAACTGTTGTGGATGTGCATTTGCCTATAGTGATCCTCGGTGACCCAGCCTGCCCGCTAATGCACTTGCTCATGAAGCCCTATACAGGCGCCTGGGACAGCGACAAGGAACTCTTCAAATACCAGCGAGCAGCGTGACCTGTGACTGTTCAGTTTCTTTACAGAGAAGCTGAACCTGCCCCTGTTTCTTTACCCAGTTACTGTTGACTCTCCTCTTCGGTTAAATACCCCGTTCTCCCCGTTTCCTCCACTTCCAAGACACGTGTAAAAATAAAATACATGTCACACTGTTACTGAGGAGAGGTTTCTTTATTCATGACTTTTCGTTAAAGGGTCGAAACTGGAACGCAGACTGCGGTGGTAGGGTGTGCGCTGATGTAAAGACCGCCTCTAAACTCAAGGAATGACAGGCTCCTGCTCCTACAGCGGTCCGCATTGCCGGACTGCTTGTTTCAACGGAGCCTGCCATCCCTCCTTTTTGGGATTCTGTGTGCGGGGGGCTATGTGGCCTTGTGGCGGAGGAGGACGGATACAGATTCCTCTGCTGCGTGACTCAGCGGTCCACGACAAGGACCGCTGTATAAGATCTGTACCTGCCCTCCCCCGCTAAAAAGTCACATCCCCACCGCCCAACAGAACCTGGAAACCACCTCCCATACCGACCACGGTGCCTGCTGACTGCACTGTGTGTGTTACCCGCTGCTGATCCGGACCCCGTGTCTGTACCCTGCGAAAGGTGCCTGTCCTATGCAATTAGCAACGCACTTCCCCACGCACCCCATTCAAACACAGTCTTCAGTGAGGAAACATGACGGAAACAGTACTTAACAGCAAAGTATTTTTATTACTTAAGTACACAGTTATGGGATGGGACTGGGATTGGGACTTGTTTGAGTCCGGAAGGGAAGGACTTATGCAAACGTAGGGTATGAGAGCTTTTGGTTACTTGAGCACTCTGCTGGGGTGCAGTGACAGTATTCACGGACCAGGGCGGGCATCCTCCTGGTTATTTAGGGTGAGGGGGGTATGTGACTTTGTGGCGGGGGAGGGCGGTTGCAGAGATACTGCCGGGGGCTCTGTCCTGCAGCGGACCTGCAGAACATACACAAGTCGCCGGAGCATGTCCGTTTGCTCCCTCAGTAGTACAAGCATTGCTTGAGTCGCCTGCTTGTGTTCCTCACGCCACCTCTCCTCCCATTCGCTGTGTGAGCACTGGTACAGAGAGACTTTCTCCCTCCACTGCCTCTGCTGGTCCGCCTCGGCTAGGTAGCAGCCCACACATTCATCGAAAATCGTGTCCCTTGTCTTTTTCTTTCGCCGCCTAATCTTCGCCAGCCTCTGCGAGGTGGATGCTGTGGAAGGTCTGGAGACAGTGGAAGCTGTGAGATGGGAAACAGTTAGTTAATTCCTTGCAATGATACTTTTTTGCGAACAATTAACTGAATCTAGGCTGTCTCTGTGAATTTTTTGTTGAGACCCCTGTGCCTGCTGTTGCACAAATCATTTGCGCGGTGGATTCTGGGTAAATGTCGCCAGTCATTCCTTCCTCCGGGAAAGCAAGGGCAGACAATCATTTCGATCACGTTTTCCATGAAATGCCCTGGCACACGCCATAGCGTGGCAACAATGGACCCTATTTTGCCTTTTGTGTATGTCACCGTATGTGTACTGTATGCCGCTGATAGAGGCGGACCAGCAGCGCTACACAGCAGCATGCTTATGCTTTTGCATGACAGCAGCGATGGTTACCAGGCATACTGCACCGTCTACCATACCATGAACTGGTAAGAAGACGGTAATAAGATGGTCATGGTTACCTGTCCTTTTGCACTGCGCCATTTGGTGCTGTCATAAGTGCCCCTGGTCGATCAGCCAGGGGCGCAAAAGCAAAATTTGGGAATGACTCCCCGAGTCAATCCCTCCTTTTTGGGTATCTAAAAATAGAATCAGTCCTGCCTAGATTATGTGCAACTGTACTAGAGAACCACTGTATCATACAATCAGAGACCACAGCTGCTCTCTGTCCAATCCTGCATAAATTTTGAGCTGAACGCTATTCACAGGGTGTGCTCCTGAAACAACCCCAGCTGTTCATTACGTTCTTCCCCCAGCCTTCCTGGGTTCCAATACCATTGTCCCCCCACTTGTGTGATGAAGTAATATAGAATGCATGAATAAGACACAGGTAGTCGTTTGTGAGAAATGAGTGGAAGGAAGCCTCCAGCTGCAATGATAGTCCAGAGATGACATTAAGGGGTGTGGAGGAGGGAGCCACTCATCCCTCTGCTACTCCAGGGGCAATTGAATCTTTTCTTTACAATGAAGGGTGGGGGCTGATGGATCTCAGCCCCCTGTTGCAATGATGAGGACGGTTACCAGCCATACTGCACCATCTACCATGAAAAATTAGCAACAGGCGGCCTTGACCGACCGGTCCCAAGCAAGTTGGTACGGTTGTCATGGTTACCAGCCCTTTTGCACTGCCCCATGTGCCAATAGGCTGATGATGAGGATGGATTTCCATCGTTTTGTACCATCAGCCATCCATAGCGTGGGGGGAGCAAGGATGTTGGTGTTGAGTGCTGCACCATCGCGTCTATCTGCAGCATTCAGTACAGATACGGTGACATGTAAAAGAGTCAACAGAGGATTGTTTTCCCTTTTACTTCTGGGGGTCGGGGGGGTGCGTAAATTGCCGAGCTATGCCCCGTCCCACCGCGGACACTGTGTTTGACCCTAGAAGCATTTGGAGATCAGCCAAGAATGCAAATGCTTTTCGGAGACAGCAGGAACTGTGGGATACCTTGCGTCCTCGTTCCCCCCTCCCTCCATGAGCGTCCATTTGATTCTTTGGCTTTCCGTTACGCTCGTCACGCAGCTGCGTGCTGAGTCTGTGCTATGCCGTCTGTCCGTTTATTTATTAAAAATACTTTGGACCAGGCGTAACGTAACATTTCTTCCCCTACTTAGATGCAGGAGTCTAAGAGCGAGATCACCGTGAGGACAGGCACTGAAGGAGATAGAGAGCGCATGCTGCGTGAAATCTAGCACGAACCACGGACCTATGCAGCCGTGCTCTGGGAGGCAGTGCTCCCTGAATACCGCATGAAAGCCTCGCGCGGAAAAGTGTGCTATCACGGAGCACCCAATAAGGCAGCTCTCCCCAGGAACCTCCTGCTGATGCTTATCGATTAACGGCAGGAGCTTCGTGGCGTTCTCCCAGGAGGATTTGTGTTCTATCACCATATATACAGAGACCTCCTTTTCACACACTTCAGATTCCTGTTATATTAAGAATAAAAGTTAACATGGTTAAAGCACTTACCGACTGCTCCTACCCCTGATTCAGGATCCGGGTTCCTGGCCGGGGAGGGTTGGTAGGGGATCTCCGTGAGGGTGATGAATAGATCCTGGCTGTCGGGGAAACCAGCGTTGTAAGCGCTGTCGCCTGCCTCGTCCTCCACAAACCCTTCCTCATCTTCCCCGTCCGTGAACATCGTCGAGGAACTGTCCGTCGACACTGTCCCATCATCAGAGTCCATGGTCACTGGTGGGGCAGTGGTGGCAGGCTCCGTAGCGTCCGTTGGCCGCTTTGATTTTTTGGTAGCCTTGTCTGGGGTCCTTGATTTTCACGCGGCGCTGCGTTGCATGACGGCTGTATCCTCAGTCTGTATCATGGCTTTGGAGACCTTCTCGTAGGTCTTTGCATTCCGTTCGTTGGAGCGCAGCTCCGAAAGCACAGACTCCTCGCCCCACACACCGATCAGATCCAAGAGTTCCCGGTCTGTCTATGCCGGGTCCCTCTTTCTATTCAGAGATTACATGAACTCCTCTGCTGGAGAGCTCTGCATTGCTGCCGGTGCTGCGGAGCTCGCCCCGATGTGCAACCAGAACGTCAGATTCAAACCGCCCAGACAGGAAAATGAATTCAAATTTTCGCGGTTCATTTCCTGTGTGGCTGGGCAGAGAATCCAAGTTCGGGCTGCTGTCCAGAGCGTCAACAGAGTGGTGCAGTGTGGGATAGCTCCCGGAGCTACTAAGTTCGATTTCCATCCACACCTAGCCTAATTCGAACTAGCCATGTCGAATTTAGCGTTACTCCACCTGCCGGGGTGGAGTACCAAATTCGAACTAAAGAGCCCTCTAGTTCGAATTAAATGGCTTCCTGGTGTGGACGGTTGAGCGGTTAGTTCGAATTAACGCTGCTAAATTCGAATTAAAGTCCTAGTGTAGACCAGGCCTGAGTGAAAGCACAGAACACAGAGGTCCTGGGTTCAAATCCCAGACGAGCCCCCAAATTGTTGGAGAAAAACTCAGTTCTCGCTTTTTGTTTGGGTGCAGCAAAATCAAATACTTTATTATTTCTCCAGTAATTACAATGGAGGGAGAGAGTGCCATAGGACACAGGGTCGCCCCAGTCCTGGATAGGTCTCTCAACTGGTAAACAATTACAGCAAGCCTTTATACCTTTGTTACAGACAATTTCTAGCAATAATACAGACGGTAAAAAGCAACAAATACATTTTGTTTATACATAAGCCATTCTGCTATCTTATTTGTCTCACTCCTAAGAAAAGCAAGCCTGCATATTTGGTTATCAGTTACAAGGTCGTAATAAGTTTGTACACAGTTCTTGTCCTCTCGCCTCACACTATCCTTGCTTCTACAAGTCTCACGCCATTAGGGTTACAGTATGGCCTGACTCTTGCTAACTGACTGACATGCATTAAAATCCCCTTCAAATCCTTGTTAATTATTTCCCTGCTTCCACAACATCATTTTAACAAGAGCCTGATAGGAGAGATGCAATGACAATAGCCATGTGGAGGATATGGAGAAGTTTTGCTATATTATTTATATAATAGCAGATCAATGTATCAACACAAATTTCTGGAACCAGAAAAGCTATAGAATAGGCTGGCAAGCTATCTGCATCAAGCTCAAATTTCTAATCCGTTACCCTTAAGGCTTTGCCTGAATCTGCTCCTGCCTATTTTTAGGCTTGGAAAGATTAGATTTTTATCTGTAAATGTCAGTAAACATCAAGTCACATGCACAAACTGATGAAAAAATATTTTCATCAACAATAACAGAAATTTACAGATAGATAAAGAATGAAAAATGCTGCTTGAGAACTTAATAGAGTTTGATTTTAAGATATTTACTTTGTCTGTTTTGACAATTTGTGTTTCAATGGTTATAAATCTTTAATATTTTGAAACTCATTGTCTATTGTCTGATTTCTGTCTGTCTGATTTCCCCCAGAGTTTCCTGCAACTGTGAAAATGTAAACAGAAAAAAATTGAAAAAATGCTAAAAAATAAACATTACCAGACAAAATTATTTTAAAAAAAAATTCTGCCAGCTGAGGTATATTTTGTTTTCATTTCTTCTTACTTTCCCTTCTGTTGACTCTGCTGTACCTCACACCTCAACACTCCCTTAGTTTCCTTCTCCCACTGTCATCTTTTTGCCGTCTTCCATGCTGCCCCTAATACCTGGAGCAGTTTAATCTCTTGGAGCATCATGCAGCCATCCTTATTTCATTAATCTCTCTATCAAATACATTTATTCTACATAGTTTATCAGTTAATCTAGCAATGAAAGGAGTATTCACGGCTATTATCATGCACATGAAGTCATGGCTCCATGCATCAGGGTTCCCAAGGGAGGTCCAGATTACCATTGAGGACCTCCCCTTCGATGAATCACACCTGTTCAACCTCTTTTCAATGGACAAATCCCTCCATGAAGGATTCCAGGGCTACCCTCCATTCGCTGGGGATATACATGCTTGCCCCAAGAGGAAGTTTCACCGACCATCGCTCAAATCTAGATATGTGGCTCAGCAGTTTTTCCACCAAAGTCTCTATGAACCACCGCATAAGAGACAGAGGGTTCAAAAGTCCCATTTTCCTACACCATCAGTGTGCCATCAGTGTACCATCAGTAACAGGCTGAACACCTCAATCTCAGTCCCCAGCTCAATGTTATTATTGACAGGATCTTAAGAGCTGCAAAACATTAAGCCCAACACCTCAACCCCCTCACACCATTTGGGGGTCATTTAGCACTCCTTTTAAACACCTGGAGTGCAGTAACAATGGACAAGTGGGTGCTGAACATCATCCACTTTGGCTAAACAGTAGAGTTTGCATCCCTACTTCCTCCAAAAAACCCGTCCCCACTCGCCTTTGGGGACCACTCTCATGAGAGTATTCTCAAAGAAGAGGTGACAGTGCCGTGACAAGCAATAAAATACATCCCTTCTCAATACCAGGAAAAGGTTTTACTCCAGCTACTTCCTGATACCCAAAAAAGAAGAATGGTTGGAGACCAATCTTCGACCTCTGCCATCTCAACCACTTCATTCACAAACTCAGATTTCACATGCTCCAATTGACAGCTATAATTCCATCTTTAGAAAAGGGCATGTGGTTCATGGCTCTTGATATGAAGGACAAGTACTTTCATGTAGACATTCATCCTGCCCACAAATGCTTTCTTAGATTCATGGTAGGCAACAAAAGTCAAACAAGATTGTGGCAGATCTGAAGTCAGCAAGATATTACTCTGTTATTCTGGACTGCACACCTGACATCAGCCATATGGAGCAAATGACTTTAATGGTGCGTTTTGTAACAACAACAGAACCTAGTGAAAATGTCCCTGCAATGGTGACTGTAAGAGCATTTTCTAGAATTTATTGACATTGATGATACTACAGGAGCTGGTATGACAAATGTGCTTCTCAAAAAGCTGGAAGATACGGGAATTGCGATCAGGGGCGGCTCCAGGCCCCAGCACGCCAAGCGCGTGCTTTGGGCAGCAAGCCGCAGGGGGCGCTCTGCAGGGGGCGCTCTGCCAGCGCCGCGAGGGCGGCAGGCAGGCTGCCCTCGGCGGCTTGCCTGCGGAGGGTCTGCCGAAGCCGCGGGACCAGTGGACCGTCCGCAGGCAAGCCACGGAAGGCAGCCTCCCTGCCGGGCTTGAGGTGGCAGAATTCCTAGAGCCACCCCTGATTGCGATAGCTGACATGAGAGGTCGGGGCTACGATAATGGTGCCAACATGACAGGAAAGAACAGAGGAGTGCAGACACAGATCCGAGAATTAAACCCTCGAGTTTTTTTTTGTCCCATGCCATTCTCATTCATTGAACTTGGTGGTCAGTGATGCAGCATCAGCTTCTAGTGAGGCTGCTGAATTTTTTAATGTAATTCAAAGCATCTGTGTATTTTTCTCTGCATCAACTCATCAATGGCAAATTTTGAAGCAACATCTGGGAACATCCTCTCTGACACTGAAACCACTGAGTGCACCATGATGGGAAAGTCGAGTGGAGGCAATAAAGCCTATCAAACCAGGGCGCCCAGAGGATTCAGGGTCTTCGGTGGCAATTCAGCGGTGGGTCCCTCTCGGAGGGAAGGACCCGCTGCCGAAGAATGAAGCGGCGGCGGCAGAGCAACCTAAGTGCTGCCAATTGCGGCTTCCCCCCCCCCGCCGCTTGCAGTGCTTGTTCTCACCGGCCAGCACTCCAAGGCTTCGGCAGCACTTCAGCGGCAGGTCCTTCACTCTCTCCGAGTCTTCCACTGCACTGAAGGACCTGCTGCCGAAGACCCGGAGCGAGTGAAGGGCCCACCGCCGAAGTGCCGCCAAAAACCCGGAGTGGCTTGCAGGGCCCCTGTGGGGCTCAAGGCCTGGAGCAAATTGCCCCACTTTCCTCTCCCTCTGGGCGGCCCTGTATCAAACACCAAATTGGGAAGATAGTTGCTATTATGGAGGATAATGCTATGATAGGAAATGGAGAACAGTGGCAGAGGGAAATGGAATCACCAAAAACATACATAACTTCAAATTTCTGTGTGGCTTAGCGTTGTGGCATGACATACTGTTTGAAATAAATGTTGTAAGTAAGAGACTCCAAGGTGTTGACCTTGATTTATCTGGAGCAAAGGAACAACTGGACAAAGCAACGTCATACCTACAGTCTTACTGGTCAGATGAGGGATTTCAAAACGTTCTGAGGAGTGCGCAGAAGTTGGCAGAGGAACTTCACACTGAAGCTATTTTCCCACCTATTCAAGAATACAAGAGTCACCGAAGAAGACATATTTTGATACGAGGCATGGGATAATCCCATAAGAGACCTTGAACAACAATTCAAAGTTGAATTCTTTAACCAGGTGCTAGATTGTGCAATACAGTCAGGCAGTTGAAGAACGTTTCATGCAGCTCAAGGAACATAGCAGTATATTTGGGTTGTTGTATGATATTCCAAAACACCTCACTGTACCTGAAGAAGACCTACACCAGCAATGCAGCGCACTAGAGATAGTGTTGACACACGATGACATGCGCGATATTGATGCGAGTGATTTAGATGATGAACTGAAAGCCTTTTCAAGATACATTTCAGCAGGATCAACTCCAAAAGCTGTTCTGGAATATATATGCACAAATAAGATGATCACCCTCTTTCCAAATGCTTTTGTTGCTCTGCACATACTTCTAACACTTCCTGTAACAGTTGCCAGTGGAGAACGCAGCTTCTCCAAGCTGAAGTTAATAAAAACACATCTCTGCTCCACAATGACATAGGAGAGGCTGGTCGGCCTTGCAACCATCTCAATAGAGCATGAGCTGGCCCAGACTGTGAACCTTCAGGAAGCAGTTCAAATCTTTACAACCAAGAAGGCACGGAAAGCACCACTTTGATTATTCAAACAGATGAAAATGCCAGTGTTTACTATGCAAGAAAAGTTACATTTGCTGTTCAGGCGTTTGAAAGTTAATTGTTACTTAACATTTATGAACAAGGCATTTTAAGTTTTCCTTTATTGGGGTAGGTAGCAGAGCAGTACCATGAGAGGAGTAGAACAGGAAGAAGGCAGAATTGAGACCTTTCAAAGTTTGGGCATCATTTGAGCTCCCCGCCTCAGGTGCCAAAATGTTGTGGGCCGGTCCTGCCAAGATATTCTCAGTAGTAGCAGCCCACATCAGAGATCATGATCTCAACAACTGGTTCCTTGTTGCCAAGTCCCGCCAGGAAGCCTATGCATCCCCTTCCAGGATGCTACACCTCCTCTTTTCACTGGGAGTCAAAATGAATGTTAAAAAAAAATCTGTTCTCACCCCCACACAATCTCTGAACTTCATTAGGGCAACTTTATATTCTGTCACTGCAAGACTGTACCTGCCCAAGGACAGGTTCCAGACCATGAACAATATCATAACTCATGTCACAAGCAACCTTTGACTACCCATCAAGACATGTCTGTCCCTCTTAGGTTATATGGGTTTGTGCACCTACATCATCCCATTCACAGGACTCCACCTTCATTGCCTTCAAATTTGCCTGTTGTCAGTATAGTCTCCAAGCCGTCATTCTGTGAACCTCATAGTGACAGTTCCGGCCAAGGTATTGTCTTCGCTACTATTGTGGACAAATCCTCATTAGATATGCGTGGGCATCCCTTTTCCCCCTTCCTATCTGGCCAGGACCATTATTACAGATGCATCCCTATTAGATTGGGGAGCCCACATGAACAGCCACACAGCACAATGTGCCTGGACAGCTTGAGAATCCAGGATGCATGTCAATATCCTGAAGTTTTGAGCAGTCCAGAAGCCATGTGAGTCCTTTCTTCTGTTCATCTGCGCTCACCATGTCCTTATAATGTCAGACAACACTGTGACTGTCTTCTACATTAACAAGCAGGGGGGAGCAAGATCTGCCTTCCTATATGCAGAAGCAGTCAGTCTCTGGAACTGGCATATCAGCAATCAAATCACCCTATTGGCAACCTACCTTTAAGGGAAGCAACATGTCGTCTGAGGGAATCTGCAAGCACATTTTGCAATTGACCACAAGAGGGAGCTCCATGACTCGGCACTGCATAGTATTTTCACTCAGTGATGGCCCCCAACCAGGGATCTGTTCAGCTCTCAAGTGAACAGGAAATGCACGACATATTGCTTCAAAGGAGCACTAGGTCACCACTCCTAGAGTGACACTGCTTCTTCCTTGGTTGGACCAGTTCAATTGTGCCTTCCATCCACTAGCACTCCCGTCACAAGTTTTACACACAATCCAGCAGGACAGAGCATGGGGCATCCTCATCGCCCCCTTCTGGCCCTACCGGTTCTGGTTTCCCAAATCCTATGGATGTCATCTGGACCACCAATCATCCTATCAACGTTCCCTGAACTCCTGACCCAGTGAGAATGGCAAGCTCAAGCACTCCGATCTGTGTACACTCCACCTCAGGGCTTGGTATTTGGATATGCATCATCCTTAGAACATTCATGCTCCACAGCCATATGAGAGATCCTCTGTAACAGTAGAAAGAACTCTACCACCAAATGTTACCTAGCTAAATGGAAGCACTCCTCTTCTTGAGCACTCTAAAGAGGCATTCTCCCAGAGACTACAAATATTTCTCTCATCTTGGACTACATCTTATCTTTGAAAACATTGTTTGTCCATCAGCTCCTTTTAAGACCACTTGGCGATGATCAGTGCATACCATCCAACATCTCAGGGCTACTCAGTCTTTGCACATCCACTGACCAATAGATTCTGGAAAGGCCTAATAAAAACCTTCCCACCTACTCAGAAGCCTACTCCCCAGTGGGACCTGAATCTTGTGCTTTCAGTACTCCCAAGTCATCCTCCAGCGCTTTGAACCTTTAGCTACTTTCTCCATGTCCCTCCTTTCCATAACATCTTGTAGCCATCAACTCAGCAAGAAGAGTTGGTGAACTTGGAGCAATGATGGCAAATCCTCCACACACTGTATTCCATAAGGATAAGGTTATTAATGTCTACACTCCAAATTCATCTCTTAAGTAGTTTAGGAATTTCAGGTTAACCAATCCATTCATTTACCTGTGTTCTTCCCAAAACCGCATGCTTCTGCAGAGGAACAAAGACTCCACTTCCTCAATGTTTGGCAAGCCTTGGCCTTTTATTTGCAGAGAACAAAACCAACAAAACCAACCAATAAATCCTTGAGACTGTTTCTATAATAGAAAATCAGAAGGCACAGCATCTCCACCCAGAGAAGCTCCAAATGGATCTCTGGCTCCATTCTACTCTGCTCTCAGCTTTTAAATCTCCCACCCCCCCATGGGGTAAAAGCTCATTCCACCAGAACACAAGCAACAACTATGGCTTCTCTTCAGGAGGGTACCCCTCCTGGACATCTGAAAAGCGGCTACATGGGGCTCCAATCACACCTTTGCAAGACATTATGCCCTGGTGCAGGACTCTTCTGCTGATGCCTCTTTTGAGATGGCAATATTCTGCTCAGCCCTACTGTCTACATCTTTGCACCCTCCTCCTACCCACAGTGGAATACAATAGGGACCATCACTCAAAGAAGAGGAGGTTACTTATCTGTAACTGGAGGTTCTTTGAGATGTGTGGTCCATATCTGTATTCCACTACCTGCCCTTTTCCCCCTGTGGTGCACATACGTAACCCACAGTGGAATACAGATAGGGACCACACATATCAAAGAACCTCCAGTTAGTAAGTATCCTCCTCATTTGGAATTTCTGCTCGTGGTGGTGGTTAATTATTTGTAGTATGATAGTGACTAGAGGCCCACACTGTAATCATAACCTCATTGTGCTAAGTATTGTATAAATGCATAATAAGAGAGATTATCAGAGCCAGGAATCTCCAGACTCAGTACAGTGCAATGCCCTATCCATTAGACCACACAGCCTCTCCAATACTCTTCAAATCATATAATTCACTTATAGCAATTTTCATATAATTGTTGAATCAAAATGTAATAGTATACCAATCAGTCAGGCTTTATTGCTTTAACCAACATTATAACTGATTTGAATATTAGTTATGTACACAGTGGATATACCTAACAAATAAACACAAGTAAATTGAAATAGAAGTACTCAGTACAAATAAATCACAAAAATACACAATAATTTGGATCATAAAAACTGCTCCATTAAAGAGATTTGAACATGCAGACTACAGGCAGGAAGCAGCAGTATGAGGGGAAGAACTGGTTTAGGAAGTGGCATCCAGGAATGGTAAAGATTCTGCAGGAAGAGGGAGGTGGTTTTAATCAGATATTTCCCAACCTTTAATAAAGTTCAGATTATTTTAAGGGCTGAGAAAACATAAAGGTCAGTTCTTATTTCACTTTAGAATCATGGAAGATTAGGGTTGGAAGAGACCTCAGGAGTCATCTAGTCCAAGCTCCTGCTCAAAGCCCACTTCTAATTTTGATGATCACATTTGGCACAAGCACACAGATCTATAGTCAACAAAATCCATCCTTCAGATTCAGACAGTGTTGCCTATTTTAAATTTTCTTGTTGCTGTATATTTTCCACCCTCTTGTAGAGGAGATGTACAGGTGAAGAATAGATGAATTAAGGAACAGAAGGTTTAAAGAGTAAAAACCAACTCTCCTTTAAACAATGGAGCAGTTTGAGAGAGAAGCCTATCTTCTGGCCACTTGGTGCATTATGGATCAGATTTTGTGGTCCAGCCAAGCTCTGCCTAGGTGCCGCTAATCTGACTCTGTAGCCATACTGGTCATGCTGTTTGTACATGCAAATAGTGCATTCATTGTGGTGTTTGTTTCCAAACTCAGGAGAAAGAAATGGAAAAGCAGAAAACTCTTTATCAGCAAGCTCGTCTGCACGATCGCGGAGCTGCTGAGATGGTTCTTCAGATGATTAGTGCAAGCAAAGGTAAAGTTCTGAGAAGTATTTAAATTATGTTAAACCTATATGCAATTATATAAATATATCAGCTTACTAATTGCATGGTATATAATAAATCAAAATTAAATGCATATTATGAACTACATTAGGTATAGTCTCTGTTCTGTTTTTCCAATCTAATCAGTTATGTTAGCACAGATTTTAATTATTATATGATTGTTTTGACAGGTGAACTGGGCCCCATGGTTATTGAAACATTAAAACTTGGCATTGCCATTCTAAATGCTGGTAATACCTTAGTTCAGCAGGTAACAATATTTAACTTTTACAAGTCTTCTCTTTGTAAAGGAAGCATATTATTTTGAGAAATGTAGTTTATTACTACTGTTCTTATGCTAGGAGGAGTTTGGTTAATTTTAGATTAGATGGCAAAAAATGGGGGGGAGTAATAGTCTGGCTGGTTGAACAGTTAGATACATACTAATATGATTAAGGCTAGAGGAAACTACATTTTAATAAGAGCAAGATCAAATATATTACTGGCCAGTTTTGTCAATATGACAATGATCATTTGGCAAATTGTCAAATTATGATGATTTTTATATAGTTTTTCCTAAATTTCTCTCTCCTCTAGAAAATGTTAGATTACCTTAAAGAGAAGAAGGATGCTGGATTTTTTCAGAGTCTCTCTGGCTTAATGCAGTCTTGCAGGTAAAAGCACAAACCATGTTGTTACAGCTTTAGTAGCATCTAGGTTGGTGACTAATTGCTCAGAGTTGGTGCATTTTGAAGGTTGGATTACAGCAGTCGACAACTGAGCTGGGAATTGATCTAGAGGGAATTGTATTTGTGGATCTTAGGCACTTAAGAAGAGTAAGTTCATCTGTGGAATATTCTTCCAAGAGAAAAGAAATAGTAGGCTGACCTTGTATTTCTTAGTAAGCACATGTAAGAGTAATACAGCATTTAGTAGGTTTTAGCTCAGTGGTGATCTGCAATGACAGTAGTGCCTGTTGCTTATGTGTGTCTTTCTGGGCAATAGTAAAAACAAAGTTCATTTGAAGACGGACCATAAAATGTAAAGGACACTGGAAACAATATGCTAGTGTTTCAGTTTTTGGTTTTAATAATATCACTGTGAATAAAAACACGTGCATGTGTCACTGTGAAACTAAATGAACTACACTAGCTAAAAAATTTAAAAATTTAAAATGTATTCAGATTAGAGAAATACAATTATTTCACCAGTGTACAGAGAGAGGTTACCATCTTCTGTTCTGGGAAATGAGTTTTGCTGTATTAGCAATAAAAATTATTCCTGGGGGAATTCCGTGCCATTGCACATGCACAGAATTTATGTCCCCCACAGATTTCTTTGCTTCCACACAGAAAAATGACTTTTTGATGGGGAAGCAAAGGGAAGCCACAAGAGCGGTCATGCGACCCTCTCTAACAGTATGTTTCGGGTGCCCAGGGGGCAGCCGCCAGAGAGGTAAATTACTGTGGGGCAGAGAGCAGGACTTGGGAAGACCCGGCTGGTGGCTCTTATCCTATGGCGGGCTCAGCTGCTAGTCCCAGCTGGGATGTGGAGGTCAGAGCCAGATCAGACCACCCCCAGATTTCTCCCCAGCTGCAGAAAGCTCTGAAAATCCCCCACCCCGCTTCCTGCACCTATCATTCCTCCACTGCAGGGGCAGGTATCCCTGTACAGGGAGCTGCTCCCCCATCCACCCAATCCCTGTGCATCCAGACCCCCTCATACCCAGACTCTCCTGCCGAGTCTCACACACACATACCCCGCACTCAGAACCCCGCTGATGAGCCCCACTCCCCCTGCAACTGGACCATTGCGACAAGCCACCCGCACCTGGATCCCCTCCCCACCAAGCCCCAACCAGATGCAGCTGGATCCATACCCCACTGAGCCCCACTCCCCCAGTATCTGAACCCCCCACTGAGCCCCCCACAGTCAGATCCCCCACCATGCTCTGTCCCCCCCACACCCAGACCCCCTGCTGAGCCCCAACCACCTTCATCTGGACCCCCCTGCAGAGTCCCATACCATTGCACCCAGAACCCTCCAACAAGCTCCCACACCCAGATCCACCACTGAGCAGCCCGCACCAAGATTGCCCCACACAGAACTCTCTCAACCCACACCTGAATCCCCCCACACTAAGCCCCTGAACACTTGGATCCTCCCTTGCTGAGGCACTGTGGTGTTTCTGGAGCAGACCCAGTCCTTGTGCTATGTCAGGGTTGAGTGCAGCCTCACCACTGAGTCCCTGTCCCGGGGGGGAGGGGGCGGGGAGCTACACAGTGATCTCCCACCTCTGTGCAGCCAGTGGCCTGTGCTCCCCAATTCCATGCTGGAGCCTCCCGATTTCTTTGACAAAATTTGCAGAATTTTAAAATATTGTGTGCAGAATTTTTAATTTTTTGGTGCAGAATGCCCTCAGGAGTAGAAAATCAATCTTTCAATACATTTTGACTTTGCAAGACAATTAGACTCTCAACAGGTTCCTTTTAAATGATAACAGTTTGGTAGAAACCATACAAATGAGAAATAAAGTGAACTCAAATTATGACCGTTTGGAGGGGGTGGGATGGGACAGGATTTAATCAATATTTTGTGTTCCTTTTCTCTTCTACATATAGGTGTGTAACTCCTCTTGATATTAATGGTAGTAATAGGTGTATATCAAGAGGAGATTTAAACCTGTATCTTTTCAGAAACAGACACTGGACCCATATCCCCCTCCAACCCTTTTATTTAAAACATGTTTCATTTTATATATACAAGTCTGTGTGTATCACAATGGGTAAAACATGTGGGTCAAGGCTTCCAAAGAGTTCATAGAGGAAATTAATTTTGCCGTTACATACAGCAGCAGAACTTTCTCAATTTTCTGTGCTTTGTTAAAAGTGTTCTTGACTTGAATGCATTTGAGAGACAGAATAAAGCAGAAGGCCTTGGAATGGTTACTGAAGAAGGAACTCGTAAGTATAATGAATAAAACCCATTTAATTCAAGTAACAATTAAAGAGTTTATTACGCTTCCTTCTAAAACTGGAATTTTCAGAGCTGTTTTAGCGCATTGCTCTCTTTATTGATAGCCCCATTAAAATTAGGATTAGATTAGTCTTTTTAACATGGTTAATGTTTATTAAAATTCTAGCAGTAAACATTTGAACGGAAATTATCATGTAACTTACAATTTGCTTATCCTGTATTCTTATTATTTTTCTCTGATCCACAGTCATCGTTCGTGAGCGTGGTACGTTTGGGTTTACAGCTTTTGATGCTATTGTGTGTTGCAAATACAGAAAGAAATCTTCTTTAATTGCATCTTCCCAGACATCCTTTAGGTTTAGTTTTATGGTCTGCAGCAGGTTGCGTGTTGAGCTTGGACAAAGAGTTTGATGCTTAATTAAAGAAGTGTCTTTCATATTTAAGGCATGGTTTTATTGACAACTAACCATTTACTTATTAGAACTTTAGTCCAGTATTTTTACCATGAATGCATTGGAGTGCTAAATATTTTGGCTTTTGCTTTTTCTGTTTCATAATTTGTTTTATTATCATTACTCTCAGTACATTTATTTAAAATTACTTTAAAGCAGCTTACAGTATTTGCTTTTTATTAGAATCACTTATTTTGAAGGATGCTGTTTGAAGAATATATGTTTTGCATGTTTCATAATAAACAATGATCACATTCATTGTACTATATATTTTCAAGGTGAGAAAGTGCTACAGAATGATGAGTTTACTCGAGATCTGTTTAGATTTTTACAGCTGCTTTGTGAAGGTCATAACAATGGTAAGTAGACTGGAATGAATTTTCAGGGAAGTGATTGTATTCAGGCTCTTAAAAGGAAGGACAGTAGTCCTTAGTATTGATGCTGTTCAAATTGACTTTCTGTTTTTTGCTAAAGGTAATCCAGTCAATACTCTAAGCTAAAGTGGTTTTTCAAAATGTGATAAACCATGCAATCTAATCAACTTTCACTCTTTAACTAACAGTCGTAATGACATTCCAGAATTTGTGCATCTCATCATTAATAGAAAGATAGATGGCAAGATAGTCACAAAAAAGTTCTTGTTATATGTTTAAATTATGATATATTTCAATAAAATGTCCAGAATCTTTGATAAGCATCAGTGCTTTTCAGTGTAGTGTATATGAGATGGTCTTTCACAATTAGTAGCTATAAGAGTAACTTTCCTCTTTAATATAGTGGAATAATCTCCTATTTTTTGTTTCTTATACATACATATTTATCAAACACAAATTATTTGTGATTTCAGATTTTCAGAATTTCCTGCGTACTCAGATGGGCAACACTACAACAGTGAATATTATTATCAGCACTGTTGACTATCTCTTACGTCTTCAGGTAAAAAAAAAAAAAGACAAAGACAAAACAAAGAATAAATTATTCCCCTCCCCTTGCACTTTTGTGAAGCTAACAAGAGGAGCAGCACTAGCTTTGTGTAGTCTTTGCACTGGGAGTATCACAAACATCACTTTGTGCCCACCCCTGTGCAGGTGAATCAGGAAGCTGCCTGCACCCTCTGCTCCCTCACCTGGTGCACATGCTCATGGCTGCACATATTTTGGATGGACTTAATTTCATTTGTGATTACTAGTGTGGTAATCCTGTATATGAAGTTGACCTGTAACTAACAGCTTTAATATTAAAGTGTACACACTTGTTATCTTAATTTTTAAATAGCTCATAACTGTCAGATGTGCCTTTGTAAAACAACTGAATGATAATGCATTTCAGTATTGATAACTGCAGAATACATAATTGGACAAAGTTGTATAACATTATTGTGGTTAGAAATAAAAGCACATAAAAATGTGAAATCCTATCTACCATTTCAATTTCTGTTGATGTGATACTGTATGGTAATTGCTGAACATATAATATGAGAGTGGAAAAATATAATATGTTGTCATTTGTTCTTAGGAATCAATTAGTGACTTCTATTGGTACTATTCAGGAAAAAATGTGATTGATGAATCTGGACAGCGTAACTTCTCTAAAGCTTTGGCTGTTACCAAACAGATTTTCAACTCACTTACGGAATATATCCAGGTAAATGGAAACCTGACACAGGATGTTCAAATTTCAATATTTACAGCAAATGTATTTACATATACACTGCCTGATCCTCAGCTAGTATAAGTCGGCAATTGACATAGCTTCATCTTCATTGATTTGAATTGAGCTATGCTCAATTACATCAATTGTGGATCTGGTCCATAATGTGAAAATCTATAGATATTTTTGTGATTGTCTATATGCATAACATTCACAACATATGTGGTGATTATATTTTGGAAGACATTTTAGAATAACTTAATGGAAAATTGTACTTACTTCTTGGATTGCTCAACTAGGAGCCTTAAATAGGAAAAGTATTTCTTATCCCAATTGATGCGTAAAGAAAATATGTGTTTTTCTTTATTTTTAGGGTCCTTGCATAGGTAACCAGCAGAGTCTGGCTCACAGTAGGCTATGGGATGCAGTTGTTGGCTTCCTTCATGTCTTTGCTAACATGCAAATGAAACTCTCTAAGGTATTTTCAGTTGTTCCACAATTATCTATAGTGCATCTATATAAGCATAAAATGCAATAAAATGTGCAGTGAAAGCTATAAGTCAATTAAGAGTATGGTCTCTGTTCAGTTGTGTATAGCATTCTTATTTTCATTATGTAACAGCCCTAAACTTAGATGATAGCCCTAGAAAAAACTGTTGGGCCTTCTGCTCCATGAATTATGATTCTCCTCCTGTGCTCAAGTGAGTCAGCTAACCTCTTAAACATGTCCATATACAGTGTGCTTCAATTATCTCTTTAGACACATCATGCATTACCTAATTGCCCTTTTATGGCTAAGGGACTTTTTTTTTAATGGCCAGCCTACAAGTACCATGTTAATGAGTCTGAAGCTCCTTATTCAATGCCACTTTAAATAACATCAAGTGGTTTTTGCTTTTTTCAAAAGATTTGTCTCTGAAATTAGGTGCTTTCCATTAGTTGAGAACATAAAAGTGGTGCATTTAAGTTCTACAGTTTTCTAAGATGTTTACCATTTTCAGCAATAGCTATGTAACAAGAAAGTTCATGAAAATGGTAAAATCTCTCAGTATAATAGAAATTTCTATATGGCATCCATCATATTTGCTTTAGATTTAAAAAAAATACAGTAAAATGTTTTAAAGAAATAAATAGTAATATCCTCATTTCACTGATAAGATATTTGCATCTATGTCAAAAAAGAACAGAACCGATTAGCATATTTACAATTTGCATTGTGATAATAGATGCAGGTTATTTTTAAAGGTTCTTACGCGGGAATTCTGTACCACTGTGCATGAGCAGAATTTATGTTCCCCGCTGATTTCTTTGCTTCCCTGTAGAAAAAAGACTTTCTGACAGGGTAACAAAGGGAAGCTGCAAGAGCAGTCATACACCACTCCCGAGCAGTGCAGGTACATCGTTTCAGGCAGCCGGCAGAGAGGTAAATCGCCACGAGGCTGGGGACACCCCACCCAGTGACTCCTACCCTGAGCCTGGAACAGCTGCTAGTCCTGGCTGGGCTGGAGGCAGGAGGGGAGAAGACTTCCTCTTCCCCTACCAAGGCGTGGTTGGGACTGTGCCAGACGCAGACCCAGAAACCTCTCCCAGCTGCAGGAAGCTCAGTATCCTCTCCTGCCCCCATCGCTCCACAGCTGCAGGGGGAGGGAGTCACTGTATGGGGAGCTGGTCCCCCATCCACCCAATCCCTATGCATCCAGACCTCCCATACCCAGACATCCCCACCAAGCCTCACCCCGTACACCCAGAATCCTCCATACCTGAACCCCACTCCACTGGACCTCAACCCCTGTATTTGGTGCTCCCCTGCATCCAGACCCGTGACTCAGAACCCCCACCCCTGCACCAAGACCACCCCCCACTAAGCTCCCTGCACTCAAACCCCTACACTGACAAGCTCCCTACACCCTGCACCACCCTGAGCCCCCACATCCAGACCCCCATGCCACTGACCCCCAACTAGCTGCACCCAGACTCCCACCCCACCAAGCCCCACTCCCCCAGTACCCAAACTCTCTTGCTGAGACCTCCACACGCAGACCCCTCCACTGAGCCCCAACCACCTTCCCCTGCAGAGTCCCATTGCCCCTGCACCTGGAACACCCCCACACACACACAATGAGTCTATGTGCATCCAGATCCCCCCACACCTAGACCCACCCCACTAAGCTGCCTGCACCCAGATTGTCCCACAAAGAATCCTCTCACCCCACACCTGGATCCCCCCCACACTGATCCCCTTCACACTTAGATCCTGCCTTGTTGAGCCTGCCTGCCCTCACTTGGTGCACAGAGAGGCAGGGCCCAAGGGTGTTTCTGGGGCTGGGGCAGGCTCAGGCCTTATGCTGTGTCAGAGTCGGGTGCAGCCTCACCACTGAGTCTGTGTCCTAGGGGTGGGGATGGGGGGCTGCAGGGTGATCTCCCACCTTCGTGCAGCCAGTGGCCTGAGCTCCTCAATGCCATGTTGGAGCCTCTGCATTTATTTATTGACAAATAAAACTTGCAGAATTTTAAAATATTGTGTGCAGAATTTTTATTTTTTTGGCACAGAATGCCCTCAGGAGTAAAAGGTCCTACCAGCTTCCTCCCTCTCCAGTAGAGCTGTGTGGGAATGGGATTTTCCAATCCCCACACACGAAAAATACCATTTGGAGGGAAATGAAATTTTTTTTTGGCTTGTCAGCTTCTTGGTCTGCCCAGATGCTTGCCTGGTGGGCTGCTGAGGAGTCAAGGGTTCTGAGAAACCAAGCTTCCCAGAAACAAGGGAAGCGGCGGGAGAGTAGTATCTGGGACCCCAGGAAGGTGAGCCAGGCAGCTTGTTTGTCTGATTTTCATCAAAAGTTTCAATGGCATTGACTTGCTCCTGCAGAACATTTTGGTTTAATTACATTGGTATTTTCAAATGGAAAATTTCCCATCAGACAGTTTTCAGCAAGTTTTACTCTGCAGTTTACTTCCCGCCTTTCTAAAAGTCCCATGTCTCATTAGCCTTCCTTCCAGTTTAGGAAAGTGGGATGGAACTCTTTGAAACCCATCACTATTGTTCTTAGATTGGCCTGAGTTGTTTCTGCAGAACAACATAAAGAGTTTGCCTGCTTTCAGGGAGCCAGAGACTCAGCATTTGAATGTGGATCTCTTACATAGTGTTCAGAACAAATCACATAGCTAATGAACCAGCCCCTGTGTTACCAATGTGTAATCTTCAAGATGAACTAGTGTATTTTTATTGTATTTTGTATCTATATCTTCCTGGAGTTGAATTAAACTGACTTAACACTGACAAACACAAGCTACCCCAAAAGGTATAAAACACACATAGTTTTACAGTATCAGAGGGGTAGCCGTGTTACTCTGGATCTGTAAAAGCGGCAAAGAGTTCTGTGGCACCTTATAGACTAACAAATGTATTGGAGCACATGCATCCGACGAAGTGGGTATTCACCCATGAAAGCTCATGCTCCAATATGTTTGTTAGTCTATAAGGTACCACAGAACTCTTTGCCGCTTTTATAGTTTTACAGTTTTCTAAAGCCCGAATGCTTTTATATTTTTGAATAATGTCAATAATCATGTCATTTTCTAGTAATAAAAATATGAGCTTCGCAACTTCACCACTGCAGATTACCAAATTTTGTCACTTAGTGATTGAGCAAACGTAAAAAAAAATCAAGATTACTTGATCACAAAATGTTCATTTATTTTGATAACTGTGATTTAGTTTTAGTTACTCATCTGTAACCTCACCCATGGATAAGCTACTCCTCTCGTGCTCCTCCACCACCCAGTTTTGATGTAAACATTGATAAAAATGCTTTGATTGTCTCATAAACCAAATTGATTTGTATACAAGTATATATGGTATGATGACAAGGAATTACAGGATGGGGAGAACTGGGAGAAAAACGGAGCTGGTGCCTCAGGGAACAGCCTAGATGTACATCCCCCACACAGGAGAAAAGAGAGCCACTGCTGACAGCCAGCAGCCACTTCCTTCACTTTAGAGGAGCAGCAATGCTTCTCACACTTCCAATCAGCATTCCCCTCCCTTTCTTGTACTCTGTTCCCCTTTGATCTGCATATAAACATCCTTCTCACCACCATGAATCTTGGGCAGAATTTTCAAACTTGGCTGCCTATCTTCCTAAAGTTAGGCACCTAAATCCATATTGGTCTTGTTATATTAATTAATGTACTCTGGTATATTCTGTAAACATATTAAAGTTTTAGTAATATGAATCCTAATATATTGTGCTATGTTGGGGGGATGGATTTTTTATGTGTAGTCTCTCATATATGGATTAGCAAAATTAATAAGACTCTCCCTCACTAATAGTCTCCACTTCAGTAGTCCTCGGTACTTTATTACAACATACCCCAATGCTCACACATCTGCTCTAGTTGAGCACATTGTATTGTATGAGATTATTGTAATATATCATAATAGAAATGACTGTGAACGATCCTGATGTGTCTATGTTTACTAGGGCTGTATGTGATAACCATTCCAAGTGCTGTTTCTTCCTGTTAAATGTATCTTTTCTTAATAAGAAAAAAATGTGTACACCATTTATGTTGCAGGATTCCAGTCAGATTGAATTACTTAAGGAATTGTTGGATCTCCTGAAGGATATGGTTGTGATGCTGTTGTCACTACTTGAAGGTCAGATCTATTTTTTATAATTATGTGTTATTACTTTCAGTGTTATGAAGCTGAGCTGTCACAATGCAATAATTAATCTTTCAGAATTGTTCTTTAATTGCATTTTTATTATGCCAGTGCAAAAAGCTATTTAGTGTTTATTAAAAAATGTTTAAACGAGAATTATATAAGGTGCACGTAATGTTGAAAGAGCAAAGACAATGCAGAAAAACATATTTACAAGAAAATTATGGAGATTTAAGAATAAAATTGGAAAAGTGTTTTTGGTAGTGTTTCTGAACATAAATATGAAATTAACTTATTTTTACATGTTTTTATAGATCCAAATAATTTACTGTTTTAACATATAATGTAGGTAATGTTGTAAATGGGACTATCGGAAAACAGATGGTGGACACACTGGTAGAATCATCTAGCAATGTAGAAATGATCTTGAAGTTCTTCGACATGTTCCTCAAATTGAAAGACCTAACCAGCTCAGATGCTTTCAAAGAATATGATCCAGATGGTAAAGGCATCATCTCAAAGAAAGAATTCCAGAAAGCAATGGAAGGTCAGAAACAATACACACAGTCAGAACTTGAATTCCTGCTGTCCTGTGCAGAAGCTGATGAAAATGACATGTTTAATTATGTTGATTTTGTGGACAGATTTCATGAGCCAGCCAAAGACATTGGATTTAATGTGGCAGTCTTGTTAACTAACCTTTCAGAGCACATGCCAAATGATTCACGCCTTCGGTGCTTACTAGATCCAGCAGCAAGTGTACTTAATTACTTTGAACCTTACCTTGGCCGCATTGAAATAATGGGTGGAGCCAAGAAAATTGAAAGAGTTTACTTTGAAATCAGTGAATCCAGTAGAATGCAGTGGGAGAAGCCACAGGTGAAAGAATCCAAAAGGCAGTTCATATTTGATGTTGTAAATGAAGGAGGAGAACAAGAGAAAATGGAGCTCTTTGTGAATTTCTGTGAGGACACAATCTTTGAAATGCAGTTAGCATCTCAGATCTCCGAATCAGATTCAGCTGAACGACCTGAAGAGGAGGAAGAGGATGAGCCTTATTATGTAATGGAAGTTGGAGATGATGAGGAAGAAGAAAAATCTCTGGAATCAGCTTCAGCTTTTGCAATGGCCTGTGTTGCAGTGAAGAGGAATGCTGCCCACTTTTTAAAAATGGTCACTTTAAGGAACCTTAGGAAACAGTACAGAAAAGTTAGAAAGATGACTATAAAGGAATTGGTGAAAGTGTTTTTCTCCTTTTTCTGGATGCTATTTGTAGGGTTATTCCAGTTGTTCTTCACCATCGTATGGGGGATTTTCCAGATTCTCTGGAGTACTGTGTTTGGGGGTGGCCTGGTTGAAGGAGCCAAAAACATCAAAGTTACCAAAATATTAGGGGACATGCCTGACCCAACACAGTTTGGAATCCACGATGATGTCATAGAAGCAGAGAAGGTTGAAGGCATTGAGCATGGAATTAGAGTTGAATTTGTGCAGTTTGTGAAAGGTGAAAAAGGAGAAACAGACATAATGTCAGATATTTTTGGCATTCATGCCAAAAAAGAAGGTGGCTCAAAACATGGTCATGATGCTGGACTCGGTGATGTTGCAGAAATAGTTGGTACAGATACCCCTCCCTCTTTGGAAAGCACTGTTCGTAGGAAAAGAAAAGCACAGGTAGGTGGAACAAATTTATTGCCCCTTACAGCAAAAATGTATTATATATTACTAAAAGTTCCAGTAATAACTAAACTTATTTGCTCACTCAATTGCTGTTCCTATGAGATACATATTCTGGGAATGTCATTTTCTTATATTTTATTATCTAAATCTTATAACAAAGAATAATTTGCCGGAAAGGAGCTTAGGCCAATATGTCTGCCTTGTTTTAACTTAATAATAATTATTTTTGTTGTTCATTTAGATTACAGTATTATTACTATTTATTATTTGCATTACTTTAGCACCTAGGAACCTCAGTCCTGGACCAGAACCCCATTGTGCCATGCACTTTACAAACACAGAACAAAAAGAGTAGTAGCACCCAAAGTGTCCTAGGTTCTTTCCAGACCTAGTTGCTAACTTCCTATTCTGTAATTGCCTTTCAGCCTCCTCCTTAATACTCTTCATCCATAATTATACCTGATTATCCCCTTAACTTATTTATTTTGTTTGCTTAATTGATTACACTTAATAAACTGTCCTTTGTTTCCTACTCTCTGAAATAGCTTTGCCTGAATTTATTGATTTACTGTTAATTTAATATTTACTTTATTTTTAATTGTCCTTCCCCGATGTGAACAGTTTATCTTGTTCCACTTCACTAAATCCCTACATAATTGAATGTAATTCCATTTAAATATGGGCCTGAACCAAAACTCCGGATCCAAATACCTTTTCAAATTGTGAGGATATCTAAACTCTGCAGTTTTCAGAGTAGCAGCCGTGTTCATCTGTATCCGCAAAAAGAACAGGAGTACTTGTGGCACCTTAGAGACTAACAAATTTATGCTCAAATAAATTTGTTAGTCTCTAAGGTGCCGTGAGTACTCCTGTTCTTTAAACTCTGCAGTATAGATCCATCTCTACTTGTATTAGGCCATTTCAAAGACTTCTCTTCTATAATGGGTTTTAGCCCAACCCTTTTAAGGCATTGGTATGATTTCTAGGAGTTTTCAGTATAAACCTCCACTACTTGACTATATAATGTACTATTTACTCTGTTGTCAAGCTTTTAGCCCCCATGAAATGTGTATTACCATGTTCTCCTGCATATCAAATTATATTTTCCATTTACTGGCCAGTTTATTTATTTATGTCTGTTTTATATACACTTTCTTTAAAATAAAAATTTTACTTATGACTATTCCATTGTCAAATCTCATTTTGAACAAATTCCTTATAAAATAGTAGCAATTTCATGTCATTTTATATGGATAGGTTGTTGTATTTACATTAGTACTGAGGTATTTAAAGGACATGGAAATTGAACAGAGTGACTCTGCTTTGAAATTAAGGTCCCTAGTAAGCCTGAACAAGTAATATATATTTTTCCAACAAATTTTGCCTTTCTTTCTATTCCCAAAGTGATTGCAAAGTTCTTACATGTATTTTTTGTTAATTATTATTCTCACATTTCTTTTGGAATTAATGCAGATCGTTTGAATCATTAATTGTGACCAATCAAATATAAATTTTTGGTTCTTCAAGTAGTTGCAGCTGTATATTCCACTTAGGTGTGTGTGCGCACAATACATGGGAGCCAAAGAATTTTGCCTAGCAGTACCCATGGGAGTGGGAAGGACGGGGGCGCTCGTGACTCATGGTTGTAGCCCCTCCCCTGCCTACATGATGCAGTGCCACCTCAATCCCTCTCAGTTCCTTCTTGACACCCATGACTGGAGTCGGAGTTCTGTGAGGTTTTCAACTTCTCAATCCTCTTTTCAGTTACTTTTTTCTAGTTGTATGTAGTTCATTAATACTCATATATAGTGTTAGACTTACTAGTAATTGGTTGTAGTTTAAGTGTTCCCTGATGATGTCCTCACCGGGGTTTAAACATTGTCTGTCATGTGGGGGGACGAGCCCCAATAATGATCCCCACCTGTGGTGCTTGTTGTGTCTAGGGTGAAGCCAATGGCAAGGAACGGAGGTTGATTTGAAGATTGTTCATGAAACAGACTCACGTGGCAAGGGATCTTCTTCTGAAGCAGCATCTGCTTGAACTGGCCACGCAGCCTCCTTTGGCACCAAGGCCTTCATCAGATGGCAGGTTTCCCTTGGGTTTTGCTGCTTCGTGTCCTGGAGCTGGCACCTCTCCAAAGATACAGAGGAGTGTGCTGAGGAAAAGGTTGCATAAGAATAGCTGAGGCTGCTCCAGGTCCCATGGGGACTCATCTCCTTCCTCCAGAAGGAGTGTGGATCAGTGTGGATCCCTTGGATTTTGCTGCTTCGTGTCCTGGAGCTGGCACCTCTCCAAAGATACAGAGGAGTGTGCCGAGGAAAAGGTTGCATAAGAATAGCTGAGGCTGCTCCAGGTCCCATGGGGACTCATCTCCTTCCTCCAGAAGGAGTGTGGATCAGCACAGGATTAATGCTGGTGCGTGGGATGGAACATGTCCTGTCAACCACTCCTGAGCATCACACAGGGAGGGCAGAGACCCTGTACATTGATTCTAGGCCCCAGGGTGCCCGTTAGGTCTGGTACCAACAAGGGTGATGCTGTTAACGACTGCTTCCACGCCAGTGGTGTCAGACAGCAGTGGACCTCCTCTGCCTGTCTGTCCCAACCTTTCCCTTGGTCCAGGACTGTGCCAGGGCTGCATCCTTTATAGCCCCATTGGCGGGGCAGGCCGCTAAACCTATGGGTCTGTCAGCACTGCACCCTGATGTTTCCCTTCCACACTCAGTGGAAATGGGGCCGGTAGAGGACTTGACCCCTCCTTGGCACCTGGAACTTCTTCAGTATCCCTGTCGCCGGTGCTGCCAATGTTGCTATGGCAGCAGTCACCACCCTCCTCTTCTGCATTATTAGTTACTTTGGTACTGATGCTGACTTCAGGGTCGACACCACTCCCATCAATAGAAGCAACAGAGGCATACGCGATACCAATGGTACTGTTTCCACTGACGGCGCCAGCCTCCTCATCATTCTGGGCTAAGGACAAGTCAGATTGGTTGCTCACACCCTCAGGGCTGGTCCCGATGCTGTTCCCTGAAGCTCGGGACGTCTCAGCATCAAAGTCAGGATCTTACTCCTCCTGCTCTCCATTGCCTGAGTGAGGGCCATTCATGGATCAATGTAGGTATCAGGATTGGTGCTCGTCTTGTGGTCAGGACAGGGGACCCTGGCCGGGCGCCTACTGGCCACTAATGCCCTCTTCATACCAGTAGCCTTCATGCTGCTCCTTGGTCACAGAAGTTCCACTCTTTGTCCCACTCAAAGCCAGGATCTCTGGCCAGATCTGTGGCAGTGACCATCAATCTGCTACAGGTCCAGGTACTGGTGTATCTTCCCCTTGAGGAGTCTCCAGAGTCATCCTGCCTGGGGTGCATCAGCCCTGGAGCAGGATCTGCTCTGACACAGTTAACTGCCTCATTCTCATCCATGGACGATTCCGCAGTGCTGGGTTCTTCTTTCCCTTCAGTACTGGAGGATTTCAAGGCATACCAGGACCTATTGCGATGCATGGCTGCTTCCCTGGGTGTTCAGGTGGAGTTCCTGCAGAAGAATGCCCACAACTTTGTGGATATCCTGCAGCTGTTGGCCCCTGAGAGTGTCACCCTCCTTATTAATGATGTGCTCCTTGAGCCTGCTAAGGTCCTCTGGAGCATGCTAGCTTTGATACCACCAGCAGCTAAGCACTTGGAAAAGCACTACTTTGTTCCCACACAGGGATCTGAGGGGTTTTATTCCCACCAGCCCCTAAATTCCTTGGTAGTAACTGTGGTGAATGATATAGCTTGAGAGGACAGGTTTAAGTCCACTCCAAAGGAGAAGGACTCTAAGCAAATGCACCTGATGGGCAGGAAGATTTACACCTCATCTTCCTTGGAGATGTGAATTGCTAATCAGCAGGCACTTCTGTTTAAGTACCACTTTATCTGCTCGACAGCTATGTCTAAATTCACAGACCAACTGCCCGAGGTCTCAGTGGAGGAATTTCATGTATTTTGTACCAAAGGCTGCTTGGTGGCTAAGACTTCTTTGCAGTCTGCTCTGTATGTTGCAAATACTTCAGCCAGAGTGATGGCCTCTGTGGTGACCATGAGGAGATCTTCCTGGCTGCAGAATTCAGGCACTGTTCCCAATGTCCAGCAGGCCACTGAGGATCTGCCTTTCGATGGCAAGGAGCTGTTCTCAGATAAAACAGATGAGACTCTGCACTCTTTCAAACACTCTAGGGCTACCCTTCAGTCCTTAAGGGTGTATACACCGGTGGTGAGAAGGCACCACTACGGGGTTAATAGCAACAACTGTGGTATCATTCACAGCACATATTTGGGAAGACTTTCCCTCTGCTGAGATTTGGAAATAGTCCAGAAAGGGGCATAGATTCCACAGGAGGAAGCAGTCAGGTTCTGGGTTTTGACAGTCCACACACCTTCCCCTAGCAGCCCCCAAGCACCCATTTTGACTGCTTGGTCCAGAGCAGTGTTCCAGTCATTGCTCCCTTCCATTGCCACAATGCTTGGGGCTCAGTCACGACCAACATCTGGGTCCTAAACACCAGGAAGTCAACTTTGGTTCCCACACAAAAAATAGTTCATTGGGGCCCTAGTAGACTCTAAGTTCAAGAGCAATTCTGCCGATTGACTGTTTTCAGGCTATTGGCCACCTCTGCCTCAGTCTGCAATCTCAGTGTTCCATGACAGTTTGAATCTACCTGAGGCTCTTGAGGCACATGTCCACTTGCATGTTGGTGGTCCAGTTCATAAGGTTACATCTTCACCCCTCCAAATGTGCCTCAAGACTCTTTACTGTCCGACTCTTCACTCCTTAGACAGATTAGTTAGTCTTCCTCCACTGATCCTGGACCTCTTACAATGGTGGATGTTTCTCGACAATGTTTGTCAGGGTGTTCCTTTCATCCAGCCCTTACCAACCAGGACTGTTGTCACTGATGCGTCTCTGATAGGGTCAGAAGTACATCTGACTGAGGTCACTGAAAGTCCAGTGTGTGTGGTCAGAGCAGGAGTCTTCTCTGCATATCAGCGTGCTGGAGCTTCGGGCCAGTTACAATGCATGTCACACTTTTCAGATCCATACAGGGGCTCAGCGATTCACATATTTACCAACAATACCATTGCAATGTATTATGTGAACAAGCAAGGAGGAGCACACTCCAGGATGGTCTGCCAAGGGGATGGTCTGTTGTGACAGTTTTGCATCAAGGAGAGTATCACTCAAATGGCTGACGACTTGTCTGGGGTTCATCTCATGGACCATCTTAGCAGGAATTTTTTGCTGAGTCCTGAGTGGTCTCTGAAGACAAGCATTCCCCAGAGTATCTTCGCAACTTGGGGCATTCTGGTGCTTGGCCTCTTCGTTACAAGGGACGACAGGAAATGTCATATGTTATGCTCTCAGTGGGGGCTTCAGTCTGGGCTCCCTGTCTGACACCTTCCATTTCAGCTGTTAGCTCTCTTTTGTGCCTTTCACAGTCCTGATCATCCCACAGGTCATCCTTAAGCTGAAGGCGGATTGGGCCAAGATCAACCTTATTGCCCCAGCATGGCCGAGGCAGTGCTGATTCCCTGACCTTCTGCGCTGTCAGTTCGGCCTTCCATACTGCTTCCTCTCCATCCCAACCTACTGACTCAGAAACTTGGCTGCATCTCATGGTGTGGCTGCTGCATGGCTGATAGAGGAGGAAGAGCAGTGTTTGGCAGCTGTTCAGCAGGCTCTACGCAACAGTAGAAAGTCCTCTATCAGGATGGCCTATTTGCCAAAATGGAAAAAGTTTTCTATGTGATCATTGGCTCGTTGAATTCAAGCAATGCTGGCTTCCATCCAGGACATCTTGGAGTATCTACTGAACCTTCAGTCACCAAGACTTGCGCTTAGTTCATTGTGAAAGTGGCATTTCATCCCTCTATTTAGGGAAGATCCAATCCCATGGTAGCAAGATTCTTAAAAGGGCTTTTTCATCTATATCCTCTGGTCCAAGAACCAATTCCTCAGTCCTAGTAGTAGTGATAGGACCTCTGTTCAAGCCCCTAGCATTTTTTCCCTTTCCACTCCAGGAACTGCATTCCTGGTAGCAGTAACATCCGCAAGGAAAGTGTGTGAGTTGCAGGCTCTGATGGGTAGGCCTCCTTATACATAGATCTTCAAAGAAAAAGTGACTTTACGACCACATCCAAATTTTTTTCTAAAGTGGTTTCTCAGTTTCATTTGAACCAGGTGGTATACTTTCCTAAGCCACATTCATCTCTAGAAGAGTAGTGTTTCCATACATTAGACGTCAGGTGTTGTCTAGCCTTCTATCTGGACAGGACTAAATAATTTCGTGCTTCACCTCGCCTATTTGTATCATATGCACATCATATTAAGGGGCAAGCAGCCTCTTCACGGACAATCTCTGGGTGAATAGCATATTCAGTAGCTGAGAGAGGGGGTTAGGAAAGGGGCTGAAGAGTAATTGGTAGGCATCATGACACTGAGACCACATCTGAACTCCTCCCCAAAGTAACCTCCTCCTTCCATATGCACCAGCGTATTCACCTTCTGACCTTCTTCCCAAAGCCTCACTGCAGCAACAGAGAGGCTGTGTTACATATGCTGAATGTCAGGAGAACCTTGAGGTTCTACTTGGACAGGACAAAAGAATTTAGGAAATCCACTAAGCTGTTTGTAGCCATTGCAGACAGGTCCAAGGCCTCTGCAATATCATCTCAAAGACATTCAAGCTGGGTTTCCAACTTCACTAACCAGTGCTATTATTCTCCTTCTGGCATATGAACATGTCGCACAAGGTCCATCTCCACTTCTATTGCATTCATCAAGAATGTCCCCATCACAGAGATATGCAGGGCAGCAACCTGGGCATCTGCTCATACCTTAGCAAAACATTATGCCATTACACACGACAGCCTCTGATGCGATCTTCAGCTCCACGGTTCGGACATCAGTACTAAGTTCAATGCAGAAGCACAACCCTCCCCAGGGAATCCTGCTAGGGAGTCACCTACAGTGGAGAACCCATAGGGACACACAAAAGAGAGAGTGTTACTCATCTAGTGCAGTAGCGATGGTTCTTCGAGATGGTGTCCCACTCTGGATGCTCCATGACCTGCCCTCCTCCCCTCTGCTTTGGAGTTCTTAAGAATGGGCTCTGTAGTAGCGAAGGAACTGAGGGTGGTTCATCTGTGCAGTGCTAGATAGCCTTGAGGCAGAGCACAAGGCAAGGAGGGTGCATATGCAGGCTGAAAGGACACTGCTATCAAAAATCTCCGAAGAGAGGCACAGGGACACTGACACAGCTACAGTGAGCATCTAGAGGGGGGGCACATCGAAGAACTATTAATACTGAGTAAGTCCTCTTTAGTTAACTGTGGTTCTTCAAGATGTGATGCAGAGAGTATATTCCACAACTCACCCTCCATCCACTGCTTCAGCGTCTCATCTCTGTGCATTTGGCATGCAGGAACTGAGGGGGATCAGGGTGGTGCTGCCTCATATAGCCGGGGAGGAGCTACGGCCACGAAGCATGAACACCACCCCTCTAATTTTGGTAGGCAAAATTCTTCAGCTCCAGTGCGCTGGGTGCTCACACACTTAAGTGGAATACACATTTGCATCACATGTCGAAGAACCACAGTTGCAGTAAGTAACCATTTCTTCTCTCCATAGCTCTAACTTGTTAATTATTGCAATCATTCAAAACTGTGACTTTCTAATTCTGTATTAGTTATGAAATTTACAATTCTCATGTATGTGAATTATGTAAGTTATTCAGTTAGGGAACAGAAATAATATGTGACATATAACCAATCAATGGAGCTCAAAGTGAAATTTTTACAATCTAATACACAGTTCAGAATTGGCTTTCAATGAATTATTCAGTATTTTAGGAGGGAGGGATAGCTCAGTGGTTTGAGCATTGGCCTGCTAGACCTAGGGTTGTGAGTTCAATCCTGAGGGAGCCATTTCGAGATCTGGGGCAAAAATCTGTCTGGGGATTGGTCCTGCTTTGAGCAGGCGGTTAGAATAGATGGTCTACCTTCCAACCCTGATATTCTATGATTGATTTAATCTAAAACTGCTTTTCATGAGTATTCACACTAATAAAACTTGAGTGCTTTGGCTGTGAAAAGTCCTCAAACTGAAATACTTTAGTATTTGTGGGGGAAAAAATCTGAGTAAACAGTAGTAGTCCCTACAGTGTTTTGGCATTAAAAAATTAATGTAAAATGGGGATAATAGCACATCTTTATCTTACAGGGGATTGAGGATAAATACGTGAATGATTGTGAAGCAGTTAGATACTGTGGTATGGGGGAATAGATAGATAATTTAAGGGAGAAGTATTGCAAAAATAAAACATATACATATATTCTGCTAATTTTGATTACATTTATAGAATATAATTACTTTAATCTATGTTGACAAAATAGGAAGATGTTGCCACTATTATAAACTAAACAATTACTTGGAATTTGTGATATTGACATGCTGATATTTGTGATAATCCACATTATTCTACATTCTATGTATAGAAATTATACAAAGCCGTAGTTACATTAATTTTACATGCCAGTCATAACTGTTAAGTTCTTCATGGTGACCACTGTACTCCAGCTAATTTTAGGCTATGATCTGTGCTCAGTCATCTCCATTCCTTTTTGGTAACTTCACCAGTCTCATTACATTGACTATTACTTTGAGTCATTCAGGCATCTGCACCAATTACTGTATTAATAATATATCTTGAAAACCTGTTAGAGGAAGAATCACGATAGAAGTTTTCACTATTGAAATGTTGTCTGCTACTTGTTTTAGAAGCAAAAAAATTTAGCATTATGACAACATGAAAGTGACCCAGTGTTAATGAAGCATGGTGGTAATTGATTGTTTTATTTGTTTTTTAGAAAGCATTAAGTAGAATTGAGAAGATTTATTTAAAAGTAAATTTATGGCAATTTTAATATCTTTTTGTTTTTAGATGTCTGAAGTAACAAAAGAAGATGAAACAGAAACAAAAGCAGAATCCGAGAAGGCTGAGTAAGTTACTTTTACACTATTGTTTATTTTCTTGCTGTTCCTAGATGAGCTGGCCAGAAATAGCCCTGAGCAGGCATTGATTGGACTCTTCATTTTACCAGTATCTTGGGCAGCCAGCACAGCTCCTCAGAGACAACAAGCACTTTCACTGAGCAGCAGAGCAGGGACCCTGTCCCAGGTGTCACTCTCAGCAATCCATATAAGCCTATTCCCAGTAGGGTGACCAGATCACCCAGGTCAAATATCGGGACGCGGGGGGGCGGGGCGGGGTGGGGGCAGAGGGGGAAAAAATGGCGGCAGAGCAAAAAAAAAAAAATCCCCCACCCCCGATTCCTCCTCCCTCCGCAAGCGCTGGAGGGAGGCCCGGGAGACTCAGTGGAGCACGGGGCCGGGGTGAGTGTGAGTCCAGCCTGGCCCCGAGCAGGCAGGACTCAGGCGCGATATCTGGAGGGAGAGTACGGGGTGGCCTGCGGAGCCAGGCAGCGGCTGTTCTCCCCACCTGGGCAGCAGGACTCGGGAGCAGCCGCTGCTGCAGCTCCCACTGCCGCAGGGGGAGGAAGCGGCCGCTGGCCAAGCTCGGCAGCTGCGGCTCTGGCGCCCACGAACCCCCCGAGCCCGGGCCTGCTGCGGGGACCCAGCGCGCACGCTGCGCATACCCAGCCCCTGGCCACTCGCGTCTGGGCTGGCTGCCCAGCTGGTGCAATCCTGTGGGCGGCCTCGGAGTGGGGGCAGCAGGCCCCAGCCCCCCGCATCCCGCTCGGGTCCTGCAGGGGAACGAACGGGACTGGGCTGCCGATGCCTCCGCCACGGGATTGCACCAGCTGGGCAGCCAGCCCAGACGCGACTGGCCAGGGGCTGAGCGCAGTGTGCGCGCTGCCCCGCAACAGGCCTGGGCTCAGGGGGTTCAGGCCCGGGCACCAAAGCCGCAGCCGCCGAGCGCCACGTGCTTGGCCACTTCCTCCCCCCGCAGCAGTGGGAGCTGCAGCAGCGGCTGCTCCCGAGTCCCCTGCCCAGGTGGGGAGAACAGCCACCACCTAGCCCCACGGGCCACCCCCCTACTCTCCCTCCAGGTACCGCGCCCGAGTCCTGCCTGTTCGGGGCCAGGCCAGACTCACACTCACCCCGGCCCTGCACTCCCCTGAGTCTCCTGGGCATGGCATGCTTGGAAAGAGGCGGGGATTTGGGGAGGGAGACAATGGGGCAGTGAGGGGGCGGGGATGGGGGCGAGGATTTGGGGAAGGATCCAATGGGGGAAGGAGGGGCCGGAGTCGGGGCAGGGGAGGGCGCGAGCCCTTCGGGCTCCGGAGCCTTTGCTTGTTTGTCCAATGTCCCGACCTAACATTGGTCGGGACGCGGGACAAACAAGCAAATATCGGGACAGTCCCGATAAAATCGGGACGTCTGGTCACCCTAATTCCCAGTCTTATAAAACCCTCTGCAGCTGCTTCTCCTAAAATCCCGAGAAACATTTTTAACATGGCAGCTTTCATTAGTGTGGTATTTACTTCACTTGTTTCCAAGCAGCAGGTCAGGAAGTGTGTGGTCAGCTTGTGTTGAAGTATTAAGTTGATAGTCCTGCCAATTTCTTTCTTCTTTTTGATTGCCTCCTTTTATAACCAGGTGGTCTAGCAAATCTGATGACTCACTTACACAGCTTTCTTGTTCCTGGCATATTTAAACAATGTACTATTATTTTTCTTTATATTTTGGTCTATTATTCAAATTCTCACTTTAGCCCCATTAATTTCAGTCCTACAAATACCTCTTCAAACCTGCTAAGTTTTTGTCCTGTTGTATTTGAATCGGAGATTTATTTTTTAAAAGGATAATTTTGAGGCCTAAATAAATTAGTATAGCTAGCCACCTAACTATGCTGTTTTCTTTCTCAGCACTATACATGCCTTCAGTGACTTTAACAGGGTTGACTCTAAAGTTTCCATGATGGTTCAGTGATTTTCAGTTTCTTAACTTGTTACCTTTTAGACTTTTCTAACTAATTTCCTCATTTTAAAAAAATCCCTTTCTTAGATTTCACTGTTAGAGAATTATTTTGGTATTCTTGTCTGCCCTTACTTCCAACCCTGTGCAAGGATTTTAAGCATAAACATTACTTGCAATGTTACAGTACTTCTCTGGTAATTGCCAACTGCACTTAAACTCTTTTGCATTTCTCTGTACTAAGAATCCAAAGAATCAATTCTGTATGTTTCTCAATATTAAGACGAAAAGTCTCTCCCCTTGTATGCTCCAAAACAAGCAGTTCTGGAATCTTTTGTTTATTACACCATTTTGTGTTATGACATTAAACTGCTTTATATTTAGGTCAGGGGTAGGCAACCTATGGCATGCATGCCGAAGGCGGCACACAAGCTGATTTTCAGTGGCATGCACACTGCCTGTGTCCTGGCCACTGCTCCGGGGGGCTCTGCATTTTAAGCTTCTTAAACATTTTAAAAATCTTATTTACTTTACGTACAACAATAGTTCAGTTATATATTGTAAACTTATAGAAAGAGACCTTCTAAAAATGTTAAAATGTATTACTGGCACGCTAAACCTTAAATTAGAGTGAATAAATGAAGACTCGGCATACCACTTCTGAAAGGTTGCCGACCTCTGATTTAGGTTGTTCAAATCTCCCATTATAATGGTTTTGTTAGATTTTTTTTTCCCCTAATCTCTTTCAGCTAACTGATTTGAGTCTCCTGACCCAGAGGCTAGTAATGTACCTTATCATATGCCATTGATAAAATATCTAGGTATTCCCCCAATACGAGATAGTCCACCTCACCTATTCTTGGTTTTAGACTTTTCATATTATTATGTAGGCATTTATAGCTTTTATTTTTAATTCACCTAACCTCTTTCTGCTGACAGTTTATTTCCTTATTCCTCTCCTGCACTTCCTTCCAGTTAAAACATAAATGCTTCTCTCTCACTATTGGATACACAGATTCCCTTGTACTTCTGCTATTTACTACCATATTTCATTTTCAACTTAAGTACTTTGCAGTACCTGCAAGCCTGCAGCTTAATAAGTCTAGTTTTAAAAATTCACTCCCCCAAATCTTCATTGTCATTGCCAGCAGTCTAAATCCTTTTGGTTGATTAAGAAGGAGACCCTGCCTTCTTTATAGAATCCTACTTTCCAAAAAGGTTCCCCAGTGCTTAATAAACACAAACCTCTCCTCTTCGCATGGCTGGCCCTCCTGTGCATATCATCGGGGCATTCCAAAGAAAGTTAATGCAGGAGCCCTGGAATGATGCTTTGTTAGTAATAATGTAAGTAGCTCCTCAGACTTCTCTCATATGGTTCTTTATTTCACTGGTACTGCTATATACCAAACCACAAACTCCTCTCCATTTCTTTATAATTGACCATCTACTTGCCTCAAAGTTTCAACCCCCTCACACCTTGGTGGTAATTTTCCTTACCATTCTCACTGTTACCACACAGTCAGCTATTTATGTTCCTGAAAACTGAAGCCTCTAAAACAACAGTGAGTCTTGATACTTGCTTCTCGTAAAGGGAATTACTTATTCTGTTTACTCCCTCTGAAGCACCTGGTATTGGCCACTGTCGGAAGACAGGATACTGGGCTAGATGGACCATTGGTCTGACCCAGTATGGCCATTCTTATGTTCTTATGAATTCTTTTGTGCAGGAGGAATAATTGTCATCTTCTACATGTCCTTCTGAAGGTGGGTCCTTCTGAAGGAAATTTTCCTTTCATTCCTCACTGATGCCTTACTTTTATTATGGTGATTTTTTTGGTTGAAATGAAACCACTCTGCTATGAATCTGTGTGGCACATCCATAAATGTTTCTATCTTCTGTTCAACTTTGAACTCAAGATTCTGCACATAACCTCTGATGATTTTGAGTTACTTGCACTGGTTATATAGATACTTCACTTGTTTAGGCAGCAAGTAATTGTACATTTTGCATTTGGTGCTAATAACCCCACTTTGAGCTGCTTTTGCCTTTTCTCCATTGATCTCCCCTAAACTCACTAAGTGGATTATTATTATTCTTCCACCTCACTTAGTAGTAAGGTAACTTTTTTGACTCTTGGTTGTATTCTCTAACTGTCACTTCTTATAGTCACTCACTTCCATTCATCTTCTCTGCAACTAACTCACACTCAAACCAGCCTCTCTTTATCGGGACTCACTGTTTTAATCATAGCATAGACAATGCGGGAACTTACTTGGTTTTATTTCTGTAATCTTTCTTCAAGCATGGAAGATGGTGAGAAACAAGACAAAGCAAAGGAAGAAATACAATCTGAGCATTTGGGAAAGGAGGAAATCAAGAAAAAGAAACGAAGGCATGGACAAAAACTAGAGAAACCTGAAGCAGTTATGGCTAATTTTTTTAAAGTCGTGGAAATTTATCAAACGAAAATGCTGGTAAGTTTTGTTCCCATTCTTTTAGTTAATCACAAGTCAAATAACACAGAGAACAGCTGAGTGTGAGATACAAGGAAGAGATACTGTCAGTTTTTTACAAATTAATTATTTATTAACATTGATCCTGTTTTTACAGTAGTGCCTAAGGGCCAACCAGTAATGGAGCTCCATTGTGCTAGGCACTGTACAAATGCAGAACTGTAGACAATCCCTGCCCTGAAGAACTTAATATCTAAATAGACAAGACGGACACAAGGTCGGGGAAGGGGTACAACACACAAACAGTGTGAACAGTGTGATGGCAGAAAATGTCTAGTTAGTTTTACTATTCAATTATTTAATTTTTGGGAGGCGAGTTTACTTAGGAGGGGATCTGATAAATGGAAAGAAAAAGGCAGAGAAAGGGAGTGAGGGCAGGACAGAAAATGAAAGGGGAGAAGAGGATAAGTGGGGGAAGATGTTGAGTGAAGCTGAGATGAAGAGACTTGGAAGAGAAAGGGAGGAGGAAGCTTGGAGCAAACAGCCAATCAGCGCAGGATAGAGAAAATCAGAGAATATTCTACAGTTTTGACTGGAATGTCCAAAGGTGAAAAAGGTCCCTGCTTTGGCTGCTTCTGTTTCTACCATAGGTGCTGGAAATAGGGGTGCTGGGGGTCCTGCCGCACTCCCTGGCTTGAAGTGGTTTCCATCATATACAGAGTTTACGGTTTGGTTCAGTGCTCTCAGCCAGGCCCACCGACAGCAATTCCAGGGCCCAGGGCAAAATAGTTAATGGGCCTCCATGCACACACAAGCTGCAGACACGGTCCACCTGACATTTGGGCGGAGCTGTGCCTGCGCTGGCTGGTGCCCAGTGAGCTGCCAGCTGCATTGCTGGGTGTGCTCTTCTGGAATGGCCAGGGCTTCTACATGCCTGCCCGGTAGGGTTGCCGACTCTCTAATCGCACAAACCCAAAGAACCTTGCCCCACCCCTTCCTTGAGACCATGCCCATGACCCCGTCCCTTCTCTGGGGCCCCATCACCTAGTCACTCCATCCCACACTCCTTCCGTTGCTTGTTCTCCCCCTCCCTCCCTCACTTTCACCAGGCTGGGGGGTTGGGGTATGGGAGAGGGCATGGAGTGCAGGCTCTGGGAGGGAGTTTGGGTGTGGGAAGGGGCGTGGGGTGCAGGCTCTGGGAGGGAGTTTGGGTGAAGGGGGAATTCAGGGTGCAGGCTGTGGGAGGGAGTTTGCATGCGGGAGGGCGTGCAGGCTCTGGGAGGGAGTTTGGGTCAGGGTGAGGGCTCTAGGCTGGGGTGGGGGGATGGGGTTTGGGGAGGGAGGGTTTGGCACTTACCTCGGGCAGCTCCTGAAAGTGACCGGCACACCCCACTGGCAGCAGCTCCTAGGCAGGGGTCCCAGAGGGTCTCCGCACACTGCTGCCCACAGGCACCCGCCCACAGCTCCCATTGACCACAGTTCCCAGCCAATGGGAGCTGCAGAGTCGGCACTTGGGGCAGGGGCAGCACGTGGAGACCCCTTCCCCAGGGGCGTGCCAGCCGCTTCTGGGAGCAGCCCTTGGGCAGTTGCTCCCTTTATCCCTCCTCTGTCAGCGGGCCTGCTCTCAGCACCCCCACCTTACAAATTGTTCCAGCACCACTAGTTTCTACCAACTGGAGTCTGGCTAGCTCCTCTCTGTAGTTTTCCCCCAAGGCCACAGGTACCCTGTCATGAATATATAGATACAAAAGAAAAGATCAGAAAAATTCTAGAGAGCAAAGCTGGTGATTCTATCGTGATAGCTGTAATTGTTTTGTTGAACATTGCAGAACGTAGTTGAGATTTGACTCTCTTAAATAACTTCCTAACTGCTTCCCCAATTCTGATTCCATAATACTTCTAATTTTGTTTATTTAAATGTTCCTTGTATTTCCAGCATTACTTGGCTAGAAATTTCTACAACTTAAGATTTCTTGCTCTGTTTGTTGCATTTGCCATCAACTTTATACTGCTATTCTACAAGGTAAAGTATTATTTATTGTGTTTCATTCTTTGTAGTGTTTTCTACTTATTTTCCAGAGCAGCTGGCTGAAGGCTGGTTTTAACATAGTTAATCTAAACTGGACACCCATTATTGTAAACCCTACATGCAATGACTAAAATCAACACTGCCAGCCTAGAAATAATATATCTAAAATTATGTTCTTACCTGAGTTACTAATCACACCTGGAGTAACTTAACATAGGTACTTCTGTATTTTATTCAATTTAGGACAATGAAAACAGACTAATCAGTTGAACTTTTATTTATAGTCATTTTTTTCTTTTGGCTCTGGTGCACTGGCACAATGTGATTGGTTTTGGACTGCAAACCCTGACAAAGGAATGTCTAAATCCCAGCCAACAAAACAAAACAAAAACAAAACCAATCTCTCGAAGCACTTTCAATTTTCTTAAATGTTTCTCTAAAATCTAATCCTAAATTGGAACTTCAACTCACATAACTGTTTCTTTAACAGTACTATTTTTTGCATAATACTGGTCACCTTGATTTTCAGTGTGGAAATGGTAACTAAATCATTTAGGAATCATAATAAGGTCTCTTGTACTCTAGCTGGCTTAGATAACATTTTTGCTTTTGTGTGTGATAGTTCTGTTTTGTCTATTTGTAAAAATTGGCTGCTTTTTTCTCAAAAGTGTTTAGTTCTTTTTTTATTAAAATATTCACAATTCATTTTTAAAATCTCTTTAAAATAAAACAAAACCAAAAAAAAGTAGAGGGTAGCAATGAGGGACTTCAGTGCATTGTTTCCCCTGCATTGTCTTAATCTTCAACTATTTCTAGGTGTGAGACGATAGTTCAGTCTTCATACCCATCATCCAGTCTGTTTTCTCACTGAAACGAACAAGGTTGTTAGTGCCTATTGTGAAGATATTTTTTGTGTTGAAGACACCTGACCACTAGGAACATGTTTTATATTGATGAGGACGTACAGACAAATGAATAACAGATGCAAAGGATGGATTTTAAACAGCAGGCTGCAACTTTATTAATTTAACATTGAGATACAGCATGATATGCCAGGCATTTAACGGTTCAGTGTAAGGTTCCTCAGGGTAGATCCATCTAAGTCTACCCCTAGGACTCAGCTCACTTCTGAATCCTCTTGCATTCCCCCAGTCATGGAGCTAAGAGTATCAAGGGGGGACATTAGTCCATGGAGGTGTCAGGTTTCCTCTTCTCCTATAGCAAGGGCGGGCAAACTTTTTGGCCTGAGGGCCACATTGGGTTTTGTAAATTGTATGGTGGGCCGGTTAGGAGAGGGGGTCGTAGCCCGGCCCCCACCTCCTATCTGTCCTCCCTGGGACTCCTGCCTCATCCAACCCCCCCCATTCCATGACGGCCCCTCTAAGACCCCTGCACTATCCACACACCCCTGCTCCCTGTCCCCTGACTGCCCCCGGATCCCTGTTGTCCCATCCAACTCCTCCTCTCCTTTCTGACTGCCCCCCCCCAGGAACCCTGCCCCATTCAACTACCCCTTCTCCCTGTCCCCTGACTGCCCCGGAACCCCTGACCCTAACTGCCCCCTGCCACCCCATGCAACCCCCACTCCTTCCTGACTGCCCCCCCCAGGATCCCTGCCTCCATTCAACCCTGTTTCCCTCCTGACCACCATCCTCACCCCTTGACCACCACCCCGAACTCCCCTGCCCTCTATCCAACCCCCCCTGCTCCCTGTCCCCTTACCACGCTGCCTGGAACACCGGTGGCTGGCAGTGCTACAGCCGCGCCGCCCGGCTGGAGCTGGGCCACGCTGCCACCTCCACCATGCAGCACAGAGCACCGGGTCAGGCCGGGCTCTGCAGCTGCACTGCCCCAGGAGCTCACAGCCCTGCCGCCCAGAGCATTGCGCCACCGGTAGAGCGAGCAAGCTGAGGCTGCAGGCGAGGGGGAACAGCGAGGGAGGGGCCAACAGCTAGCCTCCCAGGCCAGCAGCTCGGGGGCCAAGCAGGACGGTCCCAAGGGCCACATAGTTTGCCCACCCCTGTCCTATAGGGACACCAGCAAAATTCTGGTTCTCATTTATCTCTTGAAGCTGGTCCTTTTAGCCTTTATCCGCATTGGACACTAGCCTCAAGTTGTGACTAACTAATCGGTCTTATCTTTTCTAATATTGAACATTGAAGTCCTATTGCTTACAACTCAACTGTGCCTCCATGACACTGCACAGAAGTGGAAAAAAATGTGTGCACAACAAGTGAATTGGTGACGACAACGTAGCTTTTGCCCCCTTCCTCTGAGACTAGTAGTCATAAATAGTGTAAATTCCAAAACAAACCCTGAAGTTTCTTATACCAGTCTATCTCAGCATTACATTAATTGTTTATTTAATAAAACATTGGTGTTACCTTTGCATTGTTTTTGCTTTCATTTTTGCCATTGCACGCCCTAATAGGGAGATTTGTAAATTGAGCTACCACTGAATTGCTCCTTCTATGTCAAGTGTGAGGTACATTGACAAGGTAGTGTAGGAAGCCTACACTCTTCTTGTATCTGTGCTTCTCTTGTTCTAAGGATGAAGAACTTCACTCTTTAGGACTCAGTAATCATGTAAAGTGAAAATGATCTTCATAAAAAAATAAAATAGAAATAGGGAACAAAAAGAGATCTGTGACTAAGAGAATAGAAAAAAGCTTAAGTTACTCCTGTTGCTTTGTGTGTGTGTGTGTCTATTTCTCCATTCCAGGTGACAGAAGAACCATTAGATGAGTTAGAGGAAGACTCTGATCTGTGGAATTCCTTTGAAGAAGAGGAAGAGGAAGAGGGAGTGGTGTTTTTTGTTTTACAAGAGAGTACAGGTTACATGGCACCAACACTCAGGGCTCTGGCAGTTATTCATACTGTCATCTCCTTTGTCTGTGTGATTGGATACTACTGTCTAAAGGTGAGCTGTGTGTATGTTTGAAACCCAGCTACTAATTCATGTTTGGTAGACATCTAACTCCATGTCACTGTTCTGAGACTTTGAATTCTTCAGTTTCAATTAAATGTAGACAAATCACTCCTCATAACACACATGAATATCAGAGCTGAGATCAAGACGATTATTTTTGTCTAGATTCTTATAAGCATCCATTTCCTTCATATCTGAATGGCTTCCACAGAACTGGTAGGCATCTTACTGCTGTGAGGAAAACATAATACAGTGTAATTTAGTTTAAAATATTCAGAGTTTAAAGCCTAATCAATCACGTTAAAAGCAGTCAACTTCTCCCTTTATTCTAGCAGGGATTAATCTGAGGGAAGAGAAGTGTTAGTGCTTCCCCCTCTTCTCTTGCTTGGAGTTTTTGGTGCGTGATGGCAAGTGTTGTCTGAACAGAGGCTGCCATGTGTTGAATCAATACATTCTTGACCACCATAACCACACACCTACCTCAATTAGCACCACCAACTTTGGGGATATGCTGGCTTGCTCCCCAGGGGAGTTTGGAAGCACACTGCACCAATGCAACCACGCGATAGTAGACTTACTGGCACCAGGGGCTTTCCACCAAGATTTGTAGACAGGACAGTGAAGTACAGCATCTAGACTTTGCTTTGATTTCTGTTTTCTGCCAGAAGTTCAGTTTCATTTAACTTTTAGTATAAATACATTTATATTTTATATAAACAACTTTCAGTGGCTGAAGATGCTGCTGCAGGAGCCCTTACACACCTTTATGGTCACTCCTAAATATAATATTCTCACCCAAAAGCAACATCAGAACTCATTCTTTATTCCCCTGAGCTGAGTAACCCTCCAAACCCCACCACTGCCCAGAATACCCGGTTCTTAGAATGTACCAGTTCCAAGGCTTGAAATTAGGTAGTGTTCTGAGGATTAGTTTTACACTGTAGAGAGACCTAATTGTTTCTAAGAAATGTATAAACCATTACAAACATTTTAAATATCCCTTTTCCAAAGGTTCCTCTGGTTGTATTTAAGCGAGAAAAGGAAATTGCCAGGAAGTTGGAATTTGATGGTCTGTACATTACAGAACAGCCCTCAGAGGATGACATTAAAGGACAATGGGATCGTCTGGTCATAAACACTCCGTAAGTAAAACAAGATGTTTAAAAAAATCTAAAAATAGTATAGCACACCAAACTTTGCAGTGGAACTTCAGTAACACTCATACCACCTAGTCCACACACAAAAATTGGTTATCTTCCCTTATATCTCAACAAAGATTTAATAGCAGATACTATTTTGGGGTCTGATATTACTAAAGATCCATTTACCTAGCAAATACCATATCAGGGAATGTATTTTTCCTTTCCTCTTTGTATTTTTCTGTGGTTTGATTCGTTAATGGCTAAATTTATAGCAATGCTTAATTTATAACTTCAAGGCTTTTGTAAGTCTCTCCTCTCAGCCTCTTCCCTAAGAAATTTTACAAATGAATCACTTGGGAAAACAGTTTGGCTTTTGTGCCTCTCTTTTTGTTATATTATTCTTCTTTCCTTTTTAATGCATGTAATAACTTGGTACTTTTTCCCCTCTTCATCAGACAAAATTAGTGTATAACAAGAGAAGGAAACCGGGAATAAAAAAGCATTATCAGACTATCTAAGTAGATCTGACTCTTCTGTCCAGTTCATAAATAATAGCAAAGAATGTAGGATTCACACAGTGATCCATAGAAGACTCATTTGCTATTCTGTGCATGAATTATACAAATGTAGGCAAGAGAGAGGAAAAAAACCAAAGGATTGTAACAACGTTGAGCAGCACTCAGTTCAGAAGGTCACTTGGGTTTTCTTTCCCCGCCGTTGTTCAAGGTGTTGAATTGGTTAGAAGAGATAGATATGAGGCACTTCAAAAATATTGAGATTTCAAATTACCATTTGCATGTTAATGCAACCAAACTGATTATTCTTCAGTGTAGTAGACTGAACACAGAATAATGCTTAATCTGAAGAGAATGATATAGAGCCCTTACTGATAATCACTTTTCATAGACAGTGCCCCTAGGGTACATCACAAATCAAATAGTTTTTACATGTGTGTTCTCCAGAGGTCCATCTCATGCAGATGTACTTTCTGTGGCAAACTGATACATCAGAGCTATATATAGATACACCATCACAGTGTGTTTTAATTTTTCATCAAATAAAACGTGTAGAAAATTGTACATTATAATTACATATTACTTATGCCCTGTTACGCCATTGCTGTACAATGAGTAAGCTGTGCCTAACATAGTCCCTGCTCTCAAAGGACTTAAAGGCACAAACGGCTATAGAACTGTAAAATACAATAGAGAATAAGCATTGAGTGGTTTGCAGTGTTTATAATTGAAATGATTCACTGAATAAGTTGGTTCTCCTTTGAGTGATTATCCCATACTCATTCCCCTGTAGGTGTATGTGGGCCCAATACACTCAAGTCAATGACTTTTGTCAGCAGCACATGCACCCTCACTATCCTCATGCATGGAGTTGATAGCATAAAGGGATGCGGCTGCCACATCCCTCTGTTCCTTCTTACCTCCCATGGCAATAGCTGGAACTTCCTATCACTCTTGGGATTTGGTTCTCTTCTCTTAGCCAGCGGGTAAAAAAGAGAAATTCTCTTATCTGCATATAGTTATAGTTAGATAGTTAACTGATTCTTTGAGGCTGGGGGTCAGAATGCAGAAATTGCCAAAATTTAACAAGGTGCCACATGCAGGGCCGTGATCCCTGTAAGCAATTGGCACAAAATAACCTAATCTGTTTAGGAAAGGGACATGTGAGGGATGAATGTCCCATTTGTACCTCCTTTCTGATGAAGATGAAAAAGCAAAGGGACTTCTGCCTTAAGGTACATCTACCTGAAAAGGCAATGTAGGACAAATAAAGGCTGTTATTCCCACTACTTCCTGATGCCCAGAAAGAGAGGTGTATTTCATTGTGTTCTGGACTTAAGAAAGCTGAACACATTTGTCAAGAAAATCAAGTTCATGATGGTCACCCTTGTGTCTGTTATCCCTTCTGGATTGGTATGCTGCTCTTGATTTGCAGGACACTTACTTTCACATGGAAATATATCCTGGCCACAGAAAGTGTCTTTGATTCATGGTAGGCAACATGCACTACCCGTACTCTGTGCACCAGCCTGACCAAGGCAGTACTTGTACACAGACCTATATCAGTTCTCCATTTGATCATTCATAGCTGTACCTCTGGTTGAAGATCTCTTGTCATAGAATCAAGGCAAGTCACTGCACCCCAACCTACAAACCCTCTGCCTCATGGTGTGAATAATCTCTTGTTGAGCAATAAGAAGAGAGTCTGCTTCCAAGATGTGCAGGCCATTTTGGTGATCAGCAGAAAGGATTCCCCGAAAGCCATTTGTGCAGTAAAATGGAAAAGGTTTTCAGTCTGGACTGAACCTGGCCAGTTAACACCAATTAACACCAAGATTAGACACATACTAAACTACCTGCTGCATCTGAAATCTTCAGATCATTTTCCCAGTTCAATAAGTGTCCATTTAGCATTCGTTTCTGTGATACATCCACCAGTGGATGGGTATTCTATCATTTTGTGTCCCTTCATATCCAGATTTTTAAAGGGACTTACTCATGCTCACCTGTGTCCAATCCTTCACCTTCATGGGACATGAATTGAGTGTTGTCCCATTTAATGGGTCCCCCCTTTGAACCTTTGGCAACAACATCCTTGCCATTGTTGTCAATGAAAACAGCATTTTTTGTAGCAGCTACCTCTGTGAGGAGGGTGTGATATCTTCCGGTACTTCTCGTTTCTCACAGTATTTCACAAAGACAAGCTCTCTTAGGCTACACCCCAAGTTTATGACTAAGGTTGTCTCCACATTCTATCTCAATCAGATTATACGTCACCCAGTGTTCTTGCTAAAACCTCATTCTACCAAAGCCAAAGAAAAACTTCATATCTTGGCTGTTTAGAGAGCTCTGGCATTGTATCTGAAAATCTTTCAAATCATCTCCCTGTCTTTTGTAGCCTATGCTGATAGGATTAAAGGGCAACTTGTAACAGGTCATCATATATCGCATTGGATTTCCGACTGTATCAAGCTTTCCAAGCAAAGTCTCTCCTCCACCCATTCCACTAGAGCTAATTCCACTTTGTCAGTCTTCATGAGGAATGTACCTGTAGTTAATATTTGTGAGGTAGCAACATGTTCATCTGCACATACCTTTTCCACACACTACACTATTACTCAAGTGTCCAGAGACAGCGCTAGCTTCAGCAAGTCAGTGTTGCAGACTCTCTTCAAGTAATCCAAAATCTCACCACCTGTAGGGTTACTGCTGGTGAGTAATCTACAATGGAACGTGTATGTGCAAAGTCAAATGAGAAGAAACAGTTACTTACAGTATAGTAACTGTTGTTCTGCAAGATGTGTTGTGAGCATATACATTCCACGGCCCTCACGCTTTCATCTCTACTTTGGGTATTAGTTTTGTGGTAGTGCAAAGGAACTGAGAGGGAGGTGGCAGCCACACCTTTATACCTTGGCTCCTGGCACAAGAATAGCTGGGGCACAAATACCTACTTCTGACAAAAGTCTCAGACCCAGGTGCAATGGGCACATAAACACCTACAGTAGAATGTATAAGTGCACAGCACATCTCAAAGAACAACAGTTGCCATACAGGTAATTAATGGTTGTAGAATGTTCTGACAGAAGAGATAGAGGGCATTCAGTGAACATTGATTGGAATAACGAGGAGTCCTTGTGGCACCTTAGAGACTTATTTGGGCATAAGCTTTTGTGGGCTAGAACCCACTTCATCAGATGCATGGAGTGGAAAATACAGGAGCAGGTATAAATATATGAAAGGATGGGGGTTGCTTTACCAAGCGTGAGGTCAGTCTAATGAGATAAATCAATTAACAGCTGTTGTTCCATATATTAGGGGCAATGCGACAAGGAAATTTGATGGATTTTAGAACTTTCCAAACTGGGATCACTTCTACCTAATTAACACTTGTCTTGTAAAGCAAACTTTAGCTTGGAGTCTATTTTTCCTAGTTCCCTCTGTAAGAGGTTTTAGTAGCATGTTTTTGAGTGGCCCAGCTATAAAGTTAGATCTCCTTCCTTTCCCTGTTACTGCATTGTATATTAAAGACTGTTGCACAAGGCTAGAGAAGAACAATGTACCCAATTCTTTACAAGTCTAAAACAATTGTTGGCTGTATATTACAGACATAACTAAGTATTTTAAAAAATGGACTTTCAAAAGTAATTACCAATATGTATGAAAGAAACAACATTTTGTCAATGAGAAGAAGTCAAAAGAGCTACCTTATCCAGTCATAAACAAATATCTGTCGGTAACTAGACTCCTGTGTTATGAGATACTTAGCACAGCTCTCTTTAGGAACTGGTGGTCTGCTACCTCTATTGTCTACTCTGAACTTACAGCCTTCGCTGCCTACCTATCTTTGGGCTGGGATAATGCTTTTCCACCTTTAGAATATATCTACACTTGAAGCTAGAGGTGTACGTCCCAGCTCAAGGAGATACACCTGCACTAACTCGATCAGAGCAAGCATGCTAAAAATAGAGTGTAGCCACGGCAGCAGGAGGGGCTAGATCCCCCAGTCCGATCCCAGCCAAGACACTAGATACATGCCCAGGGTGACTAGCGCCTCCTGTTGCTTGCATCACCACAGCAGGGCCGCCCAGAGGATTCAGGGGGCCTGGGGTCTTTGGTGACGGGGCCCCCTGACGCCAAATTTCCGCCAAAGACCCGGCACTTCGGTGGCGGGTCCCGGGGTGGAAGGATCCCCTGCCGCCGGTCTTTGGGGCACTTCGGCGGCAGGTCCTGGAGCAGAAGGACCCCCACCCCCCGCCGCTGAATTGCCGCCAAAGACCCGGAGCGGAAGAAGCTCCGAGGGCCCCGGCCCTGCAAGAGTTTTCCGGGGCCCCCGGAGCGAGTGAAGGACCCCGCTCCAGTGGCCCCGAAAAACTCTTGTGGGGGCCCCTGCGGGGCCTGGGGCAAATTGCCCCACCTGCCTCCCACTCTGGGCGGCCCTGCACCACAGCTCTACTGTACAGTTAGCACACTAGGTCAATCAGAGCTAGAGCAGGTATGTGTGCTCAAGCTAGAATTTACGCTTCCAGATAGAAATTGTAGGCTGTTCTACCCTTAACACACACATTAGCAACCTCCTCTACCCAAAGTATTTTCTAGCCTCGGACTAACTTCATAAGTTCCATATCCCATCCAAAAGATACATTCAGTGTCAGTGTGCCGTAGTAGTAGCTAAACAAACATGCCATGGCATCTGCTAGTGTTGACCTAATAAAGAATTACCTTATTACAGTAGTTGAATTCTTCTATTTGTGTATAAGTTTGCCAGTGTATGGTGTCTTTTCATAGTATGTATTTTCTTCAATTATCTTTAAAATGCTGCTTTTCTCTTGCATTGAACAACATGATTAGCTTTTTCATTAAAAGTTAAGTATGCTAGTTTTGTTCTCTTGCATCAAGAAGCATGATTTCCTGAAGCTCATCTCTAATGCAAAATTATTTTAGTATTTTAGGAATAATGTCTGAATTATTAGCAGCCTTTTAATGCTTTATTTTCCTAAGGCCAAATCCTAGGAGTTTTCCACTGACTTCAGTTTGGTCCATATATTGTGATGACACAGAGAGGTAAAAAGTTAGAATTAAAAAATTACTTGAAAATATTCTTCTGGAATCCTGCCAATTTGTTACTTACATCCAGAATGGTCTTTCATTTTGTCAGTAGATAATTGCACATTAGAAAATGTAATGAGAGTCAACAAGCTGAATAATACTCTGTGATGACAGCTTTGATTAATATACAGTTATTAAAACACAGAAGCAACATATTTTTGATGTATGATTCTAGGAAAATGTTAGCAACAATAGAATTCAGTTTGCAGGTTAAGCTTCTACTTGGGAAATAATTAACTTTGTGGTTTTTTTCCAGTTACAAACCAGTTTTGTGTAGGAGTTGAATTCATCAGTTCCCTACAGCAAAGTGGTGGTGTTATTTTCTGATTATTTTCTGTAACGGGTGTTATAGCCCAGAATTGGCAGTAGTGCTGTTGTTTTGATCTTCCAGGAAAAATTCTACTATGTGAAATGTATTAATTCTTGCTATTAATATTTGTTTTAAAATTTTAAGCTTTATGATATTTGTTTCTCTGGATTAATAGATTTGCAGAGCTGTGAGAAACAACAACGTAAGTGCAGTTCTAGATGAGTGCAAAGTATTTAAAAACATCTCTTTTGAGGCTCAGTCCACAATAGCGCAAACACTAGGTTTCTTTTCATCCCTCAATTTGGCAGGCAGGGTGATGACCATCTAGTGTTTTCCTGGTCTTTAGGGCTCCCTCTTCTGCTTCTCCAGCTTGACTCCTGCCTCACTCAGAGCAACATGCAGGTAGGCAACCTCCACAGCTACATGTGGCTGCCATTTAGGTCTTGAGCAGAAAAGCCTATAATAAAAGGGAAAGAGAGGATCAAAACACCTCAGCTATGGCTCATGGATTAATGCTTTCCCATGGATGGCATAAATGTTTTTTCTGATTTCACTGTGAAAAATGTTCACTACCTAGTAGAATGAGACAGCAACTGAAGAGATTTCTGGGCCTGTATCAGACAAAACCAGCCTGCCCAGCCTTCCTATAGGGAGGAAGGAAGATAGCCTGCAGGGGCTGAGACTCTCTCTCTCAAGCAGCTGTGGAGAGAGGGAGTGGCTGAGATGGTTGGTCTCTGGGGCTGTGACAGACAGAACCAGTTCATGCACAGGGAAAAGAGGCTCTCCCTGAGGCAGCCTCAAACTCTTGAGGAAAAGGAACTTTAAGACTTCCATGAAGTAAGGGTTCTTCGAGTGCTTGCTCATATTGATTTCAATTAGGTGTGAGCGCTCTCCGTGCACACTCATCAGAAGATTTTTACCCTAGCAACACTCGGTGGGTCGGCTGAGGCACCCCCTGGAATGGTGCCCTTACGGCGCCGGATATATACCCCAGTTGACCCAGCAACCCCTCAGTTCCTTCTTACCGCCCGTGAAGGTACTTGGAATTGTGGAGCATGGCTTAGCTGATCTCCACTTCCCTAGCTTTTAGCTCATTTATAGTTGTAGATAGTTTTTATAGAGTAGCTGTTATTAGTTTCTAGTTGTAGTTAATAGTTGTTATTGTTAGTGTAAATAGTAATGGAGGGTAAGAGGCTTCTCTCCTTCCCTCTCTCCTGGTACCCATCAGTCCCATCAATCAGATAAGTGCCGCATTTGTAAGGCATTCAAGCCTCGGACTAAAAAGGAGCGGGACTTTCGCTTGATGCAGCTCCTTATGGAAGTGGCACTTAGCCCGATGTCCTCAGCTCCACATCGAGACCTGGCGCCAACCCTGTCGGTCCGAAGCGTGCCTCCAGCACCAGAAGCAACAGCTTCATGTCCCGGCACCGGCAAAGACTCCCAACACCAGATGTCTCTGGCTCCTCTACCAGCACAGCACAGCTCACTGTCTTCGGGACCCAAGAATCAGCCCAAACAACCTGCTGCTCCTTTGCAGTTGTCAGCACCACCTGTGCCTCCCTTGGAGCTGCGTCCTGTGCTGGCCCGCCCTGCGAAGGCTCCAACTCCAGCACCATTGATTCCGGTGCGTACCGCGGTTGAGCTCGGTCTGCCTTCCACCCGGAGACTTTCTCTACGGCACGCAACCTGATTGCGCTCACCAAGCCAAGACTGTCACAACCTTCAGTACCGCTGGTATGGGCTGTTCCCTCAAAAGGAAAGCCCTCCATGATGCGCCTCCGTCGCAGAGTGAGACGGGACGGCACTGATCCTAGTCCCAATCCCAGTCATGGTCCCAGTCCAGACACTGGTCTTGTCTACGGCACCGCTCGCAGTCCCGGCACCAATCACCATCTTGGCGCCAGTCGCACTCATGGCGCCCCTCCGCCTCATGAAGATCATCTTCCCAGTATGGTTGGTACCGGTCCAGCTCCCAGCACCAATCCCGGCGCCAGTCTACTCAGAGTTGATCCCGGCACCGTTCCGCCCATAGATCTTCATCAAGGTCCAGATCTGCCTCCCGGCACCGATATGACCGCTGGTCCCGATCCAGGTCACAGTACCACTCAAGACCACGGCGCCGATCTCCATCTCCGCGGTGCAGGGTGACAACACAAGACAGGGTGACCCAGCATGCGCGATCGGCTCCACCTTAGCCGTCCCATCCCAACTCGAGGTCATCGAGGCAGAAAGTGGCTACCATGTCCAGGACCAGGATGTGGATGGTGCTAGCCAATGGCACGACGAGGGGCAGGATCCTGGTCAGGGACCTTTCGCAATGGTCCTTTTGGACCCTTTGGGCATACCATCAGGCCCAAGGTGTCCCCTCAGGGGCTTCTCACTCTGCCCACTCAGAATCCCGGGTACCGGAGGCCACTGTGAGTCGCCCTCCCCCGAAGGGGTTTGGAGGCAATGGCCCTGCCCTCAGCTGAGGCCCATGCCCCTAGCATGGTGGACCTAGGGCAACCAGACCCTCCCCAGCAAGACTTGCCCCAGGACCCATTAGTCCCTAGAGTATCCTCCTCGTCTTCGTCCGACAAGGCGGTGGCGGGTACGTCCTCCTCTGGCCCCGCACCTATAGACCTCCTTGCACACCAAGAGTTGCTTTGTAGGGTGCCACAAAACATGAGCCTCCAGGTGGAGGAGGTGGTAGAGGTCGAGGATCCAGTAGTGGACATTCTATCTGCCGATAACCCAACATGTATAGCCTTGCCATTTATTCGGACCATCCAGGCTAATGCCAATACAATCTGGCAATCTCCAGCCTCTATTCCTCCTACTGCCCAGGGGGTGGAGAGGAAGTACTTGTTCCCCTCCAAAGACTACGAATACTTGTGTATTCACTCCCAACCGTGCTCCTTTGTTGTACAGTCCGTTAATGAGAGGGAAAGACATGGCCAACAAGCTTCCGCTCCTAAATCCAAGGATGCTAAATGCCTGGATTTATTCGGGTGCAAGATTTATTCTACTGGCGGCTTACAACTCAGGGTGGCTAACCAGCAGGCTCTCTTGCATCGCTACAATTATAGTACCTGGAACTCGATGGGAAAGTTCAAAGAGCTCAGAAGTCCAGGGAGGAGTTCGGGGCCCTACTGGAGGAGGGCAAGAAAGTAGCCAGGACATCTTTGCAGGCCTCAATAGATGCGGCAGACTCGGCGGCTAGGACTCTAGCCTCGGGCATAGATATGCGCCACATCTCGTGGCTGCAGGTCTCCAGTCTCCCACTGGAACTCCAGCAGACTATCCAGGACCTGCCCTTTGATAGCCATGGTCTGTTTTCTGACAAGACTGACTCCATAGTCTGAAGGATAACCGGGCCATCATGAGTTCATTGGGCATGCATATCTCGGTGACGCAATGTAGGCCCTTCCGACCCCAACCACAGCGCACCTACCCTAATCCCTGGCCGAGACAGGACTTCTCTAGAAGATGCGGCCGGGGTGGTAGGAAGAGACAGTCTGGTCCTCAGACGGGCCAGAACCAGGGCCCCCCCAAACCTTCAGCGGGGTCCAAGCAAAACTTTTGAAGGTGCGCCCAAGGGCAGAGCACCAGTCTCCTTCCAGGATCCTTCCCCACCTTTCACCAACCGCCTCTCCTGTCCTGCATAATGTCAGACCGATGGGTCCTACGTAGGGTGGAAAGTGGATACCGCCTTCAATTTGTTTTGTCCCCCCCACCGCTACCACCCTCCCTCCCCGTTCCTCTTCAGGGACCCCTCTCACGAGCAGGGCCACCCAGAGGATTCAGGGGGCCTGGGGCAAAGCAATTTCGGGGGCCCCTTCCATAAAAAAATCGCAATACTATACAATATTATAGTCTCGTGGGGGCCCCTGTGGGGCCCAGCGCAAGTTGCCCCACTTGCTCTGCACCCACGGGCGGCCCTGGGAAAAATAAACCTCTGCATCTCGGCACAAACCCAGTTTTGAGAAAACTTCTTTATAAGGTATCACTGGTTCTCAGCATCAGCTAGTGCTAAAAGGCACTAAAGCTCATTAAAAGGGTTGGATAAATATTTTCCATCAAAACTTTTTCTGGATCGAAAACTAGGGGTTTTTAAAAAGCAGAAAAAAAATCACGGACAATGTCTGCTTTCCTTCAAAATTTGTTGTGTTTTTTTTAATTGAAAAGCTGAAATTAGTCTGCCAAAACCTGAATATGGTTTGGGGTTTCAGAAATGTGTGGCCAAATATTTGCTGCTTGCTGTGTTTGATTGTTTAAAGAAACAATAAAAAATTCTGCTTAAAAAAAATCCAAAACTTTTGAACCACCTCAGCTTGTGACCAAACGCCTGAGCCCATCCAGTCAGAGATTTTTCCAGGTTTCTGATACTCTGCTGGCTTCCTTGACTCATATCTGTCTCCATAACTTTGGGTTCATTTAAGTTAGAACATAAGAACAGCCATACTGGGTCAAACCAAAGGTCCATCCAGCCCAGTATCCTGTCTACCGACAATGGCCAATGCCAAGTGCCCCAGAGGGAGTAAACCTAACAGGTAATGATCAAATGATCTCTCTCCTGCCATCCATCTCCACCCTCTGAAAAACAGAGGCTAGGGACACCATTCTTTACCCATCCTGGCTAATAGCCATTAATGGACTTAACCTCCATGCATTTATATGTTTCCTAGAGACTGGCTCCATGGGGTCCCTCACAAACTGGAGACGGTTACTGTGGGTTTGTCTTTAGTATAGCTTATGTACATACTCCACTATATGAGCATTTGAGCTTGTTCCAAAATCTGGGATGAGCCTATGTTGTGAAAACTGAAATGTTCAAAATAGCACATGCATGTGAATGGACACAGGCTGCTAAAATTAAATTAACCCAGAGGTTCTCAAACTGGGGGTCAGGACCCCTCACGAGGTTATTACTGGGGGTCGCAAGCTGTCAGCCTCCACCTCAAACCCCACTTTGCCTCCAGCATTTATAATAGTGTTAAATATATAAAAAGTGTTTTTAATTTATAAGGGAGGGGTTGCACTCAGAGGTTTGCTATGTGAAAGGGGTCACCAGTATAAAAGTTTGAGAACCACTGAATTAACCCCTCTGAAGCCTCAGGGAATGCAGGGGAGGGGAGTCTCCCTTGGTAGGGTTGGGAAGGAGGTAGGTGGTGTAGATATTGCTCTTCTCATGTGATCCCTCCCCCAGTGGCTAATTTTAAATGAAGCTACCCTCCCCTAACATGAATCTCCCTATGGCACTGAAATTAAATATAGACTATAATTTGGCATTTGAGAAGTGAAAGGGATGGTAGCCCTAATGGAAAAGCTAACAGCTTGGCTCTTCTGCAAGCCTCAAACTGCTGAATGAGCTTTAGGGTAAGGAAGGCTGTGCCTCCCAAACAGCCTGGCCCTGCCCCCATCCAACCCCCACCCACTTCCTGCCCCCTGACTGCCCGCTCCCCTCAGAATCCCCAACCCATCCTGTTCCTTGTCCCCTCACCATCCCCCAGAGACCTCCCCCCAACCACCACCCCGGGACCCCACCCCTGCTCCCTGTCCCCTGACTGCCTGGACCCCTATCCACCCCCTCGTTGAGTCCTGACAGACTTCCGGAATGCCCACGATCCAACCCCCCCAATCCCTGTCCCCTGACTGCCCCGACCCCTATCTACCCCCCTGCTGAGTCCTGACAGACCCCCGGAACGCCCACGATCCAACCCCCCCATTCCCTGTCCTCTGACTGCCCCCTCCCTGTACCCTGACTGTCCCCAGGACTTCCTGCCCCTTAGCCAGCTCCCCCGGCCCCTTACCCCCGGCTCCCCACTCACCGAGGACTGTCCCTCGACAGCTGCAGCGTGGCTACGGCGAGGCCCCTGAGCTCCGCCCCGCTCAGAGCCGCATGGTAAGGGGGCGGGGCTGCAAGCTCCACGCCGAGCGGAGGGAACTCAGGCCCCGCTGGAGCTCGCAGCCCTGCCCCTTACCACGTGGCTCTGAGCGGGGCGGAGTTCAGGCCCCACCAGAGCCACGCTGCAGCTGTTAAGGGACGCTGCTGGATGTGCTGAGGCTCCGGGAGAGGGACGGAGGCGGGGTTGGGCCAGGGCCGGGGAGGGAGCCTCAGCCATTCTCGTGGGGGCCCCTGCGGAGCCCGGAGCCTGTGGCAAATTGCCCCACTTGCCCCCCCCCCCCCCGGGCGGCCCTGCTCATGCGCAACTCCTTCTACAGGAGGTGCAAATGCTCCTAACTATTGGAGCTTTACAGGAGGTTCCAAGGGAACTGAGGGGCAGGGGGTTTTACTCCCATTACTTCCTAATCCCCAAGGCAAAGTGGGGGCTACGGCCCATCCTGGACCTGCGTGGACTCAACAAATTCATGGTAAGGTTGAAGTTCCACATGGTTTCCCTGTGGATCATTATCCCTTCCCTGGATCCTGGAGACTGGTACTCCGCCCTCGACATGACGGACGCGTACTTCCACATAGCGATTTACCCACTGCACAGGCGTTTCCTTCGCTTTGTGGTCAACCAACAGCACTTCCAATTTACCGTCCTTCCCTTTGGCCTATCCATGGCACCAAGGGTCTTTACAAAGTGTATGGCCGTTGTAGCTGCCTCACTCCATTGACATCGGCTCCAAGTGTTTCCGTACCTCGACGACTGGCTCATTTGGGGTCGCTCCAAGGACCAAGTGCAATCTCATGTCCAGTTCCCCCTGAGCTTATTCAGACAGCTGGGCCTGCTGCTCAATGTCAAAAAGTCCACTTTGGAGCTGACCCAAAGAATAGACTTCATCGGAGCAGTCCTGGATTCAAAACTCGCCCGTGTGTGCCTACTGCACGGCTGCTTCCAGTCCATGGCGAGCATTATCCATGGCCTCCAAAGCTTCCCGACCTCGACAGCATGCACGTGCCTCCGTCTCCTGGGACACATGGCATCTTGCACTTTCATGACCAGACATGCCAGACTGCGCCTCCGTCCACTTCAGGCCTGGCTCTCAACCATATACCACCCAGACCGGGACAATATGGACACAGTGGTCATGGTACCAATGGAAGTCTTAACGTCCCTGGTCTGGTGGCTGAACCCCAGCTCGGTATGTGAAGGGGCGCCATTCCATGCCCTGCAGCCCTCCCTGGTCCTGACCATGGACACATCATCTTTGGGTTGGGGTGCTCACCTCGCGGACCTTCGCATACAGGGACTTTGGTCCACACAAGAGATTCCCTGCACATCAACGTACGGGAACTGAGAGCAGTGCGCCTGGCGTGCCAGGTGTTCCACAAGCACCTTTCAGGGCCGTTGTGTTGCAGTTTTCACAGACAACACAACAGCCAAGTTTTATATCAACAAACAAGGGGGAGCACAATCCTTCCCCCTCTGTCAAGAAGCCATTCGCCTGTGGGAATTCTGCATAGCCCACTCGATCGACCTGGTGGAATCATTTCTCCCAGGAGTCCAAAACACCTTGGCAGATCGCCTCAGCAGATCCTTTCTGGCTCACGAGTGGTCGATTCGCCCGGACGTTATTCATTCTGTTTTCCGGAAGTGGGGGTTTCCCCAGATGGACCTTTTCGCCTCTCGCGAGAATCGGAAGTGCCAGGTGTTCTGCTCTCTCCAGGGGCACTCCCCGGGTTCCCTATCAGACACCTTCCTGATACCGTGGAAAGACTGCCTGTACTACGCCTTTCCTCAATTCCCTTTAGTCCACAAGGTCCTTCTTAAGTTACGCAGAGACGGGGGCTGCTTAATCTTGATTGCCCCGGCATGGTCCAGGCAGCATTGGTATACCACTCTCCTTGATCTGTCGGTGACCACACCAGTTCCACTCCCATTGTGGCTGGACCTGATCACCCAGGAGCACAGCCAACTGTGTCATCCGGATCTGCAATCCCTCCACCTCACAGCATGGATGCTGCATGACTAACTCAATCTGAGCTACATTGCTCCCGCTCAGTGCAGCAGGTACTTTTGGGTAGCAGAAAGCCCTCTGCTAGGTCCATGTATTTTGCCAAGTGGAAGCATTTCTCCTGGTGGTGTGCTCTGAGCAATGCTGCCTCTCTGGAGGCGCCAGTGCCTACCATCTTAGACTATCTCTTGTCCTTGAAACAGCAGGGCCTAGCAATTTCATCCATCAGAGTACACCTAGCAGCGATTTCGGCCTTCCACCCAGGCGAAAATGGGCGCTCGGTCTTCTCCAATCCCATGGTCAGCAGGTTCCTCAAGGGATTGGAATGTCTGTACCTGCAAATTCAGCATCCGGCCCCTCAACCTGGTCCTATCCAGACTCATGGGTGCCCCGTTCGAGCCGATGGCCACTTGCTCGCTCCTGTACCTTTCCTGGAAAACAGCTTTCCTTGTCGCTATCACCTCGGCGAGACATGTGTCGGAGTTTAGAACCCTTATGTTGGAGCCACTGTATATGGTGTTTCATAAGGACAAGGTACAGCTGCGACCACACCCTGCCTTCCTTCCTAAGGTGGTGTCTGCCTTCCATGTCAACCAAGACATCTTCCTTCCGGTCTTCTATCCGAAGCTGCATGCTTCTCGACAAGAACAATAGCTGCACTCCCTAGATGTTCACAGGGCCCTCGCCTTTTACATCGAACAAACAAAACCTTTTGGGAGGACGACCCAACTGTTTGTAGCTGTGGCAGACCAGATGAAGGGCCTCCTGGTCTCCGCCCAGTGCATCTCGTCCTGGATCATATCTTGCATTCGAGCATGCTATGACTTGGCTGTCGTGCCAACTACGCATCTTACTGTCCACTCCACCCAGGCTCAAGCTTCCTCCTCTACCTTCCTGGCTCATGTGCCCATACAGGAGATTTGTAGGGCAGCAACTTAGTCATCAGTACATACCTTTGCTTCCCAATATGCGATAGTGCAGCAGACCAGGACTGATGCTGCATTTGGTTCAGCGGTCCTTCATTCCGCGACATCTTAGTCTGACCCCACCGCCTAGGTAAGGCTTGGGAGTCACCTAATTGGAATCGATATGAGCACTCGAAGAAGAAAAGACAGTTACTCACCTTTGTAACTGTTGTTCTTTGAGATATGTTGCTCATATCCATTCCAAACCCGCCCTCCTTCCCCTCTGTTGGAGTAGCCGGCAAGAAGGAACTGAGGAGACGCTGGGTCAACTGGGGTATATATCCGGTGCCATAAGGGTGCCACTCTAGGGGGCGCCTCTGCCGACTCACCGAGTGTTGCTAGGGTAAAAAATCTTCCAATGATCATGCACGCAGCACATGCACACCTAATTGGAATGGATATGAGCAACACATCTTGAACAACAACAATTACAAAGGTGAGTAACCATCTTATCTTATTGAGCCAGGTCTCCTTAACTGTATGGCATGCTAGTTATACTAATCCAAGATTCTCCCAGGAGAGTTGTCATAGCAGTTTTCCAGCAGCTACAAGAGCTGGAGACTGTCCATTGTAGAACTGTTCATAACGAAATTCAATGCTAAGTGCTTCCTTTTTTGGCAATGGTTGTCTGGACCCAGCAATGCTAGTGCAGGATGCATTTTTCATTTCATTTGAACTTCTCATTGTTACATGTTTCCTCCCCTCCAACTTCTATGGAGAGTCCTAAAGAAAACTGCTCATCATGGGATTCCTTTAATCCTAATTGTCCTGGCCAAGGCTATCTTAGCATATGGAACTGATGATACTCTCGGAAGGGATAAGAATCCTTCTGCCCATATGCCATGACCTTCATCAGGAGTATTGCCCTCAAGTCCAGGTGCCCTCATTTCCTGTACAGTGAGACTTAGAACTGATTCCACTTCAGCTGTGCCACCTCCTAGGGCAGAGAAAGGAAGTGGTAGTGGACAAGCTTTGCAAAGGTGCTTTCTACATTCTCACTAGGCACTGCAGGCCAAATGTGCAGGTGTCTACAGACCCATCCTTTGACTTCAGAGAGCTGAGAGCAGGGCTTAGATGAGCAACTGTTCTTTAGAAAGGAGTAGTTGAAAGGTTAGGCAATCCCCTCCCCCTTCTAGTTCAGTTCCAAGTCTTATTCTCATGCCCTATGGTGTGTTTCATATGGTGCTACGAAACAGAAATCATTGTCTGCACTGTCTCATGTCAAATCACAGAAAGGTAAATTATATTCCTATCTACAGGCTAATCCTGTGAGGGCTTTCCAAGACCAGGCATCAACAAAAGTCTTTCCTCCTTAGGAAGGTAGATCAGGCTAACAGATTTGTGAGATTGAAAGGCGTGAAACTGAAGATTCAAGAGGAGGAAACCCAACAGAGAGAGAAATTCTGGATAGTGATTGGTCATCATGCCAGTGAGTGAGTGAGAAGGAGGAACCTAGAGTCAGAACTGGCTCTGACAAGCCACAGATAATTTGCCCTTGTTGGTTACTTACTATCTCATTTTACAAAGAAAATTCATTTCCAAGTTTAATGTTGTGCCTGAAACATGTCAGATTTTCATCTCTGTAAAATACATTAAGAGATTGAAATACATTATGCATTCACAGAACCGGTACAGCAATGATAGTGCCAACGCAAGCTTGCCCACACTGTCTTACCAAATTACCCCAATGCTGTGCTGGAGGGAGCATCTTGGCTTCAGTGAAACAGCCAACAAGAAGGCCAGTCAGACTATGCCTACACTTTCAGTGATGTGTAGAGTACATACACTGCACACCTCCTAGCCTGGGTTTAAATAGCACTATGGACAGTGAAGCACTGCTTAGATGAGTAAAGACACACCAGAACCTTCGGGTATATACTCTGCACAGCTCTCTACAAGCCCAAGCAGTGCCTCACAAATCTACACTGCTACCTTTAGCAGTGTCGTGTCCTGCTGCCTCCCTGATGCCAGAGCCTTTCCCCACCACAGTGACAAACTGTGGCTGTGGGGGCAGGCTCTGGCAGGGGGAGGCAGTGGGGAAAAACTTCAGCAGCTCCCCATCACCAGAACTTTTCCTTACTGCCTCCCGCCTGCCAGAGCCTTTCACTGCTGCATATAGCTACACACCGCAGTGTGGACACAACCTGCTTTGCACTGTGGCATGTAACTACATGAGCCGCACAACACACTGCTAACAGTGCAGACAGGACCTAAGTGTTAACTGTAATGGTGACTTGTGTGAGATGGAGACTAATCAAGTAGGATTTGGTATAAAACCTTTTACATAGTCAGTGAACAGCTTTCAGATTATTAATTTCGGACACTATCATACTAAGCCAGTTTCAGATGAGTTATCTAGAGCTGTGTGAGCCATTGCCAGTTCTCTAAACCATCCAGTCTATCTACTTCCCTGTCATATGTTGTTTAAGAACCAACCCATTTTCTTTGTTAAGTAGTACTGTCATCTTTCTTTGACTGAAAACCCACTGAAATTCTTTAAAGTGATGATTATTATAAAAGTGTAACATTATTTCTTAAAAGACATCTACCACAACAGATCCCTCACTCTTGGGTCCATACTGCCAGACAGGAACTCTCATTAGTCTAAAGTTCTGAGCCATCACTACTCCAACAGGGGAGCTACGCAGACATGCCCTCTGTAGAAATATTCCTTGAGATCCTAACCAGAGTTCATTTTTGACTTCGATTGATGAAGAACCTCACTACACTATCTCAGCAGTACTGCACTATCAGCTCTATAAGATGGATGGGTGCTGAGCAATATTTTTTCAGGCAAATATCTTATTCTCCTAACATAAGTATTCTTCATGGTGCTTCTTTTGACTCAGTATTTGTGTACCCTTGTATATACAGTACCTTCAGAAAACACAAAATCATGATGTCTTCTGTCTCCTCCAGGTTTTTTGTTCTGTGAGAGCAAAGACGCCTCAGGGCTCCTTGCCTCCCTATTCTCCCTATTCTCAGACTTTTCTCTATCTCCAGTTCATGTGCATATTTTATTTTTGCCAGTAGTTCATACTAGAGATTTGAAGTGTCTGAGAGGAAGCAACATAAAAAAGTCCCAAGTGTAGTTATCTCACCTTCTGATAAATGTGACCACAACACTGTCTACTTCTGAGCAGAGCATGACAAATTTGCCAGTTATATCTATATACGGGTCTAAAGGTGAGCATTTGAGTGCTTTGACCCACTACACTATTGCCTCTGGAAACCAATGTTGAGAGCATGGCCTCACCTCCTCCCAACTGCAGAGCGAGGAACCCACTGACTTCTAACCTGTTTCTTTGACTCCTGAAAGCAAGCAGTTAAGGCATTCAGTGCCTCAATCTCAGCAGAATTAGCACTAAAAAGTTAGGCATTGTCAGCTGGGCTCAAAGACCATATTGTACAGTCTGTACTCCTCCTGCTACATCATCACTCCAGTTGAATCAAAGATGAACACCACTTTCAGCTGAATAAAATCTGGTCTTGCTGTGAAGTGGATCTCAAGCATTGGTTACCTCAATGTACTTGAAGATATGATTCTCTCAGTATACCCAACACCTCCTGTATGTTTTAATGTACTTTTTATGTATCATATGAAATAAAATAAGTAAATAGGTGCTCTGATAAATGCAGCTCAATTCAAGGTATCCCTAGACAAGACACAGGTCATATGGAACCAGCCCACTGCATCTGAAGCAACCTGTACTTTAAGGTCTTAGAGTTTTCAAAACAAGCAGTGACACTTGAATCCATAACCAGGTAACAGACAACACAGGTGCACAAAGACACAAAACTCTCAGCCTCTACTCTGTCATGAACCATACTACCAGATATAGGGATTCCAGGCTGGAAGGCAGAGAAAAATCCCTGATTCTATGTGATCTATGGAACAAGACTCTGATGATGATGGGCTGTTGGCCACTGCCATCCCTAAAAAGGTCATAAATGGTTTGGTCAATTAGGTGCTAGTAACAATCCATACTTCCGCCTCTCCTGACGCTAGAGATGATGAAGGAAAGACATTGTTTTGAAAGGTATCTTTCTCTGCTACAGATCAAGATTCACATATTTCCCACTGGCTTGTGCAGTATCTTGTTTTTAAAAAATTATTTCATGAAGACCTCGGGGAGTTCAATAATGTCCAAAGAGTGGGAAATCTGTTAGAGAAGCAATTTTAGGAGAACTATTCATCCTTCACCCACCTTTTGGTGACTGAAGATTCTAACTCCATATTTGTGTACCCTTGTATATACAGTACCTTCAGTTTCACTTATTACTTATCTTTTGGGGACACAGCTGTTCTGAAGGGCAAGCCACCTGCTGGAGTGAGGTTTCATAACATTAGAGCTGTCAGTGTTCTAACTGGCCTTTGTGCTGGGATTTTGGACCCAACAGTGGTATGTGCTATGATTAAGGCCCTACTTGAATTGCGGGATGATTGTCAAAAAATTGCAGCTGAGTTGTGGACAAGCCATGTAAAATTGCAGAAAAATAGCAACGGACCTTGTTATTTGCAGTAATGAGGTCCATTATTACTTTCCTGTGATTTTCCTCTGTCGGCCACCTTGGACTGAGAGCGGGGCCTTCTGCTGTCAGCAGCCTGGGGGCTGAGACCAGGGCCTGGGGCTGCCATTGGGAACACGAGGCTAAGAGCAGGGGCTCCCACTGTCAGCTGCCTAGGGCTGAGAGTGGGGGGCTGGAACTGACAGCCGGAAATGGGGCTGAGAGCGGGCTCCCCCCCCCCATCAGGCACCCAGGGCTGAGAGCAGGGGCCTGAGGCAGATAATGCCCGCCTTGGGCTGACAACGCAGACTCCCACTCTCAGACCTTGGGTGGCTGGGGCTCCCACTGTCAAAATTGTGGTGGAAGCCTAATATTGCAGAACCCTCCATGTCCGCAATATCACAAGTTAAGTAGGGCCTTAGTTATGATGATGTACCTTCAGAGGATACAATTACAACTAATCACCACTAAGGCTACAGCTACACTTGGGAGCTGAGGGTGTGATTCCCAGCTCTAGCAGACATACTTGGACTAGCTCTCATCAAGCCAGCACATTAAAAACAATAGTGTAGCAATGGTAATATGGGCATGGCACGAGCTAGCCGCCCCAAGTACAAACCTGCCTGGACCGCATGGGTTTGTACTCAGGATGGCTAGGCAGTACTGCCCCTCGCCACTGCCTGTGGCTACACTACTATTTAGTGTGCCTGGCCTGCTGAAGCAAAAAAAAAAAAAAAAAGCTGCCCAGACTGTGCCGCCCCAAGAATGGATGGAATGCTTCCTCCGTTGGTGCCTGGAGCCAGCCCTGGCTAGCGTGAGTATGTCTGCTTGGGCAGGGAATCACCCCCCACCCCACTTTAAGTGTAAACATAACCTAAATCATCATCCTTATATTTATAGAGTCAATGCACTGTGACTTCTGGTGCTACGTGTCCCCGCAAAAATGTCTATTTCTGTGTTTTCAGCCTTGGATAGAAATGAAATCACGGCTACTCCAGTAGTTAACATGCTGAAAAGAGTCATCTGCATTGAGAAACTTCTTTATCTTCTCCAAGAATGCAAAGCTGGGTTGTGCTCAAGTATCTTGGGTTGCAGGTGGGGACTAGGAAGGATTTTTCAAATGGATTTGTTTAGTGTTGAAGGATGTTATTATGGCAGTCTTCACAATATTGGGTAATGGTGAGCATTAAATGAAAGCAACCAGCAGTCTGTCCTTTATATTTCACTGATAAGTATTTACATGGATGGTATAAGAGAAAAAGCTAGAAGAGACATTGATGTTACAGTGAATTACAATTCGTGAGGGCCAGTTACTGTCCTTGCACAAATCCCACTGACATGAAAAGTAGTTCTGCTCATAGCTTGAGAGCAGTGCGTGCTTCAGGCAAATTGTAACAAAACACTACCATGAGCATGAATTTTATTTGTTTTTTGCCTCCATCAATGGGTTAAATAACCTGAGCACTTTTTATCTATGCAGATCCTTTCCTAACAATTACTGGGACAAGTTTGTAAAACGGAAGGTAGGTTCTTTAGATTATTATGGCTAATGTAAAACAATATACTGTGTATTTAATTCAAATATCTTTATTTTTGTGGTATAAGCATACAAACATTTGAGGATTGCATTTTGTTTCATGGAACTCATAGTTATGGTAAATCTTACTGGGAATAGTCAGTTGTGATGTGGGTGGGGGAAGAGGAAGAAGAGAGTGCTTTGGCTTAAATCCTAGACTCATACATTCTAAATAACTTTGTGCTGTCAATCAGCCATGCAGTTGTAATTTACAGCCATTGTCATCATTAGGATACAAAGCCCCCTCATCCCCCTAAAAAAAGAAAAACATGCCAGCTCAAATTACTTTAAATTATACCAAAGCTTTCAGATAATAGCCTTTTATGCTTCTATTTTTCATTTTTTTTAAATGCTTTTTCTCTCTTTCTCTGAGTTCTCACTGTTCTTGCAGTGCCAATCCTGGAAAACTGAGGTTTTAACATTTTTGACCAATGGGGGTAAAGTGAAGAGGATGTGACACCAGTGTCTTGTCCTGACCAGAAGCTCATCTTTTCCCCTTTTAGGTTATTAACAAATATGGTGACTTGTATGGAGCAGAGCGCATAGCTGAACTCTTGGGGTTGGACAAAAATGCTCTTGACTTCAGTCCAGTGGAAGAGACTGAACCAGAGGAGGCGTCTCTTGTATCATGGTATGATATTTGGAGATTTAAAAAAAAAAAAGCAGCTGACCTTTTAATCAGTTGCTACCACTGTGTTATTAAAGATAAGAACAGATTTGATACGTTGAGTGTGTGTATTTTCAATACTTTGCTCAGTACTAAAAATCCACATGGTAAAGGCTTCTTTGTAGTAATGAGGTAAAATAAACTAGCTTTTTAAAAAACCTACATATACCACTTAAAATAATGGCCCAGCACAGCCTTCCCACTCCACTGCACATGTGGCTATTAAGAGTCCATGGGTCCCTGTCTCAGTCAAAAGGAAGGGAGCACTAATCACAGAACAGACCTGGTCAGAGATTTTCCAGTAATGCAGGTTTCACTTCCAACAAACTACAGACAACTTCCTATCAAAAACCTGCCTGGTTTCCTGCCAGCTGGCCTGGTGGAATGTTGGGGACTCCCGCTTCCAGGGTTCACTGCTCCAGGGCAGCTCTACCATGGAAACTGCTCTGGGGATGGGCACTTCAGGGCGGCCAGGTGCCCTACCACAGAACTGAGACCCTGATAGCTCTGGGAATCCTGGCTCGATCTGGGGCTTGGCTCCTGGCTTCCATGCTTCCTGCCACAGAGCTGGGTACCTGGAAACCCGAGGGCTCTCAGGGTGTCTAGGCTCCCTGCTATAGAATTGGAAGACCTAGCTCTCAGGCTCTGAGGCTCCCAACTCAGCTATGGCTTCTGATCAGTCTGCTGGGGCTCACAGGGAGCCTAGAAGCCCTGGGAGAGACAGGTGAACCAGAAGCCCCAAAGTTTGGTCTCCCACAATCAATTCTGTTCTGAAATTTCCAAAATGACATGTTTTGATTATTTAGAACTAAATTTATTCAGATTTCCCTTCTGCAGAAAACTTTCAAAATTCTGCTTTCCATTGTGAAATGAAACAAACGTTTTCCAGAATTTTGGAATTTCCAGCTGAACAGAAATTCCATCTTTCAACCAGCTCTGTGTCAGACTGCCTCAGCAAGGCCAAGTGGGGAAGTGCTGGGCAAAAGGATAGGCGTGCCAGTGATCCTTTCCTATCCATCCTGATAACCACAAAAAGGGGGCATAGAAAGAAGGAAGTGCAGAGAACTGCAAAACAATTGTCATGCCATCCTTCCCTGGCATTGTGAAATTGCTGTGAAAGTGTCACATGTTGGGATGTAGAACTGAAGTAGTCTAGTGCCTTCTCTACAACATTCAGGTGTCTAAAATTCTTCAGAGTTGAGTACCTCTGTGTTATAATAATATAGGTGATGATCTAATAGCAAAGTAAAAAGAACGGTGGAAGAATCCTGGGTTCTCGTTGCAGCTCCTGCATTGACTAGATTACACTTCAAAATGACCTTGATAAATTAGAGAATTGGTCTGAAATAAAAAAGATGAGATTCAATAAAGACAAGTGCAAAGTCCTTCACGTAGGAAGGAAAAATCAAATGTACAGCTACCAAATGGAGAATAACTGGCTAGATCAGGGGAGGGCAAACTATGTCCCATGGGCTGGATCTGGCCCATCAGGGCTTTCAATCTAGCCCACGGGATTGCCAGCCCCGTGGGGCTAAGGCAAGCACCATGTCCCTGTGACCCCTGGGGCGGGGGGCAGAGGGCTCCGTGCGCTGCCCTCGCCTACAAGCACTGCCCCTCGCAGCTCCCATTGGTTGGGAATGAGGAACCATGGCCAATGGGAGCTTTGGGGTTGGTACTCACAGGCGGGGGCAGCTGCATGGTGGAGCCACCTGCCCCACCCCTCCCCCCAGGAGCCACTGCCAGACATGTAGACATGCTGGCCAGTTCTGGGAGCGGCGTGGGCCCAGGACAGGCAGGAAGCCTGCCTTAGCCCCGCTGCGTGCCACTGACACCCCGGAGCCACTCAAAGTAAGCGGTGCCATGCCGGAGCCTGTCACCCGAACAGCTCCTGCACCCCATCCCCTGAGTCCCCTCCCGCACTCTGCACCCCAACCGCCTGCCCTGAGCCCCCTCCTGCACCCCAATCCATTGCTCTGCACCCCACACTCCCTTCCACACCCCAACCCCTTGCCCCAGCCCTACATTCATGGCCCTGCATACAATTTCCTCACCCAGATGTGGCCCTCGGGCCAAAACGTTTGCCCACCCCTGGGCTAGATGTTCAGCTGAAAAGGATCTGGAGGCTACAGTGGCTCATAAATTGAACATGGGTCAACAGTGTGATGCAGTTGTGAAAAAGATTAATATTCTGGAGTGTATTAACGAGTGCCATATTTATTATTGTTGCTGCAGACAATTCCAAACCCTCAACATTTAAGCATATTGACATGCACTTTAATCTCAATGTGTATGTCTTCACTACACATTTTACTGGGGCTTACTCTAATCCACGTTTTAGCCTTAACTCCCACTACCATTTATACAGAAAAACTTCTGACCTGGGTTTGGAGGAGCTTTAAGCCCGCACTAGCTGACCTGGCTCAGGAGGTGTGGGTTTGAACCTGGGCTCCACTTTAACTCAGGCAGGAATCCACCCAATTTGCAGTGAGAATGCAAGCTAAATCAGTCAAGTGTTGATAGTCCTCCAGTGCCCTTCCCACAATTCCCCCCAAAGAACAGACAAGTTATCTCACAAATGCCACAGTTGACTGGGAAAGAATCTGAGCATGTCTCAGCACAAAGAACCATGGGATGTGCTCCAAGACACACCTGGGTGAGTGCAGAAAGAGCAAGGACACAGTAATGTGGGTATGTCTTTGAAGTGGGGATGTGGGACACTTACACCTGGGGTAGGCTTACCCAGGTGCCCAGACCTGAGTGCCACTAGCCGGTTTAACTCTGCAGTGTAGCTATAGCCTATACGTTCAAAGTCGAACTGTATTACTTTTACTGAAACTCTGGAACTCTTGAGACTACTGGAACTCCGTGGCTAACGCCAAACAAAGTTTTGAAAGTGTAGAGAATGCTCTCTAAAATAGAGACCTGCACATCGGTCTTAAAATAATTGTCCAGCATATATCAATGCTTACAAAAAATAAATACAAATAAAGTGCCAGAAAGATCCTAGTTACATTTTCTGAAGAAAAATGTTTAAGTAGCCGTTATGTGAAGATGTGTTTGTGGTGTTAAACATAAGGAAAGGAGTGTAACTGTAGTTAACTACTTGACATTTATGAGTTTCAATATATTTATACTCCATAGGTTAAGTTCTATTGATACAAAGTACCACATTTGGAAGCTTGGAGTTGTTTTCACTGACAATGTAAGTATGTTATCCTAGAGAAGACTTTCATTTATTCTAAGTGCAAATATGTATTTTGCACTCAAAGCTATAGTTGAAATAAAAAAGTAAATACAATTTGGTAAGATAAGAAGGCAGTCATCGTGGGTATGGTGAAATAAGCATATGTGGGTAACCAAAGGAACTGCAAAAAGTAACATATACATTGATAAATTAATAGCTACCTACTTATGGAATCAGTATAAAATGTTTGTTCTTTTTCTATCTTTAACCTTAGTCCACATCACAGGGCAATATTCAGGAGACATTATAATTGTAATACAAGATTTTTGGAAATTAATAATAATGATTGGGTGGGGTTAAAAGGAATAATATTAGGAGGCTTTTTACCGTATAACTTTTTACAAATTAATTTTGACTTTGGGGGGTTGTGTAAGTTGCCAGACTGATAGTCTTAAGACCAAAGCCTTCTATCTTCAGAGTAGGTACAGCACAGTCAGTGTCTGCAAAAACTTGCTCTATCTTAATCCTGACCTGCAGAGACCACCTGTAGGATCATTTAGGATCCTTTCTTAACTCCCACAACCATCTCGAAAGGTCCCTAGTCACCTTAAAATTCCCTCTTGCAAATGAGAGCTGTATATATCTCCTCCAGATCTGATCAATACTGCTCAAAGGGTACAGACCCTCAGCACGGCCATGGCTAGTCCAGGTCAACTGACTTGGGGCTGTGTGGCTAAAAATTGCTAGAGCCCAAGTTCTGAGACCCTCCTCTCACACAGGGTCCCAGAGCTTGGGCTCCAGCCTGAGCCTGAACATCTACATAGTGATTTTTCAGCCCTGCAACCCCAGCCCAGTGAGCTTGAGTCAGCTGACCTGGGCCAGCCATGGGTTTTTAATCCTGGTGTAGACTTTCCCTGAGTCAGCCAGATGAAGTGGCTTAGGAGGCACTCTCTCTCCCCAAAGCCGGTATGCTGTGTTTGTAGTTGTCTCAGTCCCTGCCGAAGCATCAGATCTTCAGACATTCAGACTGCATAGCGAGCTCTCCAGCTTTGTATAATATTCTCAACCAAAACAAGATAGTGTTAAGAGCCAGGGGAATTCTGATTTTAGTAATTAAGCTGTTCTGGAGAGAGAAACTAAGACACAGTTCTTCTGCGTAAAAATATGGAGATGCTAAATCCATATTAATTTATGATTGGAAAGCTCAAACCATTAGATCAGTGCCTACAGTTCAGAGTTTCATTTTGTGTGTGTGATGTACACTATCCAGTAAAACATATTAGTAACTGTTAATATTCTCTAACATTTCACATTTTCTGTAGTCCTTCTTGTACTTAGCTTGGTACACAACTATGTCTATCCTTGGCCATTACAACAACTTCTTCTTTGCTGCTCACTTGCTGGATATTGCTATGGGTTTCAAGACACTACGAACCATTCTGTCTTCTGTAACTCACAATGGCAAACAGGTGAGTGCTGTATATGTACTCTGAAAATGAACACCATTCATAACTATACTGAACAAAAACAATAGTCCTATAATATACCTTGGAAACTAGTGCTTTGAACAAAAAGTGGAGCCAATGAGACTCTTTTCTATTAGATATTATGTTACATATCTTTAATGGATATTTTTCATAAGTGTCACAGCCCTCTAGTTTCAAGAGATATGATTCAGCTGCTTCTTAAAATCTCATTCTCAAAAACATGGTGTACATGTTTGTCAGGCTGGACACACTATTTCTTTGTTTGATGCAAATCTTTTAACATTTTAATGTTGCAGAGCAGAATAAGAATAAGAATGTCCATACTGGGTCAGACCAAAGGTCCATCGAGACCAGTATCTTGTCCTCTGACAGTGGCCAATGGCAGATTCCCCAAGGAGAATGAACAGACAGGTTATCATCAAGTGATCCATTGCCCTGTCACCCAATCACAGCGTCTAGCAAACAGAGGCTAGGGACATCATTCCTGCCCATCCTGGCAAATAGGCATTGATGGACATATCTTCCATGAATCTATCTAGCTCCCTTTTGAACCCCATTATGGTATTGGCTTTCACAACACCCTCTGGCAAGGAGTTCCAGAGGTTGACAGTGCATTGTGTGAAAAAATACTTTCTTGTGTTTGTTTTAAACCTGCTATCAATTTCATTTGGTGGCCCCTTGTTCGTGTATTATGAGGAGTAAATAACACTTCCTTATTTACTTTCTCTATGCCACTCATGATTTTATAGACCTCTATCATATCCCCCCCTTAGTTGCCTCTTTTCCAAGCTGAAAAGTCCCAGTCTTATTAATCTCTCCTCATACGGAAGCCATTCTATATTCCGAATCATTTTTGTTGCCCTTTTCTGAACCTTTTCCAATTCCAATACACCTCTACCCCGAAATAATGTGGTCCTATATAACGCGAATTTGGATATAACATGGTAAAGCAGCGCTCCAGGGGAGGGGGCTGCTTTACCGTGTTATATCCGAATTCATGTTACCACAAGCAGTTTCTCTGCGCCCGCGTTACTTGTTGCGGCCCTCCCCAGGGCCCCCGGCCCCAGCTCACCTCCATTCCGCCGCCTCCCATGAGCGCGTGGCAGCTCCGCTTCTCCCCCCTCCCTCCCAGGCTTGCCGCGCCTATCAGCTGTTTGATGCAGCAAGCCTGGGAGGGAGGGGGGAGAAGCGGAGCTGAGCAGCGTGCTCGTGGGAGGAGGCGGAGGCAGAGCAGAGGTGAGCTGGGGCAGGGGGGGCTGCAGCAAGTAAGGGGGGGTGCAGAGGAACTGCTCCCCACCCCAGCTCATCTCCACTCCCCACCCCAGCTCACCTCCACTCCGCCGCTGCCTCCTCCCATGAGCACGCTGCTCAGCTCTGCTTCTCCCACCTCCCTCCCAGGCTTGCCGCACCAAACAGCTGATTGGTGCAGCAAGCCTGGGAGGGAGGGAGAAGAAGCAGAGCTGTGGCATGCTAGTGGGAGGGAGGCAGAACGGAGGTGAGCTGGGGCGGGGGGGCCCGAGGAGGGCCGCAGTAAGTAATGGGGGGGCGCAGAGGAACCGCCCCCCCGCTCCAGCTTATCTCCAACTCCTCCTCTGAGGGCGCTGCCGCCGCTCTGCTTCTCCTCCCCCATTCCAGGCTTGCTGGGCCAAACAGCTGATTGGTGCGGCAAGCCTGGAAGGGAGGGAGAAGCGGCGTGGCGGCAGCGTGCTCAGGGAGGAGGCAGAGCGGAGGTGAGCTGGGGCAGGGAGCGGTTCCTCTCCCTACCCCAATGTAACACGGTCTCACCTATAACACGGTGAGAGTTTTCAGCTCCCGAGGACCGCGTTATATCGGGGTAGAGGTTTATATCTTTTTTGAGATGGGGTGACCACATCTGCACACAGTATTCAAGGTGTGGGCGTACCATGGATTTATATAGAGGCAATATGTTATTTTCTTACTAGCTATCCCTTTCTTGATGATTCCCAACATTCTGTTCACTTTTTTGACTGCCGCTGCACATTGAGTGGATGATTTCAGAGAACTATCCACAATGGCTCCAAGAGCTCTTTCTTGAGTGGTAACAGCTAATTTAGACCCCATCATTGTATATTTATAGTTAGGATTATGTTTTCCAATGTGCATTACGTTGCATTTATCAACATTAAATTTCAGCTGCCATTTGTTGCCCAGTCACCCAGTTTTGTGAGATCCCTTTGTAGCTCTTCGCAGTCTGCCTGGGACTTAACTATCTTGAGTAGTTTTGTATCATCTGCAAATTTTGCCACTTCACTGTTTACCCCTTTTTCCAGATCGTTTATGAATATGTTAAATAGGACTGGGCCCAGTGCAGACCCCTGGGGGACACCACTATTTACCTCTCTCCATTCTGAAAAACGACCATTTATTCCTACCCTCTGTTTCCTATCTTTTAACCAGTTACCAATCCAAGAGAGAATCTTCCCTCTTACACCAGGACTGCTTATTTTGCTTAAGAGCCTTTGGTGAGGGACCTTGTCAAAGGCTTTCTGAAAATTTAAATACACTATATCTGCTGGATCTCCTTTGTCTGCATGCTTGTTGACTCTCTCAAAGAATTCTAGTAGATTGGTGAGGCATGATATCCCTTTACAAAAAACATGTTGACTATTTTCCAACAAATTATGTTCATCTATGTGTCTGACAATTTTGTTCTTTACGATAGTTTCAAACAATTTGCCCAGTACTGAAGTGAGACTTACTCACCTGTAGTTGCTAGAGTCACCTCTGGAGCCCTTTTTAAAAATTGGCGTCACATTAGCTATCCTCCAGTCATTTGGTACAGAAACTGATTTAAATGATAGGTTACAGATGACAGTTAGTAGTCCTGCAATTTCACATTTGAGTTCCTGCAGAACTCTTGGGTGAATACCATCAGGTCTTGGAGACTTATTAATGTGATATGGTTTTAGTTAATTTTTTAAGATAGTGCTGGTAAATAAAAGGTATCTTATTTTGTTGGGAATTGGTCCTTTTATGTGGACTTTAATGATCTATGCTATTTAGAAATGCCAAAAGTTTTAAGAAGACAGTTTTAAGTTTTGAAAAAATAACTCCTGCACACAGTAGTTTCTATTCAGAATTTCTTTACGTTGATGGTGTGGCTATTGGAATGTGCTTTCATTTAGATGGTAAATATATGGGGCAAGGAATATGCCTTACTGTATCTTCTGCAAAATACCTGCACACTTTTAGTACTATAAAATTATAATATAGAATTTATTATAATCCTATACCCACAGGACAGTAAATGCTAAAAATTTCCTGCATACAATACATAGCCCTCTGGACATTGCAAAAGAGGGAAGAAAGAAACAGCCATTCCTAAATGCATTTAGAAATGCGACCAATCTGCAATTTGGAATCTATACACAAATGTGGCCTGCTGGATTCAGATGCATACAAATCTGATTCCAAAATCAATTTGGATACCTTATAATAACACAGCTCCTCCTTTGACACCTGGCCTGCTTCCTAGCCACCATCTCAACATAAGCAAACAGGTAATTTATCAACTCACCATCTCCCTCCTTCCTGTCTTTTCCCAGACTAAGAGAGTTCTTCACATATTCCCACCCACTAAGGTGCCTCCCACTGCAACCCCTGGAAAATTCCTCCCTGTATATACCCTTCCACTATCTGGCTTCCACCCTAGCTCCAGACATGCACATCCCAGTGCCTCCTGCCATCCCTTCTCAAACACAGTAGAACGTATCCAGGCAGTTCCCACCCCTGCATGTCTGGGATTTACTTCCAATATCTAGTAGATACTAACACACATGACAAGGGAGTGTTGCCTCTGTCAAACAGAAAGTGATTCTCTAAGTAGGGAAGGAAGGCTTCAGAAGAGGTAACTTTCATACTGAATGTTTACCTTCTGTCTAATATACCTAACAACAACCCCTTACCTATCAGCTTTCTTTTTTAGGGGAATAACAGTGCCCTGAGATTCCTAACTTCCTTTTAATGTTTCTATCTCCCATGAAGTCCGTGCATTGGCCTGATCAGTTCTTTCAGCAGAGGACATCTAGATGCAGCCCCTTCCTTTATCAGACAAAGGAAATTGCTAGAGCATGACACCCGGTACTCTCCACAAGAAACTTATCATTGCTGCTTCCGGCTAAAAAATGAGACCTTAACTCTGACCCCCCCTACACTCCACCATAGCTCTGACAGTCTGGCTACACCTAGTGTGTTATCTATTAATATTTTAATTCAGTGACTGATATATTTTCCCAGATTTCTATTGAGATGATATTTCTCAGTGTAGAAACTCAGAGTCTGTGTGTGCTGATGAAACAGCTTCAATTCAAGGTTGCAACTTTCAATAAACCTACCATGACTACCCTCCCTGACAAGCAAGTATTAGCCCTGTTGATATCATCACTGGTGCTTTCAGCACAGACATGAACAGATTTTTAAATAGAGACATACTTTTTAGAAATATGCCCAATGATCTGCATAAACTGCTTAAAAAGCAACTAAAATGCTTGATTTTTTTACTAATTTTAAATAGTAATATCAATTCTACAGTGCTTTTTAAATATATATAAATCTTCCATAACACTATTATAAAACCACAACTCCAAAGCCAACGAGTAGGGCCCAACCAAATTCATGGTCCATTTTGGTCAATTTCACCATCATAGGATTTTAAAAATTGTAAATTTCATAATTTCAGCTATTTAAATCTGAAATTTCATGGTGTTGTAATTGTAGGGGTTCTGTCCCAAAAAGGAGTTATGGGGGGGGGTCGCAAAATTATTGGGGGGGAGAGGATTGCAGTACTACCACCCTTACTTCTGTGCTGCTTCTGGCAGTAGTGTTGTCTTCAGAGCTGGGCAGCTGGAAAGTGGCAGCTGCTGGCCAGGAGCCCAGCTCTGAAGGCAAAGGCAGCGCAGAAGTAGGGATGGCATGGTAAAGTATTGTCACCCTTACTTCTGCGCTGCTGCTGGCAGGGCACCACCTTCAGAGCTGGGCGCTTGGCCAACAGCCCCCGCTTTCTGGCCACCCAGCTCTGAAGGCAGCGCAGAAGTAAGGGTAACAATACCGTGACTCCCCTAAAATAACCTTGCAACTCTCTGCAACTCCCTTTCGGGTCAGGACCCCCAATTTGAGAAATGCTGGTCTCCCCTGTGAAATCTATATAGTATAGGGTAAAAGAACACAAAAGACCAGATTTGACAGGGAGAGACCAGTTTTCACACACTGTGACTTTTTTTCATGGCCATGCATTTGGTAGGCCCTACCAATGGGTAATATATGAGTGGTTCTTTATGTGCTGAATTTTCTTGCTCAAAAAGGATTTTATTTGCTTAAGAGTAAGTAAACCTGAAATGCTGTTGTTTTCGGCAGTTCAGTAATGAAAGAGAGAAACTCACCTATTGTATCTCTTTGTCTTATTGGAATTTTAGAGCAGATGGCATCAATAACACAGCTTATTAGACAGAATATTGGCAACATTATCAGTACTAAAATAGCAAGCAGTTCAAATAAGCCCATATCAGTTAATTCAATAAAGTACATTTTACACCATTTGATATGTTCACTGCATGTCCAGTTTCACAAATCAGCTGGCATTTCACCACTATCCCAAATACTGGATGGACCCATTACTGATATGAAGTTGCTGTTAAGCATATATTTCAGAAAAATAACCACATAATAATGTGTTTCCTAAAACCACCTTGCTGCTCTTTTATCCACCAAATAAGGCATCAAAGTATAAATTTAAGATGTATTTCACCCCATTATAGAATCTGGCGCCTCAGAAACTCTACGTTGATCCAGGCAACAGAGAGAGATTCCATGGATAACAAAACCATCATCTTTCATTCTTTTTGAAAAAGAAAAGGCACAGCATTGTTGAGTTTCAATACTTTTGGGAACACAAAAGATCTCCTGACTGACTAGTTCATCAGTAGTGCCCGAAAGAGATTGGAATCAATCATGCCCTTCCATTTTGACTGAAACTCACTTTCTTTCTTCCATTTCATTTATTTTGTTGGCGTGTAGCTTGTACTAACTGTAGGATTATTGGCTGTAGTAGTCTACCTTTACACTGTTGTGGCGTTCAACTTCTTCCGCAAGTTTTACAACAAAAGCGAAGATGAAGATGAGCCAGACATGAAATGTGATGACATGATGACAGTAAGTAAAATATCACTAGCACTTTTAAAACAGAAATGCCACCCTAGTTTTTAAACCTGATACTCAACATATCCCAAAAGCACTAGATGAAATTGGCGGGGGGGAGGGTTTTTCTATCATTAAGAACTTGGCACTTTGGGTCTGCTCAAGCTGCTTTGAGCCACTCTTAACAGTGCAAAGAATCTGGAAATTCACTCAGCATCCTCCGATGATGTGAGGTCAAAATAGTAGATATATGCATAGTATAGAGGGCATGAATGGGGCATACTCACACCACGGAACTTGCTGCTGAAATTAACATCTGTGAACAGGTATATGTTAGAGTATCTGTGAAACTGATTTTATTTGTGCTGAAGTGAGAAGAGATTCGATGAAGAAAAATCAACTCAATAAGTAGCAGTAAACTTAAAGTTCCAGTCCGATGAAATATAGTTCCAGTTTCCTTAGACCCTAGCCAGTCCAGAAGGGGAGAAAAAGAGAGCAATTGCATGAGAGTGAGAAGACTTCATTGTGAGGGAGACACAGCTAATACTCCAAGGCTCCTTCCCCCCCACCATGTAAAAATTATTCATAGGAAATGCAAAAGTATCCCAGAAATATTTACTCTGGGGTGAAGTGGCTGTGGGCACTCTAGTTTTCTTATTGTACAAAGAACCACCACAAAAGAACACAATAAAATTTTAATTTTATAATGCGAATGGCACAGGATCAGAGGAGAAGCGCTGGTCAAAAAAGACCCAAAACCTGAAGTGCAGTATATATTGCATGAATGTATTTTTTCTTCTTCCTGACCTCTGTATAAAATATTTAATGCAAGTCAGGTAAGTGAATAATGGAAAGAATGAACTCTGTCCCATCCAATATTGTTTTAATTGGTCCCTTTGTGGACTGAATACAAAGGTCTGACCTGAAATAAAACTCATTTACAAAATTCAGAAATACATGAACGGTTGGAATAATTAAAATATTTAGCAACATACTTTACATATTAAACAGCTCTGCTAAATGAACTAAAATGATTCTAAGTTAATATTTTTATCTATGGTTATAGCAGTATCTTCCCTCAGTAATAAAAATGCATTAAAATCCATGCATAGTTCTATATTGTGTTTGTTCTGCAGGATCAGATTTATCACATTATTTACTTTCATTAATGCATGTTTCATTTAGAACTAATATTGCTGCCTGCTGGGACTAAAGAACATGGCTAGGGCTTTTCCAATATATTTTTGACATATATTGTGTGGCTGAAGATAGCTAAAGGGTAATATAACTGTTTTATAGGAGAGAGTTCCCAGAAAGTCCCCTGGAATTAGACCATATACGTGCTTATTTTTATATGCCTAAATTATGGTTTGAGCATCTAGATGTGTAATTTTATAATTGGGCCCACAGTGAACATTTTGGTAAAGTGGGAACTTCTGCATCTAGGACCAAATCCTGCAAGCTTTACTCAGACAAATCTCCCATGGAAGTCAGAATTAGGGCCAGAGGTTATACAGATTGTTAAAAATATATATATTAAAACAGGTTTTTGGATATTGAAAATATCCAAGATTCAGAGATCATCTGAACACTGTGGGATTAACCAGTCTTTTGCAAACATTATACTCTGCTTTTTGCTCACAGTCCACCTCCTTTACTTTAATTGGGATTCTTGCTAAAATTTTCTAGATCCAATTAAAAGATACAGATAAAAACAGTGTACCCTAACTGCTCAGAAAACTTTGAAGGATTTTGAATTATAATTCATACAGTTGATAGAATACAATACGTATCATCTTCTAACATGAGTAAAAGGGCTGTAGACCAAATGGATCTAAAGAAGAATGCACAGAAAATAGTCATGTTTGTGGAACACTGAGTTGGAAAAAAAATGAATGTGCCTAATTGACTCTGATTCCATTCCAATCATTTTATTTGAGTGTGAACTTCCCTAAACACTAAGTTTGAATGTGAATATCATGATGTAGTTCATTATACGCAGAGTATTTTTTTCTTTGTAACATCATTCTCCATGTTTTATTCTTTGTACAACTTGGTCTCAGGCTTTATTGAAATACAGAACATAAGTAATATGCAGAGAGCATTGTAACAAAGTGTTTATGCAGAAGACAAAATATATTCTTCAAGTGTGCATCAGTATGGATACCCACTGTAGGTGCACATGCAACCAAGCTTGGAATCTTCTGCATAGCCATGTCATGTGCCTCCTCATGGTCCCATGCGAGGGCATAGAGAGCAGAGTGGCCTCTGCCCTCCCTCAGTTTCCTCTTATCACCCATGGCAGGGAGACAGAACCTGGACTGTGTCTGATCAGCTCAGCCTTTTGGCTAAGTTTCCAAACTTTGGTGAAGAAATATTCTTCATTCCTAGTTTTATTTCTATATTATCTTTTTAGCTGTATGATTAAAAAAACAACAAGAAGAGAAGAGAAACAGGAGAATGCCCTGTACAGCAAGGCAAAGTAGCTTGGCTGTTAAAATCGCAGACTCTAAGCCTTGAGGATTTAAACCCTGCGCTTTGTGGGATGTCCCTGATAGACATAGAAGGGTGTCTCTTCTGCCTCGTGGAAGCTCACATCCCCAATAAATGCTCCTTCTGTTGCTCCTTCTCCTCCCACACTTGGAAATGAAGGGATGCGAGGCTCAAATACACCTCTTGGAGCAATCCATAAAGGTAGCTTCAGATCCAAGGGAAGAAACAATGTCCCATCCAGAATCAAGGTGGCTCTCTTCTGCAAGTGCTCCAGCAACCAGGCATACCGCTGGTGACAGAGAGAAGAAGAGATCAAAGAAAGCGGGCAAATCAACACCAGCATCAGGAATCCCGGCACCAGTGGGTACCTCCTTGGTACTGACCTCTTCAGCATCAGCACTGGGACAGAGGCGCAGAACACTCTGCATCCAATATGTAGTGTTGCTGTGAGCACAGCTCCAAGCGGACATTGTGTCCACCCCAGAAGGAGGACTTTTTTCTGGGCAGAGAGCCCTCCCCAGGGAAGCTGGAATGACATCCTGGGGGATATCCTAACAGCACTCATTCCCTAAAACACTGGCAGTGGATAGGCCTTGCACAACCAGGACAATATCCATATGAGATACCACCATGGCTCTATTGGCCATATTGGGAACCATCATCCTATCTTCCTTTAGTCCCAGCCTGTCACTTCTCCACAAGGAGAAGGATATATTGGTTTCTATCAGCATTTATAGCGAAGGCCCTCCCTCACTAGAAACAAAAGAGCATCAGGGAAAACCAACAGAGCAGCCCAGGGAGTCACTTCCACTTCCCTCTCCACCCAAGTAATCATCCTCTCCTGAGAAGACTATAACCCTGGTGCTGACACCAACTGTGGATGACTTTTGGACACTCCAAGAACTCTTGTCTAGAATTGTGGATACCTTAGATACCAAAACAACCATAATCCAAGAGAATAGCCATGAACTATTTGACATCTTAAGTTCCCTGGCACCCACAAGAATTGACTTACCTATCAACAAGGGCGTTAGGGACTCTGTGAAGGGTCTCTGGCACACCTCGACCTTGTTCACTCTGACCTCAAAACAGGTAAAGAAGAGGTACCAAGTACCACCCAAGGGTTCAAGCAGTTCTATGCATATGCTACACCAGAGTCACTCAGGTTCCATCAAAGGAATGCCAGAGGACAAGGATCTGAAAAAACGTGACTCTCTTTTCAGCAGGAATACATGCACTTCAGCCTCTGTGCAATTCCATATCATGCCTAATACATGACAACTGAATGCTTCTTCATGATGACGTGGACCTGCCTTACATTATTAGGCCATATGCCCTGTATCCATATATGACACCATTTGATAGACTTCACCGAAGGCCTCTACAGCTTTGGCTCAGGTCAGTCTATTCCCCAGTATAGCATCAAGAGAGCAAAACAGTTGTCATTCCCTCTTGCCTCCTTGGGGAACTGTTATGGTGGCTACACCCCAACCTCAAGAAAGGAGCAGCATTCAAGACCCTGTTGCCATCTGGAATGCTAGTCATGGACACTTCTGGAACAGGATGGGGTGCCCACTTTGACCATCTACAGATACAAGGGACATGGTCCCCAGAAGCCATGAGGCTACATATAAGTGTTTTAGACCTTCGGGACATCAAACTGGCATATATGACATTACTCCTGGTCCTATGGCACATGATAGTACAGGTGTTTTTGGACAACACAAAGAGGTGCTTGTTCTTCCCCCTCCCCCTGTGTAGGGAGGCAATCAAATTGTGGAACTGGTGCTGCACCTTGATAGCCCTGCATCTGCTGGGAACCAGAAACAGCTAGGCAGATTTCCTGAGCAAGCAATCTGTCATCAACCAGGAGTGGCCTCTGCTGGGGTTCATCACCAAATGGACATTTATTCCAGTAGGAGGAAATCCAGTAATAGACCTGTTTGCCACTAGAGACAATGTGAAGTGCCTCAACTTTTGTGCCTGGGGTCCCTACTACAGTGGAATGAAGAATTGCTATACCTTTTCCACCAATCCCACTACCCCCCAACATGATCACCAAAGAAACTAGTCCAGACATCCTCAGCACCCTACTGGCCAAGACAGGTATGGCTGACAGACTTGCTATACATGTCAGTATAGCCCTTAATCAGGCTCCCAGACCTGTTGTCACAGAACCAGGGACAAATATTACATCCAGCCCCAACTTCTTTACAACGGACAGCCTGGATGTCAGCATGGAAAAGGATTACTCTGTACTTGTGCAGGACATCCTGGCACAAACCAGGAAGCAGTCCATGAGGCAGACTTGCACCTCCAAGTGGAAGAGATTTTCCATATGGGTGACCCAACATGGCCTCGTGCCTGAGCAAGCCTCAGTACCTTGGATTCCAGATTACATGTTGCAATTGAAAGTCATAACTCAATCAAAGTGCATCTGGCAGTGATGTCAGAGTACTGCTTTTAATTTTCTCACATCCAGTGGTAATGAAGTTCCTTAAGGGATTGATGCATGCTTCCTCACCGGTAATGGAGCACACTCCAAAATGGAATCTCAACGTCTTCATCCTGAAGCTGATGGAGCTCCCCTTTGAGCCCCTCACAGGACTGCTTCGTTCATAGGGTTACCAAATAGCAACTGTGAAAAAACGGGACGGGGCGGGGGGGGGTAATAGGTGCCTATATAAGAAAAAGTCAGAAAAATGGGACTATCCCTTTAAAAATGGAACATCCGGTCACCCTATTCATTCACCACCTGATCCTTAAAATGTCTTTTACTCATGGCCATCATCTCAGCCAGAAGAGTGAGCAAGCTCACGCCCTCATGGTGGAACACTTGTATACCTCATTTGCAAGGACAAAAAGTTATTCTGAAACCTGTAGGAAGTTCATCCTCCAAGTAGTGTTTTGAGTTTAACTTAAACCAAATGATCAGTTTACTTGTGTTCTTCCCTAAGCCACATTCCATGCCTGGGGGAAAAGAAACTGCACACTCTATACATATCCTGTGCTCTGCATTACTACATCAACAGGACTAAATCTTTCAAACCTGTTCATGATGATAGCTGGCCACTCTACAGGCTACGCTATTTTATTTCAAAGGCTGTCTAAGTGGATAATTCAGTATATCACCCTGTGCTGGCAAATATACCACTCCCGCTGACTATCAAGGCTCATTTGATGAGGCTGAAACAGCATCCCCTTCTTGTTCCCAAAATGTGCCAACAGCCAGAATCTGTAAGGCTGCTATTTGATGCAATCTGCTCATGTTTCTGAAGCACTATGCAATGGACTTGGCTGATACATTCAATGCTAGATTAGGTAAAGCAGTACTCCAATCTCTGTTTGACTGACACAACTGGGACACCTCACGTCACCATCCTGAAGAGGATATTGCTCACCAGTCCCCTACAGTGGGATCCACTGTGAAACATGCTCGAAGACGACAGAACAGTTACTCACTATACAGTAACTGTTGTTCTTCAAGATGCTGTAGTCTGTGTGGATGCCATAACCTGCCCTCCATCCCCACTTTCAGAGTTCCCAACTAACATGGGCTCAACTTGCCAGGGAACTGAGGGAGGGTCAAGACCATTCTCCCCTTTATGCCCTGGCATGGGAGCACGAGGAAGCACAGTGACCCCCAACGGACACTGCTGTGCAAAAAATTCTGAGCTCACACATATGAGCACGTACAGCTGTCTACAACATTTCAAAGAACCACAGTTACCGTAGGGTAAATAACCATTCTTTATTCAATACTGGCCATCTTAAATACTTGTTTTTTGACCAGTGTAACTTTCCCTTCTTTCTAGTGTTACCTGTTCCACATGTATGTGGGTGTGAGAGCTGGTGGTGGCATTGGGGATGAAATTGAAGACCCTGCTGGGGACCCGTATGAAATGTATCGAATTGTCTTTGACATCACGTTTTTCTTCTTCGTCATCGTCATCCTACTAGCTATCATTCAAGGTATTTCCACTTACAATAATAAGAAGCCTTGGAGTCTAGTGAGCCTCTTTACTTCTGCAGTGCATGTCAACCACACATTGACTAAGCTGGCTTAAGCAGTATTGCTACATTCTCCATAGCAATTCATAAAGCAATTCATTCTGGACGTAGTAATTGTGTAATTTACCCATAAAATATATACATTGTCCCAAGCACCAGACAAGACACCAGAAATGTGGTTTAACTAGACTGCAACTTTAAGTAACACATCTGGGTACAGTATGGCAGTAACTTATCCAGTGCAGGTCATCTTTGCTTCCATAACCTGTGCTACCATGGGGGACTGCTCTCAAGTCTCCCCCCACCACCCGTACTTTCACACTATTAACCTGGTCCCAGAACCATTGCTGGGATCACACTGTCCTCCCTTTTGTACAAGAGTTAGGAGGGTGAGAAAGAAGGGGCTGTCTCCTCACTGTACCAAACATTAGTATCCCAACCCCCTTCCCTGCCTTTTTAGGAGATGCCTTTTCCTATTCTGCTTCTAATTCTGGTTTATCAGGGAACCAGATCTCCTATTGAGCCATTACCTGCACTTGACACTTGCTACTGTGACCTCATGAATCTTAAAACCTAACCTACCCACCTGATCCCTGGGCTGCTGAAAGGAAGGTGAAAATGCCCAAAGGCCAATCTAAGAGGGTAAAATTCCTTGTGTGCCCAAAACTGGGACTGGCATTATGTCCACAGTAATCACCCACCACCACCAAAAAAAAAATAGTAGGGAAGAAGATTTACCTCAGGTAGGGGGAAGAGTTAATAAGTCGTCCATTGAACTAATAGACTTACACTGAACCCAAGAAACCCTGCTCTCCAAGCTGACAAGGATGGGGTAGAAAAAGGTGGATTGGGTTGGGGGGGGTGGAGGGAGAAATATCCTTAAAGAAACAAGGGCTTTTCTTTCACCTATTGGCCCGCAAAGCCTTCCAGCTGCACCCCAGGGGAGGTTGAGGGATGTGTGCATTATGTATAACACAGTTCTGGGCTAATGCACCCCCTCTCCCTCATGGTCTGCTCAAGAAATGCCCTCTCTGGTCTCAGGCCTCTAGTCGCCACTGCTCTCTGGGCAGAGACCCACCACCCTCTCCCTCCTGACAAGAGGTGTAGGCTTGTCGCCTCCTTTCACAGAGTCAATCCCAGCAGGTTTGGCTAAGAATCCAGCTTCTGCACTTGGCTTTCATGCCTGAGGGCTATCACTAGTATATGCTGGTTTGTTATGCGACTGTTTACTATACGAATAGCTGCAGTTTGAAATTATTAGGGGTAATGGCATACTCACCCTCCATGCACTATGGATGCTGGTCTAGTACCCTAGGTATGCCGACTTCACTATGGGGGAGATGTGACTGGTATGACAAACACAGACCTACCTTGAGACTATTGTCATTAATATTATGAATGTTATCTGTATGTTTGAGCCAGTCCTTGAAAGCATGAAACCTTCAAAATGCTGAGATGGGCCAGACACTATGGTCCCATAGAATACTCAGACCTTTACGTTTTATATGCATTTGTGTGTTCCTGGCTCATTGGGTGGAATCTGGAATTACTAGGGGGGTGAGGAATGCAAAAATCCCAAGACTGGTTGTGCAGAAGCCCAGCCTTTGAAAGTTTACTCAAGGAAGAAAGGGGCAGCAACTGGTTTTACCTGTTTCAGGAGGCCTGGAGATTTTTTTTGAGTATAAAGGCTGAGTTTGAACTGACTGATGGAAGGGTCCTTAGGCTACAAATTGCCCCGAGCTGACACTCAAGAGAGGCAAACTCTTAGAGTAGGGTTTGAAAGACTTTGGTACCTATCAATCAGGGATTTGGGGGCCAGAGCAGGTGTGCTGGTAAGCTTAAATATGTCTTTAGGTCCCTCTATTGTTTTCTCTGTAAGACTTTTATCCTAAAATAAATATTCTCTGCTTTAAAAGAGCTGTTTGATTACTTGTAACTGCTGGCCTACACTGTTCATAGCTTTGAGAGAAAGCAAAGCACAGGTGCTGGACTTTTATGTCAGCCCTACTGGTGGGTTGCAGGGAGCCTGAAGCCCAAACCCCTGCTCAGGAGAGGAGATAAAGTCCCTGCCCAGAGATAAGTGAGGGCATTCCTTGAGCAGATTACCACAAAACTGTGGCAATATAAAGGTTTACATTTCAATTATGAGTTCCTACAGCAAGTGCAATGCAAATAATGTTAGATCCTGTGCTATCTGCACAACTTGGATTGTTCTACCTACAGGCACCATCATGCCAAGGCAACTGGAGTCTATGCTATCTGGTGTGCTGTCCTTTTGATGAAGCCTAAAACAGCTACTTCTCCCCGACTCCATAGCTTCTAAAATTAATACTGATAGGTTTGACACATTACATCTTTTCATTTAAAACAACAGGTCTGATTATTGATGCCTTTGGTGAATTAAGAGATCAGCAAGAACAAGTGAGAGAAGATATGGAGGTAGAGCAACCATATTACATTCTGTACTGCTTCATGTTATATCTTAACTAATGATAAGAACCTAGATTAATGTGTTAAGAATGTGCTAAAATCTTAATTTTCTTTCTAGACCAAATGTTTCATTTGTGGGATTGGTAATGACTATTTTGACACGACCCCACATGGTTTTGAAATGCATACTTTACAAGAGCACAACTTGGCAAACTATCTGTGAGTATATTTTTGTTACGGTTTATTCCCAATGTTATGTTAGTTGAAGATCACCCTCTGGAGGCTTTCAGTTCAAGAATAGTATGCTTGAAATGCATGTATCTGAACAGCCCTGCTGTTGTGGCCCACACAATTTAAGAACATCTCAGAGAACAAAGAACAAACATTTGATAAGGTCTGGCTCTTCCCCTCCCCCCTTTAAACAAAAACAAAACAGTGGGACCCACTTAAAATAACTCTTCTCACTGAGTGTTAGTAAAGGTAGAAGCCCATTAGCAAGAATGGAGCTACTGTTCAGCCAAGGAGGAGTCCACACCACTATGATTTTTGGCCCGTTAAGTTAGGCAGTGCTGGTTCCATTCTGAAGCAGATGAATACGATACAGCATCAAAAAAGGAGATCTTTTAATTTAGGGTTATAAAATGTCACATAGAAGCAACAGTAGCTATTCATTGGAAAGGAATCTATAAGAAATAGAACAGGAGTACTTGTGGCACCTTAGAGACTAACAAATTTATTTGAGCATAAGCTTTCGTGTGCTACAGCCCACTTCACTGGACGCATGTAGTGGAAAATACAGTAGGAAGACACACACACACACACACACGTTAAGATGAGCTATTATCAGCAGGAGAGAAAAAGAGCTGTTTGTAGTGGTAATGAAAATGGCTGATTTCCAGCAATTGACAAGGAGATGTAAGGAACTGGTGGGGAGATAAGCATAGGGAAATAGTTTTATTTTATATAATGGTCCATCCACTCCCAGTCTTTATTCGAGCCTAGTTTGATGGTGTCCAATTTGCAAATTAATTCCAATTCAGCAGTCTCTCATTGGAGTCTGTTTTTGAAGTTTTTTTGTTGTAATATTGCAACTTTTAGGTCTGTAATCGAGTGGCCAGGGAGATTGAAGTGTTCTCCAACTGGTTTTTGAATGTTATAATTCTTGATGTCTGATTTGTGTCCATTTATTCTTTTACGTAGACTGTCTGGTTTGGGCCAATGTACATGGCAGAGGGGCACCGCTGGCACATGATGGCATATATCACATTGGTAGATTTGCAGGTGAATGAGACACTGATGGTGTGGCTGATGTGATTAGGTCCTATGATGGTATCCCCTGAATAGATATGTGGACAGAGTTGGCAATGGGCTTTGTTGCAAGGATAGGTTCCTGGGTTAGTGTTTTTGTTGTGTGGTGTCTGGTTGCTGGTGAGTATTTGCTTCAGGTTTGGGGGTTGTCTGTAAGCAAGGACTGGCCTGTTTCCCAAGATCTGTGAGAGTGATGGATTGTCCTAAGAAATAGATTAACTATCGGTCCGATCCTGTAGTTCTGCACTGAAATTGCCTTTGCTAATTATTAAGTAGAGTAGCCTAAATAGCCTCACAAATAACTGCAATTTCCAAAATAGTTGAGCCAATGCATGCAGTTTAAGCTATTAGGGCCCAAATGTCCAAAGAGAGGCTTATAAGTGACTGGTCCCTACTACCCACATTAGCAAATGCTCACAAAGAAGAGAAGGTAGGAAGGAAAAAAATGTGCCAACAGCAAGAGAGGAACTGAATGGCATGAGATGGCAGTCCTTGGTCCTGGTGTTGACATGTGGCACCCGATTGTAGAGTGTACATGCCCCCAAGAGCCTAAAGTGCATTGGAATATTCTAGGTACTCACATGGCAGCAGACTGTGTATATTAGGAGAACTTGCCTTAGGAATAAATAACCTTATTTCTTTGGTTGGACAAACTCCCGCTGACTTCAGTAGTTTTACCCATGTACAGATTGCAGACTTGGACCCTCTCGCTTGCATTAGATCACTGGATTTGACATAAGCATTGCTTAATGATTTCTGGTTTATAGTCAACTAAGTTTTTCAATTTCCTTAACTGTATAAAGAGGCTAATTAATCTCCCTTCATACAAATAAACAAGGACCTGTTTGTATTCTGGTTTTATGCAGATAGTAAGGCCTGGTCTACATTAAAAATTAGATCGAACCAGCTATGTTGCTCATGGGTGTGAAAAATCCACACCTCTCGGCAGTGTAGTTAAGCTGATCTAACCCACGGTGTAACCCACACCACTAGGTTGCTGTAAGAATTCTTCCATTTACTTAGCTACCACCTCTCAGGGAGGTCGTGCTTACATTGCAGTGCTACAGCTATGCCACTGTAGCATTTCAAGTATAGACAAGACCTAAATCTGAGGGTATGGCTACACTTACAAATCTGCAGTGCTGGTAGTTGCAGCGCTGGTCGTCCAGCTGTGCAGGGCCAGCGCTGGTGTGTGGCCACACTCACAGCTACCAGCGCTGGTGTGTGGCCACATTTGCAGCATTTGCAGCGCTGTTGGGAGTGATGCATTATGGGCAGCTATCCCAGCATTCAAGTGGCAGCAACGGTGCTTTTCAAAAGAGGGGGGTGGAGTGGGGCGTAGTGTGACAGGGAGCGGGGGAGAGAGAGAGTGGATTTTTGGAGCCAACACTGTGTGTTAGCTTCCTGACTTGAAAAATCAGAACATGTTCCCGATCCCTTAACTCTTAACTGCAAACAGCCTGCAGCCAACACGACTCCCTTTCTCCCCTCTGCCCCCGCTGTTTCTGTCAAACCTACACTCACTCCCTGCCTGCCTCATTATCTCATTTGATTGTTCACAGATTGATCACAGCAAACAGGAGCTGTGTTTGTAGATAAACTGCTCCGAGATCAACGGAGCTACGGAGCTCGGAGTTCACAACAAAACAAAGAGAGGCTGCATAACAAAACAAAGAGAGTAATTTATAAAAGCATTCTGGGATACATCCTTATACCCTGGAGGCCAATCACAGTGCTGGTGTGTGGCCACACTTGATGACCAGCGCTGCAGCACCAGCGCTGGAATCCTTATTCCCCATGCTGAGTGAGGTGTACGGCCAGCGCTGCAGCCAGGGAGTTGCAGCGCTGGAAGTGCCCTGCAGGTGTGGCCACTTACTAATTGCAGCGCTGGTGGAGGCTTTCCAGCGCTGCAACTCGCCAGTGTAGCCATACCCTCAATAAGAATATGGGCCATATACCACCTTCCCAATCACCCAAAAAACAACAGATTTTACAGGCCCAGAGAAAACAGAGCAAAGCAGCTCTTGAAATCAACTCATCTAATTAGGGTTTTGGTGGTGGTGGTTGGTTTTTTTTTTGTCATTTGTTGTCAGAGTAAAGAAACATCAGCAACTCTTAAGGTGGGAGAACATGGCTTTGACACAGAACAGAACTGCTAAATTACAGGATAATTGTCTTCTATTTAATTTCCCTGCCATTGGAGGTGCTATGGTAGATCACAGGGTATTTTTCTGCCCACTTTCAGAGGGAGCTGTATATCACCTCTTTTCTATGTCCATTAGCATAGAGATTAGATGCAACTTTTGCACTATTTCTTTGTATCATTATAAATATTTTTAGAGGCAAACAGATTTATTGATATTTTATATTTTCTCAAGTACAACAATGAATATAATAATACACACATTGTAACTGATTCATGACCAAGTTTAAATCTTACTCTGGCCATATTTACAATATGCCTGGGAGTCTCATATACATGGCCAATAAATTTGTTCACAGTATAAAAGTAAAGCATGGAGTGCCTGCTTTGGAACAGCACAAGGCTACAGTAGAAAGATGAAGGGAAGTTATCTGGGAGTACCTGATTTATAAACTTTGGGTGTTGTATTTTCACAAGTGATTTTGAAATAGTGGTGTTTTTGTTCTTTTTGTACATTATGTGATTTGACACAGTCAAGCTGTGTTGACTAGCTGTGATAAGGCATAGTCCCAGAGAACTGTTTGAGACCAATTCATAGTTAAAGCTTAGAGAATATAAAGCCAAATCATTCTGAAGAGTGAAAGGCTTATGATCAGCTTTCAGATATTCTTGATGTAGAGAGGGGCCAAACTGCTGGGTTAGGTATAGCTTGATAGGGATATGATAGCTAGTGTAAAATCTTGTCCAGGACTGCATCAGAAATACCAGAGCTTTGACATGGTATTTTCATTAACATTAAACTTGTTGGCAGTACTCCAAAGCAACCTATTTCTGAAAATGCTTGGGTTTCAAATCATAATGTCTGTTCCAACTCTGGTGTTAACGTAAGTCAGAGTGATAGTACAGTATCCTTCTAATAATCTGTAGAATTTAAAATGCACAAGTGAGTCTTAATTGTTGTTCCAAGATGTTCAAAACCATCAGTTCTCTGGTTGGTGCTATAATAAATACGTAACTAGCCTAAAGCTAAGGTTCCTTTGAAGACACTGTTTATCTCTTGGTGAAGCAGAGGGGAGGTTCTGTCATGAGTTGAAAAAAGAAACACTATTCCCATGCTGTTATTACTAGTTATTAATTATGCAAGAGTAATTATGGGGATGCTTGTATTCTTTCTTACTATGGATTGACTTTTTATTAAGTCTGATGATCTTTCTGTATCAGGAGGGTATTTCCATTCATTCAAAAAAAGCTAGAGAAAACAAGGCTGGGATTTTCAGTGGGAGTAGGGTGTCTAAGCCTAACTTCCCGCCCAACAGGGCCAGGATATCCCTGTGAGGCTATGCTGGGTGATGTTGAGGGAAAAATTATGCAGATCTTGAGTTACTCTTTTCCCCCATGTGTCTAGCCCATACTCTGCATTAATTCCTTTCATGGTGACCCTCAGTACCTAGCAAGTTACTCAAGCTAGACACAGAATTTCCTCAATAATGCTTGATTGTATGTTAAGATACAAATTATAAAACCAATGTTGTTATAGGGCTTGTCTTCAGTGCAGTGTTAGTTCCAGTCACCTACACTCAAGTTAACTCCTTTTGAGTGAGCTTAGTTCAAGTGAGAGCAGTCAGACTGCAAAACACTCAAACTGTATAGAGTGACTTGATTAGCAATGCTAAGTAGCTGAGTCACTACTGCATAACTAGCTTGAGTGTAAGCAGCCCTCAGTCTTCAACAGACAGCCCACTCATGGGCCAGCTAGCTCAAGTTAAATCAAGCTAGATATTTTTACGTGTGCACAGAAGTCCAGGTAGGTGCAAGTTATACAATGGCTGTGAAGAAAAGTCCAAAGTAAATTCAAAGATTACAAGACCAGAAGAAACCATTGTGATCATCTAGTCTGACCTCTTGTATAACACAGACCACAGAAATTCCCCCAAATAATTCCTAGAGCATATCATCCAATCTTGATTTAACAATTATCAGTGATGGACAATCCTCCATGACCTTTAGTAAATTGTTCCAATGGTTAATTACTCTCACTGTGACGCATTTACACCTCATTTCCAGTCTGATTTTGTCTAGCTTCAACTTCCACCCACTGGAGTATGTTGTACCTTTCTTTGCTAGACTGAAGAACCCATTATTACAGTCTATAAGTAGCTATGGGAAAGATATTTAATCAATTCACCCCATAACTTTGTCTTTGCTAATAATAAATTGGGATAAGGTAGGTTACTTTTGATACTGATAACTGGGATTTCACATCCAGTGTCTGTACCAACACTATCACAGGAACTAAAAACTGCAGAGGGGAGGGAACTCAGAGGACAGAATCTGGCCCCGAAAGAACTTTATAACATGTTCACAACTAACTTCAACCCTATTTTGTTACCTCGTGTGGAGTTTCCCTTACACTTCATCTCTGTTTGTCAGGAAACATAACTAGAGAGATAAAATGCCGTGTTAGATTTTGCACATTAACAAATACTTCTTGTGCTTGTTTCAGCTTCTTTCTAATGTATCTCATTAATAAGGATGAAACTGAGCACACTGGTCAGGTGAGTATGAAGTAGAATTTTCAGAGCAAGCTAAAATGAAGCATAAGTTCATATTTTCATCTTCAAGGTCTGTGTATAAAACTTCAACCTTGACTTTACCACACTACTAAGCTATCCCTTCCCAACACACCAAACTACTGGTATTGGGAGGCTGCCATCAGTAGGGGATGCGGAGTTAAGGTTGTGGTAAGGTGGGGGGTACATACTATTAAATATACTTTTTGTATCTGTGTTTTTATGTCATATGCAAGTAGCAACCCTGATTCACAATGTGGTGTTTGTATATTAATTTAATTTGTAAAAATAAGCCGTTACAAAGCCTTAGACCCATAGAATTGTTTCCTTTTTTCAAAAAAATGCATTGTTCCAAGAATCTGAAATTGGTTCTAATGTGCAACTGATTCATGTTTAATTGTCCAAGCTGGGAGAAAATACAAAGACCATCAGATTTTTAAAATTTGTATAATTGAAGATACTAATAGGATATTTATTCAAACAAAGTTTGACAGGTTCAAAATTAATGGGACACAGATATTTTAAAAAAATCCTTAAAGGGAAAGTTGTTTAAACAAATATAAGTACACTTTAAAACAAAACTTTTAATTAGGAAGACGTAATCTGCAGTACAATAGCTGATTTTCAGTACTAAAAAGTAGTTGCAAAATGCATATTTTATATGGTATGTGTCCAAGATTTTCTAAAAGAATATTTATGTACATTTAAAATGATGAAGTTTCAGAACAAAGAAAAGTCCACTGGTAGCTAAACTGATCTAGTTGTACTACACATTTAAATTGGCTTAGCTTGATTTTGTAACTTACCCTATGAGCTAAAAACAGTTTGTTCATGTATGGGGTTTGCACTGGCATAACTAAATTGATTTAATGACACTGGTGTCACTTTTCATAGACCATGACTGAGGGCTTGTCTACACTAGCACTTAAGTCGATGTAACTTACATCACACGGGGTAAGCCACATTGACTGAAAGCAGTGTCCACAGATTTTGCCTCCCATTGAGGTGCAGAAATTCCAGAGGCATAGCACATCTTCGTCAGACATGTTACAGCGGAGAAGCTGCGCCAATGTAGCGCAGTAGTGTAGACTAGCCCTAAGAGGCACCTCTCCCCCTATAACAATACAGTACCCAGTTTCTTTTACTATGCCCTGGGTATTTACGTATAGAAAGCTGCACAGTTAAACTTTATAAACTTATTGTTGAAACCTGCGCTAAAGGTTGTATAATGTTGTCTTATGTGCCATCAGTGGTAATATGTGTACATGGTAAGGACAGTACTAAATATGGTTATTTTGTGTAAAGCAATAACTGAAAATAAACATATGCTAAAACTAAAACACCTTTTTTCTCTTACTGTTTCAGGAATCATTTGTATGGAAAATGTACCAAGAAAGATGCTGGGATTTCTTCCCAGCTGGAGATTGCTTCCGTAAACAATATGAAGATCAACTTGGATAAACTTATCCTGAAAGAAGCTACTATGTTAATGAAATGTAAAACCCAGTAAAAATTAAAAACTTACCTTTTATAGTGTAATTCAAAGGTCACATTTGTTTACCATCTCTTTACTGTGAACTTGTTTAAAACCATCCACTTAGGATTTTTGTGCCTAGCAGATAAGACACAGGCCTTATAGTCTGGCTTTCAATTTTTTTTCTGAAAAAAAAAAAGGAAATCTATACCTTGAAGACTTAGTTACCTTAAACTTTCCAATTCAAACATAGACTGAAATTGTAACTGTTTTTGACCCAATGTTTGGTGGTATAGTTGAAAGGGCTAAAAGATACATCATTTCTTAAATGCACAATATCTGAATCTTAAGCACTGGAATGTCAGGTGACTATGACTCACATTGTGAAATTAAACATTTTAACTGCAATCTAATTTTTCCCATGGTATTTGCTAGTGAATGTATCAAGATACAGCTTGAAAAGCTTTAAGCAGTCAAAGAAAAAATTTCAAACACTTTATCGACCTTGAAATATCGATTAAGTGCCTTAAAACCTCTGTAGACTAGCTATGCAAGGTTTTTATTTATGTTAGTGTTCTAGATTGACAGTTCTATTAATTAGTTGTGTTGCTTTTCCGTCTTACTGTATGAAATTGCACTTGAAGAGTATTCATATACTTCTTTCAATAACAGCTGGTAAGATGCTGCTGTTAAAAGGCCAAAATAAAATAATGCTTTATGGTCATCTGTAAGTAGTGAAGCTGCTACCTTTATGCATTTTTCTTCAAATAAAATTAAATGCCCACGGCAATAACCAAATAAATAATAATAGAGTTGTCTTTGCCTTATTTTTTGCTGATTACATAATAGAAAGCCGATACAACACAGGATGCACAGTTAAACACACGACTATATTTACTAACACTATTTTATTTTTTGGAACTATAGATAGCAACTACAAATCAAAACAAATGCTCTGACAGTGTGTATTATTTTGCATCTTACAATATAAGCACAGGTTTTTGAAAAAATCCAAATTTCATTACAAGATCCTTCTTAATGAACTCAACTGTAACTTTAGACCTTTTTGTTTAGAGAACTCTTGGATAATAACATTCATTTAGAATTTATCCAAATGTGTTATTTGAAATATTGGCTGAAATAAAAGTAGGTGGCATGCAGTATATTAAATCACTGAGATAAAGCACCTAGCTCTTGTAGACTGATATTTTGTACTTAACTTCTGCCATGTTCATTTATTTTTCAATTACTTGCATGACAATGACATGTGGGCTTCAGGAAGGTTTCTTTTCCTTTAGGAGATCATACTGTCTAACCAATCTTCAAGCTCTTCCTCAGTAACGTTTTTAGCTGTAGTTTTCTGCTCTTCAGCTGCTGAACTTGTTTCTTCAGCCATGTCCAACTCTAGCGGAACTAAGAAAATAAACAGGAAACAGTTCAAGGCAGACGTTTACCTTTGCACTATGGAAACTTTTGAGATATTACAAAGTTAGCATTTTGCTTTTCAGTGCCTGATTGAATAAAAAGAGAGGATGACATTTAAATAGACTGTATGTCAGCTAACTGGGAAAAATCACAGAAAAGCAGGTGAGTAAAGCGACCAGTCATTAGGTGGCTGCCATCTGATTAATTTGCTGGATTGTTTTAGGGCCACCGTAAAAGAAGAGCGTATAGCTTCTAACAGAGATAGGTTTCCAGTCTACAAGATTCTAACTGATTCTGATTCCACGCCCCCTACTGAGATCTATCTTGTCTCCTGTCCAGTGCAGACTTTCTCTTATGTGAGAGATCAGCAGGAGGTAATGGCAGCGGAGCTTTTTGTGATTATTAGAGGGGTATCTATACAGTTTAACAAACAGTAAAATCACCAGTGTGAGAGAAGCTGTAAAGTACAAGTTCAGTTTCACATCTTTTGGGTTTTTTGGTGGAAAGCATGAAAATTTAACATTTAAACATCTCTTTGAGAAATGTTGCAGGCTGAGAAAAATCCTGCCAGCTACATCCTTTTCTAAAGCATTCAGCGACCATGCAGACTTCAGTATGTACAGGAAAGCTGCAATTAATATATAACTAAATCAACACTTAACTTTTAAGTGTAGCTCAAGTCTTAGACAAGCTTTATCTTAATTTATATATGTCGGTCAGCAGTGTGGGGGAAAAAACAAACCCACACCCCAAACAGACACAGCTGCATCGATGCTGGGGTTTTGTCAGCATAACTATGTCAATGGAAGAGTGCTTTTGTCATTCGGGGTGGTAGTATTTCCACACGGGGAATATGCCAGCAGAGGCTCCATAGTGCAGACGTTGCCACAGGCACCGCCACTCCTCACAGGGACCAACAGAATAAAATATACTGGAGTTAGGAATTTCACTACATAAGCCCAATAGATATTAGGATAATTTTCAAAATATGAAAACCTTTCTACATCTATGCTTTCCACAGTCTATCCTGAGTCAAGATATGCAGGTACAGCACGTTTGGTTTTGGTGAAGATGGAATGATGAAAATTGGGTTTATAAGAGGCATCTAGCTTCAGTCTTTTCCTAGAGAGTTTCATCTCCCTAATTATATTTCTTTGTAAATTATGTGAAAAATATTTTGTAAAAATAATGGAATCATAGTAATATGGCACCTGGCTACTGCTGAGAATTTGGAAGAGATGGCCAATTGTTTTGGAGTGGATTAGCAAGTTTCTACTGTACTTAGCCTTAGTGAAATTTACTGAGGATGCTTATATCCATTCTTGAGTCCTAATGCTTTGGAAATGTTAGTTACTATTACTCTTAGGAATCAGACATAATAGCAGTCAAGAATATATTTTTCTAAAAAAAAAAAAAAAAAGTAGAAGAAAGAAAAGTTTAAAAAATATTTTAAAACCTGTAATCAGAAACAAATCCCTTAGTTACGCCACACAAATATAACCTTTTAATAAGTCTGCGGGAAAAACAAAGTAATAGCACTGCCACTCAAAAGCGTATTGAAATCTTTCATTGACAGAAAACTCCCTAACAGTGAGCCATCACGTATTTAAACTTTGCCAACTAAGGGTACGTCTACACTACAAGACTATTTAGAATCAACTTAATTCGAATTTGTGGAATCGAACTTATGAAGTCGAAGTTGTGTATCCACACTAAATACACTAGTTCGACTGTGTGAGTCCACAGTAACGGGGCCAGTGTCGACTTTGGAAGCGGTGCACTGTGGGAAGCTATCCCACAGTTCCCGCACTCCCCGCTGCCCATTGGAATCCTGGGATTTCCCCCCAATGCATGCTGGGGGAAAAAAATGTGTCGAGGGTGGTTTTGGGTAACTGTGACCATTGAACCGTCACTCCCGCACTCTCTCCTTGAAAGCGCCGGCGGGAAATCTGTTCGCGCCCTTCTCTGGTCGGTTACAGCTCCGACACCACAGCACTGTGAGCATGGAGCCCGCTGCGATCATCGCTGCACTTATGGCCGTTGTCAACTCCTCGCACCTTATCGTCCACCTCTTCCACAGTCAGCTGCTGAGAAATCAGGCGAGGAGGCTCCGGCAGCGCGGTGAGGACAGGAAGCCACAGAGTGGCGCAGACCTCTCACAAAGCAGGGTACGCCGCGCAGTGGAGATCATGGTGGCAATGGGTCAAGTTCATGGTGTGGAACGGCGATTCTGGGCCCGGGAAACAAGCACGGACTGGTGGGACCGCATAGTGCTGCAGGTCTGGGATGAATCACAGTGGCTGCGGAACTTCAGGATGCGTAAGGGCACTTTCCTTGAACTCTGTGACTTGCTGTCCCCTGCCCTGAAGCGCCAGGACACCCGGATGCGAGCAGCCCTGACTGTGCAGAAGCAAGTGGCCATAGCCCTCTGGAAACTTGCAACGCCAGACAGCTACCGGTCAGTAGCGAACCACTTTGGCGTGGGCAAATCTACCGTAGGGCTTGCTGTGATTCAAGTAGCCCACGCAATCGTTGAGCAACTGTTCTCAAAGGTAGTGACCCTGGGAAACGTCCAGGTCGTCATAGATGGCTTCGGCGCGATGGGATTCCCAAACTGCGGTGGGGCTATAGATGGCACTCACATCCCTATCCTGGGACCGGCCCACCAGGCCAGCGAGTACATTAACCGAAAGGGCTACTTTTCTATGGTGCTGCAAGCACTGGTGGACCATAGGGGACGTTTTACCAACATCTACGTGGGGTGGCCGGGCACGTGTGTTCAGGAACTCTGGTCTGTTTAAACGCCTCCAGGCAGGTAGTTTCTTCCCGGACCACAAAATAACGGTTGGGGATGTGCAGATGCCTACAGTGATCTTCGGGGACCCAGCCTACCCGCTAATGCCCTGGCTCATGAAGCCCTATACAGGCGCCTTGGACAGTGAGAAGGAACTCTTCAACTACCGGCTGAGCAAGTGCAGAATGGTGGTGGAGTGTGCTTTCGGACGTCTCAAGGGGGGATGGCGGAGCTTACTGACTCGCTCGGACCTCAGCGAAAAAAAATACCCCCGTTGTTATTGCTGCTTGCTGTGTGCTCCACAATCTCTGTGAGAGCAAGGGGGAGACCTTTATGGCTGGATGGGAGGTTGAGGCCAATCGCCTGGCTGCTGATTACGCTCAGCCAGACAGCCGTGCCGATAGAAGATCCCAGCGGGAAGCGCTGTGCATCCGGGAGGCTTTGAAAGATAGGTTCCTCGGAGAGCAGGGTAACCTATGACTCTCCAGTTGATTTACAGAGAAGCTGAACCTGAGCCTGTTTCAGTGACTGTTGACTTCAATCTGCGGTTACATACCCTGTTCTCCAGGTTTCCCCCCTTCCAACACACGTTTTAAAATAACTTTAATGGAACACTGATTATTAATAAAGTTTTCTTTAATTATGAATTCCTGTTCAAGGGTTGAAACATGGACGCGGACTGTGGTGGGTACGGTGTGCACTGATGTCCAGACCGCTTCTACACTAGAGGAATGACAGGCTCCTGCTCCTACAGCGGTCTCTGGGGGGAGGACGGTTGCAGGTGGGTGTGCAGGAAGGGGTAGGTTTGCAGGAAGGGGTGAGGGGTGCCGTCTTTGGGACGGAGTTTGGATGCAGGCTCTGGACTGGGGGTTGGGGCGTAGGAAGGGGTGTGTGGGAAGGGTGAGTATGTGTCCGTGGATGAGGGCTCTTGCTGGGGCTCAGGGCATCGGAGAGGCTCGTGGCTAGGGGGGAAGGGCATGGTAAGGGCAGCCTGCTTTGCCATTTGTGGATGTCAGGCGCTGGGACCCTGGGGCAGCATACACCTCACAGACTGACCCGGGGCAGCATTCACCTCCCAGAATGTGCCTAGTGACTGCAGTCTGTGTGGGTCCTGCTGTTGATCCTGCCCCCAAGTCTGTACCCTGGTAATGGAGGCTGTCCTATGCAATTAAAAAACCCCTCCCCTCCCCTTCACACAAAGTCTTCTGACAAGGAAAACGTGACGGAAACAGTGAATAACAACAAACTACTTTTAATACTCAACTACACAGTGGGGGGATGAAACTTGGATTTGGGACTGGGTGATCCAGGAAGGGAAGCACTTCTCACACTTTAGGGAATGAGAGCTGTTTGGTACATGAGCGCTCTGCTGGGGTGGAGTGACAGTTTTCACGGCCCCTAGCGCCCCTCCTTCTTGTGATTTTGGGTGGGGGGGGCAGGACTTTGTGGCGGGGGAAGGCGGTTGCAGATACAGTTCAGGGGGGCTCTCTGCTCCTGCCTGCGGTCCTGCAGAACATCTACAAGGCGCCGGAGCGTGTCCGTTTGCTCCCTCATTAGCCCAAGCAGCGTTTGAGTCGCCTGCTGGTCTTCCTGCCGCCACCTGTCCTCCCGTTCGCTGTGTGAGCGCTGGTGCTGACATAGGGTCTCCCTCCACTGTCTCTGCTCGGCCGCCTCGGCTCTGGAGCAAGCCATCAGTTCCGAGAACATGTCGTCCCTAGTCTTCTTCTTTCGCCGCCTAATCTGCGCCAGCCTCTGTGAGGGGGATGCCGGGGCAGTTCGTGAAAGAGCCGCAGCTGTGTGATGGGAAAAAGGAAGTGATTTCCTTGAAAAGATACATGTTTGCGAACACTGAACACAGTCTAGTCAGTTTCTGTGAACAAGACCATACAGGGCACCTAGTCTCACGAGCTCTCAGGACAAGTTCGAGATTTCGGAATACGCTTTCATTGGCTGCGGTCTTGCACAGGAGATCGGACAAGCGGGGCGGTACAGCTGAATCCGTGTAGCAGCCAGGCCTGGTAAGCACTACACTATAGGCTGCTTAACAGTTAATGGATAGCTGTGCCCTCCCGCTGAAGGCAATCTGTAAAGCATAAAGTCTGACCCTGTTCCAGCCCCTCGCGGCTGTGCACGGGAAAGATCACTGTATGCTTTTCCTCTGTGGCCTCCAACACGTGGCTGTTAAGCGAAGGTCATTGCTATGCAAAGTAAAAGTCAAGCATTCACAATAGTAACAGTACACTAATTGCCCTAATTAGATGCAGCAGTCGCAAACGAGATTAGCCTGAGGCGGGTCACTCGGAGAGAGAGAGAGAGGATGCTGCTCGAATCCCTGCACAGACCAGGACCGTACGCTGCAATGCTGGTGGAGGCAATGATTCCGCTGTACATTAGGATGGCCTGGCGCGGAAGAGTGTGCTTCCACGGAGCACCAAATAAGGCACCTCTCCCCAGGAACCTCCTGCGGAGACTTTTCGAGCTGCTCTCCGAGAGCTTCGTGGAACTGTCCCAGGAGGATTTCTGTTCCATCCCTATCTGTGTGGACCTTCTCTTTATATAGTTTTTTAAGCAAAAGGTTTTATATAGTTTTTACATATTTTTTATTCCTGTTTTTAAAAAAATAAATGTTTCCATGTTTATAGCACTTACCGACTGATCCTTCCCCTGATTCTGAGTCCGGGTTAACGGCCGGGGAGGGTTGGTAGGGGATCTCTGTGAGGGTGATGAAGAGATCCTGGCTGTCGGGGAAAGCGGTATTGTAAGCGCTGTCGCCTGCGTCGTCCTCCACAAACCCTTCCTCATCTTCCCCATCGGCGAACATCGCCAAGGAACTGCCCCTCGACACTATCCCATACTCAGAGTCCACGGTCACTGGTGGGGCAGTGGTGGCAGACCCACCTAGAATGGCATGCAGTGCCTCGTAGAAGCGGCATGTCTGGGGCTGTGCTCCGGAGCGTCCATTTGCCGCTCTGACTTTTTGGTAGCCTTGTCTCAGGTCCTTGATTTTCACTCGGCACTGCGTTGTATCCCGGCTGTATCCTCTGTCTCTCATGGCTTTGGAGACCTTCTCGTAGGTCTTTGCATTCCGTTTGTTGGAGTGCAGCTCCGAAAGCACAGACTCATCGCCTCACACAGCGATCAGATCCAGGACTTCACGGTCTGTCCATGCTGGGGACCTCTTTCTATTCTGGGATTGCATGGACTCCTCTGCTGGAGAGCTCTGCATCGTTGCAGGTGCTGCTGAGCTCGCCCCGATGTCCAACCAGGACATCAGATTCAAAGTGCCCAGACAGGAAAAGGAATTCAAATTTTCCCGGGTCGTTTCCTGTGTGGCTGGTCAGAGAATCCAAGCTTGGACTGCTGTCCAGAGCGTCAACAGAGTGGTGCACTGTGGGATAGCTCCCGGAGCTAGTAAGTTCGATTTGCATCCACACCTAGCCTAATTCGACATAGCCATGTCGAATTTAGCGCTACTCCCCTCGTCGGGGAGTACCGAATTCGAACTAAAGAGCCCTCTAGGTCGAACTAAATGGCTTCCTGGTGTGGACGGGTGCACGGTTAATTCGAATTAACGCTGCTAAATTCGAATTAAAGTCCTAGTGTAGACCAGGCCTAAGAAACCTAAGGTTCCACTTTGCAGAAGAGCTCTGTTCATCTCTTAAAATGTTCAGAATGAGCATGCTGACTACAGTAAAGTTCTTCACTGATGTTACTCATTGTCCTTGAAAATGAAAATTCCATTAAACTATTCAGCGTAACATCACTTTCTGTATTATAGGGTGGAAACATTTCATCAATTATGTATACCAGTTTTCAGCCTAATGATTTCTTCTATAAAACATGTGTTCTGGCAGGTACATCACTGTGTGGTCTGCTAGATCTAAGAGCAGCATAGTAACTACTGCTGAGTATCTTGCTGTTGACAGGACATTTTTTCAATTCTAGCTCAGATAGAGATGCAAAAGTATCCTGTAGGTAATAGGATCTTGTTCCGCCACGTTATTAGCTCTACCCTTGCAACTGATGTTACTCAATTTCTAAGGTTATTAACTCATCTAGAGTGGAGGTCCTTGGGGCCTAGGGAGGTTGCTGAGGGGGTGCTACAGCAGTGAGAAGGGAGGCATCTGTGTTCACTGTCAGGCACAAGTAGGTCAGGATTTCTGCATGCAAGTCCTAACTGGCTCCTTTTCCTTCATGCGGGGAACTAAACCCCTCCCCATCTCACAGAGAGCTGCATCTTTTGGACACTAGGTCCTGCCCTTTCATTCACACAGGGGACATAATATCTACAACAGAGCTGGGGGAAGTGGATAGAAAAAAGCTGGCACAAAGCCCAGAAGTAAGTCTATGTTCAGAGGCCAACAATTCTGCTTGGGGAAGAGAGAGAGGTACACGCTGAAGAAAAGAAGGCTGAAAGCAGTCAAAGTGATCCATTGCCTAGGGTCCTAAAGGATTATACACACTATGGGGATTTTTTTTTAAAGCAGCCTGAAAAAATTACAGATGAACTGAATAAAAAGTTTAAGATCTAAAATTATTTATCTGCCTAGACCCGAGTTTAGTGCTGTAGATTTTTTTCTGCTATAGTTGGTGCAATCATTCCTATGTAGCATACAGTAAGGAATACAACTTCCCGCTCTATTATAGGTGGTTACAAGTTCACCAGTTGCTACTGGCAAGACATACAATTCAGTCCATCACATTTCATCCAATTTAAAAATGGTGTCTATTCCACATAGCCAAGTTACGAGCCAGAATATGATCTAGTACTGAAAGGCCTAATACTGGAAAGCACTATGCTATAAGAAGTCAAAAAGTTGGGGCAGAGGAATGTACTTCTTATACTATATATGAAAGACTCATATAAAGTTCAGTTTTCATTTCTACCAGTAAAGTTTAGATCATGATTTTCAACCACAAGCAACTGCAGTAAGTTTTGGAATGTCAAAGTACTAAACAAGAAATGTGCCTCTCTAAAGGTCACCTCACAGGGAGCATGAGAATGAACAGATGTGTTAGTACGCAACTCCAAATCAATGACATACGCTGTCAGGGATATAGGGATGATTAGAGGAGCATTGCTGGTTTACTAATCAGGAGTTTAACTAAAAGCATCATTATAGAAAGAACAATACAAACTAAAAAGGGGTTAAAAATATAAATCTCACCATTTTTCATTTTCAAATCACTCTCAGCTGTCGTTTTGTAGGTTTCTGACAGAAAGTTGTTTTCTACATGAACAGGAGCATCTAAATTTAGCAGTAAATCTAGTTCTTCATCCAAATTATCTGCCTCTTGCTGTGACACAGAACAGCCTCTCTGAAAGGATTCTGAAGAATTTGTTTCAGGTCCATCTTTACTTAAAGGCATCAAATGGACAACAGAATCATTAACAGGATCACAGATTGATGCTATTCCACTTTGACCCAAAGGTGGTTGTAACTGAGTCACTCTCTTCTTGCTGTCTTCAATACTTTTAGATTTTATCTGAGGGAGTTCTGTGGGTGTTGATGCCTAAGAGTACAAGAAAAAACTTGAGTCTTCATTATGGTGAACTCAATTGTTACAGTTGAAATTTTAAAAAGACAGCACAATAATTCATGACTGCCACATACAAATCACTTAATTAAATTCAGTGGAACAGATTTTAAAACGGCAAGGAAAGTAAATTAGTACCAAAATAAATTTGAAAATACTTGTGCAATAATATCTATCTATATGTAACGGTAACTGTGCAATTTTTTTTAAAATGAACTATGAGGCTAAACGCTGAATACACCAAACAGCAGCTAGTAACAGGGGCGTTCAGTACATACAGGGAGGGAAGTAATGCCTGTAGTTACACTCATTCAATCCCACTGGAATCAATCTGAAATTAGTGGAATTGCTTGGGTGTCACTGAGGGGAGAATTTGGCCCAGTAATTAGCCAACTGTCTCTGATTTAGGTTTTCCCTCCAAAGTACCACATGCTGAATCATTCTCCGATGTGACACTGTCTGGTGAATGAGGGATTTTTGGTAATATGTGCATGACCAATATATGTGACTCAGTTTACCCATTGTGTATATAGCGGTGAAACTGCTTGCCCAGAACAGGGGCTTAGAGATAGATGCACCAGTCAAGCACTGAATGGATATATGGATATATGAATGAAAGACCCAAAGACTGTAACATTAACTTCTAATGATTGGTAGCCCAGGATGGGCTGAATGCAGTGGAAGCAGCATGGGAACAAAAACAAAGGCTGAGAGATTGTGTTTTAAGGGTGCTGCCTGAGACACATGAAATGTCTACCCTGCAGCTGGAAGTGAGCATCCCAGCTCACACAGAAACACTAGTGTTACCGGGACTTGAGTTAGTGCTCTAAAAATAGCAGTGTGGATGCTGCGGCTCCAGTGGCAGCTGAGGCTCTCTGAGCTGGGTATGAGCTCAGGTGGCTAGTCCGAGTCTCTGCCAGAGCTTCAACATCCACACTGCTATTTTCAGTGTGCTAGCTTGAACCCTGCCGCATTAGTCTGTCTACCCAGGCTGGGAAGCTTGCTCTCAGCTGCAGCGTAGACATGCCCACTCAGAGCTGAGGAAATGGCAGACTCAGAGACTGACAGAGGGACGGAGAGCCAAGAGGGGTCCCAGGACAGCATTGCACATTGGTGCAGTTGCTTCTGCCAATATGGACTCTGACTTAAACTTGACTTTTTCAGATTAACCTAGGAGTTCTCAGATGCTGTATATTCCAGTTAACTAAGAAATGCTATTTCATTCTGAAAAGGCTATGCTGTGTCACTGCAAATACTTACTGGGGTTCATTGCTTCCCAAATGGTGAGGAATCTTTAAACAGGAGTCTGAACTCAGTGAGACTTGCAGAGGAGAGCACACAGGGAAAAACAGGACTGCTGAAGCCAGAAAGCGCAGTCTTGTTGGAGAGCTGTGGAGCTCACCTTTGGGCTGGCCAATAACAGGGGTACTTAACGAGAGACTGTACAGACTGGGGCATCAAACACACCCTGTAAATCTGTAACACACCCCAGCATGTAGACATGGTTTTGACAAGTTTATATTTTATTTTTCAAAGGTTAACACAACAATATTAAATAGAAAATTTGCAAAACAGTGCAGCGTGAACCAAGAAATACCCACTCTCTTTACCTAATCACTTATAGGCAGTTTCTTTGCTCCTTTGGAGCTTCTTGGAGATTGGGCTATGCTGTGATAGCACAATGGCAATAGAAAGATAAAGATTAATTTAAATATTACAATATGCACTGAATAACCCTATATATCTGCACATACACATTGTAGGAGGAATCAAAGACATTTACAGCACAGATTGTCCCTTATTTTGTTTGAAAAAGAAAATAAATGAAGTTTATTTAACTAATACATTTATCCCCTTGGAATAATGAATACTGGGAAAAGAAATGAATTCCAGGCTTGGCATTTTGGTTGCTAGAACAGAACTTTACTTGATAAAGAATTTGATTCCTTTATATACTCTACATCTGCAGATATAGCTTTCAGCTACAGTAAAAAAGAAGTTAGCTATGTAATTGTCTGAACAACCCCACAGAAAAGAAAATCTTTCCTATGAAAGTCAGACATCTTTCCCTTTCTAGAGCAGATTGATTTTGTTGTTGTCATTTTTTTTTCAGCTGCTGATAAACTGCTCTCCAAATGTAACCTCATGACAGCCGTTTTTAACTCAAGATTCTCATTAGTTCTCTTCCCTCTATGTGAATGATATTTTGTTTTCCATAGCCTGAAGAAAGCATTTTGCTGAAATGCTGTTTCCTAATTTTATATACCCTGAATATAAGTAACCTTTTCTTCAGCTGTTTGATTGGCAGTTCACATTCTGACAACTGACTCAAATTTGTTTCATAAAAATTGGATAATGCTTATATTATGCCATATCAGATCAGGAAGTTAATTTTTAAAAAAAGATTATATATCAAATTAGTTTCATTTTTTAAAAAACTTTAAGGATAGTGAAAACAGAAACAAGTACTGCAACTGTGTAGTTACCCTGTGCCAAACCTCAAGGATCCTGGACCTCATTTTTCTTGAAGTCATATTTACTGGACTATTTAAATCTTTCAGTAATTTTATGTGCAACCAGAGCATTACCTGCACCATTTCAGCAGCCACATTCAACCTGAGATGCAGAGGAAGCTCCTGAAGGGCCTGGACCAACGACTGGCAATCCACGTAAAGTGCAGATAGCTGAAATACAATTAAACAAACAGAAAACTTGCATAAAGAAAATTAAACTAACAATGATCCCTAGAAATTTAAGCTAAGGCCACTTGCCATCGCCACAATTCTATTTAATGGGAAAATATGCTTAGGAATTGAATATTCAAAATACCTAATTAATTTTAATTTAATTTAATATGGAGATATACCTATCTTATAGAACTGGAAAGGTCATTGAATCCAGTCCCCTGCCTTCACAGCAGGACCAAGTACTGTCCCTGACAGATTTTTGCCCCAGATCCCTAAATGGCCCCCTCAAGGATTGAACTCAGAACCCTGGGTTTAGCAAGCCACTGCTCAAACTGAGCTATCCCTCCCCCCTATAACAAAAGGTGTTTGATACATATGCATGTGTAGAACATGCAATCTCAAATGATTAAAAGCATTGTCAAATTTTACTGAAACCTGGATAAAGTTTATCCCTGAGTTGATTACTTGGTATTCCACATCTCTAGGACATATAAGGACTTTAAAAACCAATGTTGCAAAAATGTTTCCAGAAGACTAACATTCTTCTAAAAGCTGCTGCCATACAAAAACAAACTTCAAGATATTATGCAGAACAATTTTTGAAAACCAAAATATCTATATTTCAACCTAATGTGCAAACACATTAAAAGACACTACAAGCTTGTTGAAACAAATGCTTAGGTAGAAAGTTACTTGAAAACACACCAAATTACCTTCCTCTTACAAAATGCTTTGTTCTATAATGCACATGGTGGATATTATAGTCAATTGTAATGCTTTTGTGACCGTTTATTTTATTTTATTTTATTGCAGGCCTTATTTCTCACTTCCTTTTATTTAAAACTAATGACAACAGAGGGTCCTGAGTTGTATCTCTGTTTATGGATTTTAACCAATCATAACTAAAGCAATAAAAAAGAGTGTCTGGATGCAGTAGTATTAACAGCTCCTCAAATATCTAAATGCTGATGTCCGATTTCCAGTACTGGGAGTAAGAAAAATCCTATTGTGCATCATACCTGATTGGTACCAATAATAATTATTCTTCAATATTAAGTGATCATTCAAAATGCATTAGTGCTCATCACTAAGAAAATTCTTTAGCACACAAAGCCTCAAAAGATCTTTGATCTCAATAAAGTATTAAGCAATCTACTGGACAACACCGCTATTACACAGCAATGAACTAGCACTTCAAAACACCTGGCACTCTTGTCAAATACTTAAGGGGAGACTGGAGTCTCCACACAGAGCATGGAGGAGGAGAATAAGGGGAATTTTGACATTTAAATAACTCCAGGAGTTGATAAATTGTAAAGTAAAAATTAACATTTTTTTAAAAAACCTGCTAAATGTAAATAATGCTTTTCAAAGAACTGGAGTGAATGAAATGAAGAAGGATTAAGAGAGAAGGGAGGAAGGATAAAGGAAAAGATGATGGTGGTGGTACAGAGAAGCAAAATAGCATAAAAGGAAGAATTTAAAATTTTCAAAGGAACATTTTACTATAGATGACACTATCAAGAGACAAAAAAGGGATCAAAGGAGCAATTCACCATAGAATGCTATGGCCATGAAACAGCAAAAAAAAAATTGGTCAAGAAAGGAAGAAACAGCAATGACATTTGCTGCTGAAATTACCATTATCACTGGCAAGAATGAAAAAGATGCAAATTATTTCATCACATACCTGTGATTTTAAAATGGCACATTAAAAGAGATGGCAACTATCAAATATATCACCTCCATTTTGTCCACATTTGGACAAAATCCACTGAGTTTTCTACAATTGATAATTACAATGAAATGAGAGGTCACACATGTTAATTTCACTGTTGCATTTCATTCTACCATTTTCAGACCTGATGTGTAGCTTTTCCTTTCTACAACTACCAGGCAACAGCACCAACCATTTTATAGCAATTTTTGTGCCTTTTCTCACTTATTCTGTCCTCTTGTGACTGTTTCTTTCCGATTTAGAATTCTATAGCCATTCCTTGTAAATACTGGACAGACAGACAGATCTGATGGGATTAGGGTTGCCAGGCATCCGGTTTTTGACTGGAACACCTGGCCAAAAAGGGAACCTGGTGGCTCTGGTCAGCATCACTGACCGGGCTGTTAAAAGTCAGGTTGGTGGTGCAGCAGGGCTAAAGCAGGCTCCCTGACTGCCCTGGCTCCGCACTGCTCCCAGAAGCCGTGGCAGGTCCCCTCTCCGGCTCCTAGGCATGGAGGAGGGAAGGAGCTAAGGCCTCTGCGAGCTGCCCCTGCCCCAAGTGACAGTTCCACAGCTCCCATTGTCCGGGAACCACAGCCAATGGGAGCTGCAAGGATGGCGCCTGTGGACGGGTCAATGCACGGAGCCCCCTAGGGGCTGGACATGCCAGCCGCTTCCAGCAGCTGCCTGAGGTAAGCATTGCCTGGAGCCTGCACCCCAACCTCCTGCCCCAGCCCAGAGCCCCCTCCTGTACCCCACACTCCTCATCCCTGGCCCCACCCCAGAGCCAGAACCCCCAGCTGGAGCCCTTACCCCCCTTCATCCCAGCCCCCTCCCGCATCCTGAAACTCTCATGTCTGGCCCCATCCCTGAGCCCCCTCTTGCACCCCAAACCCCTCATCACCAGAGCCCGCACCCCCAGCTGGAGCCCTCACCCCTCCTGCACCCCAACCCCCTGTCCCAGCCTGGTGAAAATGAGCGAGTGAGCGAGGGTGGGAGAGAGCAAGCAATGGAGGGACGGGGGATGGCGTGAGCTGGGGCGGGGCCTTGAGGGAGGGGCAGAGTGTTTGGTTTTCTGCAATCAGAAAGTTGGCAACCCTAGCTGGGATACATATAGAGAACTAGGAAAAGCTGAGCAAACAGTCCAGGACAAGAAACTAAGGGGGCGAAGTGTGTGAGGGCTGATATTGGATGAGACGCCCAGGGAGGAAGACTGGAACCGAGGGCCTGTCTGGTAGGGATCGGTGGGCAGAAGACTGGAGAAAAGGGATGGGGGTGGGGGGAATAAACAGATCTGACGAGGAAATGGGAGGGAAGGGACAGGGACTATGAGTGGAGGAAGGGAGAGAAGACCGGAACTGGGGCAAGAAGCCCAAGGAGTGGAGTCTGGGACTGGCTAGGTGAAGAGATAAGATTGAAATGAGGAGTCTGGAATAGGGAATAACTGAGACAAGGACAGATTTGGTAGGAACAGGGCAGAAGGGTTCTGGCTTGGTAGGAACAAGACAGAAGGGTCGGTGCCCAAAGAACTCCTGGTCCAGAGCCTAGAATGGAACCCAATATTCCTGAGTCTCATCATTCTTCTATTAGCAAATATTTGTGAAATCCACTGGCAAAGTATGTGTCTCCCCCTCTTCTAGAACTGGTCTACATAGAGGGTGACAACCCACTATTGCTATCAGTTACTCCATTAGCTCAAGAGATCTAATGGTAGAGGCCTGTGTGGTGGATTTAACAACCCTGATGATGACCCATGTGGGTGTCAACATGATACCACATGATAGAACTGAAAGTATGGGTATTTTACACACAAAAACACATTAAAAGAACGTTAAGGTTGCAAAGTTGAACACTCACAAAAGTTAAGAAAAGCCAGAATTAAGGTTGCCTGTGCAACCTGATTTTGGTCTTCCTGTCTGTTTTTAATCATTTTTCCCCACAGGTCCCCTGCCTCATTCAGTGCACAGATGGATGGTGTTTGAGGATGAATCAGGATTGTGTAGTGAAGGAAGTTGTCGTCTGTGGAATCACTACCTACTTTGTGGTAGAAGTGGGAAGGTGTATACTATTTGTATGACTGGGACAGGTGAGTCTAGGCCTGCCCAAAACTAAAAGCTCACCCCCTCAACTAAGGAAGAGGAAACACTAAGCCCAGGCTACACTTGAATATTTGGGACAACCAAGGAGAAAATAAGGTCCAAGATGGGCCTGAACCCCCCTTTGGCCTTCGGGATAAGGAAATTGCGGGAGTAGTACCCCTCGCCTTTGAACTCCCCCGGTACTGCTTCCACCACTCCTAGGCCCAGGAGCCGCCCCACCTCCTGCTCAAGCAGAGCCTTGTGTGAGGGGTTCCCCAGAGGGACGGGGGTGGGGGGTTGTTGGGCGGGGAGGAAGTAAACTGGAGAGTGTAGCTCCAGGAGATGGTGTTGAGGACCTAATGGCCACAACCACTCTGGAAGGAAAACAGGCAACCGATTGGAGAAGGGAAGCTTTATTGAGGGATTATTGGATCCCTGATGAGAACTGGCAGGGTGCCCCTGCGTGTCCCGTCAAAACCGCCTTTTCCCTGCTTGCTTGCCCTTGGAGGACCCAGGCCAGGGGGCAGGCCGAGACTACCTCTGTGGGTGCCTCTTATAGTCCTGCAACTTCTTATAAGCGGTCTTGTATTTTGAATAGGTGGCCTGAGTGGGAGTCTGCTGTGGCTTGAACTTAGGTTTAGCCAGAGCTGGAACATAGAGACAGAGTCTGGAGAGTCGTGCAGGAGTCTTTCAGGCCATGCAGCTTTGTATCCATTTATTCCGCAAACAGAGCTTTGACGTCAAACAGGAGGCCCTGCAGGGAGGTCTGCGCCTCGCTGAACAGCCCAGAAAGCAGAAGCCATGATGCCCTTCTCATGGACACCATGGACCACGCAGCCATGTCCACTGCATCCGAAGCTGCCTGCAGGGTTGCCCTGTCAGCCACTGTGCTCTCCTCTACCAGCGCTTTGAACTCCTTCCTGTTGCGCTCCTGGAGGGAGTCCTCGAACTTGGGCAGGGAGCCCCAAGACTGAACTCATACCAGCCCAGGAGACCCTGGTGGTTCACCACCCATAACTAGAAGTTCGAAGATGAATAATCTTCTTCCAAATAAGTCCAGGCTCCTTGAATCTTTATTTTTCAGAATAGGGGCTGGTTGGCCCTGCCATTCCCTGTGGTTGACCGACTCGACCACCAGGGAGTTAGGAGCAGAGTGGGTGTATAAGTATTCGTGCGGGTACAAAATACTTGCCTTCCGCTCTCTTAGAGATGGGGGCCAATGAGGCCAGGGTTTGCCACAGGGCATTTGAAATTTTTGCCACCCTTTCGTGGAAAGGCAAGGCCACCCTGCCCGGTGCAGAGGAGGATAGTGCATTAAACAGGGAGTCTGAGGGCTCCTCCATCTCCTCTGCTTGGAGGTGGAGGCTTGATGCTACCCTTTTTAAGGGTTCTTGGTGGGCCATAAAGGCCTCCTGCGGGCCGTAATCGCCTGATCTGGGGAGGGTGAGGAGGCTGGCACAGTACTTTGTGTGTCCATTGACACCAGAGGGTCCACCACCTGGTCGGTCACTGGACACAGTGTAGAGGATGTACATCCCACCAACTCCTTCCTCGGAGGTCTGGAGAGGAAGGCCGAACGGGAACGATGTCGACATTCGTGCCATGACAGGCTGCGATAGCCCCTCTGAGACGAGAAACTTTGGCATTGTCTGCCTTGATCCCGTTGGTGTTTGCTCCTCAAGGCGGAGCGGTGCCAAGAGTCTCGGTCAGATGGAATCCAACCAGACAGTCTGGTGGGTGTCAAGGGCGATCCATGTGGACTTTTCCCTGAACGGTCCCTCGACTGAGACTGGTACCGAGCCAGGGGTGACTGCAGAGATCCCAGCAACAGCTTGCCTCTGGAGCGCAGGGCTGACATCGGTGGTTCTCCTGGTACCGGCATGGCCATAACATCCTGGGCCACCTGCAGGGCCTCCAGTGTGGAGGACATCCGGACATCGGGGAGGCCTGCTCCGAATGGGCCAGGCTACTCCACTCGACTTAAGTCGGAGGCCAAGAGGCTGGTGGGGATCGAGGACTGCCCAACGTGAGTCTAGCCTCTGTCCCGGGTTTACTCCGGTGCCGCGGTGAAGAAGGCCTCTTCCTAGCCTTCTTGGCATGCCCCAGGGACAGGGAGCAGTACCGACTAGTCGATGGCGCTGAAGGTTTGCCGCGGACCACACCAACTGTGGACCGACCAACTCAGAGAGGCACACTGGAGCTAGGGTCAGCGCTGACTCCATCAGAATAGCCCGGATCCTAATGTCTCTCTCTCTTGCTCTGAGGCTTAAATGACTTGCAAATCTTGCAGCGATCGCTGAGATGGGTTTCCCCCAAACAACACAAACAGTCCACGTGCGGATCACTCACTAGCATAGATTGCCTACAAGTGTCGCACGACTTAAAACCCAGGGCACAGGGCATGCCCCGGCCCAGACACTAGCTAAACTAAACTAACTAAACAACTAACTAACTACAGTTACCATACACTGAACGAACAAGCAGTTTTGGGGACGAGCTACAGCAAAGCTGGAGCAGAGCAGTTCCGAAGCACCTTCACTGGCAGCAAGAAGGAACTGAGTGTGGTGGGAGGGCGCAATGCCCCTTATACCACGCCAGGGAGGCGCCACTCCAGAGGTCGCTAGGGCGCTCCCCTATAGGTACTGCTAGGGGGAAAACTTCTGGCACCGGTGCTCATGGTGAGCATGCACCCCTATTGTGGAATACACATGAGCAATCACTCGAAGAAGAAATAAAATTTATCTTTGTAAAGCATCTCAATACTACAGCAATGGAAAAGCCCATGAGAAAATTAGTAATTTTGCATTCAGAACATGGTTCGAATAGTACACAGTAAATAAGGCCTAAAATCATATGTTGCATAAAGAGTAAGAAACAAAATATTCATACATTCCAAGGCCAGAAGGCAACATTGTGATCATCTAGTCTGACCTCTTCTATAACACAGACCACAGAACTCCCAACATATTTTGTAGTACATATATTTTAGAACAACATCCAACCTTAAGTTAAAAGTTGCCAGTGATGGAGAATCCACCACAATCCTTGAAGATAAGATGTTTCAATGAATAATTACCCTCAATGTTAGAAATGTACATCTTATACTGCATAGCTGCTCATTCAGCAGCAGAATCCTGTGCACTGAATGAGGGAGGGGTTCTTGTGGTCACGTAATTAAACACTGTAGATATGCATTACGATACAAGAGGGTCAAATTAAGGTTGCACACATAAATTTAATTCTGGCATCTCCCTAACTTTTGAATGCTTGACTTTGCAAACTTAGTGTTCCTTTAACATTGTTTGTGTCTGTGCACATAATTATTATAAATATCCTAAGAAATAACTAGCAAATGTTTAAAATTCAACTCCATATTTGTGACTCCGAAAATGTTCAAGGACAGTTCCCCAACTATCTTAAGGAAAACACAAAATCTCCGAGTCTAAGAATCCCATCTTGCTGCTCGGGCAGGTCACATGCAGAGCTGCAGAAATCAAACAAACATTTAAGAATTCTCATTTCTGCACCCTCGGTACCACAACTTAGAATGAACAGATTTTGAATTCAAATCCACCAGTTTCCCATCCATGAGTACTCTAGATCCAGAACAGCTGTTCCCTAGTTATTTTCCACAACAGCACATGGACTCCATTTATTGATAACCTGAGAAACTAATTTCTCTTATGGTCAATTTGGAGTTTGAAGTCACAATCAGATGATGTTTGTTGGTAGAATGAAGAGGTAAAACTACAACACAAACTGAACAACACAAGAAGTTGAAATCACCATGCTAAACCTCTCCTCTCTTCCTGAAACATGGAAATGGAACGTTAATAATTGTCTGAAGAGACTGCAAAGACAGCATTAGAATGTGGCCAGAGTAATCTAAGTGGATGGATTTTAATCTTGCAGTTCATTTTTTCTTTTTGCAACCTTTATCACCAAAATAACCCAAACAACCAAATCATGCTGCTGCTTTGACTGCCCCTCAGTAGAAGCAGAGAAAAAACACAACAGGGTGCAGCAAGAGAGAAAAACATATCAAAAGGAATACAGAATAATCGGTGTTGCTGCCAGAATAAAAATCCATCAACAACAATCCATCAACAATTGGTGTTGCTCTAACAACAATACATGCTGTCTGCACTGGGGGACTAAGTGCATTACTACTGTACTTAGCTTGTAACAAAGTTTTTAACCATGCTACTCAAAATACATAATAAAAACAAAGCTGTATTTGTGAGGTCTATTTTGATGAGAAGATATGAAGTAAAAGCATTAGGATCCAGTTTGGAATTACAGAAACATTTTACATTTACAAAAATCCTCTGAATAATAATTCTTCTGTATTACCTGTTTAGGGCCTACGCTTCCTGTGTCCCATTCTTTTTCTTCGGCAAATCGGAACTGTGTAAAAGAATCTCCTGTAGAAGGGAAGTAAAATGCAACTTTAATTTTAAACAAAGCAACAGGCATCCTCCAAAGCTCCCACACAATAAAAGTAAACTCATTAAGTCCAGATGAATAAAAACCTGCAATGTCTACATATATACACATTAATTTTTTTATATCACTTTAATTTAGGCCTCTTTAAGAAAGCATATCTAAGCTAAGACCCACAATGTGCTAAAATTTGCTCTGGTCTGCAAAAGAGTTACAAGACCGATATAAATATTTGAATCTACACACAGATAAGTCAGTAGATGACATCCTTTAGCTTAACAATGAAATAGAGCTTTAGAAGAAACTTTTCAATGCCAGAGTACGGTAGTAAAGAGAAAACAAGTCTTCATGCTTGTAGTGGGGCGGACTGCCCCACTCCCTGTGAGAGTGGGCTGCGGCAGGCCAGGGCGCCTGCGCAGACAGGGAGCCAATCAAAGAAGGGCTTATTGAGAGCCAATTAGGGCCCAGTTTGGAGACAGCCAATCAGGGCCAGTCTCAGACATATACAAAGGCTGCTCAGGAAGGGAGCAGTCAGTCTGTCCCAGGCCTTTGAGAGGGGAAGGTCAGTCTCCAAGGGTGGAGACTAGCACCACGGACAGCGCAGTGCTGGCCAGGCTTGGGGAGGCTAGAGAGCTTGAGCCCATAGCCTGCCAGGCTGCAGGCCCTGAAAGGAAGGGCCTAGCGGGTGCAAGGGGCCGTAGGGGAAGCGGCCCAGGGAAACAGACAGATGAGGGGAGAGAAGGAGGACAGCGAGGCTGCCGCCAGAGGGTCCCTGGGCCGGGACCCAGAGTAGAGGGCGGGCCTGGGTCCCCCCCTTCACCCCTTGCAGTACACCCAGCCATTGGCTGTAGGAAGCGGCCATTATACGACGTCAGATCCCTGACAAGAGGGATTGGACTCCGAGGGCAGTTGAACATGGTGGCTGGGGTCTAGGACTGCTGATCACCGACCCCTGGAAGGGGGTGCAGATGGACTAAGGGGCCCTGCCGGAGGGCAGTGGCCTTGAAGAGGACACCGCCAAGCAGGCAGCAACGCGGGTCCAGAGACAGCAACAGAGGGCAGAATGACGGATGGGACACCACCAGGAGGGGGCGTTCCACTGGGCAGAGCTAATTCCCGGAGTCACCAGCAGGAGAGGCCAGGTGGTGAGTCCCACCCCGTTACAACGCTATATAATAGTAACTCCTAAATGCTCAAAATTTAGAAAGCAAATAAGAACCCCAAACTTATTTTTAAAAAATTGCACAATTTTAAAGCAAATCTCATGATTTTTTTGAATGCTTGTGATTGGCGATGTTCAATTAAGCCACTTGTGAAAGTTGATTTTCTGCTGAAAAAGGAAATAATTAAACCAAGCGATTCTCTCTCTTTCATATTTTGACAATTGTGAGGATGACGTGAATGAGGCCAACCAACAATTCTGTGACACCACCTACTACAAAGAACTTTTTACCACAATTCACCCACAAATTTAAGGCTAGCATCAAATCCTTCCCAACAACACCAAGAGAAACTCCACAACCTCATCCCCAAGGAACCCATCCCAAGAACCTCCCACATGCTTCCAAAGATACACAAACAAGGGAACCCTGGCAGACCCATCATATATGATCACAGCACTCTTACTGAATGTCTGGACTCATAGAAACCATCCTCAAACTACTCACCACACTAAGTGCCAGTTTCCTCCATGACACAACAGACTTCCTCCAGAAATTCCACAACTTTAACAACGTCCCTTAGAACACCATCCTTGCCACTATCAATGTCACTTCCCTACATACCAAAATCCCCCACGATGATGGTATTGTTGCCTGCCTCATATTTCTACCAGACAATGGACAACACTCAGATATCCACCCCAAACACATCACCAAACTCATCCATTTTATCCTCACCCATAATAACTTTACATTCAACAACAAAATACTTTGTCCAAACAATGGGAACAACCATGGGTACTAGGATGGCTCCCCAATATGCCAACCTCTTTATAGGCAACCTCAAGGAAGAAATTCTGGACAAATGTATCACAAAACCAATGACATACCTGAGATACATCAATGATATTTTCATCCTCTGGACAGATGACCTAAACTCCCTCAGACTTCTACCACAACGTCAACAACCACTACCATTCCAACAAACTCCCTCTAGAATTCTCCCATTCCAGTATCAATTTCCTGGACACCATGATCAGCTTCAATGATGGAACCCTACAGGCAACTATATTCAAGAAACCCATGGATCAACACGCTTATCTTCACAGATCCAGTAACTACCCCAAAAACACCAATAAATCTATCATCTATAGCTAGGCAATCAGATACTATAGAATATGCTCTGAGGAGAAAGTCAGGGATAAACGCCTCAACATACTTAAAACTACCTTCACCAAACAATGGCCTTCCACCAGAAAAGTAGATCGCATCATGGAACAAGCATCCCAAATAACACGAGAAAACCTGCTTCAAATCAGGGGGGAAAAAACAACCCTCTGACTGCACACTCCTAGTTGTCACCAACCACTCCACAATAGAACCCATAGAGGGTACTGTTAAACAACTACAACCTATATTTGAGGGGGACCACATCCTGAAAGAAATCTTTCCCAAACCCACTCTTCTGGCCTTCAAACAACCCCCAAACCTCACCACGCTCATCATCAGAAGTAAGATTCCCACAGACCAGCCACCAATGTGATGATGTTGCCATAGCAACAGGTCTAAAACCTGCAGACATATTGCCACTACTACAATGATCAATGCTCCCCACAGCACACATTTCAAGATCCATATGTCCTACAGATGCCTATCACAACATGTGGTGTACCTTATCTAGTGTACTAAGTGCCCCAATAACAACTATGTAGGTGAAAAGAGATGATCAGTATGCTTTTAAAGAAACTCACACAGAAAAATGATACAAGACAAAAATGTCATATCACACATAGGCAAACACTTTTCACAAAAGCATCATTCCACATCAAACCTTTCAGTCCTCATTGTCAAAGGAAACTTGCACAACACCTTCAAAAGATGAGCCTGGGAACTTAAATTCATAGTTTTGTTAGACACTAAAAATCATGGACTCAATAAAGACACTGGATTTACGGCTCATTACAACAATTCATAACCCACTAACCCTCCTTTGTCCTACAACTGCAGCAGGGTTAACTGCCCAGTTCACCTTGAATGGTCTCTTACAAAATATTAACTTCTGATGCAAAACAATCTGTTCCACCTTGTATTTAGCTGTGACATACTGAGGGCTGGTCTACACTGAAAAGTTTCATCAGGATGGCCATGTCTCTCAGGGGTGTGAAAAATCCACATCCCTGAGAGACGCAGTTAAGCCAACCTAACCCTCAGTGTAGACAGTGCTAGGATGATGGAAGAATTCTTCCGTCAACCTAGCCACCCCCTCTCAGGGAGGTGGATTATCTACAGTGATGAAAGAACCTTTCTTGTCACTGTAGTAAGTGTCCAGACTGAAGCGCTACAGTGGCACAGCTGCGCTACTCGAGCATTTTAAGCATAGACTTAGCCTGAGTACCTTTCCCAGCCCTGAAGAGCCCTATGTAAGCTCAACAGCTTGTCTCTTTCATCAAAGGAAGTTGGTCCAATAAAGGCCACCTTGTATCTCTATGACACCATAACCATTCATGACTGGTCCTCCTCAGAAACACCGAAGATCCTTTGCATCATTTCCCATGATTCATCACAAGGAAGCAAGAGCTTCCACAGCTCTTCAAAGAAGTTACACCAGTGGCACCAGGATCTATGGGGTGCCTTACACTTCTGAGAATGGTTGGTTGCAAAGCAGCTGAACAAATCCACTAAACAGGAAACTCCTCTGGGATCAGGAGCTGACTTGCGAGTCCCCACTCCCAAACAACTGTTGCCAATTGTTTCTGGGGGTCACAGAGACCCAGAGGCTGAGAATTGCTGAATTAAACTATAGATGAAATATACCATTTAACTGGGCTTTTTAAATACAGTGACAAAGCATGCCTTTCAGATGGAAAAGCAATAACTACAATTCACAGAAGCACATTTAATGCAAATTAGGTTAATGAGAATGTTGGTCTACCCAATTATCTTTTCAAAAATTCCTTTAGCCTGAAAATAACTTCCTTTTACACTATGAATACTAATAAAACATCATACAATAACTCTGAGCTCCTTTCAAATACAAAAGCGTATTTATGATAGATTACAATTCTTACAAAGTACTATTTATATTTCAAAACAACAGTTTACAAATATACTTAAACATATTTAATTGAATATGAAACATTAACTTTGTCATCTTTTACAATAAGTTTTAATAGTAATTATGGCACAAACTGCAATTTTAAAATGAAATGACAGGACCTCTAAAACAGAGCAGATTTTTCTATCACTAAAAATGCCATTTATCCAATTAAAGAGATGATTTAAACAGAATGCATGTTTTATACCCAAATTAAACTGCACAGTATTAGCCTGCTGATTTTTTTCATATGAATAACACACTAATTTGCAACGTCTAACAGAAAATTGTCAATATTCTTTGAAATGTTTTTAAAATGTCAAATAATAATACATAATGCCTAAAGTTCAAAAGGTGAATCTCTAAACTGGAGGAAAGAACTGACAAATGTTGTTAACAATGATTTGATGCTCAATATTGTATACCATTTGTCTTTTGTCTGAAATATTTCATATACTGCTTCATTAAAAACAAGAGAGATAAAAGGTTACAGATATTTGTATATGTGCAAATATGTATCTTTAGCACTTCATGTATCTGAATACATTTATATTATTAGAAAAATCCACAATACAATGTAATCCCTATAGAACTATCACATGACTGTGCCCAAAGGTATTATTAGCGTAACAAGCAAAAGGTAAAATGAACTTCCTTGCCCATAATTTTATCTTCTCCAAAGTGGGTACCCACTGCTCCATCAGTCCCTTACTGGGTTCTCCTTCTTTAATCACTCATATATTGGGAATGGAATTCAAGGTTCCCCCTTTGATTTTTTTTTTTTTAAATCAAGCTGCTTGTCTGCAGCTCCTGCTGGTACTCTAGAGGAAATACAGTAACTTTCAGACCGCAGGCATACTGCCAAAGCTCATGAGACTCAGAGAGCTAAGCCATATTAGAAAAATTAATATTGAAATTTAAGGGATCTCCAGCAGGAGCTGAAGACCCTCTTGACTGGTGGAACTAGAAAAATGCCCCCTATATACTATACTGTTCAAAGCTGACAATGAGTAATTTATTGAGTCAGGCTAGAGTATTGCTGAGGACAGACCTGGCCAAGAACCAGGTAATCTGAGCTTCCTCTTAGAATCCCCTCTGAATTCTTTGGACCTTTGGTAACTGAGGATGTAAGCAGAGATTACACAGGTCATAATTTCTCATAAGACAAAGGAGGAAGATTCAAAGCCCCTTTTTAGTGAGTTCTTACTCTTCTGGCTCACAAAATCCCCGAGTGCCTCTGCTCAATCCACTGAGATCAAAATTTGCCTTTGTTGTAGACTGAGGAGAATTTGACTGATTGGTTCAACAGCTGTTGGGGTAACATCTAAGCCAACTAACTGCTAGTGGACCTCTTCCTCTATAGACTGGACTATTCAGAGTCCACAACCTTTTCCTAAGATTCTGATAACAGAACAATCCATTTGCTCTTCTTATTCCACTTCACTTTAACAGGGGCTTAAAGTTGGAGGGAGCTGGATGAAAAGGTCTTACTTTTAAGGTGGAATAAATCAAGTCTTGCAGCCTCTTAACTTTTTCTTGTAGGCACTGGCAACCCGAATCACTGAATTTATCTGATGCTGATCAGGAGAGCTCATTTTCCATGAATGGCTTAAGTGACCACTTGAGAAACTGACCAACTCTCCCAAGAATGAAGATCACTAAAGTCTCTTTTTCCTAGAGGTTCTTCCCTTTTGGAGGTCAGATTTCGGCTGGGAAGAGACAGGAGAAAACAAGCTTTTAAGATTTAATTCAAGGGAATGCAAGACCACTGATACCCATGAGATCTGAGCTAGTTTGTGTGGATCCAGACAGCAGGAGAGAGAGCAGTGTCTGGGGTCTTCCATGAAGATTCAAGACCCAATGATATTTTCCATGAGGAAATGGAGGAGAGGTCCTCCTCAAAATCTTTTAGTTTTAGGTAGAAAATCAAGGCTTGTGAGGTGGGTAGAATTAAGAACTGCCCATAAGGTATAAAGCAGTAAACCCATCAATATGTGATGGGTGGAGCAGCAGTTACCCACATGGAGAAGGAAAGGGGCAAAGCAGAGGTGGGGGAGAAAGAACCTGTACCTGTAAGTTCCATGGCTAGTCACAAATATAAAGACATTCTGAAAACATCATGGTAACTGCAAAAACAAAAATCAAGTGCTTTGTGATGTCACCAAAATCCTGAGATGTGTGTTATTATTTCTTCTTATTTTTCCTACATTGTGCTTTATGAGCCAGTGTATCCACAGTTATCATTTACATACAAACATGCCAATAATTAAAATACTGTAAAAAGTGTCTTAGATTTTCCTTAATTTATATTTTATTCTTCTAAAAAGTTATTTGTACATCTAAATTGATAATAGACATGTGATGATGGCAAATCCATGAGATACTTCAAATAATAAAGTTCTAAGATTTTTATTTTACCTCTGATAATATAGAACACTAAATGTCCAAATGCAAAGCTTTACCCAAAATAAGGGGCTATGATGGAATGAACAAGTTTTGAAAGTCATGAAGCATATAGGGAAAGCAGCCAAGGAGAGTTAAAGACTGGAACAAATGTAAGAGAAATAACAACAGAACAGAATAAAGGGGGGGGGAGTGGAAATAGTATGGTAATACTAGAAAGGAAAAACCAAGGAAGTCAGCTGGAGACTAGAAAGAATGAAATACTATGCATGAGAAGGCTGACTGGTGAAAAAAATCATTATAGAATAAATGTTACAAAGCGATTCCTTCAGTTTCACAAAAGAAATCACTGTTATCTCCACAGACATTCTTAACACCTCCTTAATGAAAGTGTGCGCACAATGGTGGTTTCAATTAACTTCAACTGCAGCCCTTCAGAAAATCCTCCATGAGGTCAGTGAATTTCTCAGGGTACAGAAATGTAATGTACAACAATTTATTAATGAAGTTGCACAGCTTTAGTTCCCTTCCCACTAACTTGCTTACAAACAACTACCTCTGCTATCAGTAAGAAATGGAGGAGCCCATGGGCCCTCAGGATCCAAAAGATAAACACAAACTTATTTAAAGGCATTAGCAAGAAAACAAAAATTACAGAGCAGCCCAATGTATATGATTTATATATTTGTAAATTGACCAGTCAATGAAAAACATTTCCTTATATTTTTCCACAAGCAATGAGTCAATCCCGCCATAATTTTGGACAATTTCTTAGCAACTCTGTCAGCAAATATCACCAACTTCTACTTTTTAAATGTCTACTTTTTAAATTTTGTTTAAATTTCAATGTAGCCTACACTCTCACTAATGCAATCTTTCACTTTGACTAAGTCTTTCATTAAGACTGCAAATTTCTTCTACCAGTGTGATTGTGTGACTTGCCACCAGTATAGCAATACATTGAGTAAATACAGATATTTACCAAGTGAAACTACATGCAGCAAAATCAAGGAGTCTCTAGGGGTGTATCTACACAGCAATAAAAAAAGACCCATGGCAACAAGTGTCAGAGCCAGGGTCAACTAGCACGTTCTGCGGGGCTAAAACTAACAGTGTCAAAATTTGTGCTTGGGCTTGAGCCCAGGCTCCAAAACCCAGTGGGGAGGGAGGGTCTCAGAGCCTGGGCTGGAGCCCAAATGTCTACACTGCTACTTTAAACTCTGCAGAGGAAGCCCCATGAGCCCAAGTCAGCTGACCCTGGCTCAGAGACTCACTGCCACAGGTTTTTTTTTTGTTTTCTTTTTGCACTGTCTAGACATACCCTAAGAGATCTGAATCTATTAATTTTAATCAGATATTATTAAGATCAGTACATAGCAATTATCCTACAAAGTCAATATGTTATCAAGGACCCGACAGCTATTTCTAAATAACATGCCACCATAACTAATATGTTTTAAACAACCTATATTGTCCCTGGCTCTGTCATTCACTAGCAGGTTTGCAAATAATATAATACAAATCTGTTTCAGAATATTTATGCAACGGCTTGACATAAGATTTCAAAAAATACCAGCAGCCAATGTGCCTCTCTGAACAACTGTTTTAGCTGATTAGTTTGAAAAATTAGTTTGATTAGTTATTTAGAGACAGAAACTAAAAGAAAATTTATTGCAAAATTACATTATGGAATTAAATGTTTAGAATAAAATTAGCTCCATCTTAAACAAGACAAGATGAAGCTTGCTATTGTACATGGATATGAAGGCTATTATATCAGGTACTTTTCTGGAATTAATTAAATATTTTGAGTGTTTATATGCACATAAAAGTGGGGGATGTATTTCCCTACAATCAGTGAAACTGGAATGTCTTAATGCATCACAGACTTTGATACTGGCAAACCTGAAATAGTTCTTAGGTCCCATCTACACTACAAATGTAACTATCAATGATCCTTACAGTCTACACTACAAACTAGAAAGTACATTTGTAACCAAATTATGGGACAACTGTGCTGGAAGCAGATTCCCTGATATTACTGCATGGTGCTAGCAACATCAAGAAGTATCACACACACACTCCAGAATCACACACACACTTTAAATCTGATCAATTTTCAATATCAGAAATAGAAACCTAGTTAATTTTAGAAGATTTTCTTCAGAATCTAAAATATAAGAATAAAAGCCTTTAAAAATATGATAATAATTCAAACAGACATTTAAAAATCTCAAATTTTCATGCCAACAAGACAGTAAATCTAGCACCATTAACAGTGCTTCAAAATACTGTGCAATTAAATTTCCATGGCATATTTTCTAACTCATTTCTTCCAGTAGTAAGTGATCTTTCTAGGTTTTCCCCCTCAAAGCTGTACATCAGTTGCCCAGGTTAACAAAATGAAAGCTAAAAACATGCCCACCAGTATTTTTAAATTTCTGGCTGGCTATGTACAGTCGTATGTATATAAGAGCCATCAAGGACGTTGAGGAAGACTACAATATCTTTAACAATTTGCTTTGTCGTCTACAGCTGGGCCCTCATTGTTTACTTGGCCCACTGAGAGAGAAAAAGAGGAAGAAAGTACTATACCACATGCCTCCTCCCTCTGCCATTTTTAGGTACTGCATGCACCAGTTTTATTGATAAACAAAAATTAATAAATAAGGAACCTTTTTGTATAAAATAAGCTCTATATTCTATTTTAATTAGTTTACCCCAGACAAGGTGGGGAAGGGGGGGGGGGGAAGGAAGGACATATGTTGCATAACTATAATTTCCTCTGTACCTAAACCCTCTTATAAGTCAATAAGGCAAGTTTCACATTTATATATTGCTTATAGCAAAAAAGAAAATGCCTGTAATGGAAAACAAAATCAGACTAAGCTATGCTATGGTATCAGAGGGGTAGCCGTGTTAGTCTGGATCTGTAAAAGCAGCAGAGTCCTGTGACACCTTATAGACTAACAGACGTATTGGAGCATGAGCTTTCGTGGGTGAAAACCCTCTTCGTCGGATGCATGTATTCACCCACAAAAGCTCATGCTTCAATACGTCTGTTAGTCTATAAGGTGCCACAGGACTCTTTGCTGCTTATGCTATGGTAGGTTGCATAAACAACCTCCAGCAGACTGTCTTCCCCATGTGTTACTGCCTTTTTTCATGGTGGATAATTGTATAGCTGAAACATAATATTTACATGATTAAGTTTGATTATATGTTTCTTTAGTACAGAGTTTCTTAGCTGCAACATGAATACACAGTATTGGAACAATCTGTATTGAACAAAATAAACATATATTCAAAACTTCACACAAAACCATATAGCTATTCATATGGAGCTACCCTTCCAAGGACAGGAAGTTGAATTCTTCTCTAATATTTACTTCTTTCCTGAACAAATAATAAAATGGAATTTCAGTGTCAAGTTATTGATTTCTCTGTCAATTACATTTAAATGTTTGGTTAAGTTAAAGCTAGTCACCTTCAACATTAGCTTTTTTCCTTAAGAAAAGCCTTATGGCACTGTTCAGCATTGTGAATTTTTTCAAGGTTACTAGTTTCTGACTTTTTATTTATTTATTTTTAAATATAAATATAACCAGCTTGCTGGTCAAGTTAACCAAAATATAATAAAAAAGACTGCATTGGTGCTGCGCATGCTCACCAGGAGTGCTTGTGTCGATACAAAGTGCAGTGCACACCATTGCGTCTGCTGCAATGACTTCTGGGAACTTTTCACAACATGTTGTGGGACAGAAATGATTTGTCCAGTAATCTCTGGGAACCAGGGGACAAGTTCCCAGCATGCAACTTTCTCTGTCCCATAATGCAATCCATAGCCTATAAATCTGTGCCTTTTAAAAAAATATCATAAACCAACACAGGACTTTTTGGTGTCTGCCATCTCTGACAGAATCATTGAACCCGAGCTCAGCACTATTCTAATGAACGTTGCTAATGCAGGATGCAGGATTCTCCTATATTTGCAGACCCACAGGAAGTACTGGAACAATGGGGTACATAATGATTTATTGGAAGACAGTTTGCTGAGGGAAACAGTGAGAAACAATTCAAGGTTGTTGGTGAAGTTCATGGAGCAGATGCAGAGGATGCAGCGCTATTTCTGGGCCCAAGAAACGAGCACTGGTGGGATCGCAACATAATGCAGGCTTGGCATGAAGAGCAGTGGCTGCAGAACTTTCAAATGCAAATGTCCACATTTTGGATTTGGGGGCTGAGCTCAATTCAGCTCTCCAAAATGCAGGGACACCAGAATGAGAGCTGCATTGACAGTGGAGAAGCAAGTGGCGATCACACTCGAGAAGTCTGCAATGTCGGACTGATACCAATCAGTGCAAAATCATTTTGGAGTAGGAAAATCCAAGCTGGGGCCATTGTCATGCAAGTGAGTAGGTCCATTAATCGTCTCCTGCTATGCAGAACTCTGACTGTGGGCAATGTGCAAGACATAGTGGATGGAGTTGCAGCAATGGGGGTCCCGGAACTGTGGTGGAGTAATAGACTGCATGCATAACCCTATTTTGGCACCAGCCAACCTTGCCACAGAGAACATCAATGGAAGAGGCTACTTTTCTATGATTATAGAAGTGTTGGAGGATTACTGCAGACACTCCAAAGGTATCAGTGCAGGCTGGTTAAGGAAGGTGCATGACACTCCCACCTTTAAGAACAATGGACTGTTCAGAAAGCTGCAAGCAGGGACATTCTTTCCCAACCAGCAGATTACCGCTGGCAATATTGAAATGCCAACAATGATTCTGGGGGACCCAGTCTACCTATTGCTTCCCTGGCTATGAAGTGGTACTCTTGACACTTTGACAAGGAAAGATTCAACTTCTAGCTCAGCAGGTGCAGAATGACAGCTGAATGTACTTTTAGTAGGTTAAAGGGATGTTGGTGGTCTTACCTCACAAGATTAGATCTCACTCAGAAAAATATTCCAGTGTTAATATCTGCCTGCTGTATAGTGTGCATAATATCTGTAAAGCAAAAAGGGAAAAGCTGCCACCAGGGTGGAGGGCAGAGGTAGAGTGGCTGACAGCTCACTTTGAACAGTAGGGCACAAAGGCTCAACATGGTGGGAAGCTTTGAAAGAGTACTTCAATGGTCAGCCACAGCACTGTTCTGTGTTGGAGGTTCTCTGGGCCTGGAAATTTGGGTGCTGCTAGGAGTTGCGTAGGTCTTGCTGTACATTTGTAAATGTGACTATGTGTCTTCTTGAACCTATGAATTACGTGGTGCTTGCTGTACAAGTGCTGTATGCCTTGAGTGATGCTGTGCATTCTACAATCAGTGTTGTGAACTAATAAAGATAATTTTATTCTCCAAAAATTGAAATTTGTGTGGCAAAACCAGGCAAATAACAATGTGCAAAAAACAACAGGTAATGCAATACAAACTTTTAATATACATTAACGGAAAAGGAACTTTAAAACTGGAAAGGCAGTGAACATTTCAGTGCACAAACGTAGTGAGTTGTGGCTGCACATATACAAATCATGGTTCTCACAGGTCAGCATATGTGAAATTGTGGTCTTCCTTGCTGTTCCCTAGCATAGAGTGGTAAAGATAAGGATGCAGACCATGATGCCACATGGTATGTTGGGGAGTGTAGGAAGCTGCTACTATAGAGTTCTCTGAGGACTTCAAAGGGTCAGGAGACCGGGATTTTTGGACCTGTAGGTCAACTAAGGCCTGAAGTATTTGGGTCTGTTACCTGAGAAGACCAATTACATACTAGTGCATCTCCCTCTCCTTTTCTTGCTGCAATTCCTGGTCCTTTCTCCTGTCCTTTTTCCTGTCTGCATGCTGTCAGACACATTGGCCCGCCAGGCCCTTAGTTCACGGTCCAGTGCAGCAATGGCTTGCAGGATCTCACTGAATACATCCTCTTTTTTCTCTTCCTCATCCAGGTCAGGCATTCTACAGGTGTGGAGGGAGCATCCGTCAAAGATGCAATGGCAGAAGCTGCCAGTAAAAACAGACAGATGTATCACTGGATTTACAATCACAAAAGAAAGGGAAAGAAAAGTTTCAAATCTCCCTTCTCTTATTCACATAAACACTTTTAGTAAGACATGCTTATTGGCACTTCAGCTTTGCAGCACCTCTGCACAGCACCACTCCTCAGCCATGGTGAGTATGGCCTGCCGGGGGAAAGGGCGGGGCAGGATTTTCAGTTGCATGAAGAAATAACAAATTTCAGTCCCTATTCCATGAGTACGAGTACAGGATAGGCCAATGACACTGAATATTGGCACTGTTTTCCACAGGCGATGGTGGTTTTAGTGGATATTTCACTCTAGAGGGTAACAAAGGCATAGAAAGCACAGCTGCTACTGGAGTCCTAATGCTGGCTGGGCCCATATGCCACTAGCCTATTTATTGCAATGGTGCCAACTGACTCATCACAGAGGGCAGTGGGAAAATGTCTTACCGCAGAGGAAGAAATGAGGCAGCCATCCCTAGAAACCTTCGGGAGAGGATTGAAAAGTTTATACCTGTGTCTTCTTGAAGTGGGGATGGACAATTTAAACACTGTAAGGAAAAATGCATGTGCACCCTTATCTCAAGTCCCTTCCCCTTCATTGGGCTCATCTGTGCTCGACTGGCAAAACTGGCTAGACTATGACCGAATCTCAAACAGGTCATAGATCACAACATGGCTGGAGCCTCCATCCATATCTCCCACCTCTTGCTTCTCCTCCTCATTGTTCATGATAAAGGTCTCTGTCTTAGGCTCTTCCAAGGTGTTCACGGCGGTCTGCAGGGTGCTGGTGAGGTCTATGCTAAGTATGGCATGCAGCTCATTGTAAAAGCAGCAGCTCTGCAGCTCAGTACCAGCTCTATTGATGGCCTCTTCTGGTCTTGTGGTATGCCAGGTGAAGTTCCTTTGCTTTCATGCAGCACTGATACTGATCCCTGTTGTAAACCTTTGCCTGCATCCCCCGTGCAATCTGTTCACAGATGTTCACATTTCTACAGATGTTCCATACCTATGCTTGCACAGCCTCTTCCCTCTACTGGCCCAGGACTCCCAACACCTCTTCTACTCCAGGCAGGAATGTATCTAGTGAGTGGAGCAGGCATTGTCAGTTGGGCAGTTGCATACAACAAGGGACAGCCACTAGGTGCGCTTGCCAAGGTAGGCAATCACGAAAAGGCATTTCAAAACACCCGGCTGTTTTAAAAGGGGAGAAGAGAAGAGTGGCCTCAAGTCTCTGTGACCCCTTGGCAGTGAAGTTTAAAATAGTGATGAGAGTGGTCACTGTCGCAGGGACTGGGACATTGTGGGACAGCTGCTGGAGGACTGTGAGGGTTGATATAGGTCATGCAGGTTTCATGCAGGTTTCATGCTAGCCATGTTAGTCTGTATCAGCAAAAACAAGGAGTCCTTGTGGCATCTTAAAGACTAACAAATTTATTTGGGCATAAGCTTTCATGGGCTAAAACCCACTTATCAGATGCATAGCGTGCAAAATACAGTAGGAAGATATATATACACACCGTACATGAAAAGATGGGTGTTGCCTTTCCAAGTGGGGGGTCAGTTCTAATGAGACAATTCAATTAAAGTGGGCTATTATCAACTTTTGTAGTGGTAATCAGGGTGGCCCATTTCAAACAGTTGACAAGAAGGTGCGAGTAACAGTAGGGGAAATTAGCATGCGGAAATTAGTTTTTAGTTTTTGTAGTGACCCATCCACTCCCAGTCTTTATTCAGCCCTAATTTGATGGTGTCCAGTTTGCAAATTAATTCCAGTTCTGCAGTTTCTCACTGGAGTCTGTTTTTGAACGTTTTTTGTTGAAGAACTGCCACTTTTAAGTCTGTTATTGAGTGTCCAGGGAGGTTAAAGTGTTCTCCAACTGGTTTTTGAATGTTATAATTCTTGACGTCTGCTTTGTGTCCATTTATTCTTTTGCATAGAGACTGTCCGGTTTGGCCAATGTACATGGCAGAGGGGCACTGCTGGCACACAATGGCATATATCACATTGGTAGATGTGCAGGTGAACGAGCCCCTGATGGTGTGGCTGATGTGGTTAGGTCCTATGATTGTGTCCCTTGAATAGATATGTGGACAGAGTTGGCAACACGGTTTGTTGCAGTGTCTACACTACCTAGTGTTGACCCTGGCTCCACACTGTTCGGAGAGCTGGTTTTACTGAAGCACTGGAACAGGGCAGGTAAGCCAGCTGGAGGCAAATTTGAGTGTAAACACATGTACAAATAGGTCAACACAAGATTACTTTCATTGATCTAAATTTGTAGTGTGGACCAGGCCACAATCTAACAATTGTTTTTCAAAATTGTTTAAACATGGTTCCTTCCCATCCACACTGGCTAGTGCAGTGCTGTTTAAACAATGTCAGGCAGAAGCAAATATAGTTTGAGACATAGTCTGCACAGAGCTTAAACTGACTAATTTAAATCATTCTCAGAAACTGTTCCGATGCAAACTTACTGTGGAAAGGGCTTTAGAGGCTGCATTACGAACATGTCAGCAATTAACATCTCTCTTGCCAATCTACACAAGAAAAATTACCCTACAACAGATGTCAGAAAGGGGTACAGGCAAACAAATGGTGACATGGTCTAAATTGCAAATGTGCCCAAAGATAAACCATATTGAGCACCATTTTAAACATTGTGCTTAACCCTCCTATCCCAGTAAATTAAGCTTACATTCATTCCGTCAGATTTCCACTAAAACAAACACTTTTACGCTGCAGCCTATCAAATTTAATCCTCTACCTTCCAATCTAGCATAACTAATGCTTATTGGGAAATAAGAAACACAAAATGGACATAATTTTTTTTTCCTGTTTGTTCTCTAACAACGCTAAGTACTTGGGACAGGTATCTTACCTCTTCCATGTTCTTTGCAGCAAACACACACTTTTTTTTTCTCCCCAAAATAATCATTAATAAACCTGCTAGCATTTAAATTGCACATCTTGGCACTGAAATTAATATCATGGACTTGTCTCCACCTGACTTTTTCCTGAAAGTTTTCCACCATTGCTACCATAGGTGCAGCTCCATCAATCATAACAATAAGATATGTAGATAGGCCACCATTATATTTACCTCCATTATTGCCTAAACTTGCTCACGATAGTTTTTAGGGTGTATGTTGCTGGATTTTGAAAACATGAACTGGACTCGGAAGTGACTGCTAAATGGACATTCAGAATTCTTCATACAAAATAGCTGAACTAACTTTCTTGCCACCTTTTTGCAATACAATAATAGTAAAACCTAGTTTTTATATAGTGCTTATCAGTAGATCTCAATGACATCAGAACTTTCACATGAAACCTTTTCCTTTACCATACAAATATAAAAATACAGTATATTCATCTAGGTCTAAAGAAATGTGCAGTTCAAGTAATTTAAAACTGAATAATGGCAATGACTTTCATTCAATATATTTATATTGGCAGTGTGAGTAGGTAAGTTAATCCTTTATTATTTTAAGGGTTAGCTAAATCCTCCCCTTTCTTAAAAAAGACTGAAGTTTTTATAGCTTTCAAGCCAATGTTTTAAAAGTATTCCTAGAGCAAAACAGTTCTGCAAACTTAAAAGATCCTTTATTTTAAGTAGTCTGATACTTTTATTCTGACAACACTCATCGTTTTAATAAAAATAAAGGCAAAACCACCTTGCTTTCTGTGCCTCCGCAATGCTACCCTAACATAACAACCATTGGGACTTTTTTGTAAATGATGACCCACTTTCCTCTCCCCTCTCAAACATTTATAGGCAAAGTCAAGAGAATGTAAAACAGTTTGACAGTCAGTATTCATTATTCTATTTTAGCTATTTTAAATATATCTTAATTTTTGCTAATAGCACACATTTTTGATGGTCATTGAATTAGTAGAATTTCACAGTCAACAAGAGTGTTCTGAATCTCTCTTCCTGGTGTGGTTTTCTTCATTACTCTGGCTTTGCTAGCTCATTTACCGTGAGGTACACAATCGGACAGTCAAAAAATATCTTAATGTTTGATAAAATACTAATGAATTTCAGTTAGTTTTTTCTGCATTCCATTCAACATACATTCAATTGGAAACACAAAATAGCACCAAAAATGGCAAGAGCAAGAAATATTCACTTTGGGACAATGTAAAACGTAAGAAGGAAAAATGGTGGCCAACTAACACTGAACAGCTCTGGAAAGACAATCAGTAAATTCTGAAATAAGTCAAGAGGAAAGTAAAAAACTGAGTATATGCCAAGCCATGCTCTGACTGCGCTGTCTGCAGGGACATAGTAATAAGAGATGTGTTTGTGTGCTTAATTTTCTTCAAACAACTATTATTTTCATAATTTACATTTATGGTCATAATTTTTTTCTCTTTTCCTTACAAGACCGACTGTATCTATTAATTATTTAGCAATTACCATGCTAGTAATGCAGGCTGTAAAAGTAAAGATTGTGGCTTCTGGAGAGCATATTAAAACTGTAAGGAGCTAGATATTCGGGGCTCTGCAAAGTAAAATGTCCCTTCCAAAGGTAAATGTTAAAATCCCCTGAACTTGGTCCTCCATAGGTGGTAGGTTTATACTGTTGTTCCACATACACTTTAAACATTCAATATCACATGTGTACTAATACCTTTTGGAGTTTTCTTTTCTTTCTTACAATGCTGTTAACTATTTCATGCAGATGATACCATATGCAATGCCTACAGAATGACATCTCAAAGTGTTTATGAATAATAAATGAAGTTTTGGCCTAAAAATATCAGAGCAGTTTGATATTCTGGATATGGCGTTTTGCATTTCTGCTTCGTTGCACTGCATTTATGAGGTGCACTGCAGCATGCAGCACATTGTTCTAGTTAACATCAACCTGCTAGGAGTTTCAGTTTTAAAAAGTAGTGAAATAATAGATGAGGTATAATACAATAAATGTAAAAGACAAAATATAAAGAATTTTTTGTATAGCAGGCTGAGAGATTAAAATTAGTAAAAGGCAACTCTTGCAACGTTCAGAGTTTCCACTTGGGTAAGTATGGAAAAGTTTGGAAGCTTATCTGCAAGGTCCATTTTGAAGTCCTGTTCCATTCCTTCTGCCCTTGTGATTACTGTATGCAAATCAATATGCATTACATCAACTTTATCAACATTAAATTTTATTTGCTATTTGCCATCGGATTTCAAAGCTCCCTCTGATTTTGTGTCATTAAATACAAATAAATACTTAATTGACTATCATGTTGATCCTTACATATAGGGCATTTATATGAGCTAAAAAGAGCAGCAGTCCATTGTTGGATTCTTTCACTTGCTGTCACTAATAATTATATATCTATTAATTTTATGCTTTATGCTAAAATACACTGACTAGCACTTTCACTTGTATTTTGCAATTGTAGACACAGAATTTAAAGGTGTAATTTCACATCTTATTCTATGCATCCTAGTCTGCTGCCACCGGCCTTGCCTTGCTATATGATACCCTTCTGCCTGCCCAGAGGGAGATTCCTAGCCTGGACCTACTTCAATCAGTCTTGAGGTAGAGAAAGAGAAGGAGGTGGATGGGTACACGTTAGTGTTGTCCTAATTGGTCAATGAGGAAACTGAGCAGAGCATATCCATAGTATTTTCTACCTATCCCACCAGTCGACTGCTCCATAAGGAACTAAGAGCACAAATACAGAGCTGAAGCAGAAAATAAAACTGAAGAAAGTAGGGAAACCAGACTGAAGAGAGTGTAGAGTCGGATGGGAAGAAAAACTAATGGAAGGTGGTAATAAGTTCCTCTGTCTATCAAGTTCAAACAGCAAAGGGAAACTCATTGGGTTGAGTAAGTAGGAGCAGAAGTTTTTATGACAAGTTTTAGCACACTTTGAATTAAAATACACCTCTAGAAAACTGAGCTGAAAATGAAAGCAACTTAGCCTTACCTGTATTATCATCATAACAAAATTTATGTTTAGAAGACAGATGTGCCCAATTCATCTCATCTGTTTTCTGTTCTTTTTAGAACATATTATGAAATTCAAATTTCAATCTTTTTATGTAAGGCTAAGATATCTTTACAGTGTAGTCCTACTCTATAAAATGATTTTATTTTGTAAAAGTTACAGTATAGAGTTCCATATTTATTGTGTCCCAATCATGTATCTTACAGATTTGCTCATTTTACAAGTAAACGCATCAGAAAGTCAATCTGTGCATTTTCTGACTTGTACGTCATCACCAGTAATAAAGATTCTGCAGGCCAAATCTTGCCCTCAGTTGCACCTAAGTAACCTCATAGCCCTCAAATTATGCCCTCAATTACAGCTGTACCAACCTATTCTCCTCTTTGGGGTTGCACAGGTCTTAACAGGGGCAAAATCTGCAGACAATAGGGTTCATCAAGGGGCCTTGCAACTGGAACTTAGCTAACAATTTTCTTAATAATGCGCAAACCAGAACAGAATGGAATCCACTCTCTCACAGTTGTATTGGCTCTGTGGAGCTTAGTAAAATCTTACTTTTTTCACTAAAGAAAAAATACATGCAATACGTTGAGTAAAAAACTGGCATTTTTTCCAGAGTAGAACCATACTTCAAGACTTCTATCAGGATGAGCTTCCAGAAGTGATGTGGCCAGTGGGAGCCGCGATCGGCCGGACGTGCAGACAGGGCAGGTAAACAAACTGGCCCAGCCCGTCAGGGGCTTTCCCTACACAAGCGGCGACCCCAGTTTGAGAAACACTGGTCTAGGTTAAGAATAAAAAAAGTGACTGCCGCTTCCCAGACTCAGGGAGGCTGTGGTAAGTTTCTGCTACTCTGCCCTTCCCCTCAGTATCCATTTTAGGGTCTCTTTCCTCACTGATAGATTCCAGAGTCTACTACTTCTGCTGCTCATAGCATTCCAAAGATTTCTCTATGCATTCCCATTTCATGACTAATCACAAGATTCTTGAATAGCAACAGCAAACGCTAAGAAAATACTGGTAAGTTTTCACTCTAATTTCATGATGTGCAAGTTTGCTGGTGACATCTGAGGATCCAGCTTATTTCAGGTGCTTTGAGAGTCCTCTGACACACAAAAATAAAACCAGTTATTTTTTTTTTATTTAAGTGCCTAAAATATCTGTATAAGCAGCAAAGAATCCTGTTGCACCTTATAGACTAACAGACGTTTTGCAGCATGAGCTTTCGTGGGTGAATGCCCACTTCGTCGGATGCAAGAGTCTGTTAGTCTATAAGGTGCCACAGGATTCTTTGCTGCTTTTACAGAACCAGACTAACACGGCTACCTCTCTGATACTAAAATATCTGTCTCTCTGGTGTTGACCATCGATTTTGTTCCATTCCAGTGAAGACACTAGAAGGCTCCCCAATGCTATAACCTATAGAACTTCTTAGCACATTTCATGTAGCTCTCTCAGGCCAACTCTATTTTACAAACTTACATCCATAAAACTACGTCACTCAGGGGTGTGAAAAATCCACATCCGCAGTTATACCAACCCCTGGCACAGACAGCACTATGTCAACGCAAGGACTTCTCCTGTCGACATAGCTACTGCTTCTCACTGGGGTGGATTAACTATGCCGATGAGAGAAATTCTTCCATCGGCATAGTAGCATCTTCAATGAAGTGCTACAGCAGCATCACTTCATCATTTTAAATGTAGACTTGCCCTCACTTTATTCATGTTTATCTTGTTCCTTAGTAACAGAAAAAGAGAGGCTAAATACAATATGAAAAAAAACAAGTAATGTATCTATGTGAGGAGATGATGCAGAAGGGAGGAGGATTCTGATTTTGTGGAATACTGAAATACCATCTGCTCTGCATTATTTCTATAGTTGTATACCTATTCTCCTCAGTTTTTGAACAATACATTCCTAATAATTTTGCATATTCAGGTAATTTAGCATTAAAAATGCATATTCTAGCACTTCACTTTTGAATATGGATTAGCAAATTTGTTTTCTCCTGTTGTGTTGGTATATTATTAATCCCAGTAGAAATATCAAAATTCACTTTTTAAAAGCCTAAAGAACAATGATATATTAGATGATAATGACATAAGGCTAAAATTATAGTGCATCCATATCTTAACATTTGTGTGTATGTTTTATGGCTAACTTTATGCTATTTTTATATTATGATCCACTTGAAAAGATGGCACATTGCACTTTCAATATATTTACGCATATATTAACTTAATAATATGTGGTCTTTCTTCCAGATTTTTGTAAAATTATTTATCCAGTTATTTAGTCATAGAATAATAGAAATTAGAGTCAGAAAAGATTTATTAGGTCAACCAATCCATCTTCTTTCTAACAGAGGATTGTTTCCTGCAGTATATTTTCTAGTGTTTTGTCTAGTCAAGTTTTAGATGTCTCAAAAGATGGGGCTTGCTCCCCTTTCCTTAAGAGACTATTCCACAGCTTAGTTTATCGTAGTGTCAATTTTTTTTTCTAATATTCAGCCTAAAATTTCCCATCCAGGATTTCATCCCGTTTGTCCTAATTATACCCCTTGTGCCATTCTCAATATTTTTTCTCTATACTTGGTGTTTATGTCTGTATTTGTGTTTTACCTTCTACTCCCCTTTTGAGGTATATCTTTGCTAAGATAGAGATCTATGTTTAGCCTTTTTACTGTTTCCTTGTAAGTCAGTTCTTCCAGAGTTCTGATCACTACGGTTGTCATTGACCTCCCTCCAGATTACCTGAAAGATTATAGCTGTGTGTTGCCTAGGACTGGACACACTATTCCAGATGGGGATCACACCTGAACTGTGTAGAAAGTAACCTTTACCCTCCCTGCTCCATGACACAATGCCTTTGAATATGAACCCAAAACTACACTGGTCTTTTACCTGCTATGCCAACTCAGGTCTAATTTGTTGACCATTATCTTTTCTCAGAGATATCAGCTTGCAATTTTTCAAGTAGAAACTCATGTGATTTTCTGACCAAGTTTTCTCATCCCTTTGTATTATTATCTGACCTCCCTGCTAGCCTGCAACTCCTCTCAATTGTGTAGCACACCTTGCAATGTATCTAGCCCATATAACTGACAGAAATCTGTAACTATAGACATGTGGACAACAAGTCACTCACACAGTAAGTTGACAGTAGAACGAGTGCACAATCCTAAAGTGCCTAGAGTTGATCCTAGATGGAATGAACAGTTATAGACCTTAGGAAAAAAATCTATAATTTATGTAGAGATAACACAAGCAAATAATGACATTGGCGGCATTACAGAAATAATATTTTCACAAGTATTAACTGTTATTGAACATTTTCCCTAACATATTAGGCATGAAGAAGCTTTCCCTCAAGCACATGCTGTTTCTTTTTACACTTTTTCTTGAACATGCATCTGTCACTGTATGAAAAAATGTACACTTTTCATTTCTTTTTCAGCTTCTCTGCCATTATGCCTCAGGTAATGAAAGGAGAACAGGACCTTAATAAGAATTCCATGGGTACTAACTCTTCCAAATTATTCATCACAATCCCAAGGTTAAGTGAGCTGTCCAGCAAGACGATGGCGCTGCTCTCTAGACTTCTATCCCGTGGGACTGGCTCCTGCAGTTTGACCTTGAGTTTCAGTCACAGAAGGGAGTTCTGAGTGGAAATTGGAGTGTAAATAGAGCAGAGGAGAATATAGCACAGAGGAGTACACTATAACAAAATGTCTTCCTAACATCTAAGGAATATCTTTGGAGGTTGGGGGGGATATGGAATCTTTTAGAACAAAGTTCTCAATCAATGTATTTCACAATTATCCCTTTGTAACATTTCCTCTCTTAATACTAAGTGAAAATGGATAAACTGGAATTTTCAGTAGACTACATTGGTCACAAAACCTATACAGCTAAAATGGTATCTGTAGGTATTTCTGTAAAATGCCCTTTGATACAGTGAAGAAAAAGGTATCAGGATTCTCAGAAACAACATCAGTCACCCAGCAATGTTGATAAAGCAAGATTTGCTCTACTACTGATTTTTTAAGTCAAACTACTTAAGGTTTCATAAAGTTTCTGATCCTCATGGTAGTGCATTTGCTAATCATTACCTTAGGGATTCAAAATGATTTAAACTTCTGTCTGAACTGCCTTCATTTTTCATACCATTTTGACCCCTAGACAGGATGCTTTTAAAATTTTCATGTGTGAACAACTTCAAAATCTAGTAGCATTTCCCTCAAAGCAAGTGGTTTATAAGTTGAAATTTCTGTGTGGTAGGGAGTCCCATAAAGATCTCAAGTTGCAGGCTGCGGTATAATATATTTAGCAAATGCTAATCAGAATCGCAGAAAAATACAGAGAGAAGGGGCTGGGAAGTTATTGCTTATTTTGAATGAAGAAATGAATATTTTAGAGGGGGGGAAATTCTCCTTCCTTCTTCCCGGCCCTCTTACAAATAAATCATTGCTAAATTCATCTTTTTGAAGGGACAACAGCAACTTAAAAACCATTCCCTATCTTTTTGCCTATTATTTTTACACTTATCGAAGATTACTGTAACTGAGAGATTAAAAGAAAAAAACACTATTTTTATTTTTCTCTGTTTGTTTACTTTATATATATCTGGCAGTACTTTGGTTTTATTCAATTTCATTGTTCCTCTGGATAATCAGTGAGAAAGGTCTTGAGCCTATCCCTTGACTTCAGTGGACATTGGATTGAGTCTTTTGTTTCTCTATTTCTGTGAGTCTTTGACAGAACAACAGAAGAAATTTTTTATAAATAGAATACGGTGATTATAAAATCACAAAAATTAGCAAAGGTATTCAGAGAGAAGGGTAGATCATTAAAATACTTTTAATTCCCATTTAAAGCTGACTAAATTTCAAGTTGATGGCTGTCACACTGTCTGTAGTGACTCACGACCGAGAGTGCCAATTTCAGGGCAGACTATCAAAAAGCAAGGCAGACATCTCAAAGTGATGGTATATTCTGTAATTAAATTTCACCGATCCAGTAACAAATGTGAAATCCTGGATCACTGTAACAGTATTGCCATGGAGTCACAGACAGTCCCCTTGGACACTCCAGTCTATCTTGCCACCCAGGCAAACTGAATTTAGTGATAAATGGTCACTTACACCAAAAAAAAAATCAAAAATATTCAGGTTGCTCCCAGTCGCAAGAGACCAGTAACTTAGCCCAGGTCAATTTGTACCTTAGACGTCTTTGCACCAAAGACGATGCTGGTAGCCAACCCTATAGTAACTTAATTAAGGATTTATTAACTCTAGGACAAAGAAATGCAAGAATTATTTACAGGTTAAAGCAGACAACATATACACACAAATGGTATTACTACGGAGATGTAGTAATCTGTCACCACTGAATGTCTTTTAGGGCTAACACAGGTTGATCTTGGGGATCTCTGCTTTTTGTTTCTTAGCTCCACCCCTTGTAAGCACTGAAACAACAAAGAAATGAAAAATCTTCATGTCAGCTATCTTTATTTCTCGTTTCCAAAATTCAAGCTGATGGGATGTGCTTTCTCACAGATAGCACCTTCATGGGTGTAAGAAGGCCATTAAACCAGGCTTAGTGTTGTGATGTTCCACAATGGCCCAATCAGTCTTCATGGTTCTTCGGATGGGTGGGAGAACCACTTTTCGTAACTAGGTTTACAAGTTCAGAGGAAGTGGGGGAGGGAATATCTTTTATTGGACCAGCTTGACTCTCTCATCAGCAGAAGTTAGTCCAATAAAAGGTATTACCTCATCAAGTTTGTCTCTCTGAGACCAACACAGCTACAACTACACTTCATAAGTTCAGAGCAGGCACATTTTTACAATTATAAAGCAAAACTTACATATTACCTTATAGCACAGGATACAGACATTACAAGTAAGATTAATGCACGCAGCAACTTACGAGCATTTTAGAGAGTCTAAACACTAAACACATTCTTACTACTACAACTCCTATCTTGAACAGTATTAATATACAAGAGAGCTGGTCTGGTTTCCAGCTATGAATTTGTCAGTGCTCAGGTGACACCTACAGCTTTGGCAAGAGCTGGCACCTGGTTTACCAGCATCACAAAGGCATTCCTTTTAATTTTCCAGAACTGTGAAATAATTCCAAGCCTGAAAAAGTTGTCAAATATTATCCTGCTTTCACTTTTTTCTTGTTATTTTTAGACCTATGAATGCTATCTGTAACTATCTGTAAAAAACTTACTGAAGGCCTGAGACGTGCAGCACACATTGAATAACATTTTTAAGCCATACAACAAGATATTTAAGCCATTTTGGACTTTCACTTGTAACTGGCCAAAACAAATAAAGTATAATGCAAGCCAATCTCTTCTTTTATTTTAGCGAAGATTTTCTACACCAGGGGTTTTCAACCTTTTTCTTTCTCAGCCTCCACCCCCAACATCCCCCCTCCAACATTCTATAAAAACAGCCCACCTGTACCACAACACTTGTTTTTCTCCGTATAAAAGCTACAGCTGGCATTACAGGGTAGGAAGCCGCGCAACTGCTTGGGGGCCCATGCCACAAGGGGCACCGCAAAACCAGGGCCACGTCTACACTGGCAACTGAACGACAAAACTTTTGTCTTTCAGCGGTTTTAACCCCCCCCCCCCAAAAGACAAAAGGTTTGCTCCCAACAAGTGCCGGTGTGAACAGCACTTTGTTAGAAGGAGCACTCTCCCACCGACAATGCTAACGCTGCTCGTTGGGGGTGGAAATTTTTGTGGGCAGGAGAGCTGACAAACAGCAGCTACAGTGCATGCCTTTAGCGACATGGCTGTAGTGACACAGCCCTGTCACTAAAAGCTGCATAGTGTAGACATAGCTTAAGTGCTCAGGGTTCAGCTTCAGCTGCAGGTGCTGGAGCTCAGGGCTCCAGTCCTGTATGGTGGGACTTCAGCTTTCTGCCCTGAGCCCTAGCGAGTCTAACACCAGCCATGTTTGGTGAACCCCCTAAAATCAGCTCGCGGCTGCCCAGGGTGCCCCGGACCCCAAATTGAGAAACACTGTTCTACACTAATAGTCATAATTCAAACTTAGCTCTTCTTTAGAAATACAAAAGCCCTATTAGCACTATTACACTTAAATAGGCCTGTGGAGGATGAGTAGGCAAGCGGCAGGTGAGGGAGGGGGGCTGAAGAGATGGGTGGGCAGTGGCGGGGGGTGAGGAGGCGAGCCGGGGGGGGGGGGGAAGAGGATCTGAGGAGGCGAGCGGGTGGGCAGTGGTGGTGGAGGGGCAAGTGAGCCGGCGGCGGGGGGGGGGAGGGGGCTGAGGAGGCGAGTGGGCAGGCGGGCAGTGGTGGGGGCTGAGTAGGTGAGCCGGCGGCGGGGGGGGGGGCTGAGGAGGCGAGTGGGCAGGCGGGCAGTGATGGGGGCTGAGTAGGCGAGCCAGGAGGGTGGGGGGCTGAAGAGGCAAGCGGGCAGGCGGGCAGTGGTGGGGGCTGAGTAGGCGAGCCAGGAGGGTGGGGGGTTGAGGAGGCAAGCGGGCAGTGGTGGGGGCTGAGTAGGTGAGCTGGGAGGCTGGGGGGCTGAGGCAAGCAGGCAGGCGGGCAGTGGTGGGGGCTGAGTAGGCGAGCCGGGAGGATGGGGAGCTGAGGAGGCAAGCGAGGAGTCAGTGGCTGACTTGTTCTACTGATCTGGTCTGGCTCCCATCCCCTCTCCAAGGGTTGCAGCTGTCTGGAGGTGCCTGCCTTCCAGGCCTTCCTCATTCACACCTCATTCATTCAACAGGGCAATTGATTACAAAGTTGGGGGAAGATCTTATTCTACTTCTAGCAAAAAGACATTTTTCTTTTACCTTAATTATACTACCTTAGGGGCCCGCTATAACATATTACCAAGGTTCAATACCGCTGTTTCGGTGGGGCAACGCTGGGGAAGGAGGGTTTGTTTCCGTGGGGTGGGCGGTGCTGGGGGGGGGGGAAGTATTTCAGGGGGGCTTGGCGGCGCTGGGCGGGGCCGGGGCGGTTCGGGCCTCAGCTGTTTTCTTTGGAGTAATATGGCCCTTGCCGCTTTACGAGTTGTGCAGGCCTGCCTTAGAGTGAGATATTTGAGGCTTCCTGGGAATATCTGAAAGCATCACTAACAGAAAATCCTCAGAATGCAACAGGAGGCCAGATTCGGCTATCGAAAGGTGAAGGAACAGAGGGTAGGATGTAAAGGTTCAGTTAAAGAGATGGGTAAAAGTTTAGTTCACTTCTTAGTTTAATCAAGCATGTTTTTGCCCATTCCTAATTTCTATACAATGCTGATATATGCTCTAGACAGACAAAAATACAGTTATTCAATGTTTGATATTTACAGGGGTGTAAAGGGTTTCTGAAAGACAAATTAAAAAAATATACCTGAACGATCTAAACTCACTTAGGCTTTATATGTGTGCATTTTTTAAAGCTATCAACAGTTTCAAACCAGTCAGCTACACTTTCCTTACCTATATCTGATTCCTGATGATTCACTGCAGAAGCTAAATCTAGTCGCTAGATTTCGAGTGTAAGGACAACGCTGATGTGTGACTCAGAACTGTCTGTTAAACATCCATAGAAGAGAAGAGAGAAAGCAATGGGAATTTAGAAGATCTGACCTTCCTGATAAAACAAAAAAGTTTTAAACTACTCCGTAACCAGCCCATCACTTTTGAGGGAAAAAAGTAGGATTACACTAAGAGCTAGTGGAAACTAGGTACAAGAAACTGTTGTACTCAGTAAACAAAAACATGCATTCTTGTACTTTTAGGATTTTTTTTGTCAGGGAAATACTGAATCATCTACACTAGGTACCACAGCATCTCAGGTAAATAATTCATCAATATCACAGGGAAAAAAGGACACACTTAAAATTAGCCACTACTAATTACCAAAAAGATATTACTAACATGATGACTTGATACAATCATTAAAGTACACTGTGTATTTATTAAAAATATGGTAGCTCTTAACTAAATCTACTGGGCACAGATTAGAAACCAAACAAATGAAGAGTGTGATCCATTTTGATGTTTCAAGATACTTCTCATAGGAACTTTATGGTACACTTGTGGTTGTCTATGTTCAGAATCACGTACAATAGAATTTAAGAAAAACGGAGAGAAGATGTTAAAAGCAGAGCCAATACATTATTTCAAAATTGTGCCACAACTATTTATTGTACTCAAGGAAAGAAAAATAATCTATCAGGTTCGATTCACCAGTGCTAAACCTACTGTGAAATGTAAAGGTAACTTCACACAAAAGGATTTTTTTTCTAAATTCAAGCAACTGTTTGGGAATGAACTGGTTCTATGATGTCTATTTTTGTTTTGGTAATCAACATTTCTCTCTCGCATAATTGATTTAGTGCCCTGAACAAATACATGCAGCATTTGGAAAAATCTCCTTAAAGCTTTAAGTTGCTACACTGATACTAAGCGTACGTCTACACTACGGGATTATTCCGATTTTACATAAACCGGTTTAGCAAAACAGATTGTATAAAATCGAGTGCGCGCGGCCACACTAAACACATTAATTCGGTGGTGTGCGTCCACGGTCCGAGGCTAGCATCGATTACGGGAGCATTGCACTGTGGGTAGCTATTCCGTAGCTATCCCATAGTTCCCGCAGCCTCCCCTGCCCCTTGGAATTTCTGGGTTGAGATCCCAGTGCCTGATGGGGCAAAAATTATTGTCTCGGGTGGTTCTGGGTACAGCCTCACCGCTCCCTCCCTGAAAGCAGCAGACAACCGTTTCGCGCCTTTTTTGCTTGGTGAACTGTGCAGACGCCATAGCACAGCAAGCATGGACCCTGCTCAGCTCAATACCGCAATCGTGGATGTTTTAAACACCTCGCGCACTCTCGTGCAGTATATGGTGAACCAGGACCTTCAAACCGAAGCGAGGACGAGGCGGATACGGCAGCGCGGCGATGACAGTGATGAGGACGTGGACACAGAATTATCTCAAACCGCAGGCCCCTGCGCTTTGGAGATCCTGATGGTAATGGGGCAGATTCTATCCATTGAACCCCGATTTTGGGCCCGGGAAACAAGCACTGACTGGTGGGACCGCATTGTGTTGCAGGTGTGGGACAATTCCCAGTGGCTGCGAAACTTTCGCATGCGTAAGGGCACTTTCATGGAACTTTGTGACTTGCTTGCCCCTGCCCTGAAACGCCATAATACCAAGATGAGAGCAGCCCTCACAGTAGAGAAGCGAGTGGCGATAGCCCTGTGGAAGCTTGCAATGCCAGACAGCTACCGGTCAGTCGGGAATCAATTTGGAGTTGGAAAATCTACTGTGGGGGCTGCTGTGATGCAAGTAGCCAAAGCAATCACTAAGCTGCTGCTACGAAAGGTTGTGACTCTGGGAAACGTGCAGGCCATAGTGGATGGCTTTGCTGCACTGGGATTCCCTAACTGTGGGGGGGAGATAGATGGAACCCATATCCCTATCTTGGCACCGGAGCGCCAGGGCACCCAGTACGTAAACCGGAAGGGGTACTTTTCAATGGTGCTGCAAGCACTGGTGGATCACAAGGGACGTTTCACAAACATCCACGTGGGATGGCCAGGGAGGGTTCATGACGCTCGCGTTTTCAGAAGCACTACTCTGTTTAAACGGCTGCAGCAAGGGAATTACTTCCCAGACCAGAAATTAACCATTGGGGATGTTGAAATGCCTGTCGTTATCCTGGGGGACCCAGCCTACCCCTTGATGCCATGGCTCATGAAGCCATACACAGGCAGCCTGGACAGTGGTCAGGATCTGTTCAATTACAGGCTGAGCAAGTGCAGAATGGTGGTGGAATGTGCATTTGGCCGTTTAAAGGCGCGCTGGCGCACATTACTGACTCGCTCAGACCTCAGCCAAACCAATGTCCCCTATGTTATTGCTGCTTGCTGTATTCTCCACAATCTCTGTGAGAGTAAGGGGGAGACCTTTATGGCGGGGTGGGAGGCTGAGGCAAATCATCTGGCTGCTGATTACGCGCAGCCGGACACCAGGGAGATTAGAAGAGCACACCAGGAAGCGGTGCGCATCAGAGAAGCTTTGAAAACGAGCTTCATCAATGGCCAGGGTACAGTGTGACTGCTGTGTTAATTGATGAACACCCAACCCCCTTGATTGACTCATTCCCTGTAATCAACTCCCCCTCCCCCTTCGAGTACAGCTTACTTATGCAAATAAAGTCACTCTCGTTTAAAAATCATGAATTCTTTATTAATTCATTATAAAAACAGGGAAAGAAGTAAGGGTGTGGTTTGGAAGGAGGATAGGAAGGATGGAGAAGGCCATTAAAAAAATTTCACAGTAACGACAGCCTTCTGGTTGGGCTGTCCATGGGGGTGGAGTTGGCGGGTGCACGGAGCCTCCCCCCACGCGTTCTTACACGTCTGGGTGAGGGGGATATGGAACATGGTGAGGGTAGAGGGTGGTTATACAGGGGCTGCAGCGGCACTCTGTGATCCTGCTGCCGTTCCTGAAGCTCCACCAGACGCCGGAGCATGTCAGTTTGATCACGCAGCAGCCCCAGAGTTGCATCCCGCCACCGCTGATCTTCCTGCCGCCACCTCTGATTTTCCTGCCGGTCTTCCTGCCGCCACCTCTCATCTCGGGTGTCTCTCCTGTCCTCACGTTCACTGGCATCTTTCCTGTAATTTGATACCACGTCCTTCCACTCATTCAGATGAGCTCTTTCATTGCGTGTAACTTCCATAATATCCGAGAACATTTCATCTCGCGTCTTCTTTTTCCTCCGCCTTATCTGTGCTAGCCTTTGGGATGGAGGAGGCACGCTTGAAAAATTTGCAGCTGCATGAGGGAGAGAAATATTTAAAAAGATACATTTTACAGAACAATGGTTATACTCTTTCACAGTGAACAGCACTATTCACCTTACATAGCACATGTGATTTCCCTACAAGGTCGCATTTTTCATCTTAATAGTGAGTGCCTGCAGCTCTGGATTTACAGATCTCACAGACACAGGTCCAGGCATCAGAATTCAGCTTGCATGCGGCCATGGTAAGCCACTGTCTTTCAGCTTCTGCAGTGATTTACCCCTCCCCCCAACGCATGGCTAATACCACGCTAGCTCCCTGCTAATCAACACCCTTCCCACCCCCACCCCACCCACTGCGTGGCTGGTAGCTTGGGGAAGATCGCCGGTGACCAAACACAAAAAAGATCATCGGCATTTCACTCCTCCCCTCCCCCCGCTTGGCTACGTGCAGGAAAGGTTTTTTTTTTAAGCTGCTGCAGTCCACGAACCCAGTAGGAAAATGGCCATCCCCCTTACTTAAATTCCTGATTTTTAACCAGGTTATCCTGAACGATATCACTTTGCTGAGGATCACACAGCGAGATAAAGAACGGATGCTTCTTGAATGCCAGCAATCACCGGGACCATACGCTGCTATGCTTTGCCATGCAATGATACCTGATTACTTGCTACATGCATGGCGTGGTAAAGTGTCCTACCATGGTGGGCGGAACAAGGCTGCCTTGCCCAGAAACCTTCTGCAAAGGCTTCTGGAGTACCTACAGGAGCGCTTCATCGAGATGTCCCTGGAGGATTTCCTCTCAATCCCCGGACATGTTAACAAACTTTTCTAAGTAACTATACTGTCTGCGAATGCATCCCAAGTCCTCAGGGCAAATCAATCATTAAAAAACGCTTGCTTAAAAAACAATGTTTGCTATTTGCAAAGGTACACTCACCAGAGGTCCCTTCCATGGCGTCATTGTCTGGGATAGTTGCTTGGGAGGGCTGGGAGGAGGGTAATTCCGTCAGGGTGAGAAAAAGCTCCTGGCTGCTGGGGCTCACGGAGTGCTGTGTGCTCTCTGCTAGGTCTTCCTCCTCTTCTTCATCTTCATCTTCCCCGTCCACATAATCCTCAGACATGGCAGAGATTACAACCCCCACCTCGGAATCCACGATCAGGGGTCGGGTAGTTGTGGTGCAGCCCCCTAAAATTGCATGCAGCTCAGCATAGAAGCGGCATGTTTTTCGACCTGCCCCGGACCTTCCGTTTGCTTCTTTGGTTTTCTGGTAGGCTTGTCTGAGCTCAACTTTCACTCTGCACTGCACTGAGTCCCTGCTGTGGCCTTTATCCGTCATAGCCTTAGAAATTCTTTCAAATACTTTTTCATTTCGTCTTTTGGAACGCAGTTCTGTTAGCACTGAATCCTCTCCCCATATAGCGATCAGGTCCAGTACCTCCCGTGCAGTCCATGCTGGGGCTCTTTTTCGATTCTCAGGAGACCGCATTGTTACCTGTGCAGATGAGCTGTGCATGGTCACCTGTGCTGATGAGCTCTCCACGCTGGGGAAGCAGGAAATGAATTTCAAAAGTTCGCGGGGCTTTTCCTGTCTACCTGGCCAGTGCATCCGAGTTCAGAATGCTGTCCAGAGCGGTCAGTGGTGCACTGTGGGATACCACCCGGAGGCCAATACCGTCGATTTGCGGCCACACTAACCCTATTCCGATATGTTAATCCCGAAATTAGCGCTACTCCTCTCGTCGGGGAGGAGTACAGAAACCGATTTAAAGAGCCATTAAAATTGATATAAGGTGCCTCCTAGTGTGGACGGGTTTGGCGTTAAATCGGTTTTACGCTCCTAAAACCGGTTTAAACGCCTAGTGTAGACCAGGCTTAAGTATCAGAAGGGGTAACTGTGTTAGTCTGTATCCACAAAAAGAACAAGGAGTCCGGTGTCACCTTAAAGACTAACAGATTTAGTGGGTTTTTTACCCACGAAAGCTTATGCCCAAATAAAACAGTTAGTCTTTAAGGTGCCACCAGACTCCTCGTTGTTTACACTGATACTGTCACTTTTGTATATGAAGCCAGTTAGGCAGAATGGACAGATCCAACTATTCTAGTCAAATTATACCAAGGAAATAAACAAGGAATGTGTGTCACACCATCTAGCAGAAAAGGACAGTAATGGAGCTCGCTGCCAGCATGCTTCCATTACATAAATGGAAGCTCATCCAAAACAGCTCTTTCCAATACTTTCAATAGAATCACTGAAGTGGTTTTTCAGATTCCATACATGCAAACCTCTTAACTTTTGAGACGGAGATCAGTTTGTGACCTCTCTGAAAATGTAAGAAAAGAGGCATTTTGGGAATTTAGATGGAGTTCACTCTCGGACTCCAGTCTCTCAACTGAAAGGCAGAGAAAAAATATTCAGTTTTTGAGAAAGATCTGTCAAATTATCAAATAGTTATCAAATTGTAAGTATAATAACCTCTCCCCCCTCCAAAAGATTTTTTTATTTGTAATTATGTATGTGTTGTAACAATGTATAAGTGACTGATTCTAACTACCCTAATTTTATTGCATTCTGGCTTTGAAAATACATTTTTATTTCATTCTATATATGGTGATTTACAGATTACATAAAACCATTGGATCTCTCTATCTTAAGGTACTCAGAATATTAATGAAATTATCACACAAATAAAAAACAGCCCAAATAAGAAGGTATGCTTTCTTTTCTTCAAGAGCTAGGGTTAAGAGGTACAAAATAGACTGATCTTGAAAGGATAGATACAGATGATTAAGTCAACAACATGTGCAGCTGAAATGTATCAGGAATTATCAACGGGCTGATGGAAATTTTGACAGGACATAGGGTTTCTCTATAACGTTTGTTTTACAGTAAGAAAAATTAATAAATGAAATTTTAAAAAGGTCACTGTCATGCTGTCTGGAGTAGCTCATGCCATAAGTGCTAACCTGAGGGCAGACTGTCAAGAAACAGGGCACGAACCCAAAACCGATTGCGTGTTCTATACTTAAATTTCACCAACCAAGTAATAAGTGTGAATTCTTCAGGTACTTAGTAGGGGGAGAGACACGCACACACACACACACACACACATTCATTCCCCTTGGGTACTCCGATCTATCTTGCCACTCACGCAAGCCTGACACTGTGATAGATGGTTTCTTACACCAAAAATCACAAGAATATTTAGGTTACTCCCAGTACCAAAGGACCAGACACTTACCCCAGGTCAACCAGGATAGATATACCTGGGCATGCAAGCAGACTCAGAAATTTAACAAGTTGACCAGAAGCATCAGAGAAAGGGATTGTTTTCAGAAGATAAGATATTGGTGTTTCTTTTTAAATCTGCAATTAAATTGAAAATGCCTTATCCAGTTTAGCTAATGAGAAATGTAAATCTAGATATCTTAAGCCAACTGTTTCTTCTGTTTTAATTCCATTTTCTCTGTTTTTAATAAAATTTATTTTGTTAAGATCACTGTTGTACGGGTAATTTCGTGCAGACTTGACAAAAGAAAAGAGAAATCTATAAACTCTCAGAAAGGTGCTGAAGTGTAAGGAATTTCTGGAACCTAGACCAGCAGGGCATGGACAGAAGTGTCTTAGCCCAGTATATTGTATTGCTATTAAGCTGCAGCAGGAAAACATAAGAGTAGTGTGGCTGAAGGATAAGGCAGGAAATTAGAGTTGGCAGTGGAGTTGGCCAAAGGAACCATAAATCCTAATGAGATATTGTTTACAAGAGTAACCAAAACCTATTTGGGCTCAAACAGAGAGAACACGACCAGAAAGAGCTGTCATTAACATGGTGAATACTATCAATCTGGAACAGAGATTAGAAATTTTAATCTCATTTGGGTAGAATATCTGAAGCAATGAGGTGTTAAGTGGAATTAGCAATGTTGCATAATAGATGATTATATAATATAGGGCTGATTTAGTCCTCCCCAAACACTTCCCAGTGCTTTCAGCAGTGAATTATGTAAGTATAATTTTTCGGGGGTGCGGGGTGGACAAGCTAGAAATAGCAAAAATAAGGACCTAGAATCAAGTAGGGTGAAAATCAAAAAGACACAAGTTAGATAAATCTCATATTCAGAGTCGAGAACTATTAGCTTTTGGTGAGGATCATGGATGAGTGAATTAAACCAGATGGCCTAAGCCTTAGCAAGCAGCTGAATACCATTGCCATCAGGATAACAGTTACCATCTACTCTAATATAATAAAACTAAGTAAAGGGGAAAGAAGAGATGAGATTAGGTATCCTTATATTTGATAAAGAGTTACCTTATATAGACGTTATCTGATATAAATACTAAGAATCATTATTTAAGAGACTACAGTTAACAGATTATTTTTCACCAGAGAAGATACAGTAATATTACCTGATTATCATTAATTTTAATCTAATATCTTAATTAAGAGCATTCTTTTTTATATATTAAGACACTATGTGTGTGTATGTGCACTCGGGCAATGGAAGTACGAGTTTCACAGGGCAAGGACCAGTACTGTAACAAATGCATTCATATATTTCATGCAATTACTTTTCCTGTTTTTTTACCTAATCAAGAAATTACTGATCTTAAAATTAAAGCAATTTTATGTCACTGTAGTCTCCCTCCCCCACCCTTTTTTTAAAGGAACCAAATTCTCCACTAACAAAAGTTTTTTACCCAAAAAAGACTCAAACTAGCTTATCGTTGACAAACATTTCAATCATGCTATTTAAATTAACCAAAACATGGTCTGCATGAATAAAAATTCTTATTTGTATCTAAATTACATTTTAAGACTCCCACAAAAATATGGAATAGCATATACTTTTCAAAATGAAGTGGATCAAGTTAGTATCTAAATGGAGAACACAATATGAGAAAATCTGGAAATATTATTTTGAAATATTTTGTTGTCATTAAGCCACGATCCGCTATGGACAAAGTGCAGCATTGTACTTTACCATACTATAAATTTCATATAAATACTGTTGGGTCAAAGAAGATAACAGAATCCAGAAAATTGAAAGTAAGGACAATCACTTCATCCTCAATTCTGTTGCCAAAGCAACTTCTAACAATGTGTAAGCTGAAGTTACACTGTCAATCTAACTCAAAATACAGCTAAAAGGATTGCAATGTTTTAAATTACAATTGATTGAGGGTAAGATTAACCAATGTGTTTTATTGTCCTGCAGGAATTTAGACATCAACCATAGGAAGTGAAGCTTGGAATAGGGGGAAAAGTTAGCACAAAATGCTATGGCTAATGCCACTGCTACCAGCTGTACTGGTTGGCTTTGATCCTCCAACTTCATTAAGTGATAAAGACAACCGGCTGTTAGAAGATACAGAGTTGTTTGGAGAGATAAGAGACCCAGAAATTAGTGTTTCTGTTCTAAAAGCAATCTGGTCAATTCTTTTCCAAGACAAATAACTGAATGGTGACTGACAAATGCTTGTTTATATGTTCCACACAATATAAACGGGACTTCTAGGGGAACACAGGTTACAAATTAATGTCATTCTTATAACAAAAACTGAGCAACAGCTGAAAAACTAACTGAAGTTTGTGGGAAATCCAGAACTTTCTAAAGCAAATAATATGAGTTTCTTTCTGTGTTTGACCTATTTATATAAAGGTTTTTCACCTCTACAAGAGAAGCTGGATAAAAAACAGGAACATGACTGTTTACAGTGTTGTAGCTGTGTTGGTCCGAGGATATTAAAGAGACAAGATCAGAGAGGTAATATCTTTTATTGGAACAACTTTTGTTGGTGAAAGACAAGCTTTCAAGCTGCACAGAGCTCTTCTTCAGGTCTGGGAAATGTACTCAGGGTGTCACAGATAAATAGAAGGTGCAACAGATTGTTTAACACAAGTAGTTAACACATATTCTAAGGGACCACCTTGTCTCACAGGAAAATGACTAGCAAAAGAGCATAAGGAACCAGCTGTTTCTCTCCTGGTGAGACAGGAAGAAAAACAAGGTGCAACTGATTTGGTTTAATTAGGCCACAACCTCAATTCGGAAATACCAGGCAATAATTTGAACAGTACAAGACCATGCTTTCCGTAACTGTTTCCATCTCTTGGGGAGGACTGCCATCAGCTGTCCTCCCTCCTACCTAGTCCCAGCCTGTTGCTCTCCTCTCATATGGGTTAAAGGGGAATCGCAGGGAAGGAGGCTATCTACTCACTGTATCAGACATTAGGAGCCCCAACCTTCCCCCAAGTCGACTTACAATTCTGATTTCTCTGGGAACCAGAATTCTTCCTGCTCCTCCCCCTCTTCCAATCAAGTTAGTACAGTACTTGCACTGGACACCTGTGACAAGGAGGCACCAGCAGTTAGCATAGCTGCCTCCCTCTCACTCCCACCTGGGTTCCAGGTAGTTAACAGTTCCCTTCCTAATTATGGCCAAAAATAGATCTGCTCACTGGTTAGACAGGGGTGTACCCCATCATCCCTGAATAACCCAAGTGTCCAATGCAATATTTTCTGATGGGTAATTACTGATCATCCCCGCTTGCATACAAATTTAGCCACCTCCCTATGCAGGCACCTTCTGGTCTTATCAACCCAGAGGCTCGATGGTTTCCCATTATATCAGTCTCTACAGCACTTTAGATCAATTAATCACACCTGGAAAAAGGTTTTGAATCCACATCAATCCCTCTTTGCCCGGATGATCAAGTCAACCCCTTTACAAAATCCTACATCGTTTTGACCTGTGTGAACAATAATCACGTCTAGTGGCTATTCCCTGGCTGCCAAAGAGTGTAAGGGGGCATCAACTGGTTCCAGAACATGCCCTTCTTCCATGCAAACTCAGGATAATCTCAAAGCAAGGAGGGCATATTGTGTGCACACTCCTCTGTTCATGTCAGCCCAATCCTCTGTTCATGTCTTTAATCCTACCACATCCCCATTGGGAGCGGAAGTTGCCAATCAATCGGATGATCTTTTCGGTGACATGACACCAGAACTGTAAACACCCTGGCCAAACCCTGTGTGGCGCACACCAATCAGGTGCCAGGAGGCAAGGAGATGTAGATAAAAGTCCCTGAAATGTAATTTAAGATTCCTGAGTCTCACTATTCCTTGGCAGTCAGCAAATATATGTGAAAACCACTGGCAAAACGTGTGCCTCATCGTCGTCTAGTGCTGGTCCACACAGAGGATGACAACCTACTATTGCTAGCATTTACTCCATTAGCTCAAGTGCTAGAGGGCTGCACAGTGGCTCTCCAGGTTTCTGCACTGCTGATGACCCATGTTTCATTGATGGCATATAATGGAATTTTTATTTTTTCATTTTGGGTTGTTTTTTTTAAATCTAGAATATGACACACGCCAAAATTATGTTAAGGAACCTTATTAATGTCGCAAAGTCAAGTATTCAAAAGTTAGAAAATGCCAGAATTAAGACAGTAAGTTAGTTGAGATGGGCTGGAGCTGTTCTTGTTGAAGTCTGATCCTGTTTCCTAAAAAAGACAAAACAAGACAAACATACACAAAAGGGGAAAAGAAAAGAATAGCAAAGATAGAAAATCTGCTTCTGTCTCTGGTGTTGACTTTCGCTTTCAACCTCACCGCTAAAAAAAAACAAGCACAGCAAATGGCCTTATCAGCCACTCCATGACCTGTCAACTTGTACCAGCACTGGGCTGTTTAGGGTATTGCTTAGCTGCCTCTTTCTGGTCACAGGCTTACAGCAGTGTTGCAAAATACACAGTCTTGGTCATCTAAGCCAGACTTTTATTAGACACAAAGAAAAGGGAGAGAAAGAAGAAAGCAAAGAAATAAGGTGGGGAAGGAAAAGGACACAGAGGACAGGGGCAGACAAAGTCTCACATCCCAGGTTACGTTCAGGATTCAGCCAAAGCCAGTAAAACTGGTGAAGTTATCTGGGCCACTTTCTCTGTCCTAGTCTGGCCAGGACATCTCTCGGGATTAGGATGAACAGGGGCGGCTCCAGGCCCCAGCACGCCAAGCGCGTGCTTGGGGCGGCAAGCCATGGGGGGCGCTCTCCCAACGCCGCAAGGGCGGCAGGCAGGCTGCCTTCGGCAGCTTGCCTGCAGAGGGTCTGCTGGTCCCGCGGCTTCGGAGGACCTCCCGCAGGAAGCCGCGGGACCAGCGGACCCTCCGCAGACACGCCGCCGAAGGCAGCCTGCCTGCCGTGCTTGGGGCGGCAAAATGCTTAGAGCCGCCCCCGAGGATGAAGAAGGGTCGGGCTCTCAGGAGATGGTAGGGATGGCTCCATTCTCTTGTCTTTCAGTCAGCTAGTATTGCAGTAGCCAACTTTTCCCAAAATAGTCTCTTTTTGAGGATCTCAAAAAGGGAGTGATGGGCAGAATAGTGGGTTTTATTATTTTGTTCACCTATTAGGCCTAGTTTCTGACACACCAATTTTGGTTCACTGATTTCTGCTTCCACGCTTTTCTTGTTTACCAAGATCTTAACACAGTCTTTGAGTTATATCAGTAGACGTTTTTGTTTGGACTAATTCAGTCTTTCGGTCTCACTTTTGTACCTTTTTCCCTCAACGTTTGTTATTATAGGTTACTGTAACATCTTATGAATTTACGCTCACTGTTTACAGTTGAGCTCACAATTACAGTAAGTTTGTAGCACCATTTTTCACCACTGGGGTCTAATGAGCTGGGTTCACAAGCAGGTCTAATCAGGACTTAATCATCAGGAAGACCTGAAGTTGAACCTCCCTGTCTTTCCTGACACAAGAATTGAAAGACTTACAAACTGCACATTTGCTGGGAATGTATGATTCTCCTGGACAACCGAGGCACTCTGAGCGTCCATCCGAGGCTGGGATAGTTCCTTCACATGACGGGTGGTGTTTAAATCCAAGAGAACTTGATGATGCCATCATGTCAGCAATTAATTTCTAAAAGTACTAATGACTGCAATAGGCAAACAGCTATCTACCTACTAACTAAGCTCTAAACTAAACTATAAAACTATTGAGAAATAACTAGCAGACAAAGGTTGGCAGTCTCACAGACTGTCAGAGCTCCATCTCTAAGGCCTGAGGTGGCAAAACGAACTAAATGGCGGCCAGCGTGCTTCACCTTTATATGCCCTTGCTGAAGACCATGAAGGCTGGGGGGGGACCCCGAGGTGCTGTACAGATACTTCTGGCCAAAAAGACTCTTATCTCAAGCTCTTGAGGGGCATGCATAACATCAGTGGAACATGTATATGGACATAACCTCACTTTCTCCTTCAAATGCTTTCTGATGATTGATCATTTATTTTAAAAACACACACTTTAGTCCCAAAATTTGAGATGATTCTAAAAATAGCTCTTTTAGCAAGTTTTCTCTGGGTTATATCCATTTAGTTTCTTTGCCCTGGAAGATTCTATGGTCAGCAAAGTATAAATCACTCCTGTGATATCATGAATTCTGCTGCTGGAAAGTTTATCCTGTGAAAATATTTTTAATGTCCTGTATTGTAAAGTTGTACCTCCACTATATTAACACTAATTTTTAGTTTAAAGAAAAACTTCATTCTATAAAAGAAGCTTAGGGGAAAATACGCTGTGTCATTATGTAGCAATTAAAATTATAAAGTCAATAGACTTAGCTTTCATTTTCAATGCATGTACATTTAGTGCCAGAATGGGATTGATGCACTGAATCCTTCTTAAATAGATAATATACATTTGTTGTCTAATTTTACATACTAAAAGTAACCTTTTTTCCCTTTTCAATTCTAGTTGCTAGATAACTGGGTTTACCATATCTACCTCAAAACACACAGCAAATTCATGTTTGAGAGAGAATACACCTCTATAACAGCAGTGGTTTACTTAAATTATTTTACTTATTTTAAAATAATTTTCTTATCTTTGTTATGCTGGCAGGCCAGGAGCCAGCTCTTGCCAAGGCAGGCACTAGCTAAAAATTAACAAACTAATAGCTGGAGACCAGACCAGTTTACTTACGTGTTAGTGTTGCTCAAAATATGTAATAGTCTTATAAGAATGTATTTAGTGTTTAGATTCTTTATAAAATATATGTAAGTTGCTGCAGAACAACTATCAAAATCGGATGAGCTATCAAGGAACATCGCAATACAAAGGATTGGTTAATGGCCCTATCGGACCTTGGAAATGCTATGTGCAAGGAAGCTTGTCCTGTGGACATGGGGGCTGAATGAAGAAAATAAAATGAAGACACAGGAAAAATTTCAATCTCTTTGCTGCCTGAACTCTCACAGAGCCAGAGACATCAACCTGAAGCCAGAGATCCCCAGGGTTTACCTCCTGGGTCTGCCCTGAAAGACACTTTGAATTGATAGACCACTACAACTCTGTTACTTCTAGGATTTAGATGGCAACTCATTTGTACACATGTTTGCTTGCTTTAACCTCTAAATAACTCTCATTTATTTTTCCTAGTTAATAAACCTTTAGATAGTTTATTACAGGATTGGCTATAGGCATTGTCTTTGGTATAACATTTAGGGCAGGGTTTCTCAACCCATGGGTGGAGACCCAAAATTGGGTCGCCAGAATGTTTCAAAGGGTTGCGTGGCAGCTTCAGTGGCTCCTGCTCCAGACACAGCAACCTCTGGGATCCCAGCACCACTCAGGTTTAGCCCAGTCATCATGACAATGGGAGTCCAGGTAGGCCAAAGTTAAGCAAGTGGCACTGCAACCTCATGAGCCAGGTCACAACTCCATTCTCACAAATTTGGCCAAGTCAGGTGGGTGGGACCAAACCTGAACAGCACTGCAACCCTGGAAAATGCAATGCCTGGAGCAGAGAGCCAAGCCCAGCCAGCCCTGCAGCACAGGAACTGCCACTGTGCTGTGAATGCCGGGCAGGATCCAATCCCCCCAGGGGGCAGGATCCAACCAAAATCATCCCAGGTCAGGGCCATAATCAGGGCATGGCGAGCGTGGCAGCCACCCAGGGTGCAAAGCCATGCGGGTGACTCAGACCGCAGCAGGGCTCGGGGAGGGAACGCCACCTCTGCCCCCGACTCACCTCAGCAGGCCACCCAGCCTGTCTGGGTTGGGGGGCACAACCAGAATATTAGGGCAGGGGGGCATGTCTCTCTCTCTCTCGCTCGCTCTCTCTCTCTCTCACACACACACACACACACACACACACACACCCTCTGGTAGGAGGGTGCAAATATTCTTGCTCACCCAGGACAGTAAAATGCCTAGTACTGGCTCTGCTCCAGGGCCTCCATCCCCAGACTATTTACTGGGTTACTACAGGCCAAAAACATTTACAAATGGGTACTGAACCCAAAAAGGTTGAGAACCTCTGATATAGGGTAAGTGACCGACCTTTTGGGACTGAAAGCAACCTGAATATTGTGGGATTTTTGGTGTAAGTGGCCATTTATCACATGTATTTATCCAGCTTGCTTGGATGGCAAGATGTACTGGAGAGTCAAAGGCAACCATCTGTGATTCCATGGTGTGACTGTTATAGTGATCCAGGAGTTCACATTTGTCACTGGGTTGGTGCAATCTAATTCTAGAACTTACCAACAGTTTGGAGTGTCTGCCCTAAGGTAGGCACTCATAGTCATTAGCCACTCCGGACAGAGTAACAATACTATTAAAACTGATGTTACTGCAGTACTTTATATGCTCTGACTACAAAGAACATTAAGAATGTGAGAATATTCAATAAAAGACTGATTTTAAAACAACAAATTGCACAATGCCCAGAGGAAGTCAGCAAGGTCAACAGTAAATACATCAGTGCTCAGAGAATATGAGGGAAAAAAGTCTTTGTTCAAATGAATAAAATAATAACTGAAGTTACATAAAAGTTCTGCTACACTGCAAGAAAGAATGGTCTTATATAATCAGCTAGTCAAAACGTGTTCTTTTATAAGTTACGTAAATATATTTGCATATTTATAGTACAATACTACAGTATAGTATAGTAAAAAGTTGTCTCATATATGCAAACAAGATTTCCAGCTTAAACTTCCTCACTAACAAAATGTTAATCACACCAAGCTACACTACTCTGAAATTCAAAAACTCTGTATATGAGTGTTTCATTATATTCAAGGAAATCACTTGATTCTTAAAAGGGACATTATCAAGACCATCAGGTGCCAACTATGACTCCCTTTTCCTAAGCCCCATCCCTGAAAAACAGCAGGCTTACATTTAAACTGCAAAATGCAGGCTGTAATACTCTTTAGAAGACCTGAGACTAGCGTTCTATATAAGAAGAGACTTTCAAATTGGGCCGAGTTTGAGAAAGGCCACATCCCAATAAAACCAAAATCTTAACAGATGAGGTAGGTTGGATCCCTCTACAGGAACTCCTCACTTAAAGTCGTCCCCGTTAACGTTGTTTCGTTGCTGATCAATTAAGGAACGTGCTCGTTTAAAGTTGTGCAATGCTCCCTTATAACGTCGTTTGGCAGCTGCCTGCACTGTTCACTCTTGCAGGAAGAGCAGCCCGTTGGAGCTAGCTGGTGGAGGCTTGGAACCAGGGTGGACAGGCAGCCCCCACTCCCCTAAGTTCCCTGTGCTGCAGCCGCCCAGGAGGCTATCAATTGCTGTCAGTTCAGCTGTCCCTCCCCAAACTGCCATGTGCTGATCCTGCACTCTGCCTTGGAGCTGCTCCCGGGAGCCTCCTGCTTGCTGTGCGGGGGGCGGAATAGAAAGGGGGGCTAATGTCAGGGTATCACCGTTACCCTTTCTCCAGCACCCCACTTACCCCATCTCCATAGGGAGGGGAGGGACAACACAACAGGGCTCAGGAAGGAGGGAGCTTCCTGGGAGCAGCTGCTGTCTAAACTTGCTGATCTACTTAAAAAGGCAGTTTACTTAGAGTGGTGTGAGCGTGCTTAAAGGGGCAATGCGCATCTCTGTCTCACACAGGGTGTGTGTCTCTGTCTGCCAGTCTGTCTCCCCTCCCACCATTCGTGCTGCCTTGTAGAGTGTGAGGCTACATTAACAACATGTTAATCGTTGAAGGCTCAGCCAAAAGCTAGTTCACCATTTAGCAGTAAGGCATTCCCTGGGAAATATCCCACCCTCTGACTTCACCACCTCAACCAAACTTCACAATCATCATCGCTGTGTACAGTATTAAATTGTTTGTTTAAAACGTATACTGTGTGTGTGTGTATATCACACACACACACACACACACACACACACACACACACACAGAGTCTTTTGTCTGATGAAAAAAATTTCCCTGGAACCTAATCCCCCTCTATTTTCATTAATTCTTATGGGGAAATTGGATTAGCTTAACATCGTTTCACTTAAAGGCGCATTTTTCAGGAACATAACTACAATGTTAAGCAAGGAGTTACTGTACTTCAGAAAACAAGCTGAGATAGTGAAGTGGGATTTGATCCCCTCCCCCCTCCCAAGTACAAATGCCAGCAACACTGCTTTGTGAATATGCACACATAGCTATATGCATCAGACTACAACTGAAGTATCACTGTGATGTGCAACACAAGCTTCTCTTTCTTGAGTAGTGTGTCCTAAGAATAGGTTATCTAGTTTATATTAATAAGAAATTAAACCAAACAGTCCTTAAACATAATTTATTTGATAACAACACTGCCATGTCTAGCATCAAAGAAATAAACAGTTGGGTGGATATTGTGACAGAGTCAGGCCAGATGGATACAGGAGAGCATTAGAAGGCAGATATATTAGTCCCAGATTAAGTAGATCCCTTTTCCCTGGGTAAGGTAACAGGGTCAGTTCCCGAACAAGCAGGAAGTTGCTGGAACCAATTAAGGCAGGCAGGCTAATTAGGACACCTGGAGCCAATTAAGAAGAAACTGCTTGAATCAATTAGGACAGGCTGGCTAATCAGGGCACCTGAGTTTAAAAAGGACCTCAGTTCAGTTTGTAGTGTGCAGGCTAGGAGCTGGGAGCAAGAGGCACTAGGAGCTGAGAGTGGGAAGGCATATTGCTGGAGTACTGAGGAGTACAAGCATTATCAGACACCAGGAGGAAGGTCCGGGGGTGAGGACAAAGAAGGTGTTGGGAGGAGGCCATGGGGAAGTAGCCCAGGGAGTTGAAGCTGTTGCGCAGCTGTACCAGGAGGTGCTCTAGACAGCTGCAGTCCACAGGGCCCTGGGCTGGAACCCAGAGTAGAGGACAGGCCCGGGTTCCCCCCAAACCTCCCAACTCCTAATCAGACACAGGAGGAATTGACCTAGACTGTGGGTTCTACCAGAGGGGACGGTCTCTGGACTGTTCCCTGACCCACATGGTAAATCTCTGGGGCGAACAAATCCGCCAATAAGCACAGGACTCACCAAGATAGAGGAGGAACTTTGTCACAATACCTAATATCGAGCTTGGATAAAAGATCTTCACTGTGAGACACCAACATAGGGAAGCAATCATCGAAGTCTACAGAACAAGGTGTATCTATCTATCAGCCAGTAGTTAGTGGATGACCCAAAAGACTTTCCCATGCACAAAGTTAAACACATTAGAACTGGGCTAGATAAGAGTTTTCAAGTATCTCATCAAATTTGCCTTAAAAGCCCAGAGTGCAGGGCACTTACTAACAGGGGATATTAAATCAAAAAAATAACCTGTATGACCTAAATGACCAAAGAAATTGCAAAACTGATCCATCTTCCACCTAATTCTGGATGGGCCAAAATAATTAGCGACCAAATAATTACAGCCAGAAACACATTTATGGTAGAACCTCTGAAATCCAATGGTATGTATAAACATTAGATTTGCGGAGGCTAAAATCACCAAAACCCACTAATAGAGGATATGTCCAAGACCATCTGATAGAAAACACTCTTTAAACCTCAGAGTATGTCATCCAGAAGATAGCACAGGGATCTCTCTCCAGATATTTGTAGTAGACACAATGCAACCTCATGAAACTGAAACCTGCCTAAAAAATAAAACAGAAAACGTACAAAACTGACAGTAGTAGATGTGCCACCAAACATCGACTCAAAAGTTAGTCCATTTAAATACTCTGATCAAAGAAAAACAAAAATATTGAAATAATTAACCTCAGGATTAATTATTAAACAGCTGAATCTCAGAGTTCACCACCAGCAAAAAGGGAACTGACAGTTGAGGGCAAAACAGAATGCACCACTCAAACTACACGGTCAACATTTTCCATCTTCTCGTGTGGGGAGGATACGACTCTTTAGCTTTAAGAGTTTCTGCCACTCTTGCACTGATAGCTTGAAAGCCAAGCATGAGAATACTGTCATGACTGTACCGTCAAAGAAAGCTGTTTACTACAATAAGATATTCCTTTTACTTAGAATGGGAAATAAAGCAAATAATTTTTACATTTAATTATTACAGGTATACCAGGAGAATGATGGCATTCACATTAAAATCTAAGCTTTGTCACATCCCTAGCACAAAACCACCTATAGAATCAAGATAAACTATTATGGGATGGGAAAAAATCTTAGTATCAAGATCATCTTACAAATTAAGGTTTTATTCAACCAATTTTCATAGCTTACAGTATTTAAAGTTGAAGAGATGAACACAAGACATGCAAGTTATTAGCATCAAGCCACAGAACTTTGACACAAATGTGTAAATTATATAGCGAAACAAATACTACTTAATAGCCCAAAGAATTATCTACAATATTGTAGATACATTAAAACTGATACATCTCTTTAACGTTAAATACTGTAAGCTATGAAAATTGGTTTAATATTTTAGGTTTAATATTTCAATATTTTTGTTTTTAGGTCATGAGAAATATAGCCTCAGAATTCTAAATAAACATTACTGTAGTTTAAAATTAAGAATAGCTCCTATTTATCTTATACCTGAAATAAACCAAGTGTGGTAATTAAGTTCCCATTACAGGTTCTGCAGTACCAGTTAATTAACAAACCATATTTTGCAGAACTGATAAAGAAAATTAAAAAAAGAAAAAAAAACTAATTTCAAGCTCCATCTGAAACAGGGATAAAAATCAATGTTTGTAAAATGAAAGAAAATGAAACTGATAAATGAAAAGAATGTTATTTTCAAGATTCAAGGTACTGCAAATTTAAAATGGGCCTAATTCTGCAGTACAATTCAACAAGAACTTCACGTGTGCAGGATCGCAGGATCAATGCAAAACATTTTTTAAAAACTTCATCTGTCTCAAGTGCTCTTCAATCATAAAATGCTCTGATTTTCCCCATATAATTTGTATTTAATATGTGATCCCCCACCTCCCCACAAACAACCATCCTTATGCCACACTTACGACTAAATCAGCTCCCTCTTCTGCCCACTTGTACCCACACTGGGACACGGTATCTCCCCCTTGTGATCCTACTGCCCGCAAATGACTGTGAATGTGGAACTCACTCTCTTCTCCCTCCACTACCCTGGTGTACCTAAACAAAATGGTAGTTACAAGGCAGACTGTGATTGTAGTGGCAATGGTTCAGGCTCCACGATGCTTCAGTACCATAACAATTGGCACACTAACAACAAACATGTTGGATGGACATACGTGCAGACCACAGGGTGAAACAGTTAATTTTTTAGTAAAGATCAAAATTTAAAATGCATAGAGAAGAGGGACCCAATATTTGGAGGTGCTGAGCACCCTCAACTCCAACTGTAGTCAATGGGATTTATGGGAGTTCAGCACCTCTGGAAACAAGGTCTAATTTATTTATTTTTTATGTAGCATATACCCAGAGCTGTGAGTGGACATTACACTCTGAGATGGATACTTGTTTTGAAATTCGTATTTTAGGTTTTTGCAGAAGTTGCAGCTGTATCATGTTACTGTCTATTATTCCGTTTGTACCTTGCCTAGCACAATGCAGCCCCATTTTTCATTTGCTGCTAGGCACTACTATAATAATCATAGTATTAATAAATAATATTTAGAAGTGCTAGAACAATTTAGTGAAAATGATAAACACTGAAATTTGAAGTAATTAGAAATACTCCAAGGTATTTTTAATCAGCTGTTAATTCTTTGTGATGTACCATTTATATCCACTCACTACTGGATCCTGGAACAGGCTCAAACTCTCTCAGGAATCCTGCAATCTTGTGACTCACTTACTCTAAAAGAACCCAGGAGACATTTATTTTCCAAAGTAATCCCCAAGTACAGAAACAAAATAAAATCCAGCAGCATACTCAAAAACAGACAGTACCCAAAGTCTTATTTGAAGAGGAGGCTGAAGAAGGGACTCCCTCTAGACAGATCTCACTATGACCTTAGTACAGCACCTAATACTCTGGTGAGAGGTGCTTTAGGAACACCAGTAAGTTAGACTAGAAAGCTGAGCTGGAGTCAGTAGTTGTGCATATTTCAACCTGTGAAAGGATTAGCAGTGGTCTCTGCTGTGTCCACTCCAACAATCCCGGAAGCGAAGTTAACACTATGTCTCTACTGCAGAGTTAATTCAAGTTATGTATACTTAAGTACTCTCAAGTAGCCTAGCTTAAGTGAGAGCAGCCACACTGAGAAAACACTCAAACTACACAAAATGATTCTATAAACAGCTGACGAGTTGAACCCCCAGCCATCTGGAGTTAAATGCACCACCACACTCAAGTTAAGAGGTTCTGTGTGGGCACAACTCGAGTTATAACTCAAATTAACTCTACAGTGAAGAAAGGCTGTAAGGGTATGTTTTCACTGCAGAGTTAACCTAGGCTCTTACTCACATGTTGCATTCAATCCTTTCTCTCATCCCCACACAAAAACCTCTGACTTGAGTTTAGTGGTGCTTTCACTCTGGGGTTATCTGGGACTATAGACTAACGCTGGCTACTGCTTTCACTCTGGTTAGTAATCTGCCCACTTTCCTGTGAGGAAGCAGACTACACTACTTGAGTACATCTTACTCCAGTACCTCCCACAATTCCCTCTGCAAGCCCAGGACAGACAAGTTCTCCCACAATTCACTGGGAAAGAATCAGAGCAGCTTAGCTTACTGCAAGATAAATAATCATGGGATATGACCACAGAAGTCCTAGTGGCATACATACGTGAGAGCAGCACTAATGAGGACACAAGTAACTCAAATGTAGTTTTGCCATGCAAACTGCTTACATCCAGGTTAGGCTAACCTGAGTGCCCATAACCAGGTGCCAATCACCTGAGTTAACTCTGCCATGAAACAGACCCTCAGACACAATACCATCAGTGGGTATGCCTTTACATGCCCCTACCGTGAGCAGTGTCTTAAAATGATTTTTTTTTAATGTAACTTGTATCAGGGTGCCTAGAGATTAAGAGACATGTGTTTATTCTGCACAAATAAAACCACAATATTGGTTTTTTCTGAAAGGCTAAAAGGAATGCTTAACACAGTTTTCAGAGTACTGGGGGTATTTTTAAAGATACAAAAGTGAAGCATTTTTATTCTCTATGTGACCTTTATGGATCAAATTTAAGATACAGATCTGCATCTAGTAACAAGGCAAAAGCCTACATACTTTGAACAGAACAACATAAGGTGACTAGCGCTATAATTTGTGTGTCAAAGAAAAACAGAGCATGTTATAAAATTTAATGAAGTGTGATGAGTCTTTCTAGTCTATTAAATTACAGCATCCTTTTTTTATAACTGAACAGTTTTATAAATAGCATGATACTGAATGATGAAAAAAATCTCATTTTAGTGGGAAATTAATCTGTGTTTTAATGGGGGTTAGCAGTTCTAACTTCCCATTTCAAAATGTACATGGATCACTCAGGAAAGCAATTATCGCTAAATGGCTCTACATAGCTGTGCGCAGGCTGGCAGAGATACTCTTTCTAAAAAGAAGACACATTCTAAAACAGGTTATCTGAAGACTTCCACTCTCATGAAATACAAAATTCCACACCTGAAAAAAAAGAACAGAGTCCACAACTTTGTAACAATGAAAATGTTCTTTAACTGGTACAGTAATTGCTCTCTCATACAACAACTACATAACAAGAGCAAACAATTATTTATTTCTAGCTCACAAGGCCATAGTGACTGTGATGCCAATTAGCTGACTGACCCTAATGTTTTTAAACCTCCCCCATGTCAAGGCTTTCCAATACCTTACAAAGTACCACTTGCCCTATACAGTACCCTTCTACAATGAAAGATGGTCCACCTATTTTTGGGGTACTCCTCAGTCACCTATGTGGCTTAAGAATAAGCTGCCATCTTCAGCTTCTGATAGTGTGCGCTCTCATCTCCCCTATAAATAGAATTTGCATCATTACTCCATAATTCCATTGCTGAATAATGTGAGGTGCCAGCACATATAAACAACTACAGTCCTAATAAAGATAGCTGTGTGGGATCACTTCCTTTTTCAATTTGCATCCTGCCTGATGGTCTAAATGCTTCAGATTTTTGATAGTCAGGTCTTCTCAAATCTGCTTTTATCTGAATATAAATCCATGTGAATACAAAATAAGAAATTGTGTAATCTCTACATGCTGTATCTCTTATACTCCTGTAAAAAGAAGAGAATCAGCCATATGATACTCAATATGTCCATTATACCTTCCAGTCAGTGCAACACAACAGTTCAGAATAGGGGGTTATTATTGGATAATTATAATAGTCTGCCAAATATCTGAAGATTATATATTGCTCATTTCCTCCAATGGTCAGGAAGTACACTTAACAGTTTATAAGAACTGATGTTTATTGCTGCATAATCATGGTTCTTCTGTGTCTTTTAGGTTTACTTCTCTATCAAAATCTTATGCTACACCTCTCTCTCACTGCTCCTTGAACTGGAATAATAAGAGTTTGTTCTGTGATTTCCTTACCTCTCTCTCCTCCTCTAATTACAACGCCTTCTGGAAGAGTGATACTATAGTCTGTGCTTCCCACAGGAACATTTTCCTATCCTTTCCCCCTGTGGTGCTGTAGTTTTCTTTAAAAGGTGTCTTTACAGAAGTAAACTTTTAGTATTCATTTTCCCTCTTAAAGTCTACACTTTTGTATTCCCAGTTTATGGTTAACAGAATTCTGGTAACCTCAAGAACTGAAATGCACACTGACTGCTAGCAGAGCCTTTTGAATTGTGAAATGCATGCCTTCCCATTCCTTAACCACTGCAGTACTCCAAACCAAGTTTCTTGATGTCTGAGGCTGATTATTCCATTATTATGAACCTTATTACTGATTTCCCTAAGATTTTACAGTAATATAGGATTATAGCCTGTACACTGTATTTATTCCTTTCAAATATAATTTAGGATGTAACCTCCTACAATAATGTTTTCCATTTTACTTCACCCTTCATACAACATGTCAAGCTTATACTCTCCCACAAACCCAACACTTATCAGACAATTTATTTAATACCTGGTAAGTTTATATGGTTCTCTTAATATTGGCACCAGTTGAGAAAATAATTAAGACTTATCTCATAGCTGTATTCCCATTCTCTTCCATATACAAAAGAACATAAAATCCTCCTGCACAGTATGAAAAAAATCCATTAAATCATTGAAGGTAGCACTTCAGATCCACATAGGAGACCCATTTAGAATACAGACTCCTTGGTGCAGGGGATCCCTTCCCCTTTTTTCTGCCTGCCCCTCCCCCATACAGCATCCTTTTTAGTTCATTATCTCTAGAACCATGAGTAGTCGAAAAAGATGCAAGAAGCTGTCAGAATTTTTGTACCTTACAAAACTTACTAACAGATATTTTTCTGAAAATTTCTTGATGTCACTGCTAACTCTGCAGATGATCAAGAACAGTATATGACCGTAAGAGTAAAATATGACATATAATGTCTTGTTTACATTACATATTAATGACATAACATAAATCTTTGCAGAGAAAGATAGAGTTGTTAACTGAAACCTCTTCAGATCAGCAATGTTTGCACTATGTGTAAGTGCAATGCCTCAGAATATGGGGCCACAATCTTGGTTGGGGTGTTTAGGGTGCAACTGTACTAGAACAAAACACTTACTTACCTGAACAGTAACTGGAGTTCTTCTATCTGTTTTGCCCCTATGGATGCTCCACCTCAGGATATGTGCATCCCATGCACTCTTAATCGGAGATTTTTAATTAGCAGTGTCCTTGGGTCTGCACCTGTGCCATACACATCCTTATGCTCCTGTGTGATGTTACATAGGGAGGGGCGGACCCACTGCCATTCCAGTTCCTTCTCAACCACAAAGCTCAGAAGTCAGACACTGCAGCAGAGTGGAAGGAGGTTAGGTGGTAAAGCACCAACAGGGAAAAAACATCTCAAAGAACTCCAGTTACTGTACAGGTAAGTATCCTTCCCGTTTTCTTTGGTCATAGTCCCAATGTGAGCTCCACCTTAGGAGACTCCCAAGCAGTACTTTAACGTGGTTGCTAAGGAGGCAGATTCAGTACAGCTCATAGAACAGCATCGCCAGAGGCCATATCTGCCCTGGAAGCAGGTCTGATAATGTAATACTTGGAGAACATGTGAATAGACTGCCTGGTGGCATCCCTGCAAATATCCATGGTGAGTATGTCCTTAAGAAGGGGTATTAATGTAGACTGAGCCTTGGTGGATTGGGCAGTCACTCCAGGTGGGGGATGCACTCCAGGAGGTTCATTACAAGCTAAGGTGCTAAGAAACCCATTTTGACAGCCTCTGAGAAGAAATCAGTTCTCCCTTAATCCTTTCAGCAAAGAAGATAAAGAGTCTGGGAGAAGCCCTGAAAGGTTTCAGAACTATATCTGAAAACTGATCCCTGTACTCTTCGGACAGTTTGCCATATAGACCTGACTTCTTATATTCCATACCTCTCAGGATAGTCTTTGGGTGGAACTGCCTCAAACATACATTTGCCACCGTGGCCACGAAAGAGTCTGGAATGGGATGGATAAAGAAATATTTAGATTCTTGCTTGGGAACCTGATACTGTCTGACCATTTATTTGGAAGTGTGTCGGATAGAGGCCAGTGCCTGCCAAACAGTTTTCATGGGATCCAGAAAGCCTTCATTAATGGCAAGGGCAATCCATCCCAGAGCAGGAGTTTGTAAGATATCCAACAGTTTGTGCAAATAGTCTTGCACAGGTTCTGCCTGTATTCTCAGAGATGTGGCTGCTCTCCTAATAAGATATTGACAAATTTTAAAGCCTTTAGGAGGAGGTGTCAAGAACTCTGGAGTTATGTGCTCATCCAGGAAAGAGAAAGAAATATGGATGGGGAGGAGCGGGAATATCCAAGGGCTCCTCTAGTCGCCTCATCCTCTGTGGGCTTCAAAAAAGGAAAGAGGCTGTGGATTAGGAGGAGGATCTTCTCGAGTTACTACAGATACTGGAAAAGACAACTGTCTCCTGAATTGAGTGACCAGCAGGGGTCTAGATGCTGTTGGAGTAGTCCAAGAGGCCCAAGAAGGCCAAGGAAGACAGTCCAGTCTTTGTACTGCCCTTGGCAGTGGGCACCATAAAAGGGCATCTTCATACTTCTGGTCTTGCTCTAGGGTTCAGGTATCTCTAGAGCATGATCTGCATGGTGACAGAGATATGAGTCTATCATGGTCAGAGTCTGAAGAGGAAGATATATAACTGTTCTCAGTGAATAACAGGGCTGTGCCAGTAGGCCTCGGTGGAAGTCTCAATTCCGGCAGCACATGATGCTGTCTCAACAGTACCAATACTGATGATGTATCCAATAGTACTGGTAGAAGCAGATAAGACGGACAGAGTGCAGATGGGTGCACCATCATCCACGGTGCCAACGAAGCTAAAGCAAGCTGCATAGATGAGGATGGAACTATCGGTGCTATGTCAATAAGTAGTGTGGGCAGTGCCAATGGTGCTGAGGTACTGGAGGCTATTGAGATCAGGACACACAAAAGATCTTTTGCCACAAAGAAAGCCTGCAGTATTCACCAACAGTGAAGGTGAAGTGCTTGACTGCTAACAACAGAGGTGCTGGATCCGACGGTTCCAGGGTCAAAGATCTCCCCAGGACAGGTAAAGGCACACATCTTGACAGTCTCACTGGAGCTTGAATTGACAGTGCCACCTCAGATGGTGCAGATGGGTGTAAGTGCTTGTGACCAGACCTCGACTTTTTCAGAGCCTCTTCAGTGAGGTGAAGGATGAGACCTTGAAGGTCTATTGGCATCTGACAACAAAAATGGTTTGAGTGCTTCAAGAAGGCTGCAGGAGAGGAAGATGAGTGATACCTTTCACCAGATTTCAGCTTAGAGGCTGAGGCAACCAGGGGGGACACTCCTCATGGACAAACTCTCCATCCTCCCATGGTCAAGAACAGGCTTTGAATAGGAATGCATCACCTTCCCATGAAGATATACTTTAATACGGAAATACATCTGTTCTTCATTCTTGTCAGAAAGGAAATTTAAATAGGACATCTGTACCTCAAATGTCCCTCACCTAAGCAAGTCAGGCAATTTTTGTGCCCGTTTCTAACAAGGATCACAGTCCTGCACATGGCATATTGTTTAAAACCTTGGGATTTCTGCATAGTAAATTCCAGGTTAAATTAACTTATTTACTAAACTTAATTAAAACTATATGCAAGAATTTCTTTGTTTCAAAAGCTGGCTAATGAAAGCTCAACAGTGACGGGGAACGCCAACTCTGGCTCCCCCACAGGTGGTAAGAAGGATCTCGGAGGGCAATGTTGACCATGCCCCTTGGTAGCCTTTGCTCAGCACATAAGGGTAGCAGGGGTGCTTGTGCTGCCTGCTGGTATGGCTGGTAAAACTCTCTGACTCGATTACATTGAGCACACATACGCCTACAGTGAAATATACATGTGCACAATCACTTGAAGGAGAGCATGCTTAATGTTCAGATAACTTACACAAGTGTGCATAAAGCTGCAGACTGAATTCAGAAAGTTTGTGACTTGGCAGTTTTATATTTCAATCTGTAATTTAGGGACATCTTTGTTGACACTGGTAGTACCCTACTCCGATACTAGTTCCATTAAAACCAATGCAACTACTCACAAAGTAAGGAACCACTCAACATGAATAAGGGGGCAGAATCCGGCTCCTAATGTTTAATACTATTTAAAAGGCTATTCGTACTGGTGTGTCTGGCAGATTATTTCACAAAATGTATTATATAAACAAATTAGTGAACTATATTTTTCTTAAGCTTGTGAAGGGGACGGTAGGAAGCTGTGCTGATTATTTCCCCTATTAGGTTTATTAAAATGAAATGATTACAGGAAAAAAAAACAGCTTTAAATTTTAAACCCACTCTACCTCAATATTTAAAATATGCCTTTGATAGCTCCGTAAACCTGCAAATGGAAAACTAGATCTATTCCAGAGGAACTTTATTGATCTGACAGTTAGAGATGTCTCAAATGCTGACTGTAGATAATACCAACTCATATTCAGAATTACATCTTTCAAAAATAATAGGGAAGCAAGGAGAAGGTGCATTTTATGGGCTATCATTAAGGCATAGTCACCTATGATAAGCCTAACCAGCTATTGTTTCTATACAGATGAAATGGCCTTTATCTGACAGTGAAATCACATTTCAAAAATTAAGGTAATTCTTACATTGAAATTCACACTACTACTAAAATGAAAGCTGCCTGCTTCTAAAACTTCATTAAAAAGTTGACTGAACCATTGATGTTGTTAGTTGCCAAGACTGAAATTAGACTTAAAAATTGGGAAGAAAAGAAACAAAACAAAACAAAACAAAGCAAACAAACCAAAAAAAACAGTCTCATGTTCACTTAAGCCCTACCTGTCTTCAGGCTGCCTGTTCTTCACTATGCTGAACGTGTATTTCCAAAAGCAGAATTTCCTGTCAGTCACTGGTGAAAACCACTAGAGGCAGCACTTTGAGACCTCAGTAAGCAGCTTTGAACAAAGCTTTAATTAATTTCAGCTGTACTGAAGTGTTGAAGTTTCTAAACCTTCTTATTGTTCTTGCAAAATTAAGTTTAAGTCAATTCATTTTGAGTCGTTATAGTTTTCTTTACTAAAGTATATCTACACTATGGAGAGGCAGGAGACCATGATTTAAATCACTGATTTAATCTTGTTTTGCATTTGTACTTTTAAGTTATTTTTCTAAAGAAAGGTTGATTCTCATTGGTTGGCAACCATTAAAATGTTGATTTGCACTAAATATGTTGCTTCTTTTTATTACCCAGGAGGATATACCACATCTATAAACATTTATTTAAGCAATTATATTATTTTTAACTTACATTTATTCTGAATCTTAATTACGACATTTGTATTATGTTGAGATGGTCACCAAATGAACTTTAATAGACAGAGTGTGAGACCCTGCTGCTTTACGTAAAGCAAACAGTCCAAGATAGACTGAAGAGAAGATAGAGATGGAGAGCAATCCTGTTCAGAGGCCCAACAAGTGAAAGTTTCCACTTGGCCAAGTAGCTAGCCCTGGTGGAAGGCTACTTACTACCTAGCAAGACTTGTCGAACCTGTTCCAAGCAGGCTTGTTCTTCAGGGTGCAGCCATGCATCTTCCAGTCAGTTAGGTGCAAGGAGGCAAGGTTTGGGTGAAGCAACCAGCCGCGGTCTTGTGAAGTCAAGTTAAGGCAGAGTAGGAGTGACAGTGGAGCTGCCACTGAGAGATCTAGAAGTGTGCTGAACCAATGCTGGTGTGGCCATGTCAGTGGTATCAGGATAATTCTTGCCTTGTCCCATTTGATTTTTAGAAGAATCTTGTTAACCAAGGGGATTGGGGGAAAGGCATACAGTATGCGGTTTTGCCCACAAGACCAGGAAGGTGTCTAAGCGGGAGCCTGTACTGTGCCCATGCAGCGAACGGAACTGATGATATTTTCTGTTCTGCCTGGTGGCGAGCCACTCCTCCTGGGGAGGCCCTCACCTTTGGAAGATGACACTGATACCTCTGGGTGAAGAGAGCACTTGTGGTGAGAGAAGGATCTGCTGACAGCATGGCAGACAGAGACACAGTGTGTGTGTGTGTGTGTGTGTGTGTGTGTGTGTGTGTGTGTGTGTGTGTGTGTGTGTGTGTGTGTGTGTGTGTGTGTGTGTGTGTGTGTCCTTTAAATATGCTGACCCCACTCTAAGTACATTGCCTTTAAAAAAAATCAGAAAGTTGAGACAGCAGCAAGCTCTCTCCATCCTGAGCCCTGTCCTGTCCCCACCCTGCTCTATATGGAGAACGGGTAAGCGGGGGGCAGGAGTGGGGGGGGAGGGGGACACCCTGACATTAGTCCTACCTTCCCCCCTCCCCCGCACAACAAGCAGGAGGCTCCCAGGAGCAGCTCCAAGGCAGAGGGCAGGAACAGCACATGGCGGGGGGAGGGTCAACTGAACTGCGGGCAATTGATAGCCTGCTGGGCGGCTGCCACACAGGGAACTCAAGGGAGCAGGGAGCTGATGAGGGGCTGCCAGTCTACCCTGGTTCCAAGCTCCCACCAGCTAGCTGCAATGGGCTGCTCTTCCTGCAAGCAGTGAACAAAGCAGGCAGCTGTCAAACAATGTTATAAGGGAGCATTGCACAACTTTAAACAAGCATGTTCCCTAATTGATCAGCAACGTAACAACGAAACAACGTTAACAGGGACAACTTTAAGTGAGGAGTTACTGAATACTGATTCTAGCCACATCTGGAGGGGTCTGGGGTGCAACCTTGTGTCTTGAACCATGGAAGTGCAAGCTACCATGTGATCCACTAGCTTGAGGCACACTAGAGCTGTCATTGTTGGGTGCGCTATGACCTTAGCTATCAGGTTTGCCATGATCTGGATGTGACCCTGGATTGGGTCAAGTTGAGCACTGCCCCAATAAATTCTATTCTCTGAACTGTGACAAGAAGTTACTTCTGCTCATTTATCAGCAGGCACAGCGCCCTGAAGGTGGTTTGGACCATGCTGATGCTGTCTTGCACTTGAGCCTGCGACTGACCTTTGATCAGTGAGTTGTCCAGTTATGGGTAGACCTGAATGCCTCACAGACTGAAGAAGGTTGCTACAACTGCCATACTCTTCATAAAAACCTGTGGGGCTGTCTATAGGCCAAAGGGAAATGCAGTGAATTGGTAGTTGTGATGACCCACAATAAACCTGGGAAATCTTCTGTGGCCACATAAGACAGAAATGTGAAAGTATGCATCCTTTCAGTCAAGGGCAACATACTAGTCACCTGGGTCCAGGGAGGGAATGACGAAGGTTGGGAGACCATGTGGAAACTCAGTTTCTTGAGATTGCTTTGAGGCAACACAGGTCCAAGATGGGCCAGAGCACCCCTTTGACCTTTGGGATTAGGAAATATCAGGAGTAAAACCCTTTCCCCCTCAAAATCTTGAGAAACTTCCTCCACAGCTGTCCTACATAAGAGGGATTGCACCTCCTGGACAAGGAGTTGCTCGTGAGAGGGGTCCCTGAAGACGGACAGAGATGGGGTGAATAAAAACTAATGGGTATATCTGACTGTCACTGTACTCAGGATCCATTGGTCCGATGTTACAGATGCCCAAGTCAGGCTGAAGAGCAACAGAAGGTCCAAAAATGAAAGGGGGAGTGAATCTAAAAGGTGACTGGTACAGTGCTCTCTGTTTTCTGGAGCCAGACAGATCATACAGGATCGAAGGATGACCCTTGAGTCCTTCAGTCCATAAAGTCTCATGTCTGTCTGCTCTGAGAAAAAGGAGGTGCCCTCAACGAGAGGTCTTGGATTGACTGTTGACCATCATGGGAAAGACCCGAGGACTGGAGCCAGGATGACCGTGAAGGCCATTGCCCGGGGCTGCCAAGCCAACGGCACCCAGAGCTGCCTTGAGAGTGTTCCTGGTCACGTTCTTACCCTCTTCTAAGAGGGCCGCGAACTCCTGTCTCGACTCTTGAGACAGGGAGTCTTTGAATTAATTCAGTGAGTCCCATAGATTGAAATCATATCTCCCCAGCAAAGCTTGCTGATTGACAACATGAAGTTGGAGGCTACCCATGGAATAAACCTTTCTTCCGAAAAGGTCCAGTTTCTTAGTGTCTCTATTTCAGGGTTGCACTCAACTGGCCCTGCCTGTCCCTTTTGTTAGCTGCAGACACCACCAGGGAACCTGGGGCGGGGGTGTGGTTACGAGTACAGGTGATCAAACCTGCTTGCTGGCACAGAATACTTTTTTTCTGCCCTCTTTGAAGTGAGGGTTAGAGAAAAGACGGTTACTCACCTTTGTAACTGTTGTTCTTCGAGATGTGTTGCTCATATCCACTCCAATGAGGTGTGCGCACGCCGCGTGCATGCTCGTCGGAAGATTTTTACCCTAGCAACACTCGGTGGGTCAGCTGGGTCGCCCCCTGGCGTGGCACCGCTATGGTGCCGGATATATACCCCTGCCGACCCAACGGCCCTTCAGTTCCTTCTTGCCGGCTACTCCGACAGTGGGGAAGGAGGGCAGGTTTGGAATGGATATGAGCAACACATCTCGAAGAACAACAGTTACAAAGGTGAGTAACCGTCTTTTCTTCTTCGAGTGCTTGCTCATATCGATTCCAATTAGGTGATTCCCAAGCCTTACCTAGGCGGTGGGGTCGGAGTGAGACGTTGCAGAATGCAAAACTGCTGAACCAAAGGCTACATCGTCTCTGGACTGTTGAACCAATGCGTAATGTGAGGCAAAGGTGTGAATCGATGACCAAGTAGCCGCCCGACATATTTCCTGGATGGGGACATGGGCCAGGAAAGCGGCAGAAAAGGCTTGCGCCCAAGTAGAATGTGCGATGAGATGGCTAGCGGGAATGTGAGCCAATTCATAGCATGTTCGGATGCAGGACGTCACCCAAGATGAGATCCGCTGGGAAGAGACCGGCATGCCTTTCATGCGGTCTGCCACCGCTACAAAGAGCTGAGGCGAACGTCGGAAGGGTTTGGTTCTCTCTATATAAAAAGCGAGAGCCCTACGGACATCCAAAGTATGTAGTTGTTGTTCCCGACGCGATGAGGGCGGCTTCGGGAAAAAGACTGGGAGGAAGATGTCTTGATTGACATGAAAGGCAGACACCACCTTAGGGAGGAAAGAGGGGTGTGGTCGCAGCTGTACCTTGTCCTTGTGGAATACCGTATACAGGGGATCTGCTGTCAAGGCCCGAAGCTCCGATACTCATCTCGCCGAGGTGATAGCGACGAGGAAGGCCATCTTCCAGGAAAGGTACAGCAGCGAGCAGGTGGCCAGAGGCTCAAAGGGGGCCCCCATAAGCTTGGCTAGCACCAGGTTTAGATCCCAGGTAGGGGCTGGGCATCTGACTTGAGGGTACAACTGTTCCAATCCCTTAAGAAACCTGGAAACTATGGGGTGAGAAAAAATTGAACGACCACTTTTGCCTGGGTGGAAGGCGGAAATAGCTGCCAGATGTACCTTTATAGAAGAGACCGCCAGGCCCTGCTCTTTCAGGGACCCAGAGGTAATCCAGGACCGTAGGGACAGAAACCTGTCCGGGGACTAAGTTACTCTGAGCACACCAGTGGGAGAAACGCTTCCACTTGGCGAGATATGTCATCCTAGTGGAAGGCTTCCTACTTCCCAAGAGTACCTGTTGTACCGAGGCAGAGCAACGCAACTCAGATTGGCTCAACCACGCAGCAGCCATGCTGTGAGATGAAGAGATTGCAGGTCTGGGTGGTGAAGCCTGCCGAAGTCCTGTGTTATGAGGTCTGGCCAGAGTGGCAGGGGAATCGGATCTGCCACTGAGAGGTCGAACAACAGGGTGTACCAATGCTGCCTCGTCCACGCTGGAGCAATGAGGATCAGGTGGGCTCTGTCCCTGTGGAGCTTGAGTAGGACTCTTTGAACGAGCGGAAACGGTGGGAAGGCATAAAATAGGTGCCTCTTCCACGGGATCAGGAATGCGTCTGAGAGGGAGCCCGGGGAGCGTCCTTGGTAGGAGCAGAACACCTGGCATTTCCTGTTCTCCCGGGAGGCAAAGAGGTCTATGTGGGGAAAGCCCCACCTCTGGAAAACGGAATGGATAACGTCCGGACGGATCGACCACTCATGAGACAGGAAGGACCTGCTGAGTCGATCTGCCAGAGTGTTCTGGACTCCTAGGAGAAAAGATGCTACCAAATCAATAGAGTGGGCTATGCAAAAGTCCCAGAGGTGGATGGCTTCTTGACAAAGGAGGGAGGAGCGTGCCCCATCCTGCTTGTTTATGTAAAACATGGCCGTTGTGTTGTCCGTGAACACTGATACACAATGGCCTTGGAGATGGTCCCGAAACACCTGGCATGCTAGACGGACTGCTCTCAGCTCCCTCACGTTGATATGCAAGGCCAACTCCTGGGGCAACCAGAAGCCTTAAGTGTGAAGTTTCCCGAGGTGGGCACCCCAACCCAGAGATGATGCGTCTGTGGTTAGGGCCACTGAGGGTTGTGGTGGGTGGAAAGGCATCCCTGCGCAGACTCGAGAGGGGTCCAACCACCAAGTGAGGGAGTCGAGAACCGTCCTGGGGATAGTGAGCACTGAATCCAGACTGTCTCTGTGTGGACGGTATATTGAAGCAAGCCAGGTTTGGAAGGGACGGAGGTGTAGCCTCGCGTACTTGGTCACAAAGGTGCAGGAGGCCATGTGACCTACGATGCTGAGGCAGGTGCGCACCGACGTTATCGGAAAGGATTGATGACTTTGAATTATTGAAGACATTGTTTGAAAACGTGACTGAGGAAGGCAGGCCCTGGCCAGATTGGAGTCCAGAATAGCTCCAATGAAGTCTATTCTCTGTGTTGGTGTCAGAGTAGACTTTTCTGTGTTGATCATGAGGCCTAGGCTCCCAAAGAGGTCTTTGACGATGCACAGGTGCTGTGATACTTGTGACTGGGAAGTCCCTCGAATGAGCCAATCATCGAGATACGGGTAAACATGTACTCGATGACGGTGGAGGGAGGCGGCTACTACAGCCATGCATTTGGTGAAGACTCTTGGGGCCGTAGAAAGACCAAAGGGAAGCACCGTGAACTGGAAGTGTTGGTGGTTGACCACAAAACGGAGGTACCGTCTGTGCGGTGGATAAATGGCGATGTGGAAATACACGTCCTTCATATCGAGGGCGGCATACCAGTCTCCCGGATCCAGGGATGGCATGCGGAACTTCAGCTTTATCATAAATTTGTTGAGTTCTCGCAGGTCTAGGATCGGCCGGAGACCGCCCTTTGCCTTGGGGATTAAAAAGTAGCGGGAATAGAACCCCTTGCCCCTCATGTCTTTTGGCACCTCCTCTATGGCTCCCAGATTTAGGAGCGCTTGGACCTCTTGTAAGAGGAATTGCTCGTGAGAGGGGTCCCTGAAGAGGGACGGGTAGGGAGGGTGGGAGGGGGGTGGTGAAACAAACTGGAGGTGGTATCCCGCTTCCACCGTGCGGAGGACCCAATGATCCGAGGTCAGCTGGGACCAAGCAGGGAGGAAATGGGAGAGGCGGTTGAAGAAGGAGGGAGAACAATCCGGCAGGGTAACTGGTGGGCTATCCTCGGACGTCCCATCAAAAGTTTTGTTTAGGCCCCGTTGGTGGCTTAGGGGGCACTTGACTTTGTGTTCCCTGAGGGCCAGACTGTCTCCGCCGATTCCCCCTGCCACGCCGTCTGGTAGCGTCTTGACGCGGCCTAGTCTGGTTGTAAGGGCGGTGTGGCTGGGGCCGGAAGGACCTTCGCTGGGTCACCGGCGTGTGCATACCCAGCGAGCGCATTAGGACCTGATTGTCCTTCAGACTCTGCAACCTGGGGTCAGTTTTGTCTGAGAAAAGGCCCTGGCCCTCAAAGGGTAAATCCTGAATTGTCTGCTGCAATTCAGGGGGAAGGCCTGAAGCCTGTAGCCAGGAGATACGTCTCATCGTTACCCCGGGTGCGAGAGTTCTGGCCGCCGAGTCCGCTGCATCCAGAGAGGCCTGGAGGGAGGTTCTTGCCACCTTTTTACCCTCTTCAAGTAGGGCCATAAACTCTGGACGGGACTCCTGGGGAAGAAGCTCCATAAACTTCCCCACAGACACCCACATATTAAAGTTATACCGACTTAGGAGGGCTTGTTGATTTGCCACCCTAAGTTGGAGGCCCCCGGCCGAGTATATTTTACGGCCTAGGAGGTCCATGCATCTAGCCTCCTTCGCCTTAGGAGCTGATGCTTGCTGGCCATGATGCTCCCGTTCATTCACCAATTGGACAACCAGGGAGCAGGGAGGTGGGTGGGTGTAGAGATATTCGTACCCCTTTGAGGGGACCATATATTTCCTCTCTATTCCCCTAGCTGTAGGTGTAATTGAAGCTGGGGATTGCCAAATTGTGTCCGCATTGGCTTGTATAGTGCGGATGAACGGGAGAGCCACTCTAAGAGGTGCATCAGCCGATAAGATGTCCACGACCGGGTCCTCTATTTCAGCAACCTCCTCCATCTGCAAGTTCATGTTCTGGGCCACCCTCCTCAAGAGGTCTTGATGGGCCCTGAGATCGATCAGGGGAGGGCCTGAGGAGGATGTTCCTGCTACCGCCTCATCAGGTGAGGAGGAGGAGGAGAGGCCCGGAACCAATGGGTCTTGAGGTGGGTCGTGGACTGGAGGGGCACCATCCGCATCAGGTGGAAACTCGGTGACTGCAGACTGAATTGGAGCCTTGTCCGTGCCCGCGGGGGGAGGGTGGCTCACTGTCGCCTCTGGTACCCGGTGTTCTGACGGGGCCAACCTTTGAGCCACTGATGGGGCACCTTGGGCCTGGTGGTATGCCCAAGGTGTCCAAAAGGACCAGTGATGAGGACCTTGTTCGTGGCTTTGTGTCTCTGGATAATGGCTGGGAACATCAGAGTCACGTTCCTGATGGTAGGATTCACTACCAGCCTGAGACGATACCGATGTGTGTCTCGAAGGCCACGGTGGTGCCGAGAGACCCTGGGAGGGCGCCACTGTTCTTGATGCTCGATCCCGGGGCGGTACCAGGGAGCGGTACTGGGCATGGCGGTACCGCGAGCGAGACCGGGACCTTCTACCGTGCCGGTGCCGGGAGGTCGACCGGGATCTCGAGTCCCTGCGCCGGGAGGGACTGCGGGACACACGGTACCGAGATCGGTGCTGAGAGCCGGATCGGTGCCAGGAGTATCTGTCCGGTGAACGAGATGCTGAACGTCGCCGCAAGTGCGACCGGTACCGCGATGGAGAGCGGTGCCGGGATCGGGAACGGCGTGATCGGGAGCGTCTCCGAGACCGTGATCCGGAATGACGTCTCTCCGGTGGACCGACGGAAGGAGGCCTTATCAGGGCCGGCTTGCCGACGGATTGAACAACCCGCACCAGCGGTGCCGGGGGTTGAGGATGTATCGGCTCCGTCATAGCAATGAGCTCTCTTGCCGTAGAGAAGGTCTCCGGCGTAGAAGGGAGAATGAGCTCAACCACAGCATGAGCCGGGGAGCTATCTGGCACCGGACTCAACAGCCCTTGTGGGACCGGAATCGATGGTGCCGTGCTAGGTGGAGCTGCCATCTGTGGTGCCGGCGTTGACGGTGCCGCAGCGGTTGCCGGTGTCCGACTAACCGACTTTGATGAGCGCTCCTTCTGCGAGGCTGGGGTCGGAGCACTATGGCGTTTCCCAGTTGGGGAAAGGGAGCGGTGCCGGGGAGTCGGTGCCAGTAGAGGTCGGTACCGGGACTCCTCCTTGGTACCGGAGTGATCCGGTGCCGAAGGGGCGCTCCTCACCGAGGCAGTCTGTTGGGCACTCGGTACCAGTGCTGCAGGACTAAGTGCCAACTCCATGACGAGCTGCTTTAATCGGAAGTCCCGCTCCTTCTTCGTTCTTGGTTTGAATGACTTGCAAATGTGGCACTTGTCCGTAAGGTGGGATTCCCCTAAGCACTTGAGGCAGGAGTTGTGGGGATCCCCTATTGGCATCGGCTTCTGGCACGCCGAGCACGGTTTGAATCCCGGTGCCTTGGGCATGGGCCCACACCAGGTCGGAGGAAAGGGGCTAATCCCCCGTTCAACTATATACACTAACTATAAATATAAGTACTAAAACTAACTATAACTACAAGAACTCGAACTATAAACACAGTAAAGAGTAATGAACTACGAGAAGCTAGGGATGTGGAGGTCAGCAAAGCCACGCTCCACAGTTCCAATGACCGTCACGGGCGGTAAGAAGGAACTGAAGGGCCGTTAGGTCGGCAGGGGTATATATCCGGCGCTATAGCAGTGCCACGCCAGGGGGTGACCCAGCCGACCCACCGAGTGTTGCTAGGGTAAAAATCTTCCGAGCGTGCACGCGGCGCGCACACACCTAATTGGAATCGATATGAGCAAGCACTCGAAGAAGAAGATGGAGTTTTCCATAGGGCCTTGATTGGTCCCATCACCGCCTGACTGATGGGCAGGGCCACTTTGGATGGAAATACTGCAGCCAGGATATCAATAAGGCTGTGTGATGTCTCTTTGAGCTGCTCAATCTCCAAGCCCAGGTTTGAAGCAACCTACTTCAGAAGGTCCTGCTGGGCTCTGAAATTGTCCTGGGGTAGTAGGCTGCTGGGACCCGTAACAGGGGGGAGGAGGAGGCCTGCACCAGAGGAGGGGCTCCTTCATCCACTATGTCCACTGGAGGCATATCCTGGACTTTGGTACCGGGGTCAGTACCAGTGTCTGGATCTAGCTGAGCAAGAAGGAGTGGTAGCCTGTCTCTTTGAGACCACTGAGTAGGAGCGGTAGAAGGAAGGCCCCAGTACCAGAGGAACCCCCAAGGGTTCCAGTAGAGCCACTGATTCAGCCAATGACCAACCAGCCAGGTGCCCACCATGGGACTGACAGTGAAGTTTGGTGGGGCATAGGCTGGGTACCAATGGTGGGCTTTTGGTGGTACATAAGGATGCCCTTCTGACTCCTCTCTCAGCAACCACGGTGGAGTGGTACCCACTTCTGCTTCCATACGGGGCACCAGAATTCCAGGGACCAGTGGCATGCTGGAGACTGGGACGCTGCGCTCAGGTGAGGCTTGCCTCAGATGGTGCCAGGGGAACCCAGTGCCAAGAAGGCACCCAACGCACCCTATCCCCTCCTGCTTCCAGACACCAGAGTTGATAGCTTCCCCGTTATGGTTGGAGGGACCAGGAGAGAGAGAAGGTCCCTTACCACCTGCAAAGTCTTCAAGGTCAATGGCACCAGCAATCCACTGGTATTGCGGTGGATCCCTGATGTCAGTGGAGGGTCCCATACCAGACTCAACACCCTTGGCAGTCAACAGTTCCAACGTGGGTCCAGGAGTAGAGAGTGGCCCAGTGTGGGTTTCACTTGCTCTCCCCGCTTGTCTCTCTTCGGCATCAGTGAGTTCCCTCTCTCAGTGCATTGGGTTTTGTCCTTTTTCCTCCACACTGGAGCTGGAGAATGGTGCCGGGAAGAGCTTGGTGCCAGGGAAGCGCCTTGCACCGATGCCAAAGTACTTGGCGCCGAATCGGAGCGGCTCAGCTCTGAGACAGGTCTGAGGGCAGCTTCCATGAGGATAGCCTTTAGCCTGATGTCCCAATTCTTTCTAGTGCAGGGTCTGAAGTCCCAATAGATTTTGCAATTTTCCTTTATGTGAGTTTCCTCCAAGCATTTTAAGCAACTTGAGTGCAGGTCACTCACAGGCACAGGTTTGCCAGAGGTGGCACAAGGCTTGAAGCCTGGGGACCAGCACATGCCCGGCCACTGGAGCGAAAAGTCCTTTGACAATAGGAACTATATATACTACCATAACTCACAAAAACTATATACACTGAACTATTAACACTATGAATGAAGAAAGAGTCCAGAACCACTGTCCAGAGGAAGAAAGGGTCCTTCTAGCAACTGTCACTGGATGCACAAGAAGGTGTGGGGCTGGCAGCTCTGCTTATACCGGAAAAATCTTCGGCAACAGTGCATGTGGCACCCACACACCTAGCATGGAATGGACATGAACAAGCACTCAAAGAAGAAAATAGCGTTTTGGTTTTTTTTTTTTAAATAAACCTGTATTTAATTTAAATTTTTTTAAAAAAACCCACATTTTCATCCACTGGGCTTAAACAACCCCTTGTTTTCATATTATACAACAGGGTTGCTTCAGTTTTTACTATGCCCCTCATCTGTGCACATCATAAAATAATCCACACTATCTGTTGCAGCTGGCAGCTGCTACTCAAGAGAGGCTTAGTAGTCGAAAGGCAAGGATGTTGAAGGTCAGGATTCAGGTGCACTGGTAGACCTATGCAGTGAACCTATGCAGAAGCAGTTTTGGATTAGAAAACAGACAAATAACTAGTTTACCTAATATGAAAGGTAAAAAAGTTACATTATGGAGATTTTATTATTCCTGAGGTATAAAATTTTATTTTTAAGAGCTTTAAATTGGACTTACTGAGACAAGAAAATCTAGTTTCTGATAAAAAAAAAAAAGAAGATTTTTCTATGTATGTCGCTATAATTTACTCTAAGGATGCTTAATCCCTTTGTTTTTAACACAAGTAGTTATAAATACTTTATACATACTAGACAAGTGAGGTTTTAAGCTTAACTTTAAAATTATCTGGAGCACTAAACCGGTGGTACAGTTCACCTACTGTACACAAACTTCAAAAGGGAAAAAGAGGTTATCTTGGAAAAGAAAGTTAGAGATATACAGACATATATTTTAGGTTAATTTAAGTATGTAGCCTTGTCCACACAGCTCTCAGTATCACTAACACCAAGTCAAGCTGCTTTAGAATCACCATGGTAACATTTTATTTTGTTTTTTCCTAACAACATTTCCCTAGTAAAGAGAAGGCTGAAGAAATTCCTCAGCAATTCTAAGAAGTTATAAGAGTGACTCACTTGTTTACCTACTTTAACCTTCTAAATAACTCTCTCATTTCCTTTTCCTAGTTAATAAATCTTTTGATAGTTTAAAAAAAAAAAAATTCTAAGAAGTTATGCATTGAAAGGAGCACAGAAGAAAAAAAAAGTTAAGTTACACCAACTAGACTCCTTGTAGAGACCCACAGAATCACCTCTGTATTTGGTCTAGTATTTAAGGGTACCCTTCTTGTTATTATCACTCTCTCTTCTCTTTTTTTGAAAATATCCAATCTCAAAACAGAAAACACATATTGAGGAAATAACATGGTACCTTGCAGTGTTACTTCATGTACGGCTGTCAGAGCATTTTTGTTTAAAATCTGAATATCGGTTCCAGTAGAAAATTGAAAGTAGGCAATATTCATTCAGCCATACTGCATAGCTTCTTACATTAAAGGACTCTCACTCTGCAGAAGACATGCTTCCCTTTTTCCAGTGTTGTCCAGTATTACTGAGGCAATAGTTTTAACCAGGACAGAGCCTATAAGGGTCCTGGACATGATTTTTTTTTCCTTCTTTTAAGGCAGTCTAACAGCTATCCTAGTTTATCATAGGGAAACATCATAACTTTAGACAGCTTTGTAGTAATCAAGTTTGTCTTGCCAAATTCAGCTTAAAAACACTCCCACTTTTCCAACTTGAAATGTTACTGGCTCTAAACACATTTGCCATGCTGTACTGAAGAATCAGAACAAAGATGACAAGAAAATCAGTTTGCTCACTGTGGAGACACTCCTTTCTATTTATGACAAATCTCCCATAACCATACAATCCCTAGTTAGGGTTGCTTGGTTTTATTGATCTAGACCAGGGGTAGGCAACCTATGGCACGCATGCCAAAGATGGCACATGAGCTGATTTTCAGTGGCACTCACTGCCTGGGTCCTGGCCACCGGTCCGGGAGGGCTCTGCATTTTAATTTAATTTTAAATGAAGCTTCTTAAACATTTTAAAAACCTTATTTACTTTACATACAACAATAGTTTAGTTATATATTATAGACTTATAGAACGAGACCTTCTAAAAACGTTAAAATGTATTACTGGCACACAAAACCTTAAATTAGAATGAATAAATGAAGACTTGGCATACCACTTCTGAAAGATTGCTGACCCCTGACCTAGACTGATCTACCTGATCACGTGAAATAGAGGGGAGTGGCAGTACATAGTCTACACTAGCAAAATTACACAGTCCCTTGGTTCCTGAAGAAGCATGAGAAGGAAGCAAAGAAAAGAGAATAGAGAATATCTGCCTGAAGGAACTGGAGGCTTGCTAAATTCTTTTTTTCATTACAAGAGCTAAAAGACCTTTGAGGTCATCTATATAAGCACCTTGCCAGTGAAAAATTTCTCCCTGCAGTATATCTTAGAACAGGGGTAGGCAACCTATGGCACGTGTGCCGAAGGCAGCACACGAGCTGATTTTCAGTGGCACTCGCACTACCCGGTCCTGGCCACCGGTCCAGGGGGCTCTGCATTTTAATTTAATTTTAAATGAAGCTTCTTAAACATTTTAAAAACCTTATTTACTTTACATACAACAATAGTTTAGTTATATATTATAGACATAAAAAAAACCCCTAAAAATGTTAAGATGTATTACTGGCACGCAAAGCCTTAAATTAGAGTGAATAAATGAAGACTCGGCACACCACTTCTGAAAGGTTGCCGACCCCTGTCTTAGAATGTCTTACCAGATCTAGTTTTAGATGTCTCAAGTAACGGAAAGCAACACAAATAACTAGCAAACAGTACTGTGCAGATTCCACAGCTCTTAGGACACTGTAACTAAAGCAGAAGTCTTCTGCTTGAACAAGGCCCAACAACAAACTACAAATAAAGAAAGCATCATCAACTAACTTCTGTAATTCTATCGCATTTAGATAAGGTACTGTCCTAAAATATGCTTAGTTAAGTTGAACAATTTACTGTATCTGGAAACAGAATTGGTTTTGCTCATGCTCTTTTCTATTACCATCAATTTGGTATGCCTCTTAACATTAAAAAAAATTACAAAAATAGAACTAGAACAGAAGAATAAGCATATCTATTACAAGGAAAGTCATAAAATCTCAATATAGTCTGTACTAGAAAATCCTTATTTTGAAAACATCTGACCCATGTCACAATAACCACTTTTGCCTTAAAGAAAATGAAAAAGAAAGTAATAAATATTAAATCATGAAGCAGTTACAGTCTATCATTTAAAAATCCTGTTAATTCACAAATCTAAAAATTCTTGGCAGGAGTAGTGTGGTTTGATAACTATGCATATACATATGTATATATGCATACCATGTATAGTAATCAAACCACAGTAGTCCCACCAGTAGTTTTTTTTTTTTTTTTTAATTTGTAGACACACTTATGGGCCCACACACACAACCACAGATATAACAAATATTTGAATTCTTAAGCAGCGATAAGGTAGGTCAAAATGTTAAGATCCACTGTTTTTATACCCAGTGTTGCCTTTTAAAAATTAATTCTAAACAGGTAAAAAAGGTGATTGAACATATAATCATAAATGAACATGACTTTAGGAAAAAGCGCAGTATAGCATCACTCTTTCATTATCTGACACATAAAAGGTATCCATCCACAAACCATAGTCACTAGATAAAACTGCTATAAAATGGCAACACTGACAGACTATTCAGTTAACAAACTTCCAAGAAGTTATAGTTCAACGCATATACCAATAGAAAATTTTAAAATAACAAAAGAGGAAGACATGATCTGCTGTTCTGAAGAAGAGTGTGAAAGTCAGGAACTCCTGAGTTGTAATTATGATCCAGCAATGTGACTGTTAAACAATTCATTTAATTTCCCTGTGCCTCAGCTTTCTCATATATAAAATGGGGATAATACTACTTACCTGTGTTATGTAAGTATTAAGAATTAAATCATGTTTGGACAGTTCTTCGAATACAAAAGGCCCTACAATGCTAAATGTAACCAGCTTTATTTTGAGTGTCTACAGTTTGAGGCCTTTTTTTAAACTGTACTTACTTATCCATTCCATTCCATCTATGAACTATCATACATTTTCCTAACTCCAAGACTGCCATGAAACATATGGCCTTGCACAAAAAAATACACAAAAAATGTATTGATGGTTCATATTTTTAATAGCATTTTTAATCCCTCACTCTATAAGGCAAATATAGTTTATTTCAAAGCACTTAGGTGCCATGGCAATGGGCAACGTACAGATCCCTAAAATAGTGTTGTTATAGAATTACAATTTAATTACATTAAATTTAACAACTATATACTTTGCATTTATGTAGCATTTTTCACATAATTCAAAGCCCTTTGAAGATGGGAAAGGGAAGGAGGACTCTTTAGAATCAATCAATTCTTTCATTATAACTCCTAAAAAATCTGAGTGCATTTTACAATGGATGGCAATAATTACAAGCAGTGTACTTAACCCTTTATGCACCTTAGAGAGCCCTGAACCAGAGATTCTCAACATGTGGCTCTTAAAGACTACCTCTAGCAATAAGACGATTGGTCCAATACAGATGGTCACCTTTCAGCCAGCATCTACCAGAAACTGATAAAAGTAGCTACAGAGGAAAGTAGTGCAACATTCCTGCATACATGATTTTCACCTTCAATGCCTGATATGAATGTGATTTGACTAGGAATGCACTAGCCTAGTAAGTCCAGCGGTAGTAGTTACAGATATAGTGTTTATATTTTATAGCATGACACTATTTTTCTGTAACTGTTGACCCATTCTAAGACGACAGAGACACAAAGAACAAAACAATAAAGACACAGGTATCTTACTTGTCTATTCTACAGTAATGTGTGTATCTGACCACTACAAAAAGTAATTTCCCTCTGCTGATACTCACACCTTCTTGTCAAATGTTTGAAATGGGCCACCTTGATTGCATTGGCCTCATTAGCACTACAAACATGATTTTTCCTCCCTTGGTATTCACCCCTTCTTGTCAACTGTTGAGAATAGGCCACTTCCACCTTAAATTAGCTCGTTAGCATTGACCCCCCCACTTGGTAAGGCAACTTCCATCTTTTCATGTGCTGTGTATTTATATCTGCCTACTGTATTTTCCACTCCATGCATCTGATGAAGTGGGTTTTATCCCACGAAAGCTTATGCCCAAATAAATTTGTTAGTCTCTAAGGTGCCACAAGGACTCCTCATTGTTTTTACAAATGCAAATCTACATATACAACCATGTATTTCTTAAAAGGGAAATGCATTTTAGACTTGTGATTTTTGCCAAATGAATAAAGCATTTTAGTTAGCACTTATCATACAGATGTACTATTATTGCCAGTGAAAGGATGAGAAGAGTGGCTGCTTCATTAATGAATAGCAAAACAGGACATATTTGTTACCAGAAAGTCAGTAGAATCTCGTTAAAGAAATGCATTTGCCACAGGAATTTCCCTAAAAAGTTATCAGGAACCACATGCAGATATAATTCTATCTGAGTTGAAAATCAGCAGGACCAGAGTTATTAACTTTCAGTGGAGAATTGTCCCAGAGATGGAAAAACATTTTTATTCTTAATAGCGTCTTCTGACTTTAATTCTATCATCATTCCAATAAGAAGCTTATTCGCAAAGTAATGAAGTGGTAGAAGTCAAAGCATTAACATGGAAAAAAATTCTCTACATTTTTTATACATCTGTTATAATCTAATCCAGACATTGGATTATGTGTTAGCAGATAATCCTATTTTGGCCATACAAAATAAACATAATTACAACTTCACAACTATCCGTGAAGACACTGTATAAGCCATTTGACCCTTGTTAGATGAGTGTAGATATATAAAACATCTGATTTTTGAATATTTATTACTATAAAAGCACAAAACATAAGGGTAGTAAAAGGAATTAATGTCTTACATGAATGTATGGCAAAATAATGGTTGCTAGGCAACCAATAGGAAACATGCCTGACAAAGAAAAGAGAAGTATATTTACAGTTCTAACAATCTTTCACTTATACACAAATTGTAGATACTGGTTGGAAGGTGCAGAGAAGGGGTCAAGAGTTCAAAGAGAGTTCATATGGACTATAGAAGCAGCAAAGAATCCTGTGGCACCTTATAGACTAACAGAAGTTTTGCAGCATGAGCTTTCGTGGGTGAATACCCACTTCTTCGGATGCAAGCACCCACGAAAGCTCATGCTGCAAAACTTCTGTTAGTCTATAAGGTGCCACAGGATTCTTTGCTGCTTCTACAGAACCAGACTAACACGGCTACCCCTCTGATACATATGGACTATATCTTTTGCCACTTGTTTTTCCCTGCTCAAAGGAAAAACAGACTATCACTCTCCTCACAGCAGATCTGCAGTAATTCAGAATTTTATCCTGACAGCTATCTGAAAAGCATAAAGTTCTAAATCAGAAGCAGCATAGATGAAGGACTCCTGCACTTAATATTCCCAAAATGCACTTGTCTGGTTTGCGCTTGTAATAAGATACTGTATGTGCACCTGGTGTGAATTATTCAATTTTCCATGTGTTTTCTATATCATAAAAGCAAAAGTGATGACACAGATCAAAATGTTTAAACATAAATTCAACAGGACTACTCACATACGCAAAGTTACTCAGAATCCTATATTGTAAGTCCTGTGGGAGAGGAACCTCATCCTTTGTTCATTCAGGAAACCATGTATATTTTATGGTGCAATACAAATACAAGTGAATCAATAGATTGGATTCATCAAACTAAAAAAAAAAGTATGTTTTTCTAATTTAAATATTAGTTGTTGGACTTTTTTCCTACTTTTTTTTAAAGTTCCATTCAGGCAATTACTTTAGATAGATTTTTGAAAATGTTCATCCCAAGGTATCTGTGTGCTTACAAACATGGCAAGAGCAGTGATGTGTACCATACATAATAGCTGTTTTCATGACAAATTAGTGTACTTTACAAATACTCTGAAGCCTATCATTAAAAAAATGCTCGGTTTGTTCCTAATAAAGATCCTTTACCACTTTATAATCAAAATAAAAAACATTCAGTAATAATACCATCATCTAGAAGGCTAGTAAATAGTTTAATTTAATTTGATCACTTATCATACTTGTACTCTTTATTATAATTATGTGTACAATTTAAATCATGCTCACTACATTATAGCTTATTAACAGAAAAAAGATTTAATAACAAGAAGACAATGCAGCAGAACAATCTAATCTTCATATAAACCTTGAAAAGACAAATGATGAAGAGAAACAGCATCATAAAAAATATGAATGGTAAACTGTATGATGGCCATGACATCAGCCATTTCTTCGTTCAAGCTACCAGTAACATAGTATAATGTTAGGTAACAATATAAATTACATAAGGGGAGAATATCAACCAATGACACACACCAAGCAACATTCTAATTATGAATAAATGAAAAAGAACTGCTGATCAGGCCCAATAGACATGACAAGTGAAATTCTGCATCCACCAATTTTTTTTAATTTAAGTTATAAAAATTAAACAAGCAATGTCTTATTTTTTCAAATTTACTTAAGTGTGTTTATACATTGCCTAGGTCCCAGGCGCTATATTATACAAATAATATATTATAATAGTATAGTTTCTACACAAAAATTAAATGCAATAAAAAAACCTAAGAGAAACATATATTGGTTAAAAAACCTTTCAACACCATGCAGCATGTCCTTACATGAGTGGGATGGGGCAGGGGGGGAATGGAAAGAAACTGGATAAGCCAGCACTGTAGTTCAGTCAGATAGAACAAATGTGCTGTGAAGAGTCCCATCTATACTCTATAAGGAATTCTACACAGAGTAGTAAGATAAATACTGTTTTCTCAAAATCTCTATGCATTTTCTACTTTATTAATTCAAAATTAAGTGATAAAATTATTTATATTTAAGAAAAATAAAAAACCCAAAACATTCATTTTCCTGGAAGTACAAAAATTATGAAGGTATCAGTAGTGACTGCATAAATTAAGATTGTGTTCAGATTTGCTTTGAATGATTAAATTTCATATACAATTCAATGGACAAAATATTTTATCTAGCTATATATGGTGTGACAAAGCTCCAAGTCTGTATTGGTGGGTCCTGCACTTCCTGGCAGATTCAGTGGCCTCAGAAGCTCACTAAGGCCCTCAATGTGACCTCCCTTTTCCCAGTATGGTGGCAAAGGTTACAGCTTATTGAGCTATTTTCATCACAGGCCGGTATGGGAGGTGGGAAGGTGGAATACCCACAGTCTCTGTTGCTCCTTAGAGCTCCATAGGCACTGTTTGGTCTCCTGCCTGGACCAAAGTCTGTTTTCCCTCTCAAAGGGATCTCTGTAGATCATGCAGGGAGGAAGGGGGGAACCCAGGCCCATCCTCTACTCCGGGTTCCAGCCCAGGGAATATGATAAGGAAGCATAGGGAATGGAGATACAGGGTGAAGTATATGGAGTATGGCATAAACCAGTTGTGCATGTTGGAGTGGAAACGAGGCACTGTATGAGGGACTTCAGGCAGAAGTACAGCTCTGCAAGAGTTAGGAGTCGGCACAAAGTTATTTAGGTATGGGAGACAATGGACTTCCACTACAGACGTACAGTAGTTAACACTGATAACTATTCATTTGACTATCAACTTTGATATATAGAATCCAAATCCTGGAAAATAATTTTCAAAACCTCAAACTAGTTTTTCAAAAGGGATGAGCATCAACAGATCGTACTGACTTCAGCTCCAGTTATGGATGCTCAGCATCTCTAAAATAATCAGGCCCTTAAAAGTTAAAGTGGCTAGACTGCACACAATTCACCAACGCAAAATGCAAGAAAATAAATTGTTAACTCAGTTAGCATCTTATATACACTCATCTCATCGGTTCCACTTTTCAGCCTCATCTATAGCTCAATGCCCACATACCTCCACCCTCATCATGAACGATCAACTTGCAGCCTGATCTCTGACCATAAATATAATAAACCAATGCAAATTTCAAGGCTCTATTTTTTACATAAAAACACTAATTTTAGAACAATCTCCAACACAGATTACTCATGCATATAAATTTTCCTAATCTTTACAACAACAAAAAACACATCTCATCCATGATGCCCAATATAACACCAACTTCTATAAACAAAAAAATTAAAACTACATCCAATAATTTACTATATCAATCCTATATTAATCATGCAAACAGATGTAGATTTTTCAGAAATAAGTTGTAATTATATGGACTTGGGTTAGTAAAAGGAACACATTAGAGAATACATAGAACTGATGGATTGGTGGACTATGTAGCCCAACAAATTTAGCTAGAAATTAATGAATTTGTTAGTGTGGGAGCAAAGACTATGCTTATGCAACAACAGAAATAAATGTTCCTATTTTTAAATGCAACTGTCACAGTGGACTCAAGTTCTAAATGGATAAATTTGTATGTTAGCAATCAATCATGATTTTGAATGTTCTTTACTAAACAGTTTGTTGCAAGTATTCCCAACTAGAAATTAGAATTCAGAATTGTGTTCCTCAGTTGTAGTCAGTGATTTGTGCCAATAAAATTTGATCTCAGAAATATGTTCAAAGAAAATGAATGCAAATTGATTAAAGTAAATCATTTAAATAGTTATAACATTTTTGCAATATTCCCTCAGATCTACTAATTAAAGTTTTCATTTATAAGCTTATAACACAAGTAATGGCAGTCAACTAATTAAAAAAGTGTACAGTTCTGGTTGCCTCATCTCAAAAAAGATATATTGGAATGGAAAAAAGTACAGAGAAGGGCAACCAAAATAATTAAGGGTATGGAACTGATTCCATATGAGACAAGATTTATTAAAAAAAAAAAAGACTAGGACTTTTCAGCTTGGAAAAGAGATGACTAAGGGGGGAGATGATAGAGGTCTATAAAATCATGAATGGTGTGGAGAAAGTGAATGAGAAGTATCACTTACTCCTTCACATAACTAGGGCCCTACCAAATTCACAGCCCATTTTGGTTAATTTCACAGTCAAGGATTTTAGAAATCATAAATCTCATGATTTCAGCTATTTAAATCTGAAATTTCACAGTGTTGTAATTGTAGGGGGCCTGACCCAAAAAGGAATTGTGGTGAGGGTGTCGCAAAGTTATGGGGGGGGGGGGGGTTGCAGTACTGCTACCCTTACTTATGCGCTGCTACTGGCGGCAGCGCTGTGTTCAGAGCTGGGCAGCTGGAGAGCTGCAGCTGCTGGCCAGGAGCCCAGCTCCGAAGGCAGAGCCACTACCAGCAGCAACGCAATAGCAAGGATGGCATGGTATGGTATTTCCACCCTTACATCTGTGCTGCTGCTGGCAGGGAGCTGCCTTCAGAGATGGATGTCCTGGCCAACAGCTGCTGCTCTCTTCCCACCCAGTTCTGAAGGCAGTGCAGAAGGGTAGCAATACCGCAACCCTCCTAAAATAACCTTGCGACCCTCCTTCAACTCCCTTTTGGGTCCAGGACCCCCAATTTCAGAAAAGCTAGTCTCCCCTGTGAAATCTGTATAGTATAGGGTAAAAGAACACAAAACCACCCGATTTCACAGCGGGAGATCAGATTTCACGGTTTGTGACTCATTTTTCATGGCCGAGAATTCAGTAGGGCCCTACACATAACACGGGAACCAGGGTCACCCAATGAAATCAACTGGCAGCAGGTTTAAAACAAACAAAAGGAAGTACTTCTTCACAAAATGTACAGTCAATCTGTGGAACTCATTGCCAGGGGATGCTGTGAAGGCCAAAACTATAAGTGAGTTCAAAAAATAATTAGATAAGTTCATGGAGGCTAGGTCCATCAATGGCTATTAGCCAAAATGGTCAGGGATGCAACCCCATGCTCTTCGTATCCCTAGCCTATGGCTGCCAGAAGCTGGAAGTGGACAACAGGGGATGGATAACTGCATCAGTGTTGTGCCAACCAGGGGGCACTCCCTCCTGGGGGGCTGCTGGGGAGACACAAGAGGTTCTCTGGGGGGTGCGAAGAAGTCTATGGGTCCCACAGGACCCTCTGCCATAATAGCGGGTGCAGGATAAAAATGGAGTGGGTATTGTGGGATAAAAATAGAATGGCTATTGCAGGGCGATACAGGAGCGAGATTAAAAATATAGTTGTCTCGGGCTGCAAACAACACGAATGCCCTGGCAAGCAGCTGCCGCTTTCCGCTGCCAGCAGCAGCACAGAAATAAGGGATTATTTCAGATTACAAGTAACAGGGAGGCTGTGCAACAAAATCCGTGAATGGTAAGGGAGGGATGTGGCTGGAAAAGTTTGCAGTGCACCACTGCACTAGATGATTGCCTGTTCTATTCATTCCCTCTAAAGCACCCAGCATTGGCCACTGTCGGAAGTCAGAATACTGGGCTAGATGGTCTGACCCAGCATAGCCATTCTTACGTAATTATAAATCCTACATAAGAAACTATAAATTACCATCCTGTTTTCCACCCCCACAGCACTGTGCTATAAGAGCGCCTCTACATCCCTACTAGATGGTCTCGGGATTTTTGTCATTTGCTGCTTTCTAGTCTCATCTCCAAGGGACCACATCACAACCACTATCCTTCTGGCCAAGGAGGATAGGACTCCCTGAGGATAAAGTTAATACATCTCATTAACTTTTCTTGGCTACCAGGAGGTATTGTGGAATGACACAAAGCACTCTCAGCTCCAGTAGTCCTGGGAGCTCTATTATATTTTAATAACAATTATGTAACCATTAAACAAACTGTTTCCAAACATTTTTCTTCTGTTTATTAAACAGGTACAAGCAAACATGTGCATAGTTTCCAGAATTTTGTTGAATTAGTTTCAATCAAGCCAAACCTATGTGTGTGTGCCAATTTCTTCACAGCCTCATTATTTTCTATCTTGATTACTATAATTTCTGTGGCCTCCCCAACATACACATTCCTTCTTGCCGATTATCCTGATTACGTCAACCTAATGGATCTCCCTTGTTCAGCATCCCTTGCTTCTTGTGGATCTCTTCATTCCACTCCACAAATAATGCCAACCTTGCCCTCTCATCCCCACAATAAACCATTTGCCCCATGTTTCTGTACTTTGATCCTAGCTCAGCTCTATGTATAGAACATCCCCCTGAGCTGGTCTGCAAGGATACTACTTTCCCGTCACTTACATCCCTCCAGCTGTAATTGAAAATAACCACTAAAACACTAGTAAAAGAAAAGCATCCTGTCGGAAGGAAATGAGCAATTAAGGTGAAGATGGATATTGTGGAAAATCTGGATATGATCAAAGAGACTGCAAGTATTGATATGTTCTGTAGATACGCAAAGCAGTTGCTCCATCTATAAGAAATATAAAATGTTTTACGGTTGAAGGGACATAGCTTCACATCCTTCCTGAAAAACATTTTGATGTGCCCGGATAATTTTCTGACAATTAATTGGAGGGTAGGGTAAGGGAAGGAGTACATTGTCTGTGTATCTATGGTTTTGCATCTTTGATCTCTAAGTATTTGGGAAAGACTGTTGGATTCACTGATTAGCTATAATCAGAAGAAAAAGCTAAAATGATACGCATTTTGATTTTGTTTGCTTTTTTAAAAAATAAACTAAATACTACAATAAGTGTCTTATAATGGACTCGTTAGTCTTCCTCATCTCCTACAGGATATCATGAAAAGGGGAAAAGAGGCAAAATGTTGTGGAAGGAACCATAACTGTGGTGTTTTCAGATGTTTAGAACAGAACTGTTCATTTTGGAGCGGAAGGGGTTGAGAGAATAATAGGAAGATAAATGACTTATATGTGTCCCACCCTTATGAACAGAAGTTACACTACTGCCATCTGTTTTATATGTATGCAACTGGGATGTAGTACTGCTGAACCAAAAAAGGAAGATAGCGTTGTGTGTAAGCAACATGTATAGCTGAACAACTCAACCCATAATATCACTATGAATTTCTTTTACAACTTTTGTTACAAAAACTTCCAGGAGATGTGACAGAAGAGAAAGGTACCTTAAGAATTATATCAATAATGCACAACTGGAAAGATGCGTAAAGACAATTAACACACAAGCCTTTATGTCATCTCACTTTCATCCTAGACCTAATTCTAATTTAATCCTTCTCATTCTCTTAATCCTTCTGAAACAATGGCTTTAGTACTCAATAACCCATTCCAGAATAATCTTGTTTTAGAATTGCCAAAGTTTCCAGCACTAAATTTATTATCCCAGTTATTACTGGTCTGAGACTTAGTCAATAGAGACCACACTGTGGAAGTCTAACTAGAAATCTTAATGTCAAATTCACCAATCATATAAATGGTGTAAACTACACATTACATGTGTGCCTCCAAATGTATTTAAGTGTGGCACAACAGTTTAACACTGATCTGGCATTCACTATGTGTTCAACATGAGTGCAACTTATACCCAATCTGGTATTCTGGATGGGACCAAATTGGTGTATGTGGTAGGTCTTATAGCCATTGAAATAAAGTAAACAGGAGTTGTGCACACTTGAACCAGGGATGAATTTGGCCAATGAAGCATATAGAGGGAATGCTGACTCCTACACCTTCCTGTTTGCTTTTTCTCATACACACGCCTCACATAAAGTGCACTTACACTTAAAAAAATTACCTCTTTTTCTACAAAGGTACTACTAATGACGTTAGGATTAATGTATTCTGGTCACCAGTATTTTAACCTTACATAGTTGGATGACATGGTGGTAAAAACACCAACACCTTGCCTACAAGCAATTAGATAATTAGCAGTGCCAGAGCAACTAAAACCATGCATTCCTCAAGACTCCCATGAAATCAAACTAGATCTTCAAAAGATTTACGGAACTCCAAATGTAGTTGGTTAGAGTAAAAAAAACAAAATCTTTCAGAAACAGAACAATCTTTAGTGGTACTTCGAAACAATACTAACATTTGGCTTTAGTACTGAGGAATATATAGCTCATGCTGATTATAAAGAAAGCCCTTCCTTCCTTATACAAAGTTACAGGTCAAGAAGTTTTCCAAGAACATGTCATCATGAATGTATATTTTATAAGAAATCTATTTTTCAGTTAAGAAGCTGGAAAACACATTGTCATTTAAAAGCTACTTATCAGTGCAAAAATAAAGCTAAAGCTAAGAGCCAAACCCCTGTGTATGTGATGCTAAAAGGTCCCTTTTTCTGGAACATCTTTCTCCCCCAAGATACCATCCTTATTCCATGAAGAATTTGGAAAGATCAACTTCAAACTGATGGATTTTTGCAATACTAAAAATGGTTACCTACCTGTAAACTGTTGTTCTTCAAGATGTGATGCAGACGTGTATTCAATGAGGGTGTACTCACCCCACGCACCAGAGCCAAAGAACTTTCCCTAGCAGTACCCATTGGGGAAGTGCTCACACCCTGCATCCGCAGCCCCTCCCTTGGCTCTATAAGGGTGACGTCACTCTGACCCCTCAGTTCCTTCTCCACGAATGTGAAAAGTGCATACTCCTATGCAGAGGGTACAAAGGGTTGGTCGTGGAATACACATCTGTATCACATCTCGAACAACAGTTACAGGCAGGTAACTTTTTTCTTCTTTGAATAGATGCAGCTGTGAGTACTCTACATGGGTGACTCACAAGCAGCAGTTGCAGAAGGTGGGGCTCAGAGTCTATTTAAAGGAGGACTGCAGGATTACCTTCCCAAAGTTTGCATCTGATCTGGATGCAGCCATAATGCCATAGTGGTTTGCAAAAGTATATATCGAGGACTATGTGGCCACCCTGCAAATGTCCAATATAGGCATGTCATTTAGAAATGCCATTAACATCACCTGAGCTCACACAGAATGAGCTTGTACTCCCTTGAGGAGGTGTAGCCTGGGCGACTTCATACGTGGTCATGATACAGGAAGTTATCCACCTGGAGATTGCCTGTGAGGAAACTGCTTGACCATTCATTTAGTTCGCATATGAAACAAACAGACATAGTAAGGAATGGAAAGCTTTAATTTTGTCCAGCAAAAACCCTAGACATCCAAAGTGTGGAGATGCTGCTGTGGGGTTTGAATGCAGCTTAGGGAAGAATGGCAGTAGACATATAACTTGGCCCAAATGAAACTGGGAAACCATCTTAGTTAAAAACTTGGGGTGCAGCCACAGAGTCACTTTGTCTGTGGAAAAATTGCATGTAAGGAGGTTCTGCCATCAAAGCCTGTAACTCATTGCAGATGTTATTGCCACAAAGCAGGCAGTTTTCTGATGCAGAAGGGAGAAAGAAGAATTTGCCAAAGGCTCAAACATAAGAACTGCTAAAACAGTATTAAGGTCTCACAAAAGGACTCTCTCTTTAACCAGTGGATGGAGACAAGTGACGCCTTTCAGGAACCTCATTGTCATGGGATTTGAAAACACCAACTTCCCATGAATAGGCAGATGAAACGCCAAAATCCTTGCCATGTGGAGTCTCAATGAACTAAGTAGAAGACTGAAAGTGTGACAGGGCTATCGACAACAACAAGAACCGCTTCCACTTGGCTGAATACAGGTCTGTTGCATCTTACGCGCATTTAACATGCGCGAATTCAGCTTTACACGGTTGGCCAAAAAAAAAAAAAAAAAAGAGAAAAACAACAATTTAAATACTGTTCCTGTAGTGCGGGCGATTCCACCCGCCATTCAACTCAATGCAATTTTGACTATACGGGGTTTTCGCTTTACGCGCTAACCGCGGAACGTAACCCCAACGTAAGATGAGACAGACCTGTATGCCACCCTAGTGGAGGGCTTCCTTCCGTTAAGCAAGACCTGCTGGAATGCCTCCAAACAACATTTCTCTTCCTCATTTAACCATGCAACATCCCTGCTGTGAGATACAGGGAGCTGAGTGCTGGATGCAAGAGCTGACTGTCATGCTGAGTCAGGAGGATGGGGTGAAGAGGAAGGGATTTGGGAGGCCAGATCAATAACATGGGGTTGGAGAATCAACACTGTCTCTGCCACGCTGGAACAATGAGAATGAGCCTGTCAGGGTTCAGCTTCAGCTTGACAATGACCTGTGGGATAATGAAAATTAGAGGAAAGGCATACAATAGTACAAATTTCCAGCTCTGGTGAAAAGCATTGGCCAAGGAACCCCTCATAGGCAAAACAGCTGGATTTTATTGCTTTCTCTCATGGCAAACAGGTTGATTGCCAGCATGCCCCAAACTGCAAAGATAGAAGCCCAGCATCCTTCAGTCTGAGATGACTTGTGACTCAAGAAGAAATTCCTGCTGAGGTGATCCACCAACTGATTGTGAATATCAGGCAAATTACAGGCCATGGGGGTAATGTCTTCCCCGATGCAAAACTGCCAGAACCTCATTCCTGACAAAGCACATTAGAATGTACTTTCCTCTGCCTGTAAACATAATACATTGCGGTGGTATTGTCAGTGAATATGAGAACTGCTGAGCCCATACGTGATCTTGAAAGGTCTGACAAGCATTGTAGATGGCATGAAGCCCCAGGACATTGATCTGAAGAGAAGCTTCCCATTTTGACCACAGGCCTTGGACCTTCAGTGATTCCAGATATGCTCCCCAACCTATAAGGAGGCATCGGTGACAACAGTTCTGGTTGGTAAAGACCAAGCAATGGAAATGCCTTGGCACACGTTTTCATGAACTCTTCACTACCATAAGTAGGGCCCTACCAAATTCACGGCCATGAAAAACACATCATGGACCGTGAAATCTGGTCTTTTGTGTGCTTTTACTTTATACATTACAGAGTAGCACACATATGCCTCAAGAGGTCCAGATATGCCTTTAAGTCCTTAGGTGCCAAGGGAGAGGACGATTCCAGCATAGTAGATGTGACGGGTTGGGTCACAGAAACCCCCTTGGGACTGCCACCTGATGTGATGAGACTACCTCTGAGTCCATTTTCCCTGCCAGCTTGGGACTTCAGTACCCTGTCTTGTTGAGCCAGACACGCTAGCCTGCTGCAAACACAGACCCAGGTCTGAACCACGTCCCCCAAAAGCTGCAGAATTAATGGAAAACAGGTTAACAAGTGCTCCTGTCTCTAGCACCCAGACACCCAGCTCCCAATGGGATCCAAACCCCAAATAAATCCATTTTACTCTGTATAAAGCTTATACAGGGTAAACTCATAAATTGACTGCCTTCTATAACACTGATAGACAGATATGCACAGCTGTTTGCTCCCACAGGTATGAGTCACTAACTCTGTGTTCAATAATAAGCAAAAGTGATTTTATTAAATATAAGAAGTAGGATTTAAGTGGTTCCAAGTAATAACAGACAGAACAAACCAACCAAAAGAAAACAAAAACATGCAAGTCTAAGCCTAGTAAAGTAGGAAACTGAATGTAGGTGTAAATCACCTTCAGAGATGTTCCAATAAGCTTCTTTCACAGACTAAACTCCTTCCTAGTCTGGGTCCAGCAATCACTCACATCCCTGTAGTTACTGTCCTTTATTCCAGTTTCCCTCAGGCATCTCTTGGGAGTGGAGAGGCCATCTCTTGAGCCAGCTGAAGACAAAATGGAGAGGCTTCCAGGGCCTTTTATATTCTCTCTCGTGTGTGGAAACCCCTTTGTTCTTCTATGCAAATCACAGCAACAAGATGGAATCTGTAGCCACCAGGCATGTCACATGTCCATGAATGATTCATCTTTTTGCAGGCCAACGCCATTGTTTACATGTTAGTTTGAACGTTCCCAGGAAAGCTCAGATGTGGACTGGCGTCTCCCAGTCCATTGTCAGTTAAGTGTTTCTTGATTGGACACTTATTGAGACTAGTCCTTTCTCAAGAAGCTGACCAAATGCTTCACTGAGGCTACTTAGAATCAAACACTGAAATACAAGTACATAGCCAAAATTCATAACTTCAAATACAAAAATGATACACACATACAGACAGCATAATAACCAGCAAACTACCACCTTTCCATAGACACACCACTTAACCGTCTCTATACAAGACCTGATGCAACCACAGGAACCTGGTTGGAACAATGATCTATATCACAGTTCATGTCAATAACGTCACAGTAGAATCATCTGGGACAGACAAGGAGGTGGTCAACAGCGGATCCTGTTCTTGTACCACAGAATCCAATCAGAAGAGCTCCATAGGACCAAAGGAAACAGACACAGTGGTCATGGGAGCCACTGTCAGGACAGCAATCTTGCTCTGGAGTAGGTTGAAGAGCAGGGCCTCAGAGATGGAGGCGCAATGGGCTTATGGATAAGGCATAAACTAAAAACTTCCCAACTGTCAGGGCAGTTAAGCACTGGAATAAATTGCCTAGGGAGGTCGTGGAATCTCCATCATTGGAGATTGTCTAACCTGCTCTTAACAAACACTGTCAGGAGTGGTCTAGATAATAGTTAGTCCTGCCATGAGTAATGGGGACTGGACTAGATGACCTCTCAAGGTCCCTTCCAGTTCTATGATTCATGGCCAGTAGGCACCAGGCCATGAACCTCTGTCCCATCTGCATGACAAATGCCAATCTGAGCACTGATAGTGATCCGAGGGCAATCTCTGGCACAAATCCAAAAAAGAGAGGGAGGACGACCCTGAACTGGATCTTGAAGAAACCCAGAGGTTTTGTAGTGATAATGGGAGAGCCATCCCTGATGGGAAAACAACCAGTCTGACTCATCTGAAGCCCAATAAGGTAGTGGCATCAGTGCCGAAGATGAGTGGGGAATTGGCACCAACGGAACTGAATGAGAGACACATCCACCCTGGTGCCAGGAGATGAGTCAGCACCAAGGCCGGTACTGAATGTGATGATAGGATCTGCCGCCAAGATAATGATGGTGCCAAAGGATGCTCCTGAGTTAAGCGGGGCTTCAGTACCTGGTCCAGCCTCAACTCCACAGTCTGCAGCCCAGGAGATGTGAGCTACTGTCCTGAAAGATCTGGTGGCTTTGTGACATGGTCAGAAAGTGCCAAGGCACAACGGAGGATGTGTAAGGCCCCACTGGTCTAGAATTCAAACTTGGAGAACTACCAGACAGTTAGCATCTCCAGGCTGCTACCCAGAGGCGCTCCTCTTCCCATGACCCACTGTGGGCACAGACCATGGGAAGTTACACCTCAAGGGTTTGAGAGGCAACATTGTCCATGGCTCCTGATTGGCTCCCTGTCTTATATAAACCCAAGGGGCATTCCAGGAAGTGTCCAGGCAACAGCATGGATCTTCCTTAGCTGTCCCGACCATTCCTGTTCTATGCTCTTGAACTCCTGGATTGACCTGGGCCTGTTTTGGACTTTGCCTCCTGATGTAGACCCTGAAACCTGACTTGGACTCTCACCTGGAACTGACTACAAACTCCTCTGGTACTACTCCTAGCCATACTCCTAGCCTCAGGTCTTCCCCTGCTTTGACCCTTGGCCCTGACTGCCCTTGTTGGGATCCTTACAGGATGAGCCAATAGAAACCAAAGCACCAAAGAATTTCTGAACTTGTGGAGAGTCCGGGATTGAGAGGCAAGGCAAGTCTGATGCTGCCTGGAATGCCATTGCAGTGGAGACAGTTGGCATCAGTACCAGACTCACTGGACACTGCTGATGGTGCAGCCCCTTGCTGCTCTTGGTATGATACTGGACAGCAGTTGGACAGACCTGCTCCATCCCATGAGAAGAAGGGAATACAGTGCCGGTAAGCACTCCTCTCAGAAGAGGAGAAAGAGTCGCCCTAAGCCTTGAAATGGTCCTGATTTGTTTTATGGGACCTTACCCTCACCGCACCAGAGGAGGGCAAACAGCCCCTTTTCTTCTTGGGGGAAATGCCAGAGCCTGAACATTGAGTGGCATCACTTGCCAGATGTGAAGGTGACCGTCAATCAGATGAGAAGTAGCTGCTTCAACCACCAGTCCCTTGCCATGTGGGTCTGCTTTGTGAATGACTTGCAGATGGAGCATCTCTCTTTAATGTGTCCCTCGCTGAGACACAACAAGTACTGTCTGTGGGGGGTCGCTCTTGGGGATGGCCCCCTACACAACAGACAATGCTTGAACCCTGGTGAGGACATCATACAGGGCAACCAACTACCCTAGCTAATACTAAACTAAACCTAAGTTACTATTATGTACAAGAAAAAGTTCTCAGAACCTGAGACAAAAAAGTGTGAGGTGAAGAAACACTGAAGGCTTTGACTCTAGCCACGCGCAGTGAGAAAGAACTGAGGAGGATCAGGGAGGTGCTGCCCTTATACGGTTTGGGGAGGGGCTAGGGCAAAAGGGCTTGAGCACTGCCTCTGTGGATACTGCCAGGCAAAGCTCTTCTGCTCTAGTGTGTACACCCACATAGACTATACAGCTACAGCTACTCAAAGAAGAGCTCAAGGTTACTTAATACAAGTTTGGAGTATATGTTCCATGGACTGTCTTAAAATTACAAGTAGTAATATGGATAAATACTGAACATCTAATCGGTTTAATCTATATAAAGGATTACAGTGATTTGGAGCACACATTTGAAATCCAAGCGGCTAAATCATGTATAGCAGATGCTTTTCATTATTTTCAACCCAATAATACAGCAGAACTGACAAAGTATTCATGTATCTTTATACTTTCCGTAGCAGATCTCCAGATCAGAGGTTACTGTGGTTCACAATAGGATATTGTAAGGGTGCAGACTCACCCCTGCAGCGCCTCCTGCTGGTTGTCCTTGGGAATTAGCTCTTTTTCCAGCCAGGAGCGCCCTCTGCAGGCCGGTGATCCGCCTTACCACTGGCCCGTGTCCCTCCCTGGAGCCGGTGCCCCTGGGGTGCTGCCCCTCTGGCAGTAACCTCTCACAGCCTCAGGGTCTCCCCCTCCCAGGAAACCCCCACCCACTATCCCCACCTCGCCTCAGTTTAAGGCCACTGCCAGTCATCGTCTAGCCCCCACGCCCTAGGGCAGACTGCAGTATCAGCCTACTCATCACTGGCAAGGTTGGGTTTGGGCCTGCTGCCTTTGCCATTACCCCTGGGCTGCCCTCTCCAGTACCTAGTTGCCTTCTGCTAGACCACAGCCTGGGGCTTTCCTGGCTGGAGCTCCCCAGTTCCTCTGCTTTTCCCCAACCCTGCTTCATTCAGGTATCCTGTCTCTAGCTCCCTGAAGCCAGGCTCATCTCCCTCTACACACACACAGAGACTTCTGAGCTCCTGGCTCCCAGCCTCTTATATAGGGCCAGCTGAGGCCTGATTGGGGCGTGGCACAGCTGCAGCTACTTCCCCAATCAGCATAGCAGCTTTTTCCCCTGCCACAGCCCTCTCCCAGAGCTGTCTTTAAACCCTTCAGGGCAGGAGCGGTTGACCACCCTGCCACAGATATATATATCTTATTAGTACTGAGCATTTCTTGTTTGCACTGGCTTCAAAACTGAGATTATCCATCAAGGTGTTATTACAGATAACAGGAGCTTGTAGGGTGTAGGAGACAAACATGATCTTTAATTAGTGCAACAAACAGCTCTTCTATTCTCCTGGACAGAAAAGAATCTGTCATCCACAATACAATTTTTTTGATGTGGGAGACTGGGGAGACAGTGCTGAGGAGTGGAAATGATTGTCATATCACAGGGCATATTACACACCGTGACATTCCCCATAGTACAATTTGGACTGTTGAACAGCTGTGTCCCCTCAATTCTCCAGCCTAGGGTGCCTTTTATATTGCTTTGTTGTGAAAGCAACCACTCCTGGTCTGCACTCACACAGCCTCCAGCATGTAAATACTCCCAGCTATACAGTATAAGTGCTATGGCCAGCCACTTTTGAATCACACTGCAGAGCAACACCAGAAAATTCCCAGTCCCAGACTTTCCCCTATAAATGTGCATCTTGTATTGCGCAGCCGTCTCCTGGACAACACAAGCTCATATAAAGTCCATCATTTTATTAATAGAAAATGATATGCACAAATCCTGTTATCTGAAATGGAGTTTCCCCAAACACTTCACTCCAAACACGCTGGTCTAGATAAAACAATAAAACAGGTTTATTAACTACAGAAAAATAGATTTTAAGTGACTACCAGTAATGAGTAAATGCAACTAATACCTAACTTAACAAGCTAGAGAGAATTCAAAGCAAAGGTCTCTCTCACCATGTTTTAGCAGCCTTACTATCTGAATTCCTTTCTGCCAGGATCCCTCCCCAGTCCAAAGCTGTTTCTGTGTTCCTCAGGTGTTGTGGCTGCTGTGGGTAGAGAGAAAGGGAGGAATATCTTGGGGTGTCTCTTCACCATTCTTATACCTTTTCCTTTTCTTTGAGAATCATCTCCAGCTGGGGTTCAGGAGACAGGAAGTCTGTGTTGACAGGAATCTCCAGCTGTTTCTTTGCCAAGATGTACATTTCTCTCTCACACCCTTTCTCCTGCCAAAGAATGCCCACTTAACCAGGTGATGGTCCATTTGATTTCATTAACACCTGGCTTACGCATCAGTTTGCCTTTTGTTTCTGAGGAACTGGTTTGTTGCTCCTTCCCCAGATTTGGAATACATCTTCTAAGTCAAACAGTAGAATCTTCTAACTTTACACACAATGTTGCCACACATATTTTTTCAGGACAAGAAAGATCAGCAAATCATGAGTTTTCATATGATACCTCACAAGGCATACTTTGTACAAAATTTATCATAATCTTGGAAAAGGGGTGAACATAGGGGTGCAGACTGACACACACAGTTCTATAAAATAGCAGTCAAATATCTTGATTAGTGTGCTTAAGTCACTAAATATTCATAGTATCTAATTATAATCATTTAGATCTAATTTGCTTTTTTACAATGCAAAACTAAAAGTTCCAAGTAAAAGTAACAAGTAATTTTAATCAGGACATGCAGGTGAAAAAAACACAAATACAGGGATGGGTTTTAAGTGACAGGCCTCAACTTTATTAACGTAATAATGGAGAGGGATGACAACTTTCCTACTTAATTGGGTTCAGTGAAGGGTTAAATGGCTTCACAACATTTAACCAATAATTCAGGTTTGACCCTCCTTCAGCTTAACTCTGAGGACTTGGTCTATATTTGAATCCTCTTGCCCTTCCCCTGAAAGAGGACGAGGGTACCAAGGATTCCTCAATCTGTGAAGTCTTGTCTCTCTTTGTTTCCTTAAAGGCAAGAAGGTACATCAGCCATATCCCTGGTCTCATTTACTCTGAGAGCTGGCCCTTTTAGCCTTAATCAGCACTGGACATTAGTCATAAGTTGCATCAAAATCATAGAATCATAGATTTTCAGGTCAGAAGGGACCATTATGATTGTCTAGTCTGACCTCCTGCACAACGCAGACCACAGAATCTCACCCACCCACTCCTGTATCAAACCCCTAACCAATGTCTGAGCTACTGAAGTCCTCAATTCACGGTTTAATAAACATTCCAATATTATATCCTAATATTACATTTCCTATTCTTACTCCTTTCAAACTATACTGTGCCTCTTGATGCTGCAAGGAAGATGAAAAGCGTTCTGGACACCCAGTTAAGTTGCCCCAATGGGAAATATTCCATCCTGATCCCAAAAGTGTAATCGGTCAGACTCACAGCATCCTGGAAATGCAGCTCAACAGTATCTCAACTATAGGGAGGGAATGCAGGATCCTAGAGAGGGCTTTAAATTAAGAGAAGGGTCTCAATAAAAAAGAGAGAAGCCAAAACCCCCAATCCTCATCATCTCTGAGACACCCTCCCCACAGGCGCTCTGAGGCATGAGTAGGGGCTAGGCTGCAGCATGTCTGAGCATGAGCATTCCCCACTCCCTCAGAAGAGTGGGCCACCCCCCTCAGAGACAGGGTGAGACATATTATTGGGTGGGGGATTGTTTTGTATGTATGCAATATGCTATTTGGTTTTATTTTAAAGAAAGATGCTGCAGGAGAGGCTCTCTCAACAGAAAGAAAATGTGAAGAGGCCTTTCAAAGATACTCACGCAGGCTGAGAGAAAACACAAATTCACAAATTCCAATGACAAACACATTCCTTGAATTATAAAAATCAAACAATATTTAAGAAACAAAATTCAAATATTTTCATAATTATTCCACTGGAAAGAGGAAGCAAAAGTTACACTTAGCTAACACTTATTTAAATTAATTATCTAGTAATTTGTCAGGTCATCCATCCACAATATATCCCTGGGGAGGTGCATCAACTGCTAATCAGGAATTATAGGTTCAAGATTCTTCTCTTTCATTGGAATTTTCCTTCCACAAAAAGAAAAGCAGAGAATGAGTGTTTTAAACAAGAAATAAGTTCAGGTTAGGCAGAGAGACACCACTTTCTTACTGGAGGTTCAAATATACTATGTTGTGTAACTCAGACTGGTATTCTATTAAGATATTCTAGTTTGCCCATTATTCAGTACTCAACAGGAGGCTCATAGTTGCCCTAGAAATCTTTACTGACATACGAATGAACAGTGCAACATATCATAAAAGGGTTGACATAATTAAACCTTGTGACTTGTAAAACTGTAAATCAATATCATTTATTTAGGTCACTGTCTTACATCCATATAATCTAGTCATTTTGCTTCTTCACATTTTGAAGTGAAGACAGTCACTCCACAGCCACGGGTGCAAATGAGTATCCATTATGACCCTCCTATTTTTCTCCTCGTCCCCTAAAATGCACAACAGCCTTAAAATCAGTAAGTTAGATCTGCGGCTGAGATAGAATTTTTCTTTGAAATTTGAAGCAATTAGAGTACGGGGCTTCCTTAATTATGACAATTACAACATATTATCTGCTAAATAAGAGTTCCAAAAGTCTTCTACTTTTACTTCCCCCTCCACCCTCAGTTTGTAGCAAAAAGATCCCCAGAAACACAGCAGATTAAACCTACTTTACTGTGTGTACGTGCATTTTAGAGTGTCTATGTCCAGGTCCAAATTTTAGTTATCAGAGTCAAATTATCAAAGCTATTGATGTTTTCTTTGGTAATTTCATTAGTGAACATCAGTTCTGGCAAGCTTAGGATAGAAGACAAGAAGACTGCTAGAGACCTAAGCTGCCCTTTTTTTTTTTTTTTTTTTAAATAAGGTACATCTCTACTAGCCTTTTTCCATGGAAAATCTGAGAGTAAAATATAACCTGCCCACTAGAAAGACTTGTCAATAGAACAGAGATTTTTCAAGCAACAGTATCTGATGGAAGGGTGTAACAAGCCTCTTGGCCAAGGTTTGCTTGGGACTTACCCCTCCTGCAGACCTCAGAAGACCCAGAAAAAGGAGAGGCAGGGAAAGGTTCCTATTATCTCATGCCCAACACCCATGTTCTCACTCAGACTTCCACACTACCTGCAGGTATCCTGTGGTCATCAGCAGAGACACTGTGGTGCGCAGAGAAGGAAACTGCAATGAGTGTTAGAAGATTCTCTACCCTCTACCACATGAGTCTTAAGCTCATTGGGAAACCAACTACCCCCTCTTAGATTTCAAAGAGGCATCATGAATCACCCTTACTGCTCCCCACCTCAGTTTATTTTGGTTCATTTGAGGCCAATGACCCTGATGATTTTGGCTCATTTGGGGGATGACTAACCTACTACAGCTGTCAGATCTCCTAAGGCTCAAGAAGGGTGGATCTTCAATGAGCCTATTAAGGCTTTCTGAGGGTTCTCCCATTCAGCTGACAAGGTCCACAGGAAGAGGGGGAAATACCTCCTAGATCTCTTCCCCTGTCCCAAAGCCTCCAGACTTCTACTGACATCCACAGGAAGGAAGCCTCTGGCAGATCATAGTGAATCTTTAAGTGAGGCTGGAGTGGAGGGGAAGGAGAGAGGAAAAATCTGAGGAAAGTAGCAGGCTTAAGGGAAAGGAGATCATAGGAGCCAATTCTCCCTCTTCTATGGACCACCAAGGTCTGTGAGAGGTGAAACTCTTCAGACCTTAGGATACTCATTTCCATCTCTGCATAAGCATCAGGAGGCTGACTGGGGGACTCTAACTCAATCTTTAGGCTCACTGTGCCCGTCAGACTTAGAAGTTCCATTTGAGACCATCCATGAATCCCGATAAGCCTTGTAGGCTTGTTTTGGCTTATTTGGGGCTCAGGTACCTACAAAGGATGTGGGGAAAGCCCCAAGGAGCCTGCTAACATTAGTGCTTAGCCTTGGGGAGGACCACCATGAATCTCCTAAGATTCACAAAGCAGGGCATCCTGTTAAGCCTAAGATTTGCAGAAGGGGAAGACTGGAGAATCTTAGAAAACAGAAAAAAGTCTACTGAGGTTTGTTGGGGAACAACAGATGGAGCAGGGATAGGAATCTTCACTCCTTGAAGCCCCTACACAGGGGCTAGAAAGAAGCAGGAAAAGTGGGAAGGGAATTCAACTCTCCCTGCAGCATTCTAGACGAGGGCTAAAGAACATCAGGAAGCATAGGCCTGTAGGCCCTAGGAGGAGGTTCCCAGTCCATTCTTTAGGAAATTGGCAGCACCTCCCAATATCTCTGCAAAACACACAAATTCAGAATCTAAATTCTGAGATTCGCAGAATAAGATTGCCTGGTTTTCAACATCACAACTCCTCTTCCACAAGACAGATGGGCACTGTAACAAGCATGAGACTATGTAGCCAGATAAACAAAGGGGCACTCTCACTGGACCTGGTAGAATCTGTTGGATCAGGCCTAAACTAGTTTGAAGGAGCAGGACTCCTGTCCAGAAGACTTTAAAACCATAAAACAAACACACACACAGAGGAAATCCCTACATTAAAAACTTTCAAGGAAGTTAAGTTTTCAAGGACATCTCAATGATGAGAGTGTCTATTACTATACAAGAATATTTGAGTTACAAAACAGAAACCTAGGAAATATAGTACAGTTGAACCCTGTTATGTCGCCGGCCTAGGGGTTTGCCAAAAAGCGTCAAGATAACCGATGATCGAGATAAACCCCTATCCACCCCCCCACCCCTGAACTCCCCTGCCCTCTCTCCAACACCCCCTCCCTGCCCCCTTACCGCGGTGCCTGCACGTGGCAGGATCCGGCGAAGCGGGACGGGGAAGCGGGGCCGGGCGGCCGTGGACGGGGACCCAGAGCCGGGCAGCCAAAGAAGCGGGACCCGGTAAGCGGGCCGGGCGGCAGGCGAAGCGGGACCGGGTAAGCGGGCCGGGCGGGCGGGTGGCAGGCGAAGCGGGGACCAGGTATGCGGGGCCGGGCGGGCGGGGACGGGCAGGGACCGGGTATGCGGGGGCGGGCGGGCGGCGAAGCGGAGCCGGGCGGACGGCGAAGCGGGGACCGGCGAAGCGGAGCCGGGCGGGCGGGCGGCAGGCGAAGCGGGGACCAGGTATGCGGGGACCGGCGGGACGGGTATGCGACCGGGCGGGCGGGCCGGGCAGGGACCTGGTATGCGGGGCCGGGCGGGCGGCGAAGCGGAGCCGGGCGGACGGGCGGGCGGCGAAGCGGGGACCGGCGAAGCGGAACCGGGCGGGCGGGTGGCAGGCGAAGCGGGGACCAGGTATGCGGGGGCGGGAGCGCGGGGACGGGCAGGGACCGGGTATGCGGGGGCGGGCGGGCGGGGACGGGCAGGGACCGGGTATGCGGGGGCGGGCGGGGACGGGCAGGGACCGGGTATGCGGGGGCGGGCGGGCGGCGAAGCGGAGCCGGGCGGACGGCGAAGCAGGGACCGGCGAAGCGGAGCCGGGCGGACGGGCAGGCGGCGATGCGGGGACCGGCGAAGCGGAGCCGGGCGGGCGGCGAAGCGGGGACCAGGTATGCGGGGCCGGGCGGGGCCGGGCAGGGACCGGGTATGCGGGGCCGGGCGGCTGGGGACACGGAGGGTCGGGGACGCGGGGAGCCGGGCGGCTGGGGACGCGGGGAGCGGGCGGCTGGGGAACCGTGCGGCTAGAGAGCCGGGGAGCGGGCGGCTGGGGACACGGTGGGTCGGGGACGCGGGGAGCCGGGCTCGAGATATTAGGGTTCGGCGAATCGACATAACGGATGAGAAACCCATAAGACGAAGAGGGAGTTTGGCGGTTCCACTTGTAAAACGTCGACTTAATAGGATTGGCAAGTTAACCGAGGTCGAGATAAATGGGTTCGACTGTATTAAGTTTGCATTTCCACAAAAAAGCAACAGTCATACTCAAATGATGATCACAAAGTCAACTCTGCAGCAGTACTGTTGCAACCATGTAGTATTCTCATAATGAGGCAACATATTTTGCATAATTTTGGCAAAAAAAATAATGAAAGGAGAAATGGCATCATAACATTGCCTCACGGATGTAGGACATAGCTGTGCATTTATGAGTGCTAATAGTATGTAAAGAGATGTAAAAAAAAAAAAGATATTTTGTGTAGCTGTAATAAAATCTCCCATAAAAGGGTATCAATTATGTTAATTACAAATACAAGATTATTCCATTTAACTTTTATCTCTTCTTTAAAATGACTGCACTTATATACACAAAAAGTTAGAATAGGAAATCCAGTCATTTAGATTTGTAATTGGACACTGAATGTATAACGAAATGCATAAGAAAATAAGTTTATGAATCTCAACTTGTACTGTACCATTACAACCACTCTTCTTATACATGGCCATTTTGTGAAATAGGATACTGATATTCATGCCTACAACTAAATTATTTTTCTTCTGAGGCACATTGAGGGTTTTGGTTATTTCAGTGTGACTGGGTCATTGTGGAAATGAAGTCTTAACTGTATATCCCAACTTTCTAAAACCTTTTAAAAATGTTATCTGACTCAAATGTTTTGACAAATAATATGCACTCACATAACTGATGTATGCACCTCCAACCTTAACTTCACCTTGAAATATTTCTGTGTTGCAAAATTTCAGGATTTATTCCAACTTCCTACAATGTGGTAATTTCTTAAACATACCTGTAAATTTGGACTTTTCAAAACAGACTAAGCCTAACAATCCAGTTCTTCTAATTCGTTCTATATTCTTGTTCCAACAAGAAAGTGACAAACTTTTTGTCCTGCACCCCACTTCTCATTTGACAGAGGAGAAAACTCTTTTTAGTCTAATAAATTTACAACAATCTCATTTAACTAATGAAAATCTAACAATATCAGTTATATAACAAAAGATTCAGAGCAAGTGTAGATTTCTAAGTATAGTTCTCCCAATACCCTGCAATTTAAAGATGTCCCTTCCTAAATACAAACTAATCTATAAACTTATGCACTTAACTAAGTGACACTGAAATTTCAAATCACGAAACTATTCTATAATCTACTCAAGATACTTCCACAGACCCAATCCTACAGTTTCTGGTAACTGTAGACAGCAAGAACGCAAAGATCCATCTAACTAAAATTCTTAACATAGTCATCTACATTTCCAAGTTTAAAAAAACCCACAAATATAATCTTGCAAGTATTTATTATAAAATTTTGTATGGAACTCTGGGTGTAGTGGAAACCACTCAGATTGAGACGCCACACAAATCCATATATTGTGGAGCTATAGCTAATTTAGCGCCACAAGTTTATACGTCAGAGACAAAGTAGACACTGACAAAATATTAGATGACAGGGAAAACTAAACCAGGCTCTTTGTGAAAAGCCTGGACAGACAGATGCAGCTTGCGAATGTTTTCTGAATGTGGCTTTTTCAAAGAGTATGTTTTTGAAAGAGTACAGGAGGTTTTTGTATTGTATTGAATTTCAAAGATTCAGATAGAAAACTTGTAACTATTGGGAGTTAGTAAAATGTTATGAGCACAAAAATGTAATATTAGGTTAATACATATTAATTAAACAGATTTCAACAAGGAGAACTCCACAAAAAGAAGCCAGCAAAGAGAAGTAAGGGATTGGGAATGTCAATTAGTTGCTACTAGCTAATAGGATTTTTTTAGTTTTGAACAGTACAATCTTAAAGAAAAACCACACATTTTCCTTAGCCAAGCATATATAAAGTTTTAAATTAACGATCACTTCTGAGTCTAGAGCTGGTGACAGTCACCTAAATAAAAAGTAATGGCATTTGTGGGACGAGACGTGTGGCTCTCTAACACAAGAACCTATAAAACAATTTTAAGCTGCTTTAATAATGGTTTAATCAAAGAGATTCTAACATACAAACAATTTTGAATTACTGAAACAGTTTTTTTCTATTATTATACCAGGCTGGAAACTGGTTTACAGTTTCTTACATTAGGAAACACAATACTAGTGTAAACCCCATAATAAAATGATATCACTTAACATAGATAAATGCAAAGTTACATATCTAGGACCAAGGAAGGCAGCCCATGGCTTCCAAATGGGGGACTGTAACCTGGAAAGCAGTGACTGAAAAGGATTTAGGGGTCACAGTAGACTATCAACTGAACATGGGCTCCCAGTATAATGCAGAGGCAAAAAGAGCTAATGCAATCGTTGCATGTATAAACAGGGGAGTAGTGAGCAGGAGCAGGGAGGTAATTTTATCTGTACATACAGGATCTTATATCCATGCATACAGCTCAGCTACAAAATGAGGAATACCTCGCTAGATGGGAGTGCAGCAGAAAAAGATCTGGAGAGTACAGTGGATCACAAATGTAATATGTGCCAACATGATGCGGCTGTGAAAAAAGTGTAATATCGTTGTCATAAACAGATAGTTACGGGTTAATACCTCTTTTACCTGTAAAGGGTTAAGAAGCTCAGTAAACCTGGCTGACACCTGACCAGAGGACCAATAAGGGGACAAGATACTTTCAAATCTTGGCAGGGGGGGAAGTCTTTGTTTGTGCTCTTTGTTTTGGGGGTTGTTCGCTCTTGGGACTAAGAGGGACCAGACATCAATCCAGGATCTCCAAATCTTTCTGAATCAGTCTCTCATGTTTCAAACTTGTAAGTAATAGCCAGGCAAGGCGTGTTAGTCTTAATTTTGTTTTCTCAACTTGTAAATGTTCCTTTTTTGCTGAGAGGATTTTACCTCTGTTTGCTGTAACTTTGAACCTAAGGCTAGAGGGGGTTTCTCTGGGCTATAGGAATCTGATTACCCTGTAAAGTATTTTCCATCCTGATTTTACAGAGCTAATGTTTACCGTTCTTTCTTTAATTAAAAGCTTTCTTTTTAAGAACCTGATTGATTTTTTCCTTGTGTTAAGATCCAAGGGGATTGGATCTGGACTCACCAGGAAATGGTGGGGGAAGGGAGGGGGGATGGTTAAATTCTCCTTGTGTTAAGATCCAAGGGGTTGGATCAGTGTTCACCAGGAACTTGGTGAAAAAGCCTCTCAAGGCTGCCAAGGGAGGGGAAGGTTTTGGGGGGACAGAAAGTGATCCAGACACTGAAATTTCTGGATGGTGGCAGTGTTACCAGATCTAAGCTAGTAATTAAGCTTAGAAGTGTCCATGCAGGTCCCCACATCTGTACCCTAAATTTCAGAGTGGGGGAGGAACCTTGACAATCATTCTGGGATGTATTAACAGGCATGTCAAATGTAAGACAAGGGAGTTAATTCTCCCTTCTACTTGGCACTGGTGACGACTCAGCTGGAGCACTGTGACCAGTTCTGGGTACCATACTTCAGGAAAGATATGGACAAATGGGAAAGAATCCAGAGGAGAGCAACTAAAATGATAAAAGGTTTAGAAGAACTGAGCTACGAGGAAAGGTTAAAAATCTGGGCATGTTTTGTCTTGAGAAAAGAAGACTGAGGTGGGACCTGAAAACAGGCTTCAATTGTGTGAAGGGCTGTTATAAAAAGAACAATGATCAATTGTTTTCCATGTCCACTGACAGCAGGATGAGAAGTAATGGGCTTAATCTGCAGCAAGGAAGATTGAGGTTAGCTATTAGGAAACCCTTTACAACTATACAGGTAGATAAATAGAAGAAGGAGGATGGTGCAATGCTCAAGGTTCTGGTCTGAGCTTGGGAGACCCTGAGTTCAATTCCCTGCTCTGCCATAGACTCTTTGTGCGACTTTTGACAAGTCACTTGGCCTCTCTGTGCCTCAGTTCCCCATCTGTAAAATAAGGATAATAGCACTGCCCTGGCTTCCAGGTGTGCGGGAGGACAAATATATTAAAAGCTTTGAGATCTACTGATGAAATGCATGATATAAAAAAAACAGGTATTGTTATTATTAGTACTGAAACAGGTTGCCCAGGGAGGCTGTGGAATCATTATCACTGGAGGTTTTAAATAAGAAGTTGGACAAATACCTGTGAGGGATGGTCTAGAGAATACTTAGTCCTGCCTCGGTGCACGGGAATGGACTTGATGACCTCTCACAGTCCACTTTAGCCGGACATTTCTATGATTCTGTGATTGGAGAGACCAGTACTGGAATACTATGTCCAATTCTGGTGTCCACATTTTAAAAAGGGCATTGAATAATGTGAGAAGGTGCAGAAGAGAGAGACACAAATTATTTGAGGGCTGGAGAAAATGCCTGACAGTGAGAGTTAATCAAAAAATATCAAGGGGTGATTTGGTTACAGTGTATAGGTACCTTCACATGGAGACCTGACGAGTGCTAGAGGGCTTTCTAATGTAGAGGAGAAAGTCAGAACAAGAACCAATGGCTGGAAGTTAAAACCAAACAAATTCAAATAGAAATGAGGCACAAATTTATCAGTGAGAGTGATTAACCAGTGGAATGAATAATGTCCCAAGGGGAGTGGTGGAGTCTCTATTTTTGATGTCTCCAAATTCAGACTGGATGTCCTTCTGGAAGATGCTTTAGCCAAACATAAGTGATTTGGCTCATTACAGGGGTAACAGGTGAAATTCTCTCACCTGTGCTGCACACAAGATCAGACTATATGATCTAATGCAGTGTTTCTCAAATGAGGTCACCAGCGGTTTTTCCTGCGTCTATGACAGCCTCCTGGTTAGAGATGGAGGAGGGTGCAAAGCAGCAGCCCCTCTGTGCAGTGCCTGGGGTTCCAAGGACGGGCTTCAACTGCAGGAGTCCAGGGGCTGACTTCAGCCTCTCTTCCTCCTGGCTTCAGCCACGGGACTCCGGGGGCAGGCTTCAAACCCTGCCTCCCTCCACCCAGCTTCAGCTGCAGGACTCTAGGCTTCAGCCACCTTGGGTAGTGAGGCTCCGGTGATGGGCTCCAGGTTCCAGGCCTTTCCCCCACCCCCAGCTCCAGCCTTGGGGCTCCGGCTCTGGGCTTCAGTAGGGCGGGCCCTATCAGGCGCCATGGTCAAGAGGCAAGAAGCAGGATGAGCCTGAACTGCGAGGCCATGGAAAGGAGCTCAGGGCAAGGGGGGTAAGCAACAAGGCCTGGGAGTGGGAGGGAGGGGGCAATGGGGAACCCAGGAGGCAGTGGGGGGGATGAGGGGCACCAAAATATAACGGTACATTATTTTTATTATTGAGTCTTCAAAAAAAATTGCAATGCTTTGGAAAGGTATATGTGCATATTTTTTCCTAAAGTTAATTAAGTATTTTAGGAAAATTTGTCAGAGCGGCCACTGGCAAGAGTTGATGGCCACAATCTGAAGCCACCAAAAAATTTGTCATGAAAACCCCTGATCTAATGGTCCCTTATGACCTTAAACTCATGTATCTATGTATGTATATAGGTTGTGGAAGGAGCAACCGAACTTGCTCACTCTCAGGCCCCAGGCACACTGGAAATGGCCAATATTTTAACCAAAGTTTTTGTTGTTTTTCTACAGCAACAAAGAAAAAAACACTCAGAACAATAAGCCTATCTTGTACTTCATACAGTTACTCAATGTTTTTAAGAAGTAAAAAAAGGCTTTGCATAAAATAAAATTGGTTAGACAGGCATGATGCTACCTGCCATTTTCTGAGGAGTGTGAATGAATTAAAAATTCCTGAAAACAGCAGCTTATAATGGAAGTGCTGACACAACCTTAACTACAGCAGCAAATGCTCTGCTATAATCAAGTTGTTATGGCAACTAGAATTGTCAGGCTTAAAATGGAAGCTCACACACACACACACACACACACACACACCAGAAATCTTACAAAAATTTGTAGCAGCAATCTCACCACTGTCATACCCCTATAATGAACTACTGAAGTCCAATATTTTCCTAATAAAAAAGAAACAAGTCAGATTTACTGGATGTTTTTCCCTGTCTAAAATACAAGACAATAATAAGTGCAAGGTTATCTTCTCAGCTAAAAAAGAGTATATAAAACAGAGTTGGTTAAACAATACCTGTTAATACAAAATTCTATAAATTTTGGCTTTTGTTTGGGTTTCATAAAACATTAGTGAAACTGCCTTTATCCGGTATCCAAAAATATTCAACACATATCACAATTGAACAAATGACAGTTATGCATTATTTTAATGTATTTTGCATTGATAGTCAAGCTTGAATGGATTACATTGCTGAGTAGAATACGTATATTCTACTATGTATTTAACCAAATCATGGAGACCAGTTTCAAAGGCTCACAAACACTAAATTACTCAAAAATAGCCAAATGTACCTGAAATTCAAATATTGGTGAAACATTCATTATTTTCCCCCTATACATTCAATAAGTTCACCACTTACCTTTCACATCAGTCACTGAAAAGGGATGGTCACAGTTTTAACATATAAATGAAAATGCATAGTTAACGTACAATTAAACTGAATATAAAAATATTCAAAACTGGATTACTAAAACATCATTATATCAATTTATAGTTTAATCCAATAAAAATTCTCCAACTTCCTCTAAAGAATTTTTTAATCCTAACTGCACAAATCCCCACTTGCCATCTCATTGGGTAAACTCTCAGCAAATATTTGTAGCATCAAAGGTCAGAATCCTTCAAATAACATAAAGCCATAATTAACATTAAATAATTTTAAAACATTTTCCCAAATTAGTAAAATTTTAACCAGGTATATACTTGAAAAAATCAAACTATTTTGCCTCAGTTCTCAAAGGATTTGAAATGAAAGCTCCTTGTATTTTTAAACTGGACTGCCATATGCAAAGCCAGAGAAGAAACTCAAGAAGATGACAGTCCTCAAGATTTTGACAAAGTGAGAGAGAGTCTCCCTTGGCACACCAACACTTTTCCTCTGCAAACAACAGCTTCCTTCCACCTAAAAATAAGTGTACATCTGCTTCTATTCAGAGGCTATTGGCTATTCTAATGCATGTTTCTCAGAGAACAGGGAAGACTCATTTTATGGGGTGCTTTCTTATTCTATTATATGGGAGAATGATGTTTCCACTCTCACTGAGAGTAAGGGCTTGTCTACACTACCGCTTAAGTTGATGTAACTTACGTCATTAAGGTACATGTAAAAGCCACCCTTTGAGCGACGTAAATCACATCGACTTATAGCGGTGTCACAGCTTCTGCCTCTCATTCAGGTGGAGTAATTATGCTGATGGGAGAGTGCTTCGCCAGATGCGCTACAGCAGCACAGCTACACCAGTGCAGGTGCACCAATGTACTGCAGTAGTATAGACTAGCCATATGTAGCTTTTTCCTTTCAAATTTTCATTAGGAAGTCCTCTAATAATAAAGTGTTCATGCTCTTTAATCCCATACAAAACAATTAAACTAAAATGATCTAACGTTAATCTAATATCTGGTTGATTACAAAGCTTTTAATTTTTGAAGACTTCCTTCATTTTTTAAGACATTTATTGATGTTTCTTATAGACAAACAATACAATGTATAAAATTCTAAATCAATCACTGAAAATTTTACAGCTGGATTCAATTTAGATAAACACATATTCCATTCACAGCGCAGAAGTATTTCAGTTGCAATAGTGAATAATTAATTACTGCATAGCAGCAACAAAACTAGAAACTACAAAAGGAAGGGATAGAGAATTGAATGAGAGAAATAGTTTTATTCACACAAGCAGAGGATATTCTTGGAAGACAAAGGAACTGAAATAATTACAACATTTGCTGCAGAAAGACGGGAGTTCTTTAGAGATTTAAATTGTGGTGAATGTATCCCTTCCCCCCAAAAAAGTCACCACTGAAGTATTAAGCTGCACCAAACATGAAATCAGACAGAACTGCAGAAACACAATGACAACATTTAGTCATAGGTTAAGAGTGGGATTTATTTGTTTGTTTTTAGTGGGATGAGGAAGTGAGTAAAGGTTTAAGGATTTGGGAAAGGAAAAAAAGAAAAAGAAAGAAGGGATAGACCTACAGAGCACATCTAAATGTTTTTTTCTTCTTTGAGATTCTCACCCTTCCTGTTGACATTAACTAATGTTCACCCAACCTCTTATAGCTCTAATTATCAGTAACATTTAATCTTAAAATTGTTTTAGTGACAAGTTACTCCTGGAAAACCTGTTTTCCAGAGCATTAAACATGTGGCCCTCACACAAAAGCTAGTCATGGCCTCCAGCAACACATGGGAGGGAGTAATAACTGGATTTTTAAACTGAACAGGACCAAAGATGAGAGGCCTTATGCACACATTATTTACCATCAATAGCTATGAATTTTACGTAAGGGTGATTTCAACTTCAGTGCTTCCCTACTTCTCATGCAACATTTATTTTAAAGTTTGTCATCCTCTTAACCTGAATAACTGTATAGCTCATACATTGCTTAATTTTCATGTAGACAGCCTCAAGATATTACCACCCGAGGAGAGACTAGCCCCCAATATACCCAATGAAAATTCCCTGTTACTTTGGTCTATGACGGTTTTAGGTAGGGTGGAACATGAGGAGAACACATTGAGTGGGTTTTAATAAGTTTTTCTTTTTTTCTTTAAGGGTGCCAATGCTCAACATTCAGTGGATAGCCAAAAGCAGATCAATGGACCAGATTAATGGTTTAAGTGTAATAACAGCTACATGGAGATTGACATCACCTACCATTACAGAGCACCTCACCAGGTTTTCCTTCTGCTCAAAGTTGACATGACAGCCAGGTCTGACCAAGAATTAATCACCCCCTGTATACTGGATGGTTCATAGTGAGATAACAGGGATTCAGTCACTACAGTTACTACAGTGATTTCAGACAAAATTTGTGCTTAAGAGTTTGAACTTTCTTGCCTCCATGAATTGCTTACCTTAGACTCCTATGGCACTTTGTGCATAGTAGTAGTTTTACCTTTAACATTATTACACCATTGTGCAAAAGTTTCATGTTAACCACCAGTTCTGAGATGGCTGCATTTCACTGATGCTGTACATATATAGTCTACAGATATAGACGGTTTAGATCTTTAAAGACAAAAAGTGCCACTGTGCATGTACACACACACAAATAAAATAATCACAGGACAGTCACTAGCATGCTTTCTTTGTCCTTTGCAAAATTACCCAGCCATACACGTAAGATACAGAGGCATATTTATTTCTATACACAAACGGATGGTCTCTCATCAGGTTCCAATATTTTGCAGGAATTTGATCTTCGAAAGGTCACATCCTAACCAATTTAGAGCCCCTTCATTTCAGAGTAGGATATAAACTCCAGGTAAACATTCAGTGCTTACAGATAGGATGATAAAGGAACTATGAAATAGGCAGTCTCCATATTACTCCTGAAAACCTGCTTGGATGTCAAATTCCAGTACTGAATTTTACATCACATATGCACTGTACCATGAACAGCTCAGACTCCTTCAGTTACAGGGCAACAGAATTGACTAGATTTGCAACTACAGCTATCATTCGCTGGGCTGGATTTGGACAGCAGCTAGGTAGCATAACTCTGGGCTTAGGGCCCATGGTGTCCCAGGGCCATTTGGAAATATGTTTGAGTAGGTCCCTACCAAATTCACAGTGCATTTTGGTCAATTTCACAGTCAGAGGATTTTAAAAATCATAAATTTCATTATTTCAGATATTTAAATCTGAAATTTCACAGTGTTGTAACTGTAGAGGTTGTGACCCAAAAGGGGATAGTGGCAGGGATTGCAAGATTTTTGTAGCTCGGAAGGCATTGCCACCGTCAGCAGCAGCACAGAAGTAAGGATGGCATTGCTACCCTTACTTCTGTGCTGCTGCCTTCAGAGCTGGGCCCTCGGCCAGCAGCCACCACTCTCTGACCACTGAAGGCAGTGCAGAAGTAAGGGTGGCAATAATACGACCCCCCTACAATAACCTTGCAACCCGTCTTTGAGTCGGGACCCCCAGTTTGAGAGACACTGAAATCTGTATTGTATAGGGTAAAAGTACACACAAGATCACATTTCACGGTCCATGACACGTTTTTCATGGACGTGAACTTGACAGGGCCTTATAATGGGACATAGGGTTTGTACTAACTGCATTCATCATTAACTGACTGGATGAACCAAGGGACCCAGCCAGATGCTCTCATGCATTTGTTAAGCTAATAATTTAACAAGCAGGATGAAGATGAGCTTGCTCATACAGTTGAAGCAGGATTGGAGCAAGTTCTGAAAGTTGTTCCCCATACATATGATGGACTGATAATACACACAGGCTTGTTTTTGCAATCTCTCTTCCCCACTCCTCTTCCCTTCAAGCTTTAAATTAAGATTTTCCCCACAATACACGTACAGGTTTTCTATTAGCATTAACGGAAATACGTGGGTGCAAGGAATGAAGATTTTACACCCTGTAATCTTTAAGGACAGATTTTTTGATGGGAGGGTTTATGCTATGTTAAATGTATTTTTAAAAATATATTATTTAATTTGTATGAAGAGGCATATTAATCTTAAGAGAGCAATTATTCAACTGACATTAAAAGGAGAACAATTTGTTTGAAATTAACACCTAATTAAAAAAAGGATTTGTGAGTCAGAAAGCCATTGTCTCAACCGACAAAAATGGGTAACAAGTCTGAAACAGTATCTTTTTCACCTGCAAGTGACTTCTTCAGTAATGAATGAAAAAAAAAATTAAGATACGAAAATCAATGTTTTAAAATTATTTGTTCAATGGAGAAAACACAGAGCAAGTGTGTAGGCTGAATCTGCACAACAAAGTTGTAAATGAAACAAACCGCAAGACTATAGCCAGATCCACAAATATTAAGCAGACTGAAACAAAACCAGAATTTTCTATAATGTCTCTTTTTGGATTATTAATCTTTGATTCCAGATAGCAATAAAGAGGCCTTAATCTGAAGGGAGCTTCTACCCCCACACTAGGGTGACCAGATGTCCCAATTTTATAGGACAGTCCTGATACTTGGAGCTTTGTCTTACATAGACGCCTATTACCCCCCACACCCTTCCCGATTTTTCACACTTGCTGTCTGGTCACTCTACCCCACATACGTCACTTACAGTGTCCAAACAACCACAGTCCATTCTACCTGATCACACCCAAAAGCAGCAGTCTTTTCCTGGATTCATGTCTTGATGACAAGCTGTTCAAACAGAGAGCACCTATCAAACCTAATATTATATTCTGCTGCTTTTTTTCCTTCTAGTATACACTGCTGTCCGTCAGAAGAAATAATTAATAGGTTTCTTATGTATGAAAGCGTCATCCTGTCAGTTCAGTGCCAGGTTTGCATAGCTCATATCAGCTACTCATTGATGCCATGCATGCTCACTGTCCCGAGATATGACAAAACACTACACCCTTCGGGATTTTTTTTCTTCTGTTCAAAAACAGCGTTTCACATCTGTGTCTGACAGAAGCATTAGAAGCAGAGAGGAGCAGACCCTTCATCATCCCTTACAAATGTGAGGCTGAAGCATGGGTGAAAAGTTAAGACAAAACCTGAAGTCCACTGATCTTGTATTATTGTTTTTCAAAGCAACATACAATGTGGAAGCTACTGAATTTATAGGAAAACAAGAACTTTTCACTGTTGCAATCATCTACAGAAAACAGATGGGATTTACTGGATGCTAAAGCTTTTAATCAATTTTTAATAAGTACTGAACACCTGAGTTATCTGGGGTATGTTCATCTGCCTCTATTGTTTGAAGAGATGTGAAGTTCGGAGCTCCCTTTCTGGCAACCTGAAAGAACAGAATAACCTAAAATGCTGCATATAGAATCCAATCAAGTATTCAGGATGTCTGAGAATAAATTAGAAACAACCACTACCACAAAACAAAGCAGCAGCAACGAATAAAGATGCTGTGGAAAAAGAAATCACAAGACACGGGAGAAGAATGCACTTAAACAGAAAAGCTTCCTACCTGGTGGGTGTCTTTCCATATATTCAGACAGACCACAGATAAATGAGCTTCAATCAATGAGATTCAATCAAATATCTCCAGGTAAGTTTTTATTTCATATACTACTTTGCACCTTTGCTTCACAATAATATTACCATGATTTTACAGACAATAAATCAGTATTTTCAGTTAAGTATAACCTTTACACTGATAAGTTCAAACCTTCTCAGGTAAATATTTTGTCCTGTTAAATTTCCTGCACAGTACAAATACCTGATCTCTTTTGCATAATTATTTTTTTCCAAATAATCTTATTAATGTCCTTCTCTGTGTTTGTCCTGGAATTGTTTACTAAGATTTAAATCCTTCACATTGCTTTTTATTTAAGAGTTAGGAAAATATATGCAAAGAACACATTCATAAGCCATGCTTCTGTTACTATTTGCAAAACAGATTTTCTGTACTTCATTATCTAAATCAATCTACTAAAGCAAAGAGCATTTTACACAATGGCGGTATCAAATTTTAAAAGACATATTTTATTACAGGAAAATAAATCCCCATTTACAAAAATAGTATCTCAACTAAATCTGGTAGTGTCAATTCCAGCCTTTTATAAAAGGCAAACTACAGTACAATGAGGTAACAGCACAGTGTTAATAACAAAAAGGTATAATGTATATATTTACAATACAATGGTTGAACACAAGGGGCTCAACAGAGCTACAAAAAAAAAAAATACAAAAAAACCCGAACATCTTGTACCTAAATTGCTTTAACTCAGATCACAACTGTATAAGCCAAAGGGTGTGGGTAGCCAGAGCACACAGTCGAAATTGTCATTGGTCCAACATAAAAATATCCTGTGAATCACATCACACAGAGAGATTCTATCATCTGACAGGGTTTGAAAAAATAAAATATACCCAACATCTACTAGTCCAAACACTAAGCTTACTAGCCATAATGAAGGATACTAATGCTGCCACACGAACAAAGTCACACCCCCGGAATTTAAAAACAATAAAACAGTTGTGTGCTATGTATATACACTATATTTTACTGGAACATTGTTAGTCATTTTTCTATTTAATATTTCTTTTAAAATGTACCTAACTACAGATATCTTATTGTTATTCTACCCTCTGTTCCTCACTGGTTTCAAGATACTTTTCTTTCCTAGAAGAGAGAATGTCTCTTTTCTTGCATTGCTTTTAATATATGTTTCTTCCATTCCTTCTCTCCCCATTTGTATTTCTCTCTTCCTTTCCTCCACGACCCCCTCAGTATGTTGGCTCTCCTTTCTTCTTCCTGCTCTCATCTTTCCTTACTTCTTTTCTATCTTATTCAAATAATTTCTCCCCTTCTCTCACCTGTTCCTCTACCCATCAAACATAAAACAACCATCCATCCACCCAATCATAGAAACTTCCACTCACATATATAAAAGGACTTGGAAATTCTACCAAACACCTAATCGCCAGAAGACTAAACCTACTAGCCAAAGACTGATACAATGAAGTGCCAAAAATATGTGGGTTCTCACTATACAGAGGAAACTGTCAAGTGAGAAGCCAACCCCATTGGAATTCCTACCAGGGAGCTGAGCCTGAAGCATGCTTGGGGGATTCTCATCTTTCATGTCACCCTCTAGCTAGCAGGTGTCTTATAAATTTGAAGCTCCTCCCACTCTGTCTATTTGTTCTTTTACCCCCAGCATCCCAGAGTCTCCTGGCTGCTTACAGCAGGTGGAGATTTGTATTACTCTATCCCTCTTCTGGTGTCCTAGCTGCTGTGGCAGGTATGGAGAGGTTCAACAGAACCATACTGCTACTATAGTCCTCCCTCAGCCTTCTTGCTGCTGCTGCTGGGGGTATTGGCACTACTTTACCCCTCTCCCAATTTCTGCCCTCTTCCCTAATGAATAGCTCCAGATGCTACTTCTGCTGCTTAGAAAAGCTTTGAGCAATAGAAGAAGTGAAATTGACCTAATTGCTGGTTTTCATAGCACATATTCAGAATCCTGAGACAGCAGTAACACTGACAAAGACTGCTGCAGCTTGGTAAAACTCTGAGCAACAGCAGATGCAATGCAGCTATTTGTCCACAGATTCTGGAAGACAGTGATGCACTGTTTACATTTGAAAGGTTATCTTTACAGTCACAAGGGCTAGAAACATTTTGTATTTTAGATGTTATTGTCCTTGTTGTTTTAAATGAAAGCTCTGATTCTGCAGAAGCTGATGGTTCTTGCCCTGGAAAGTTTACTACTAAACATGGGCGAGTGGGCATGTAATTATTTTTAAGCCCTGCATATAGTACCCATGTTTAAAAAGAAAAAAATAGTATATGAGCAACCAAGCCCTCCTTGTAGAAAAGGAAGCCTACTTCTGAAAACACTTAAAAATATCCAATTTTAGATTTCTATGTAGCTTCCAAAATTCTATGCAAAAATTCCCCCTTTAGAGACCTTTGAATGCAGTCTTACATATCTACGCTTCTCATGTTCTTTGACTTAGAAAATATGAAAAGTGTAAAAGCAGACTATAAAGTCAGATGTAATGTACATGTATAAACCTATTTAAAGAACAGACAGACATTTCAGAAATTATTTATCCACACAACCTAAAATAATTTTTATTTTAAATCACCAAACAGCAATAATTTTTCATTTCATTAGATTATTCCTCTTTAAAATTTTAATTATGATACTGAATTGCTGAAGCCTCTCTCTCATCTCCAGAGACACCAGAAATAAACTTGCATGTCATTCAACTAATGCATTTGAATTGTTAACGATCCACTATCAAGTTCCAGTATAAAAAGAGTAAGGCCATGAGAAGCAAACACAACCTTCTCTTGAAAAAAAAAACTGTAATTTGTTTTCTGAGTTACTATGATAGAGTATCTAAACTGAAAGCAATGCGTTAACAATATAATAATATTTTGCACTTCTAGAATGCCCTTTATCCAAGAATCACAAAACACTTTACAGATCAGTAGATCTCAAAATTTCCTTTGTGTAGTAATTAAGTATGATATCCATTTTAGACTGAGAGCAGCTAAGTGGCTGCCCCAAGGTCACTTAGTAAGCCTGTGGCAGAGGCAGGAACAGAACCCAGCAGCATTGCCATCCAATCCTGTGTTCTAATTACTAGACACACATGTGCATTTAACCTTGAATTATATAGTCCAATATAGAGAGATTTTCCATAATATATTATCCATTTCCCCCCGGCCACTTTAATACATTTATTTCTACAGAATTATTGTAATGAGGTAACTGGTGCTCAAGCACTATGATAACAATGTGCACTCTAGTTGTACATTGTCAGAAAAAGCACTAATACAGTTGGTTGAAATCTGTAAAAAAGGTCCCCTCCCCCCCCAAAAAAATGTGAACATTTTTTGTAGGGAATCATGCAAAACCTGAGGGGAAAAAACCCTTGCATATAAAGTTGCAAGACTTGAGAGGAGACAGGGTCATCTTCCTAGAGACCTTATGGCACAGATGAATGAACAAAAACATGGAAGCCTAAATTCCTGAATTCTATTCTTACCTCTGCTACTTCTTTTATTGACTGAAACTGCACTTACTTTGCACTCTGTAAACATTATTTTTACCAGGCCTCACACCTATTACTATGAGGTAGGGAAATATTTTGCCAATCTAACAGATAGCCTCAGTTTCCCTATAAGAGGGTCAAACAGGAAATCACAGGCATAATAAGGATTAGAACTCCAGTTATTAAGAAGGTCACAATGACACCCTGAAAATCACTTAATCTCTCTTTCAATTTCCCCATATGCAAAACGGGATAATAATACATATCTATCCACATACTTAGGGCCCTACCAAATTGACCGTGCATTTGATTTTAAAAATCATAAATGTCATGATTTCATATATTTAAATCTGAAATGTGATGGTGGTGTAACTGTTGGGGTTGTGACCCAAAAGGGGGTAGTGGCAGTGGTCATAAGGTTTTTGTAGGGGGGTCATGGTATTGCCACATTTACTGTCGCGCTGCTGCTGGCAGTGGCCCTATCTTCAGAGCTGGGTGGCCAGAGAGCAGCAGCTGCTGGTCGGGAGCCCAGCTCGGAAGGCAGCACGACTGGCAGCAGCAGCACAGAAGTAAGGATGGCATGGTATGGTATTGTTACCCTTACTTCTGTGCTGCTGCCTTCAGAGCTGGGCCCTCAGCCAGCAGCCACCACTCTCCAACCACTGAAGACAGTGCAGAAGTAAGGGTGGCAATAACACGATCCCCCTACAATAACCTTGCAAACCCCCCCTGCAACCTCTTTTTGAGTCGGGACCCCCAGTTTGAGAAATGCTGGTTTCCCCGTGAAATATGTATAAAAGTACACACAAGACCATATTTCACAGTAGAGACCAGATTTCACGGTCTGTGACGCGTTTTTCACGGCTGTGAATTTGGTAGGGTGCTACACATACTTGCCAGTGTACTCTTAAAACATTTTTATTTCCCTTTTGCCTCTGGCAAATATCATTAGCACCATTTTACAAAGGAGTCACAAATGTTAAATCATTGCTCTAGGACACATTGTAGTCTCGTGGATTAGGCATGAAGTGGAAATCAGAAAACCTGGGTTATAATCCCAGGGCCGGTGCAACCATTTAGGTGACCTAGGGGCGGTCACATAGGGCACTAGGATTTGGGGGGCTCCATTTTCTTCGGCAGTGAACGCGGCAGCCGGATCTTCGGCTGCCCCAGTTGCCGCCAGCATATAGGCGGAGGGAGCTGGGGCAGGGGAGCGCAGGGAGGGCCGCCTGCAGCAAGTGGAGGAGGGGCGCGGCACGCAGGCGAACTCCCCGCCACAGTTCACCCCTGCCCCGCCTCCTCCCCGAGCACGCCGTGGCTGCTTCACTTCTCCCGCCTCCCAGGCTTGTGGTGCCTAAGCTGATTGGCGCCACAAGCCTGGGAAGCGGGAGAAGTAAAGCAGCCACAGCTTGCTTGGGGTGCTCGTGCCCGGAGCATGGGTGAGCTGGGGCGGGGGGGGTGCCTCAGGGCGGGGGGGGGAGCTGCAGCAAGGGGGGCGCCTCAGGGAGGAGGGGGGGAGCTGCTGCAGGGAGGGCTTTAGGGCAGAGGGGGGGAGCTGCGCAGGGGGGGAGCCTCAGAACAGGGACGCAGGGGAGGGGAGGGGGCAAGGTGGAAGTTTCACCTAGGGCGCGAAACATCCTTGCACCGGCCCTGTATAATCCTGATTTCAAAACTGTCACTTTGAGCAAGGCACTTACCCACTCTGAGCCTCAAATTCCCAGTCTGTCAAATATGGAACAATGTTACTTGCCTATTTCACAGGGAGGTCGTTAGTCAAAATTATTCTCCTTCCACATGAGTTTTACATCAATATAACGCTAACTGGATCAGAATGTCAGGAGGATCTTTCCATTCCAACAGTAACTCTGAATGATGTTAAACAGCAGTTACTAAAGTTAGACATTTTTAAATCAGCAGGTCCAGATGAAATAACTTGCACCCAAGATGTTTAAAAGAACTGGCTCAGGAGCAATCCGGACCCTTAATGTTTATTTTCAATAAATCTTGGAACACTGGGGAACATCCAGAGGACAGGAAGGAGCTAGTGTTGTTTCAGTATTTAAAAGGGGTAAATGAGATGACCCAGTTAGTTACAGGTCTTCCAGCCTGACATCAATCGCAGGGAAAAGCGTGGAATGGCTAACATTAAACTCAATTAATAAAGAATTAAATGAGGGTAATATAATGAATACCCATCAACATGGGTTTATGGAAGATAGATTTTGTCAAACTAACTTGATTTTTTTTCATGAGATTATAAATTTGGTTGATAAAGGTAATAGTGCAGGTCATAAACAGACTTCTGTAAGGCATCTGACAGGATACCACATGACATTTTGCTTTAAAAAATAGAATGATTACAAAATCCGCACAGCACATATTAAATGGATTAAAACCTGGATAATGAATAGATCTCAAAATATAATTGTAACTGGAGAATCATCATTGTGTTTCTAGAGGAGTCCCACAGGGATCCATTCAGAACCCTATGCGATATAATAGTTTTATCAATGACCTGCAAGAAAAGATAAGACATTACTGATCAAGTTTGCATATGTATAAAAAAGTGAATATTGATTAGGAGCAGGGAGATTATTTTACCTCTCTTTTGGGCACTGGTATGACCACTACTGGAGTAGTGAATCCAGTTCTGGTATCCACAATTCAAGAAAGATGTTAAAAAACTGGAGGAGGTTTAGAGAAGAGGATTGAAGGGTTGGAAATCATGCCTTATAGTGAAAAAGTCAAAGAGCTCAATCTATCTTGATTATGATAGAGAAGGTTAAGATGTGACTTGATTTCAGTGTATAAAACACTTACAGGGAACAGAAATTTGATAATAGAGGGCTCTTCAATCTAGCAGACAAAGGTATGGCAATATCCAATGTCTGGGAGTTTAAGCTAGACACATTTAGACTAGAAATAAGATACAGATTTTTAACAGTGAGAGTAATTAACCATTAGAACAACTGGCTAGGGCTTGTGGTAGATGTTTTTCTAAAAGATATGCTCTAGTTCAAACAGGAATTAATTCAGGGAAGTCCTATGCCCTGTGTTGTCAGGAAGTCAAGCTAGGTAGTCTCAATGGTTCCCTTTGTCTTTATAATCTATGGACCATTTTAATTTTATTGACTTCATTAAAGTTATTCTTGGTGTATACCATGTAACTGAGAGGAGAATCTGGCCAACTGTTTGTGGAATACTATAATATGTCCAAAGTATTATTAAAACCTGTCAGGATTTGAGATAGGAATAGAAGCTAGGTTGTTCTGGGCTCTCAGGCTTGTGACACTGGTACCTGCTCAAATTTGCCCTACTCCTCCTGATGGAAATACTATACTTTTTTTTTTCACAAAATTGACACTATTTCACAGAAGTTTTGCCAATTTACAGTGCAGCCATTGCATCCAAAAAACCTGTTTGCTGTGAACACTTCACCAGATCTAACAAACACCATAAATGAATGTTATTTTTTTTAAAACATCTGTTGCAAGAGTACCACAATGCTTATGGATTTAGTCATGCCATGTTATCAGGATTAAAATAAAAAATGGTAAGACTGTAGGGGGAAAATCAGTTTTTAAAATGCCTATACCCAATCTCCTTAGTAAGGGGTTCAACAACTGCTTTACCCATGGTCATGTAAATTATATAAATCATCCTCGCTGTCATTCTGTGGACATCACCTTTTCCTGACTGACAATGTGGAAGTATTCTACCACTGCCACCAAAACATATTCCATGTTAAATTCACCCTGTTTAACTTCTTATGATTTTCTTTCATAATTAAATGAACCCTTTTCACCGTACAAACAACATTTTCAGCAGTAACTGTTCAATGCCACAGTAATGCAGTTTCCAAAAAACATTTTAGAGCAGCTTTCTATCATATATTATAGTTTGTTCAACCAGTTGCATTTGTGGTAGAGCAAATACTAATCTCATTAGTTATTGCTGGATGCATTAATTTTCAATTTAGAATTATAATCTTGGAAATTGACAGTAGCATGGAATTAACTGGCTTCAGGAAAACAGAATTTGGAATGATTTTAAGTATTTAGAAACAAATTATTTTCTGGAGCCTCCTTCACCATATTGAGGCATTCAACAATTATGAGGTGAAAAATCACTGTGCGTCTACATAGCTCTTATTCACTGGCTATTTTTTAGACAAAAAATGCCCCTCATGGATATTTGTGTATTTTTAGTTTATGATAAATTATGGAATATAAATTCTCATGTTTCCCATTACTGAACAAATTTGTCAACATTGCTAGGAGATTTATAGCTCTTGGGGCTTGGCTACACTTACAAGTTGCAGCGCTGGGAGTTACAGCGCTGGTCATGCAGCTGTGGAAGGGCCAGCGCTGGAGTGTGGCCACACTGACAGCTACCAGCGCTGCAGTGTGGCCACACTTGCAGCACTTTCCAGCGCTGTATTGAGAGGTGCATTGTGGGCAGCTATCCCACAGAGCACCTCGTCCCGTTTTGGCGCCGTTTTGGCGCTGAGTATTGTGGGAAGGGGAAGGAAGTGTGCGGGTCATTCCGCTTCCTGTTTGCCAGCGCCCCGTGGTGCATCGCTTCACATCCCAGCATTCACTCTTTCCAGCAGCGTTTGGCGCCATTGTGAGTGTCTTTCTGTTACTCTCTGTGTGAATCGCGATTTCTGTGGCAAATGGAGCCCGATCTGCTGAGGACTCTGCTGATGAGTGTCACCAGCACAACACGTTTGGCAGTCCAGCTATTCCTTCAGCTCCAAAGTGACAGTGAGGATTCCGACGATGATATCAATATGGATTTGCCTGCCGCGTGTGACACTAAAGTGCTTGCGGCATTTACGGAAATGCTCAGCACCGTTGAACGCCGCTTTTGGGCTCGGGAAACAAGCACTGAGTGGTGGGATCACATCGTCATGGAAGTCTGGGATGATGAGCAGTGGCTGCAGAACTTTCGTATGAGAAAAGCCACTTTCATGGGACTGTGTGCTGAGCTCGCCCCACTCTGAGGCGCAAGGACACAAGATTGAGAGCTGCCCTGACGGTGGAAAAGCGAGTGGCTATTGCAATCTGGAAGCTGGCAACTCCAGACAGCTACCGGTCGGTCGGGAACCAGTTTGGTGTGGGAAAGTCGACCGTGGGAATCGTTTTGATGCAAGTTTGCAAGGCAATTAATCGCATCCTGCTAAGAAAGACCGTGACTCTGGGGAGCGTGCAGGACATTGTGGATGGCTTTGCACACATGGGTTTCCCTAACTGTGGAGGGGCGATAGATGGGACGCATATTCCTATTCTGGCCCCCCCCCACCTGGCATCAGAGTACGTTAATCGGAAGGGGTATTTCTCTATGGTTCTCCAGGCGCTTGTGGATCACCGCGGGCGTTTCATTGACATTTACACAGGCTGGCCTGGAAAGGTGCATGATGCACGCATCTTTCGGAACAGTGGCCTGTTCAGGAAGATGCAGGCAGGGACTTTTTTCCCAGACAGGAAGATCACAGTAGGGGATGTCGAAATGCCCACTGTGATCCTTGGAGACCCCGCGTACCCGTTACTGCCTTGGCTCATGAAACCCTATACAGGGAAGCTTGACAGGAGCAAGGACCGGTTCAACTACAGGCTGAGCCGGTGCAGAATGACTGTGGAGTGTGCTTTTGGGCGTTTAAAAGCCCGCTGGCGTTGCTTGTATGGGAAGCTAGACTTGGGGGAAAGCAGCATCCCCGCGGTTATATGCGCTTGCTGTACCCTCCATAATATTTGTGAAGGGAAGGGTGAAACATTCAGTGAGGCATGGACCACCGAGGTTCAAGTCCTGGAGGCTGAATATGCACAGCCAGAGAGCAGGGCTAATAGAGAGGCCCAGCACAGGGCTACAAGGATTAGGGATGCCTTGAGGGAAGAATTTGAGGCTGAAAGCCAACAATAATGTTTGCTGCCTTGCATGGGAGTGAATTGCACTGCTTACACTGTTATTCTATTATCCATAATAATAATATGATTTGTAGTGCCTCTTTCTTTACTGGGCTAAGGTATCTTTCACTATCTGCTATAATAAAGACTGTTTTCAAAGCCAAGAATTGTTTTATTGAAAAGAAAAAAACTTCCTTGACAGACAGACAGACACACAACATTTCATGAACACAAGAGGGCAGGGGTGTGGGTTGGTGAACTGTACAGTCACAAGTTTGCATATGCCCTGTCTGGATTGCTGTTTAATGAATCCTGCACTTCAGGGTTCATATACTGCATGGTGATGGGGGTTGAATGCAGAGGGTAAGGGTGGTGGTAGGTATCAGGGCTGGTTGGGGAACATACAGGTGTTGGAGGCAGCTGGTGGTGGTAAGAACCTGGATGCTGGGGAAAGGTGGTTTGAGCTGACATTGGGGCACAAGGCACAAAGGACGGGGCGGGTGGGGGAGTAGCACGGTAGTGCTCTGCTTGCATGGCAACGAGTGACTCTATAGACTCCGCTTGGCGCTCCAGGATGCTTAGCAGCCGCTCCGTGGTTTTCCTCTTGGCCACTGCATTTCTCTTGCGTGTCCTGCTTTCTTTCTCTCGCCAATCCTTCAAGTCCTTACTCTCTCGAGCAGACTGATTAAGAACAGTTTTCAGCATGTCTTCTTTGCTCTTTCGGGGATTTTTTCTCAAATTTTGAAGCCTCTGTGATGTTGAACATCTGGGCAGTCCAGTAGTCAAGGTCACTGTAGAAACAGAAATGACAACATTTAACACGGGCAGCATTGTATCCACTATCTCCAGACATGAATTGTTACACTGAGGGAGTGAGTTCTTATTTAAGCATTCTTTTACTCACACGCATAACACTACAGAAGCCACGACATGGTGAGTGAGCAGTGCTTATATGGGGAGAAGTGGGGCTTGGGTGTAAGAGGGGAGCTGGTTGCTTCGGGTAATCTGGAGTGCTAGAGGGGTTGAGTGAAATGCAGATGCAGGGGTGATCTTATCTCCCTATCTCTTCACTAAAGAGTCTCCCAACATTTTTCACAGGACTTAATCCTGGAAGATGTTTCCCTACTGCGAGTCACTAGGGAACAGCGGGGGGCTCTTTTAGAGCAATGTGGATTCCGCCCGGGACCCTATGCGGCTTGCCTGTGTTCAGAAATGGTCCCCCCACCACTGGCAGAAGAGTGGCGCGGACGCGTCACCGTCACTGGGACAAGGGACACAGTGGCTCTGCCTATAAACCTGCGCAGGCATATTGCCCACGCTCTGGATGAAGCTTTTGCTGAGATAACTGAGGCAGATTACCGCGACGTGATAGACCACATCAACGGGCTATTCCACATCTAGAGGCTGGCATGCATGCATCCATAACCCCCCTCCTCTCCAGAAACATTTCACCCAGAAAATAAAAGCCGCTTACCGGTAACACGCTCCTCTGCTTGTCCTTCTGCAACTGCTGGCTGCTGCGATTGGGTGCTTTCCTCCTGGCTTGAGAAGAGCTCCTGGCTGCATGCCTCCAGGGAATCTGCGGTTTCTTCCCCCATGCCAGGAGCTTCACTCGCGGTTTCCTCCCCCCCCCACGCCTCCGCCTCCGCCGCCTCCTCCGCCTCCTCCTCCTGTCCCCCAGCCTGCTCAGAAGTGTCCATCGTTATCCTGGGATTGGCAGTGGGGTCACCCCCAAGTATCTCATCCATCTCCCTGTAAAAACGGCAGGTCGTGGGAGCAGCTCCGGATCGTCGATTCCCCTCTCGGGCTTTGTAATAGGCACTCCGCAGCTCTTTAATTTTCACCCTGCATTGTACTGCGTCCCGATCATGGCCCCGATCCAGCATGGCCCTTGATATCTGCTCAAAGATATCGTAATTCCTACGGCCGGAGCGCAGCTGTGCCTGAACAGATGCCTCACCCCAAACACTGATGAGGTCCTGCAATTCACCAGTGCTCCATGCTGGGGCTCGTTTGCCGCGTGGAGGCATGGTCACCTGTAACTGATTAAAACTGATTGCACTCCACACCTGGCTGCAGCAAACAGGAAGGAGATTTTTAAATTTCCCGGGGCATTTACAGGGCGGGTCACCTGAGCCAAGAGCAGTAGAGTGCAAACTGATGTGCAGAGTGGCTGAACAGGAATTCTGGGATACCTCCTTATTCCCTGGAGGACAGGTAAAGCGCTGGTGAGTGTCCACACCTGCTGGGCAGCGCTGGATCACCAGCGCTGCACTCCTTATACCCCTGCCGGGATGGGTTTTCAGCCAGCGCTGCAACCAGGGAGTTGCAGCGCTGGTTGTGCCCTGCAAGTGTGGACGGGGTGTTGTTGCAGCGCTGGAAAGCCTCCACCAGCGCTGCAACTTGTAAGTGTAGCCAAGCCCTTATACACCCTTGTATACAGCTTTTACAATCATTGCAGCAGAAGGAAGAAGTAGTACATTAAAATACTTACAAGTAGAAAGGTTTGGGAAAAGGCAATCCCAACATTTGGTAAGGAACTCTCTATTATTAACAACATGAACAACAAAAAAGAAAACTATCAAAAATAAAATTAACTAATACAAGCAAGTTATTGAATACTGCACACACTATACATAAACAGCCACATTTTCTTACAAAGAGAGAACACAATCCAATCAAGCCCTTTTGATATTGTTAAATATTTTGCCTTTAGTCAAGTTTTATTCTAATGCTTTCAGGTTATATTTTCACAAGCTAATTTAGCTATCTCGTATTTGTGGATAATCTTCCTCTAAGTGACTAGCTTGTTCCTCCTCCTCCAACAGTAGATTTTTGCTACTTCCTTTTTCTCTCCCTTGCCTTTTTGTTCACATTCTCTCATACATACACAAATTCAGCAAAAGTAGGGATGGTGTGTATGGGATGGAGAAAATAGGAGGTGGGAAAGCAAATGAGTGAAGGAGAGAAGGTGAAAATTAATGTGGGACTATGGAATGAATGATAAGAGGAAGACAGTGTGAATGAAGGGATAGAGGGAGTTAAGGGTGTTAACAGAAGAGAGGAAAGGAATGGAAGCCGGAGAGGCTGCATTCATAAATCTTGTTTACAGTAGGAAAATTTGTTGTTGCTAATACCTGTTGTCAGCAACCAGATCAGCCTCACATAGGGCCTGGCTACACTGGAGAGTTGCAGCGCTGGTGGTAGGTTTACAGCGCTGCAACTTAGTCACCGTCCACACTTGCAAGGCACATACAGCGCTGCATCTCCCTGGCTGTACTCCTGCTCTGCCTGGGGTATAAGGATTGCAGCGCTGGTGATGCAGCGCTGCTCCGCAAGTGTGGCCACCAAAAGCGCTGTAATTGGCCTCCGAGGTATTCGGAGGTATCCCAGAATGCCTGTTCAGCCACTCTGCTGTTTTGTTGTGAACTCCGGGCTCCCGGAGCTGCTTATCTAAAAAACAAACACAGCTACTGTTTGCTCCAGCAGAGGCAGGCAGGGGGATTCTTTTGGAATGTTCACAGCTAGTGTTTGCTTAAGGAGAGAAGCAACACGGCGGGGGGGCAGGGGGGAGTCCGTTTGGAGCAGCTGCTTATCTGGTCTGAAGGCTATTTGCATTTAGTGAATAAAAGAGAGGGGTGGGGGAAGGGTTCCAAACTTTTAAAATGATTGAAGGTTGGTGCTGTGTATCTTCCAGTCCTTAGAACTTGCAAAGCAGGGAGCTCACACAGTGTCAGCTCCAAAAATCCACTCTCTCTGTCTCCCCCACGCTCCCTGTCACACTCCACCCCACCCCCCTCTTTTGAAAAGCACGTTGCAGCCACTTGAACGCTGGGATAGCTGCCCATAATGCACCACTCCCAACAGCGCTGCAAATGCTGCAAATGCGGCCACACTGCAGCGCTGGTAGCTGTCAGTGTGGCCACACTCCAGCGCTTTCCCTACCCAGCTGTACGAAGACAGCTGTAACTCCCATCGCTGCACATCTGCAAGTGTAGCCAAGCCCATAGTTTAGCTGCAAATAGAGATTAGGACAAATAGTGTTCAGCACCATTTCAGAAATGGGTTTTACCAACATTTCTGAAATAGTGCTGAACATGTTTTTTTCCCAGTGTGTACAGGAAGTCAAACTGTATTCAGCAATGATTTCTGACACCCGCAGTGAGCAACAGGTCATTTTCCTAGCATAAAAAAAGGCTATAGCTATTAAACTGGGCTTTGACAGTCATTAGTTCCATACATAGGGGCTAAGACAAAAGAGAACACTGATCAGAGTACCATTGTGAGAGATACTGTACAAGCACACAGAAAATATGGTCCCTGTCCAAGAAGCTTACAAACTATCTTGAAGAGCTAAAGAATAGTCCAGTAGTGAGATAAGTTTGTTTCTTACTGGATTTCACTTGTTGACCCTGTCTCAACAGTACTGGCCATTTCTACTACAGTTAATATGCTTAAAAAAATCAGCATACAAATTATTTTTAAACTTGATATATTCCACGCAAATACTGCTTTGATATAATACCATGACTGTGACTTACACTCAAACATCAGGAAATTCGATTTTAAGCTTAAGGGCTTCCTTTAACTCTTCTTCTGCATACATTACAATAAACCCACAGGTGAAATCCTGACCCATTGAAGTTAACAGGAGTAGACCTCAGTGGGCACGAAAGATTTCACCAAGGGTGTTTCACTGCATGATCACAAATCGCAGAAAATGCCCTATATGTAGGACATATCAGACAAACTGCAGGGTTTTATCATCAAACTTGCCTGGATTTTCTCTTCTGGGTGTAACTTTCATTGCACTAGAGAAGTTTACTTTAAAGGGCTTAAAATTCAGAAATTATTTTACTACTGATCAGACAGAGAAATACAATATATTATCTGATATTTCTTAGCAATTGATGGAAAACGCTGGGAGGCCAAAGTTGTCTTAATGCACAGTTGCAACACAAGTGACTGCAAAGGTTCATTCTATCAAACATCCTTTGCATTTAACTTGGCGTATTGTTCTTATCAGGAAACAATGCTATTCCAAATCCTGTGACTATAACTGGTGAGGTCTTCTAAATGTTTCATAAATAATTAAAACATATGTTAGTAGCTCAAACAACGGGTCAGACTCTGCAAACCTCAGTGATGTGAATAGTTCCAATGACTTCAATGGAATTACTGATGTAAATAAGGGTTACTTGCATAAAAGAGGGTTGTAAGATCATTTTTATTATGTATTTTATAATATGCCTTTGGACATTGATCATCTAAAACTACAATCTGATTTGCTGACACTAACTTGTGGAGAATGAAAATCAAAACATAATCCGACATATATACTTGAAATTCTTACTTTTTACATCCATCAATGCCTTTGCATGCCTGCTTTATTTCAAACTATTTTTAAAATTTAAGGAAAATCAAAGGATCTTTGTTACTTTACTATGCTGTTTGCTTTTAATAAGATATGTAAATTCGATAAAAGTGCATGGCAAGGGCAACAAAATATCTATAAAGAATGAATGTATTGTATGTTACTTTAAAAATGTAGTATCACTGAAGAGTTCTTAAAGCCTGTATTTTCAAAAGGGAAAGGATCAAGATAGTTCATGATCCAGAGCAGAAGGGTTATGCAAATTCAAATTCTTTATTTTCAAAAACAATAACTCAAAACATCTGCTACTTCTGCATATTAAAGACTTCCAGAGAAAGAGAAAAACAAACATCTAGTAAAAAATGTTCACTGAACTGAACAAAGAATCAAAGACATGAAAGGGTGTGAAATCACACAGTCAAATCTGTGAGGTTATTTTAAAGAAATAGAAAAAGATTTTAGAGTCATTGTGGATAGTTCTCTGAAAACATCCACTCAATGTCAGCGGCAGTCAAAAAAGTTAACAGAATGTTGGGAATCATTAAAAAAGGGATAGATAATAAGAAAGAAAATATCATGTTGCCTCTATATAAATCCATGGTATGCCCCCATCTTGAATATTACCTGCCAATGTAGTCACCCCATCTCAAAAAAGATATACTGAAATTGGAAAAGGTTCAGAAAAGGGCAACAAAAATGATTAGGAGTATGGAACAGCTTCCATATGAAGAGAGATTAATAAAACTGGGACTTTTCAGCTTGGGAAAGAGACAACAAATGGGGGATATGATAGAGGTCTATAAAATCATGACTGGTGTTGATAAAGTAAATAAGGAAGTGTTATTTATTCCTTCTCATAACACAAGATCGAAGGGTCACCGAATGAAATTAATAGGCAGCAGATTTAGAACAAACAAAAGAAATTATTTCTTCACACAATGCACAGTCAACCTGTGGAACTCTTGCCAGAGGATGTTGTGAAGGCCAACATAATAGGGTTCAAAAAAGAACTATGTAAATTCATGGGGGATAGGTCCATTGATGACTATTAGCCAGGATGGGCAGGGATGATGTCGCTAGCTTCTGTTTGCCAGAAGCTGGGAATGGGTAACAGGGATGGATCACTTGATGATTACCTGTTCTGTTAATTCCCTCTGAAGTACTTGGCACTGGTCACTGTCAGAAGACAGGATACTGGGCTAGATGTACCTTTGGTCTGAACCAGTATGGCCATTCTTATGTTCTTAAAGCCTTGTACAAAAGTCCTAAAGCAAACCACAATCACCTTCACCAGAATCATAATTAGTAGAGACTGACTCGATGATAATGGGATAAAGAGCTTTTCACCTCTAGATTAGTGCTTCAAATCAAGTCCAGCTCAGTAATGACTACAGTCATCATCTGGTACAGTCTGATTGTCTTGGTCCAGTTCACAGGGCTAAGTGTCCACACCCTAAAGCCAGCAAAAACGGCACTACGTGACATCTTTTTCAGACTAGAGACAGAAGACTTTATTGGCATGGAAACTGAACTGTTCTCTCTCCCCTCCCACATCAAGTTTGTTCCTCTAGGAAAGGACTGAGGCACATTCTGTTCTTATTTTTATACCATACCCATCACAATGGTACCTGAATACCTTCCAAACAGATTAAACAAAATGACTAGCACCTTGCACATGTGGCTCCTCTCCAACTTTTGATCCAAGGGAACTACTGTGTGCATGGAGCATTTGGGGACAAGAGGAATTTTCTCCCAAAAGAGATGTGCTATGTGCTGCTATACTACACCAGAAGACCAGTTCAGAGAAGCATGCTTAGCATTTGAATGGGAAAGCAATGAGGTTGAGGTATTTCTCAGAGTAAATTCCTGTGAAAGTCAGTTTCACAGCCTTGAGCCAGCTCCCAAAAAGATTCCGTCTCTTGCACAGATGAAATTTACTGTTGTAGCAGATTGTCTCACAAGAAAACTAGAATCATTCATAGGGGTTGAGGACCCAGAGGCTCTCTTTTAGTTATCCTGAACACAGGTCACATAGGAACTTGAAAATAAGGACCTACTCAAAATTTAAACACAATATTCTACAGGAAGTCAGTGCAGGAAATGTGCTTATGCTAACCCATGCTTCTCCGGAAGCAAGTGGCTGCATTCTGTACCTGCTGTAGTTTTCTCAGCACTACATTATTGTATTCATTTCAGGGATGATATTATTGGTTTCACAATCCACATTATCTGCACTGAATTCAAGCCCACACAGACTGCATTGCTATAGACCAGACATGAAGGCACACATTAGTGAGGCCACGCTATAATCTTCAAGGATGGGACAGAGAGCCCCAGCCACTTGGAAAGGGTAAATGCATTGTTCATACATACTGCTATGTAAGAAATCCAAAAGAACTCTACACTTCAGATTGACTTGTGAAGTTGCAGATAGCAGTCTTTGATCAAAAAGGAGGCGCAATATGGTTGCAAGCTCTTAGAACTCTTTTCCTCTGACTACCAAGCATAACTTCCGTCTTGCTAAGATTGAGCTTCAGCCAAAATTACCTTCAATCTGTGATGATTTCAGCCAGCAACTGGTTTAGTTCGGTGTCAGTGGTGTTATTCAATATTGTGGAGGTCAGATACATGTGTAGCATCTGCATATTGCTGACATTAGAATCCATCAAATCTCCCTGTATTTTCTGGTGGATGCATATAAATGTAGCCACGACCTGGGGGCGCACGACGGGACGGAGTCTAATAGAACTCCATGAGAGAGGAGTGTGGTGGCAGAACTGCTGTTTCCCATCACCACCTCTCTTGGGGACCTCTCCTAGAAAGAGTCCATCCATTTCAATACACTTCCTTGAACCTTTGCCACTTTTCTCAGGTGGAAAATCAGGAACTTGTGAGACTATGTCTGGAAGGCTTCACACAATGCCTATGCTAAACCTTTCCTTGAGATAAACTAAAGACTTCTGTTTTCAGGACTCAGTCTGGCACATTTCCCTACCATTAAATTTACTAATAAAAATCAAATCAATTTCTCTTCTATTACCACTGGGCTATTAGCTTCCAATAATACTTAGCTTTTTGGCAGCTCAATTTTACCAGCATTTCCTCAGTGGAAAGCTAATCACGTGTCTCAGGTCCAAATGTCCTTACTATTGGCACCATCAATAATAACCTCTGGTTTCACAACGTAAAAATCTCAGTTGTTACAATGATGTCTTTATGTCAAACAACTCCATCTTGAATTGGATTTCTTTTCCCTTAATTGCCTACACTTTGGGTATGTCTACACTACAAAATTACGTTGAATGTATAGAAGTCGTTTTTTTAGAAATCGTTTTTATACAGTCGATTGTGTGTGTCCCCACATAAAATGCTCTAAAACAGTGTCGCAGGTGGTTCTGGGTACATATCGTCAGGCCCCCCTCTCCCTCCCTCCGTGAAAACAAGGGCAGACAATCATTTCATGCCTTTTTTCCTGGGTTACCTGAGCAGATGCCATACCACGGCAAGCATGGAGCCCGCTCAACTCATCGTCACCGTACGTCTCCTGGGCACTGGCAGACGTGGGACTTCATTGCTACACAGCAGCAGCTCATTGCCTTTTGGCAGCAGACGGTGCATTATGATTGGTAGCCATCGTCGTCATATTCCTGGGTGTTCTTTTAGCCGACCTCGGTGAGGTCGGTCAGGGGCGCTTCGGCAGACATGGGAGTGACTCAGCCAGGTCATTCCCATCTTCTACCGAGCACCCAGGAGATGACGCTGGCTAGCACTCATACTACACCATCTTCTGGCGAGCAGCCAGGAGATGATGATGGTTAGCAATCATAATGCAGCATCTTCTGCCGAGCACTCAGGAGATGACAATGGCTAGCAGTCGTACTGCACCATCTGCTGCCAGCCTAAGATGTAAAAGATAGATGGAGAGGATCAAAACAAGAAATTGACCTGATTTGTTTTGTGAAATCAACGACCTGATAAACCCAGGGTTTTGAGTTCAATCCTTGAGGGAGCCATTCTGTGTGACAGTTGTTTGCGTTTTTCCTTGATGCAAAGCCACCCCTTTTGTTGATTTTAATTCCCTGTAAGCCATGTCGTCAGTCGCCCCTCCCTCCGTCAGAGCAACGGCAGACAATTGCTTCACACAAAACCAGGCGAGGAGGCAACGGCAGTGTGGTGACGAGAGGGACATGGTCATAGATTTCTCACAAAGTACGGGCCGGGCAATGTGCCCCGGCAATGTGCACATCATGCTGATGAGCTCTGCATGAGCTCTGCAAACATGCTGGCCAAACAGGAAATGAAATTCAAAAGTTCGCGGACCTTTTCCTGTCTACCTGGCCAGTGAATCTGCGCTGAGCGCGCTGTCCAGAGCGGTCACAATGGAGCACTCTGGGATAGCTCCCGGAGGCCAATACCGTCGAATTGCATCCACACTATGCCAAATTCGATACGGCAAGGCCGATTTCAGTGCTAATCCCCTCGTCGGAGGTGGAGTAAAGAAATCGATTTAAAGAGCCCTTTAAGTAAAAAAAAAGGGCTTCATCGTGTGGACAGGTCCAGGCTTAAATCGAGGTAACGCTGCTAAATTCGACCTAAAGTCGTAGTGTAGACCAGGCCTTTATAACTGCTTTATCTTAGGGTAACCCTAACTCAAATCTGCAGCACAGTTAAGTACAAGTACACCTCTACCCCAATACAACGCGGTCCACTTATGTTTGGCTAAAGCATCTTCCGCTAATCCCCCGGGCCACTCTGGGACTGCGGGGCCCCCAAAAGTGCCCTCCCACAGCTCCTGCCCCCCAGACCCTGGGTGGGGGGAGCCCCTGACCGCCCCCAAGACCCTCTGCCCCTTATCGAACCCCTCAGCCCCGGCCTGGCCCGGCACCCTTAACACGCTGCTCAGAGCAGCATGTCTGAGCTTTGCCGCCTTGTATGTGAACCCATGTTATATCGGGTCGCGTTATATCGGGGTAGCAGTGTACAGGTATTCAGCAATAAAAGACAGCATGTCATGGTAAGCTTTCAACCAAGGTCTTCAAAAGAAGCAGTGGGAGGTGGAGGACAACATTATTGTTTTCACAACCCACATTAGCAGCAGTGAATTCAGAAACATCACACTTTCATGTACTGAGATGGTGAGTGTACACTGCCAAAGCAAGGTCATCTGATTCACATGCCAGTAACGGATGAAAATGAGTCAGAGTCAAACAAATCATATTTTCTTCCCACTTCCTTTTGTTATCAAACAAGCACTTCTATACAGAATCTCTTACTTTTAAAAAGTTTCTTTAGTCTAGTGTCGCCAACTCTCACAATTTAATTGCAAGTAATGCAATTGTCTCCTGTATTGAGGCCTTATTGAATTTCCGGGAGGCAGGCAGGCCCATCTACTTGTGCCCATCTGCATCTAAAAGCCCCTCCCCCAGCCTTGCGGGAGAAGCCACTGGACCCAGGACCCAACTGAATTTGGGGGACAACTAAGGAATGACAGGGATGGGAGTGGAGGTCACAGGTTCAGAGCTAGGGATCTAGAGGAGGACACCAAGCAGAGAACCCATACAGCGCCCACTGCTCCTCAAAGCTGTCTAGGGAGCCAGCAGACGCTGCCCAGAGGAACTCTGCCCGGATGCGTGAGATCAGAGAGCAACAGAAATAGGCCCCATAGTCACAGAGCACCCCCTTGTCCAGCATCCTCCTCCTGGTATTGTAGATGGCCACTTTGGCCAGGGCCAGGAGGCGGCTGAGGTCTCACGACTTCGTGGGGCCACGGACAGGGTGTGCAAATATACTTTAGTGTGGGGAAAAATGCAGACAGAACCTCAACAGGAGATTCTGGAGGAGCCGTAATAGGGGCTACAAACTGGTGCATTCTAGATAGGCGTGTGCCAGGTTCTTCCTCATGCTGCTAAAGAGGCAGGCGTAGGGGATGGGGGTGAACCACGCCAGGTACACACCCGTGCTCATGGCTCCATGAAGAAGCTGCCAACTGATAGCCCCGGCGGCCCGTGGGACCAGAGTGGAATAGAGGCTGGCCCATCGGGGTTCCTCACTCTCTACAGGTAATAGATAGCCCCGTCACTTGGTATCACGAAACAACACGTGGGTGAGGAAGTGAAACATGTGGAGCATGAGCATATAAAGTTGTTCCCTTGGCGTGGTTTGGAAGTGAACCAGCTGCAGGGCGTGCAGCCAGGTTGGGTTATAAAGGGGGGAGGAATCCGGGGGGGGGGGGCTCACAGGAAAAGGGCATTTGGGAAAAGCTATTTATTTACAGTTTTACTCCTTTATATGCATGGAAGAAGTCAGGTTTCAACCAAACCTCCCACTACTGATACTCGGCCATCATTCATAAATATTAGGAGTAGAATGGTGAGGTGGAGGTTGTTTTTTACTGGGGCCTGTAAGAGTATATCTACACTGCAATTAAAAACCCGCAGGTGGCCAGTGCCAGCTGACTCGGGCTAAGGGGATGTTTATCTGTGGTGTAGACATTCGGGCTCAGGCTGAAGCCTGGGCGCTTGGACCCTGCATGGTGGAAGTATCCCAGGGCTCGGGCTGCAGCCTGAGCCCAAATGTCTACATTGCACTTAAACAGCCCCTTAGTCCGAGCCCAAGTCAGCTGGAATGGATCAACTGGGGGTGCCTAATTGCAGTGTAGACATACTGTTAAAGATGGGACCACAGTGGGCTCAGCTTCTAACTTGATGAAAAAAATCAATGTGATACAGGAAAAGCATGTATTATAAGATGGACCTTACAAAGAAAAACATTAAAAACAGAGAGCCAAAACCAGAGATAATGTGTATTTATGTTATTACAGATAAAGTACCCTAATTGCATCAGCACATTAGACATATAAAAGACAAGGTCCCTGCCCTGAAAAGCTTGCATTCCAATTCAGATAATTACAAAAAAGATGAAAGTGGAAAAATGGCTCAGTATCAGAAGGCTAACTAAATAGAAGCAGTAGGTTTTAAGGAGAGATTTGAAAGAGAGGAACATCAATTGAAACACAGAGGGTGTGTGATCCAAGGTCAACATGAAAAAATACGAAGTTCAGAATATAAAAGAGAAAGAAGGGGGAATTTAAGGACAGGAGCTAAGAAGAAAATAAGGAGGAAATGGGAATATAGGAGAAAATGACACCGAAGATGTAGGTGGGACAGACATGTGAAGAGCTTTGAAAATGAATACTAGAATTTTGAACCTGTTTCAGAAAAAGGATAAAAGACAAGCTGACAGATGAAACAGAGTCAGAGCAACAGAAGATGAAGATGGGTTGGGTGGGGTAAACAGTCAGAGGCAGAAAGGACAGGAGGAGCAGGCAACACTAGTCAAGATGTGAGATGACCAAGGCATGGACCACAATTTTAATGTCTGAGAAAAGGATTGGATTTTGAGATATTGTAAAAGGAAGAAGAGACAGAACTTAATGAGAGAAGTGGAGAACAAAGAAGTCAAAGGTTGTATCAGGGTGTCAAGTCAGGGTGAATGAAGGAACTGTAGTGGTCAAGAGTAAAAAGGGACTGAGGAGGAGAGATTTTAGGAGGAAAGATAAATAGCTCTACTTTTAATATCTTTGAATTGTGATTCCACACCAGTTTACACCAATGTAATTCTGCTGAATTCAGTGGAGTTACTCCCGATTTACCTCAGCGTGAGATCAGAATCAGGCCCACTGAGACCCTGAAACAATGGCACAATATTCAATGAAAAACATATTGGTGACAGAATCTTCAAAAGGGAAAAAAATTCAGAAAGTGTGACGTGTAAGTGCTTTCAGAGACAGATTAGGGGTGTTTGGGGCCCAGGGCCAGAGTAAGTGGGCCCCATTCCACCTTTTCCTCCTCCACCCTCCACCCCAGTGCTCCTGCCAAGGAGCTGGGTCAGAGTGTGGAGGCTTGTCCTGCCTGCCCTGCCTGCAGGAATACCAAGTGGACGGGGAACAGGGGTGCCCATTTTTCCGAGGGGGGCCCGGACACAGGCCCCATTGACCCAATGGCTAATCTGCCACTGAGTGCTTTAGAATAAAAGCCAGTATAATAAAGGTATGGAGATTAAAAGTGGAAAAAGCTTACCACAATTTACTTCAATGGGGCCAGGATTTCATCCTTTTACTCTATGAATCTCACATTACTCAATTCTGATCGTTAGTGTATACAGAAAATAACTGTGCATTGCCAAAACCTTTCAATTGTTTCCTTTTATTATTATTAATCATTTATGTTATGGTAGCATCTAAGGACCAATCAGATCTGGGCCCAATTGTGCTAGATATTGTACAAACATAGGGTAAGTACTTTCATAACAACTGCTGGGGGAGAGGGAAACTGGCATTCAGAATTTAATTTTAAAAGCTACTTTACTGTCTGCCTTCTTACTCTCAATTTCCACACCTATCTCTAATTAAGGACATAAAAACAGGCATAAATTAATAGTGACTAACAAAAGATTATGTAAAATGATTGAACAAAAGAGAGCCTACTATGTAAATGACTGCCTTCTACAAAAAACAGTCCCAAATGTGCTTAGTTATTTGGTGAATTTAGTAAATTCTGTAGCAACATTAATTTGTCTTTTGCCCAGAAAATACCCTTGATTCACATCCCTGACCCTGCCCTGACAAACATACAAAGCTAAACATCAATTATTAGGCAGTGGGACCTGACAGGGTTTTGCACTCAGATGCCAGCTTGTGCTGAGGGGTTCCGCCATAACATCTGAAATTGGTAGGCAATCAAACTTTTGCTGCTATACCCCAATGCAGGGGTGGGCAAACTTTTTGGCCCAAGGGCCACATCAGGGTTGCACAACTGTATAGAGGGCTGGGTAGGGAAGGCTGTGCCTCCCCAAACAGCCTGGCCCCCGCCCCCTATCCGTCGCATCACACTTCCCACCCCCTGACTGCGCCCCTCAGAACCCTCAACTCATCCAACGCCCCCCTTGTCCCCTGGCCGCCCCCATTCAACCCCCCTGCTTCCTGCCCTCTGACTGCCCCGACCCCTATCCACACCCCCGCCGCCTGACACCCCCCCCAGGACTCCCACCCCATAGCCAACCACCCTCTGCTCATCTCAGCCACTCCCTCCCGGGATCCCCCCACCCCTAACTGCCCCCCCGGGATCCCACCCCCTTATCCAACTCCTCCTGCTCCCTGTCCCCTGACTGCCCTCCAGACCCCTATCCATATCCCCGCCCCCCCAAAAGGCCCCTGGGACTCCCACTCCCAACCCGCCCTGTTCCCCATCCCCTGACCGCCCCCTCATCCAACCTCCCGCTCCTCCCTGACTGCCCCCCAGAACCTCCCGCTCCCTTACGCAACCCCCCTGCTCCCCGTCCCCCTTACCAGCAGCAGGAGCTCGCAGCCGGGACACCCGTCCAGAGCCAGCTGCGCTCTCCACGCTGCCCAGCGGGAGCAGTGGGCCAGAGTACCTCCCCGGTGGCGGCATGGCTGCGGGGCAGGGGAGACAGCAGGGGAGGGGCCGGGGACTAGGCTCCCTGGCCGGGAACTCAGGGGCCAAGCAGGATTGTCCCGCAGGCTGTAGTTTGCCCACGTCTGCCCATATCGTATGGAACTCACTCACTTCTGAAATATGGCCCATTTCACCTCTCCCCACCTAAAAGCTTATTTTTTCCAGAGATGTTTTTGAATTACTACCACTGTTGTTTTATTGTTTTGTACTTTTTGCTTTTGTTTACTTACGTCTATAATTTTGTTGAGGTGCAGAGTTATTTTATTAATGAATGAGAAATTGTTTTTATGACTGTTGTTGAGCACCCTGAGCGCTTTTGCAGCAGTTAATAAATAAATAAATATACAATTTTTACTAATGGTTTATGTTCCTTAAAGTTCAGACACCAATGTTGCTGTGAAATGAACAGCACAATGTACTGACCTGTAGGTGATCTCGCCTACTCTGGTTGTTGCAGTGGTAATGGATCTAGGTATCCTAAAGCAAAAAAAAAAAGGAAGTATGGTGTGTCTATGGCACATGTCAATTCTTATAACTGTATTCCAATACAGTCATCTTATAGTGTGATGGTGTTTTTGCTCTAATAAGGGTGAGTGCATGGATACACAGTGTTCTCTTCTGTATGCAAGAAAAAAGAATACATTTCTAAGGAAAATCCAACTAGTAGTTTAAAAATCTGGCATTTCCTATTGTTAGACTGTGATAAAAAGGACAGTTTATTTGATAGGACAAAAAGGATACTTTTATGTGGTATCAGGAAGTTAGAGAGACAATACTGAGGAGGCAGAAAACCAGCTTACAGTAATGCCAAGTCTTGAAATTTTTTCAAGGTTTGTTTAAAAAAAATGTTCTCATGAATTTCAGATTTCTGCTTTCATTTTGTGAAGTCCTGTCTTTATATAAAATGGGCACCACCTCCCATGACTGCCAGTGTACCTGAAGCCATAGGCTGCCCTTAGCAAGATAGCCACCATGACTATTTGACGTTTGCAGGCGAGGGTGCCCTCAGCAAAGATGGAAAACATCTCCCAGAAGCCAGGCTACCCTGAGAGAAGATGGTGGCTCCTTAGTCACCATGTGATGGCCAGGGAAAGGATAGCAACATTTAGAGGTGCTGGGAGTTGAACAGAGAGAACAGCAGGAAGGGGGGACTGTGTTAGAAAACAGGACAGGAAACAATGAGGAGTCAGTAGGCTATGTGGGAAAGGGGTGCAGTGACAGAGAAAGAAAACGTGTGGAGGAAGATGAGACTGAGGGAAAAGAAAGGAAATATGGTGAGGAGTAAATGTGTGGGACAAGAAACTGCTGGGCAGCATTTGAATGAAGCAGCTGCCTATCCTGTCTAGCTAGGGAAGAGGATATAGAAGGATAGAATGTTGGACTCCCATGCCCCGGGAAATGGAGGAAGGAAGTGGAGTTCAGACCAACTGGCAAACATGGAGGTCTTCAGTTTTGTACATATATTGAAGGTTGAATTTTGAACTCGAGACAATCTCAAGTGGCTTCCCCAAAGGTGAAAAATATCAAAATACGGCAAAAAAAAAGTGATTTTTTTTTAAATCTCATTATTGTTGTGGGTTTGGATTCATTACTTTTTAACATTTGTGGTTGGAAATATGGAGCTTGGAGCTGATGAACAATAGTTCTTCAGTGGTCTAGAGCATTTCCTAACCATATTGGCACTTCAAGAGAAGAGAGATAAGATCAAATATATGCAATTCAATATAGATTTAAGTTATGCCAGCATTTAAAAAAAGTAAAGAAAAGAATCCGTTTAGATCACTGGGAGAGAAGCATATTCGCATTCTAAGTCAGGGCAATACTGTCCTTTTGCTAAAAATCTCTTTTTCATATATCTGAGTGCTCTGTGAGATTCTCTTTGTTGCAATGTCTTACAGCTAATACAGTCTGCTTTACTGACATGGAACAATTTTAGTTTTCTTGTGACTCATCTTAAAGATAAGTTGTCCTAGCATATTAAATGTATCACTAAAAGGAAGTCAAAGCAAATAGCCTTTTTCTGATGGCACCTGTTCCCTTGCCTAAGCCTTAATGCTCAGGCAAGTTACCAGAAAATTGTTAACCAAGACTTGCTTGTCTAATTTGTGTAAGAAATCAGAATTCTCCAGTTTAATGCTTCTGTTGCTCTAGGACTTCTCTGATCTATAGGAAGAACTGCATGAGTAAAAACTAAGGCATAAAATTAGGAAATAGGAAAATCTTGCACGAAAATAGCAAATCATATTGATTCTTCAGGGCATAAACAATTTTTAAGAGCAGGCATATAAAACAATAAATATCTGTGGCACTTAGTATACAGTACATTGCCAATAACCCAAGCCAACAATGAATAAGGCACCACTGCAGAAATAATGTGTACATAAGGATGAACAGGTTTTGAACTACACTCCAGAGCAACATGAGAACACAGGTTCTTTCTTTATCATTTCTATTCTTTTTTGCTTGAGCAATTTTTTAAATGAAAAATATAAAGAAAATCAATTCTCTGTTCATGTTATAAGTTTTCCTATTAGGGTGGCCAACCTTCTAATTTGTGAAAACCGGACAATGAGCAAAGGAACCTCACTCCGCCCCCTACTGCACCTCTTCCCCTGAAGCCCCGCCCCCTGCTCCGCTTCTTTCACTCGAGGTTCTGCCACCCACTGCTCCACCCTCGCTCATTGCTCAGAGCAGGACGGTAGAGTCACCGGTATCTCTCTCTGCTGGAGCCATTCCTGAGTGCTCCTCTAGGCTCCAGCAGCAGCTGCTGCTCTTCCTGCCTCCTGGTGGCACAGGGAGATTACTGCAGATGACCAAACACTGTCCGGTCAAAAACCGGACACCTGGCAACCCTATTTCCTACATCTCTCTTACCATATCCACAGGATAGAAAAGTGATGTGATCTTATTTTAAATCAAGGTCTGTTTTTTCCCTTCAATCCTCCAGAGGTAAACAACAGCTCTTGGCGTTTAGTAATTTTGTATACCGCTAATTCTTATCCTGAAAGCAGAAATACATGTTAAATAAAATAAATTTAAGGATAAAACTACAACTTGATGGCCAAGATTGTAGAGAGATACCCAAAAGCAGATGGTGAGAAGGCAGCCAACAGTAATTTTAGACACTGGAAATGAGAGCATCATAATCCTATGGTGGTTCATCCATTCACCATTAAATGATAAAACCAAACAATTTCTCTGTTCTACATAGGCTCTTAGACAACATGGTATCCGAGTACCAACTATCTATGGAAATAATGTTTGCTACTAAATACCGTGTCAAGTATTCTAGTAAAAACAAGATTTATGATCTAACCTGACAGTTTCTTATTCTTAAAGTTCTTTTGGCTGGATTATGCACAGCCAACTCTCTTGCCCTGCCTTTAAGAAAATTCACCAGAAGCTGCCAGCCACCCCTAAAAATGTGAAGTTAAAAAACAGAACAAAACACACAAACACTGCATTGTCACAATTCTATTTTCTATCTCAGCACCTACCATTCAGCAGTGGAGACATAATCTTACTAAAGCATGGCAAATCGGTGGAGCATTTTTCAGTTGTTGTGGTGGTAGTAGTAGCTATTGTCTTGAAAGAAAAGGGCTCAGCTCCCAAGAGACAAATAGTAACATTTTAATTGGCTCAGTAATAAGCAACTTGATCACTTATCTCTAGCTAAAACATTTATTCACCATCAAGAACCTAATGAAGGATCAAAATCTATATTTGGTCACTTAAGACAGATTAGAATGAAGGCAGTTACTGAAAACGTGGCAAGATTCTTCTAACAAAGTAAGATTATTCTATCATTTCCACTTCTTTTGTTCCTTCTGCTTGAACAGAGTTTTTACTAGATTGGTTCAAGATATATTCCCTGAAGGCTCCACAATGGATTTGTAGTTTATTTCAGCTAGGAGCCAGTACTAGGTAGAAAAAACTGTTGTCTTACTATTTTAAAGTTAGTTTTAAATAACCTGTAGAAAATAAAAATAGCTAAATGGAATCTTACATGGTAATCAGAAAATGCTAAAAAGGAAAAAAATCTGAATGTTTTACAACTCTGATTATTGATCCAGAGATAAAGAAAAAAAATCAATGAACTGATGTACTGCTTTGACTTATAAATGTAGGCTCATTTAGTCCCAGCAATGCCAATATTATTAAATAGCTCCAAGGATTCCTAGAAACTAACAGAAGAGTGATACAAGAATTACACCAATATATGTTTACATGTGCTGTCCAAAGGAATAAATAATGTTACTTATTGTAAAATAAGTTCCAAGATCCTTCTAGCATTAACAACATTAAAAAGTTCTGCTTCTCATCTCCCCAGCCCCTTCCAGTTCTGCTATAACATTTTATGGCATTTTGAATTGAATCCATTATGCTATACTGGAATGCTGAACAGCAATATTTTAATGAGATAAGCCAATTCAAAATTATCAGCAATAGAAATAAAGATCAGTCTTTTCCATAAACCACTAAAAATAACATCACCTTATTTTGAGTCTTCAGATATTAAAAGCATTCACACAATAAATCATTAAAGAGAATGTGCACAGGAACACAACACACAAAATTTAACAAGGAACACTCAAATTATCAGTGAAAGTGAATGTACAGCTTGACTATATTAGAAGGCTTTTATATGCTGTAATGCCAACTTGCCTTACAGCGATATAGTTTTACACTCAGTTTGGATTTAATTAGCACAAGACAAGAGATTGTTGGAGCCTAAAAGGATATTAGCAGCAACACCATAGAAACTAAAACCATTTCTAACTATCCAAGGAATATATTACAAAAGTACTGCTTTGACTCAAGGCTGGAAGAATATTAAAAAAGTTAAATCCAAGAGTTCCCCTTCACCTGTATGAAAAAACATGCTTTTCAGGGCAGCCCAATAATAATTAAATTAATACAGTATATTTTATAAAGATATAAATGCCTTTCTTAATATACATACTGTCCATCACAGAGAATAGCATACCTTATAAAAATCATTTCACTGAGTTCTAAACAAATAAATAAGAGAAAGGCTCCTGTTTCAATTTCCTGAACAGAATTGCAATGTGTCATAAAAAGTAATCATTTAACCAGAGAATTTAACAAACATTAACACCTTTGCAAATCTACAGGGAATGTTCATCATAAATCCTCATTTAATTAACTAATAAATGTTGACATTTAACTTTTTCATTAAATTATATCAGGTCTAGAACACCAAACTGCTCCAATTTAAGTTATGACACCATCCTATTTTTTATGACAGCAACATACTCAGGTTTGAAATATATCTCATCAACAATCTTTTTCACCAATTTGTCAAATTATTCCACAATGTGGGACCAGGTGTTTTGATTTAGCCAGAATGCTCTAATAACCCATCCTCTGATAACAGTCTTATTGGTATCTAAAAATAACAGGAAGTCAATCACAATAGATTGACTTGTTAAAATTAGAACCAAGATACACCAAAATAACATGTTTTTACATAGCAATATTTAGTATATATGAAGAGCACTAAACTGGAAAGTCCCCTGAGAACATCACCCACTACTGGACCATTTCCTGCCATAGAGTGAGTATTGGCTGGCTACAGATGCAGCAAAATAAGAATAGAAAATGTATGTGCAAAGCTTCCATGCTGAAGTTTATGCTATAGTCATGACTATGCTAAAAAAATTCTAGCACTTCTGTCATTTTAGGGTATGTCTACACTACCCGCCGGATAGTGATCGATCTGTTGGGGATCGATTTAATCGCATCTAGTGTAGATGTGATAAAATTGATCCCCGATCGCTCTGCTGTCGACTCCGGAACTCCACCGCAGCGAGAGTCGGAAGCGGAGTCAATGGGGGAGCGGCAGCGGTCGACTTGCCAGTGTCCTCACAGCCAGGTAAATCAACCTAAAATACGCCAACTTCAGTTATGCTATTTGCATAGCTGAAGTTGCATATCTTAGGTCGACTCCCCACACCCAGTGTAGACCTAGCCTTAGAAAAGACAAGTTTGATGTTACAGAATTAATAAGAAAATATATGAATTAACAATGTTACTGATTTCAGAATTCTGATGCTGTGGGTATGTGCAGGTCAAAGTACTTTTATAGATATTCCTTTAACCTTTTTTGTTGTATTTTCTACATATTAAATTCTTTTAAATGAAATTACTACATCTCTAAGTTTAACACAGAAAGCCAGACTAGCCATGTTTTTCATCCTTAAACTGAATAATGCCTCCTTCTACCTAACTTCATTTTCTTACTTCCCATGAAATAAAAGAGAAAAGAAGTTGCCATTTCCTCTACCACTTTTATTGTTTAGTTACTGACAAGCAAATCTCCCTTGTTCCTCAGTTGCCCTGTAGCACCTCAGGGCATTTAAAATAAATATATTTTGTCTGGAAGCAATGGTGCTGGAACTAGGGGTACTGGGGATGCTGCCACACCCCTGGTTTGAAGTAGTAATAACAAACACCTAATACATGGTTTCCATCATCGGCACCCCCACTATAAAAATTGTTCCAGCACCCCTGTCTGCAATGTCTTTTCCTCAGAGTCAGCTCTAAACCAACATCCGCAGCATAGCAACAACAGTGTGTGCTGGAGATGCATTCTTTTGCAGGAGACATAATTCAACACCCTGCTCACCACTTGTGCTCATTAAATAATCTGTAGTACTTTATGCAGCATGTTAGCCCCTACATCCTAGTCCCCTGTAGTTTCATTTGGCTACGTTATTCTTCCCATCTTGTCCTTAACTGTTATTTAGTGTTGCTTGATTGCTATTAAAACAGCTGCTGCCGTGCACCCTGAAATTGCTGTACTTATCCTGGTGTATAGCTTATAAAGCACTTTAGGATCATTTGGTATGAAAGGTGCTATATAAATATAAATGTAATATATTAATACACTGATTATAGAAAACAGATGTAGCCATCCAGGGACGTGCTAAGAATGACAGTAGAGTTAATCATAAAAAACCCTACCTATTTATAAGAGTTCCTGTTCTATTTCATAAAACAGTACACATTTTTCTTCTATTCCAGCAATGGATAATTTTACTCATCCACCAATACCCAAACAATGTTATCTTCACTGCAAAGTCAAGAGCTCATATTAACAGCAAACGCAAACAGAATTTCACTGCTAATTCTAAGTAAAGGTTCAATATTTTAAAATGAATTTTCCAGTCACTGTACTGAGCATATTTAATGATCCACTCCTTTTCCAGATATTAGCTGCATGCTAGCATAATGATGCAGAAGACCAACAGACTTTCACCTCCAAGACCATACCCCAACCTCAGACCAGACCAAAATCATTCAGATAAGGTGCTACAATAGTTAAAAAAAATTAATCTCTCTCATTCAGATATAAAAAAGTAGAAAAAGTCACTCTTTCAATTATTGTTTGTTCCATTTATAAGTGTGTATAAGGAATATTCACAAACACATTTTTCCTTTATAACTCAATTTCTGCTGCTTTTCCCTCACATACTTATTGCTCCATTTAAAGCTCAAGAGAAGAGGGTAAAGTGCTTTGTGAAGAAATAACAATGTATGTTGATGATGAAAACACAAAATTAAAATCCACCCGTGAATGCACTTCTAGATGTCCAAAAGGATAATGTTTTTCCCCAAAGACTGCAGGGTTAAACATAACATTCCTAACTTGAAATATTTCTTCATCAAGTCTCAAAGAAGAAAAGATGTTTTTCACTTTTGGAAATACAGTTCTAATTTAATCAAACAAATCACAAAAAAAATTACTGGGTGATTCAACTTATGAAGCATGCCACAAAATTTGACACACAGTTTACTATACTCTGAGATTTTCATACTATAGAGAATCTCAAACCTACGCTAACATGTACACTAACTCCCACTTGCCAAAGGCTCTCTGTAAAGCTGACGGCAGTGAGAGAAATAGAATGGTTATTTAACTTACAGTAAACGTGGGCATTCAAGATGTTTTGTCCACAGGGATCCCACTCTAGGTGCACATGTGCCCCATGCATTCCAGATCAAAGCCTTTGGCCAGCAGCATCCACTGAGGCCACATCTGCATATCCTCTCACCCCTACTCCTCTGCACCCAAGGCATTAAGTGTAGAGCACAGTCCCGACCCACAGTTTGAGAACCGCTGCAGTATCCCAAAGCTAAAAGACTCTGCAGTAAGCAAGGAAATAGGACAGGTCATGGGATCCATCTTAAAATACCACAGTTAATGTAAAGTAAGTTACCATTCTTTGTATATTTGTCCACATGGACCCCTCTCTAACTTACTGGCCAACAGTTCTCTCTCTAGGAGGTGGGTGCCAGGAGTCCTATTTAAATACAAATTGCAGAACTTCCCTACCAAACTGGGCACCAGATCTAGTGGCTGCAACCCTCAAATAGAGCTGAATAAAAGTATTCACTAAAATCCAAGTGGCTGCCCTGCAAATTTCTGATATAAAATGTTCCCCAAGCATGACAAAGAGGGTGGTTGGGCCCTAGTAGAGTGTGCTTTAATATGAGACTGTAAAGCTAATTTATTTAGTTCAGAGGAGATCTTAATGCAATCTGAAACTCATTTCAGGAGTCTCTGAGTTGGATTAGCCTGCCCTCTAGACCTGTCACCAAATGCTACTAATAGCCTAGGTGACTTATGGAAAAGCTTTGTTCTATGGAACAAATAGTAGAGTAGAGGACTGCCATCAAGACACTGAGCGTGTGAAGTTTTGTTTCTATAGAGATCAAATGGGTTTGGAGAAAAACACTGGAAAACATATATATTGATTCAAATGACACTACTTTGGGTAAGAATTTAGGATGGTGAAAATAGTATAGGGGGGGTCCTGCCCTTAACACCTGAATCACACTCACCCTTTGAGCAGAGGTAACAAAAATGCTTCCTTGATAAAGAGGTGGTAAAAGGAGCATGATGGTAAAGGCTCAAAAGGAGGAGACCTATTAGGGCCAGGAGTACAATATTTAGGTTCCCAGGAGGGGAAAAGTCCCTCAGTGGGGGGGAAATACATGGATCAGACCTTTCAAGAACTTAATATAATAGGATGTGGGAATATATAAATGTTGAAATGGAGGGCAACAGCCAGATATCCTGGCTACACAAACCCTACCCAAGATAAATTAAAGTCCTAAATGTTTCAAAGATAATAGATAATCCAGAACAACAGGAATAGATGTCTCTATATCTTAAAGGTCATGTTGTGTAGCCCAGAGCAAAAATAGCAGAAAAAGCATTTAGAAGGCCTATCACTTGAGGACACTGCCAGCTCACCGGAAGGGTGGGACTTGAAGCATGGTGACTTTGCCTCAGCCATGAGATCAATGCCACAGTATCAATGATCCTAGGGGTTTTCTATTTTATTTTATTTTTATTTTTTGCCAGTAGGCTAAATTAAAAAAAAAAGTTAAGTACTAAACTAGCTAACTCTGACAGAAGCAAGCAGGTGGGCACTGCTAAATTCTGTCTTGCTGCCATGACTGGGGTGCATGCACATCTAGAGTGGGATCCATGTGGACACATATTTGAAGAACAATTACTTTGATTACCCCTGAAGTTTTCAAAGAAAATACAGGATTTGTTAATATGAGGAAGCAGTGAAAAACGTAAATCATCATGCAGAATGGAAAAGGCACTTTTGCCAGGAAAAGTAATCTTCTTTGCCTTCTCTTCTACTTCCTCAGTACAAAGATGGGAGTCTCGATTCTCTGGTGTGTCTAACTCCCAGTGAGTGTATCCTGATTCTTTGCCTCACCTCACCTCAGCCCCTCTCAGGATAAAGCACGCTTAGGACTGCTTTAATATGCAGCAACTGACTTTGTGCATTGCTATTCTGTACCCATGAAAGTTCACAGACTCAGGGCTGGGGTAAGGTAATATAGGAGCCAGCTCTACTAGCTTTACGCTCACTGGGGACTCCACCATGTTATGGAATCCTCCAGCTGAGTGTTTCCAATCAGTCTCCACTCAGTTTGTACTCTGTCAGGCAGTGAAAAGGGAGCACAGTGGAGCAAAGAAATTGCTCAAGAGCCAGTCAGAATAAATAAGGGGAGAATGGGGAGAGAATGTAAATTAGTACCTACCTGTAAATAATAGGGAGAAACATATCTCTGTATAGTAGACACCGTTAAGCAAGTTAGAGGGACACAGCAATGTCTGATAGTTTTGTTGCAGTATACAGGCAGCTAAATTTACCTACCACCCACTTGGGTAACTTTTCCACATTCTGCCCATATATGTAGGTACTACCTCAGAGAAATAATTGAAATGCAGAAATGATAAGGTGGGAAAAATTCTATTGCCCAGAACAAACAAGATCTCATTGCAACCTGAAAGTTGAAAGGACTTCTCAATTACAATAATCTGGGTTTCCACTAACATTATTAAAATAGAAATAAGTAAATCTTACAACTTCAGCATTTAGCAAGCACCTCAAAATTTGGTTAGACCAACAAAATACTTTCAAAGACTTTATGCAATTGTGTACAATTCTATTGCTTTTACAAAGATTCTAGCTCTGCTAAATTAAAATATAGAAACAGTACTGCAGATAGGTGCAGATATACTTTTTTGTTCATCACATAACTCAGAAGCAACAAAAGCTCACAAGGAGCAGAATACTTAGGGATCAAATAATAATTCTACTGTGCAGAAAAACAATTTTTTTAAATAATAGAAATAATGACAGGACTTGATAAGCTTTTTCCTGACTTTTCTAGTGCTGACAAGAGGGTCAGAGGAATAATCATCCCAGACTACAAAGGAACAGTTTGTTTTTTCTAAATTAGTATAACAGAAAAAATAGGGACTAAAAATACTTCTGACATACTAAAAATATTACATATAAATTGTATATAAAAATGTTTGCTGATACCACAGCAAATATAAAGAAATTCAGAATGAAAACAGGTTACAGGATATAAAACATGATAAACTCTAAATTAGATTTAAAAAAAAATGTAAGGTGTTCCCCCGGGGGTACGTGAATGGTCAATAAACAGTCAGAAACCAGAAGAGGAGTACTTGTGGCACCTTGGAGACTAACAAATGTATTTGAGCATAAAATTTGTTAGTCTCTAAGGTGCCAAAAGTACTCCAGTTCTTTTTGCAGATACAGACTAACACGACTGCTACTCTGAAACCAGTCAGAAACTAGATTATTTTGTTTTAAAACAGGTACAAAACAAGCAACTTCAGTTTCTAGTCATTGGTTTCTCAATCTTTATGAATACAAATATAACTGGCAACTTGTGAATTCCTACCATGCTGTAAAACCGAACGTTTTATAATGCATACAATACTGAAATTATAATTTTCAATAACATACAATTAATTTAATAATCAAAAAGGCATTATAAGAACGTGATCATATTCATGTCAATGCGTTACTTTAATTTAAAAACCAGTTTAAGCAATCCTTGAGTATTTTTCATAAGCAATTCAGTGTACAGTTAAAGATCATCAAAGTTTATGAGCCCAAAATACAATCTACTTTTTCCCTTGCATCTCTTTGAGAACTCCATATCATTATTTTGTAAGGTTGTTTTTTTTTTTCCTCAAAGCAAATATTTCATTTGCTTCATTGGTGTTTCTTTTTACAAAAAAAAAAAAACAACAACAACAACGCCAGCAGAACAGCCGTTGTGACATGCCCTATATAATAAACTGGTGTCTATGCAAAATGAAGGACAAGGAATTGGTAAGTATTAAAAAGAGTACTACACAGATCTTAAATTTCAGCCATTTAGAGAATTCACAAACCAAAAAACATGTTAACAATATAATTTTAAACAATACAAGTTGTTAGAAACTTAGTTCTTTGTAGTTTAGCTCTAAAAGTACACAGCACAAAAGAGAGATTTCTAACTGTAGTTTTAATACTATCACATAAGAAAAATGATGAAATAACATTACAATTTTTACTTAAACCCTAAACTCATAGGCATTCAACACCACAGACTAAATCATGCTAGCAACAATTGTTACTAACATGGTTCCCTGCTCAGTATAAAGAAAGATTATTTTTTTCCTGAAAGCCATGTCATAACAGTGTTATTTAACAGTACTACCTGTTCCAACAACATTGAAATATGTTTTAGGTAAACCAGTGAAGGAAGCCAGGCTAGCAAAATTGGCCATTAGCATGGTTTCAGCCTACTATGAACAAAGCCTCAGAGGTAAGCTGCCTCTCCATCATGCCCAGGTATTCTAGAGTATAAGATTTATTATTCTAAGATACCTGCTAATAGGACAGTAGCCACAAGGTCTTGTCAAAAGGAAGAGTGAAGATTAGACAAATTAAGCTCTGAAATAAGATGTACAGATCTCATTTTAACTAGACAGTGTTTGTTGCAATGTTGAGTGATCAAACTAAAGTAACTGGTTTAAAAAAATGAATAAAACTTGTAATTCAAGGCCTGATCCTGCAATCCTCAGTTAGGCAAAACTATTGATTTCTATGGGACTTCAGCACAAGTAAGGACCACAAGGTTTGGTCCTTATGTATTTATTGTAGAACATTCCGAAGTTGTCCCTGCTGCCTATAGCTGGCAATTCTAGGCATAATGAATCTGCATGTTAGTTTTCACAGCTTTTTCAAACCGTCCAGATAGTGCGTAATCTTTTACAGACCCTTCTACACTAGCACAGTTGCTCATCAATAAATTCATAATGCTGACTACCCCAAATGAAACAGGCATGGAAAACTCTTTCTGGAATAATTTTAAGTGATCCTAAACCCAATACTGGATTTAGTCAAGTGCATACAAGTAGTGTTCCAAGCACTGTTCCAGAACCAAATCTAAGAGCTAAAGCTAGAGTTATGATGAAAAATGCAACTCATACATAACCAATACTTTATGTGATTTTCTCATCCTTACCTGCTGAGCTAAGCAGAACACTGAAGTCCGTTCCCCTCTGAGATTCTCCACTTTCATTTTGTGTCTCTTTCTCAGCACCTTCACCTTCGTAACGATTCCAGTTGGAGACTATCTTTCTTTTTGAATAGCCTCTCAGTTCATCCTTTTTTTCTTCTTGTGATTCAGGATCATCATCATCATCATCATCATCAGCCTGTGACATTTAAATGATGAGATAAATAAGATTCATCCAGCATTTAGCTTTTATACAAACATCTTCTGGATCCTCCACCCAAAATATTAAAGCCTGTACACACAAATAGGCAGCTCTAATTTTGGGTCATGGAATCATGACATGGAAGCGGTCAAGAGCCACTGCGATATACCATGATGCCAATAACAGGAAATGTTTATGTACACATGTTCCACTATTTTGTATGAGCGTTAGGTAAATTATCTTTTCCCTCCTCTTAATCCCAAAGCATCAAATAAAAACTCTAAAACAAGTTTAGGGAACTACCTCTTTTTTTAGTGATGTGGTACCAGATCTGCATTGCTAGGAGCTAGTCCACAGCTATGATTTCAATAAAATAAAGATCCAATGTCCACCTGCCACGCTAACTGAGGAGAAGCCACCTGATCAATTCCTCTAAATTGAATGGTTTGCTATGCGCAAGCAAACGTTTTGGGCTGAAATACCCAATATATAATCCATTCTAATACCCACTATTTAAAGATGAGGAGACATATTTCAATAGTAAACCATGCCTGGGCATGCTTTAGTAAGGTATTATTGCATTTTTTGGTTGGCTGATGGCCCTTGGCCAAATACACCCAATACAAATTGCCTTTACTATTGTTGCTTATCACTTCATTAAAGAATCTTCCAAAATTCAGACAAAGCAGACCCACCTCAGGCAACTCTAGCACCATAATTAGCTACCATACACAGAGCTGTCTGTACCATTTGTTCCTGTCAAGCCATAATCAAAAGACGACCCTATGCTTCTTACTCCAGCCATGCCAGTTTCCAGAAAACTAGAATGGATTTAATTTCAGCTGAAAAAGGGAGATAACTCCAAATGAGATTCTATTTTTCAGGGTCTTTTTCCATCAGCTACTTTAAATACCTAAGTAAGCGCTCAAGTAAGCAGCGCACTGAAGTTAACATTTCATTTTGAGCTTTAAGAAATAAACCACAAAATTATCATGGTGTTAATGGGAGAGGTGCAGCCTAATTCTCTAGGTACGAGGCTGAAATTTACCTTTGAATGGATAAACTTTAAAAAATATAAATTTAGACTATTTACATTTCCAATATAGTGCTTCACAGAAGTAATAATACATACAATAATATACACAAATAATACATTAGCATGGTCTAAAAAAGGTTCTGCCACTAATTACATTTACAGATTCAACATTCACATTACTTTAACGTGTATTTTTATCTTCAAAACTACTGCTGATTTTATCAAATACATATATTTTTAAATATTCCTTTTTCTGCTCAGTGATGCTTTAGAGACTAGATTTACTTATTATTTCTATGTGGTGGCTACCTTTCTCCATTAGTACAGTAATTACCTAAGATATACATCCATAAATATAAACCTCTTTCTTTCTACTTCACACTTTGTTCTCATCTATCTATTCAGAGTGACTTTATCATCATCTTTGGCATCATAACATTGAAATGAGAGATTATTTTTAACCTTGGTAGCAAGAAGACATCAGTATTAAATGTGTCCCCTAAATATACAGAATATCCAATAATCATACAAGTTAAAACAAAATCTAAGAACTACCTTAAAAGGTCAACTTTTAAATAATGTGACCTTAAGCAAGCAAACAAAAAAATTTATCTTTACACTTTTTTAAAGCAATATCTCCAAATAGCTGCAACTTTAAAGGCTCACCATCAGCTTGACATCTAGTCAGTTTGAAAAATGAATTTAAAGTAGTTTCAATACCACATTTGCCCCCAAGTTCCCAGTCAATTTTATGGGCTGTTTTTTAGTTATATTTCCCTTTTTTTTTTTAATTTTCTCTTATTTACTGTGTTAAAGACACACACAAACAATAGGAAAACTAAATTAATGTACATAAAGTTATCAAATGTACAACGTAACAAAAACAGAAAAAACAAAGAAAAATATTTCTCGCTCTAATCTCAGTAGAAACAAGTTTACATGTTAATTTAACAAAAATAGGAAGAAAAATTCAGACAGAAGAGTGATTTTTTAGTTTACAGTGTTCCTTTAACTTGTTAAAAAATATTATCATGAATATGTAGCTTATCAATGATGTTGGTCTTCAATCCAGAATGTTACTATTTATCCCCAAGATAGATACAGGGGTTGTGTATGCAAACACTTTGTAGCAAGCTGGGATGTAAATCTACCTGACACTAGCCTGCAGGACACTAAATGCGCTTTAATCCACTCCTGTTTCAAAGCAAGTGTCTTTCTAGGGCTATGTCTATACTGGCAATTGAATGACAAAACTTTTGTCTTTCAGAGATGTTAACCTCCCCCTCCCCCCGAAAGACAAACGTTTTGCCGCAACAAGCACCAGTGTGAACAGCACGTTGTCAGCAAATGCCGCTAGTTGGGGGTGGAAGTTTTTTGTTGGCAGGAGAGCCGACAAACAGCGGCTTCACTACACACTTTTAGCGGCCTGGCTGTAGCGACACAGCCATGCTGCAAAAAGCTGTGTAGTGTAGACATAGCCTGAGGAAGCCTCTGCGACTTTTGCAGCTGGGATTGGGTGAGGAATGGTATTAAAAAACACTAGTCACGCAATCCCAAGAAATAAAGCAGAAAATTAGGCTATGCTCAACAGGCAGTGGTTATGGCAGCTGAACAAAACAAAAAAAACCTACATCCTGCCCCTTTAAGGACTAAGCCATGTCGACAAAGCTCTCCAAAGGTCCGTACATGGGGGATGAAAATGAGCCAGGCTTGCCTCAGGCTCATCAACTGCACAAGAGCTTGTGCTATTTCAGAGCCCACTTGCCCAAGAGCATCTTTCATTTCCCCTCAGACCCCATCATCCTTCTTCCAAAAGGGAGCGATTAGTGTCACTGATTCCCCACCTTTGATCCCAACCTACTCCTTTGCAAATCCTTGTGAAAGTGGCAGACAGCTGTGGACAATTTGTAGCAAAGCAGGATAACTCTTCCCATATTCCCCACGGTACAGACACCCCTTCACACACAGATTTTGCACACTGAGTTGGGAAAGGTATGGCGGTTGAGAAGAAAGCAAAAACAGTGCCAGACATTTGGTTCAGCCACTTTCTTACAGACAAGCTCATACTGATACCTATCCTTTACGAATGAGGGCCCTAAAATAAATGGAATATGGTTTCCAACTAGACGATTCTCTGGAACCAGCACTCTCCTCTTGACTGGAGCCTAAGTATTGAGTTTTGGCTCAATCCATGAGCAAAAAGGAATGGAGAAAATGTAACAGCAATCCATAACATCCTGTCTGTACTCAACCACTCACCAAGGGGCAGGCACATAGCCATAGCACACTTGGTGTGCACACATACACTCACACTCAACAAACACTGTGAACTCAAGACTTTTTAATACAACTTTGAAAATTAAAGAGAGATCTTCCAAATGGGAATACATTATTTTAAATAGTTGTATTCAATAACCTATAGAAGTTGTCACTGTCCCTCTTAGAATCCTCTTTATATTATACTACTGAGAGAAGACTGAAGCATTTTATCTGTCTTTCTAGGTACTTATATGTTCCCCGCTCTTCCACTATAGCTTGAGTATATTTCCAGTTTCTCTTTCTCTGGGCATTTCTGTTCTTCCTCCCTATTATATTGCTGATATACTTTATTTTGTCCTTCTCTTGCTTCTTTTATACCCTATAGTACTTTTTCCTCATTTTCTTTTCCAACTTTTGCAAAATATGAGTACTGTAATTGATTTTATGCTTTTCCTCTTCTGACTTCACTCTATCTGCTCTCAGCACTATCCATATATACTAATCTCCTGTATCATCTTTCCCTGTTTTGTGCAATTATTACTTCTTTAAAACTCCTTGCAACCACATTCATCATGTGCTATTTTTCTCCTTGACACTGCAATTGCTCTGTACTCTACTTTAAATATTATGCCCATCAGAAAGTTTCAGGTTTCCATAACCCTTTTCCCTTTATTTCATCCAGTTATAAGGCATTGTTAGTATGTCTGGATTTTCCAGTGGTAACAATTCTATCCATCCACAAACACACATAGATTGCATGATGTAGTTAGCAGTATAGTTACCCAGGCAAAAGGTTTACAAACTGGATTCCTATTGATTATGTATATAGCACTATGCTTATAAACTTTACATTTATTTATAGAAAGTGATTCAAAATAGGTGAAATTTGCTACATGAAGAACACGCTGCCCCATAGAACTTACAATATAAAAACATCTGTCTCAATAAATTCAATACAAATACAATACATTGTTGTCTCACTGTTTCCTTGTGCTTCCCCATCTATCTGTATCCATCTGATGTCTCTGATCTTATACTTCAACCATAATATCTTTTGGGCAGGGGCTGAATTTCTTTTCTGTATTTCTACAGTGCCTAGCACATTGGGGTCCTGGGTCTATGACTAGGGCTCCTAGGCACTATGATAATACTAACAATATTAAAACACTAACAACACAGAAAGTGGCTTATGATCTTAATACTTGTAATGTTTCATGGAATAAAGTGGGCAATCACAAGCTTTTATGAAGGAAGGTAAGTAGGGAGGTTGGTTTGTATTAATTGAGCAACTGTTCTAAGCATGAATAGAAACACAAGAGGTACATTAATAGCACAGCAACTTAAATTCCTCTTGGGAAGCCATATAAGCTTTTAATTTAGTGCGCCAAATTCATTCCTGGCATAGTGATACTGAGATTAATAGGGTTATATCAGGATGATTTGCCCCAAAATGAGTAACAACACAGCCTCAAAAAAAATCCATTTTCACGAGGGTGTTCATTAAAAGGTATTTTTCCCTTAAATCCAGAAATGTACAAGAGAGTCCTCAAATAACTTAATTTTCTCAATCACAAATTAAGTCAAGTAGATTTGTAACCTTTAACGATAACACTGTATATAACAAATCAGACAAAAGTCTTATCCTAGTCTTTTGAACTACCCTACTTATATCTCCTGGACATACATTCTGCCCTTTTGTCTTGCAAGCAGATTAAGAATTCATGAACTTTTAAACTAACAAGGGCAAAGGGCACTTGTGTAATATGGACAAATTCTGCACTGTACAATATGTGAAGCCAAAACAGAATGCACACTCAGAATGATGGTAGTTCAAGCAGACCTGTATTAATTTTACACTGTATAGATCAGTGGTCACCAACCAGTAGAAGCGGTTGACTGGTCGATCCACGAGCCTCTACCAATCGATCACAATCTCTGGCCACTAAATGTCCTGCGGTGCAGCAGGGCTAAGGCAGACTCCGTACCTGCCCTGACCCCTTAGGGGCCGCTCCTGGAAGTGGCCAGAACACCTCTGCTGCCCCTGAGGGGAAAAGGGGGTTGGGGTCTCCATGTGCTGCTCCTGCCTGCAAGCAGTGCCAATTGACCGGGAATGGGGAACTGTGGCCAACGGACTGCATGGGTATGCCGGCCAATTAAACTCTGCTGCTGGCCAGAGCCCAAGCCTCTGCTCCCACCCCGGGTGCAGCAGCCGGGAGGGACCACGAGCACGGGGCCGGCAGCGGAGCCCCCGGGCACAGGGCCGGCAGCCGGGACCCTGGTCACAGTGGGAGCCGGTGGCGGGTGGTGGAGTCCCCGGCCAGGATACCCAGCTCCCGGGCAGCGGAGCCCCGCATAAAACGTGGGGGTGCTGCAGCACTCCCCGCACCCCAAGTTCCCCAGTTAAATGTTTAACCGATAACATTTTAATCGGTTACATGGTTACTTTTTTTAACTGCTATTTACATCCCTAATTTAGACTCCACATAAATACAGGACAAATATGGGGCATAAGCAAGGATAGAAAATAGCCCTAAAACCACAGCGATTAAGTGGTTATCTGCATTTCACACTTCTTGTACAGATTTTCAAAAAATAAATGTAAATGATTAAAATATTTCATAATATGGTTGTCATATTTTAGACATTTTTCACAGAGGAAAAAACGTTTTATAATGGTACCTCGCAAAACACCTCTGTGAAGATATAACAGGCTGGTAGCTTACCTATTTAGAACCATATGTGCTGACTCTGTGGGTGCTCCGGGGCTGGAGCACCCATGGAGAAAAATTGGTGGGTGCTTAGCACCCACCAACAGCTTCCCACCCCATCCCCCGCCCCAGATCACCTCCGCTTCTGCCTCCTCCCCTGGGCATACCGCGTGCCCGCTTTTTCCCCCTGGCTCTCAGCGCTTGCACCGCGAAACAGCTGATTCATACGGCAAACGCTGGGAGGGAGGGAGGGAGGGAGAGAGGGAGCGGGGAAAAGGGAGAACGCGGCGCGCTCGGGGAAGAGGTGGATGCGGGGCCGGAGCGGGGATTTAGGGAAAGGGTCCAATAGGGGCAGGGAGGGGTCAGAGTTGGAGCGGGGACTTTAGGGAAGGGATTGGAATGAGGTGGGGCAGGGCAGGGGTGAGGAAAGGGTGGAGTCGGGGCGGAGCCAGGGCAGGGGGCACGAGCACCCACCAGCACCGGGGAAAGTTGGCGCCTATGTTTAGAACCCCATTTTTACAAGAAGACATTGTCACACAAATATAGAGATTGATTTTATATAAGTCAAGTAAAATCTACTTTGGACTAAAATGCGACATACAACTGAAAACCTAGAAATAGGTTGAAATGTGTGGTTGAAAATAGTTTAGTAATTTAGTGACAAATGGACAAGTAAATCAAGTATTTTGACCTATTTCTAATCACCTCCACCATGATTCGTACAGGAAATTGCCGACTGATAATGGCTAGGCAGGTGGGCAGCAGGGATTACGGATATCCATTTTAGGGTTGTTTTCATATATGCATAATTAAGCAAAAAACAAAACATTGAGTCAAGGCCTAGATCTACAATGAACATCATATAGGCCGACCCCTGCACCTGCAGGATTAGGGCAAAATTGTACATACAGCTAGTTTATGTAGCCACATTCCTATAACTGTCAACCTCATCTTCTATTCATTAAATCCACTAGATAAATCTTGTCTTAATATACACTCTAATATTGGAAACACTTATATACAAGTAATCTCACTGAGAGATACTCAGCAGGCCTGAAGTAATTTTCACATTGTTACATAAAATCTAAAATTGAACTTTTTGCTTTCAAGTTTACCAGTTTACTCACACAACTGATGGCAGTGTCTCGCTTCTCAAGTAAAATTTCAATTCTTTTTTTTTAATGAGTGTAAGTGAGGAGATCCTACCCCATCAAGTACTTACTGACCTTGGGGAAATTGTACAGGTCTAGATGCCTAGTTTCACTTTTTCCACAAACCACCATTAAAATTTTTGCAGTTCCCAGCCCATATTGTCAAGTATCAGAGGGGTAGCCATGTTAGTCTGGATCTGTAAAAGCAGTAAAGAGTCTTGTGGCACCTTATAGACTAACAGACGTTTGGGAGCATGAGCTTTCGTGGGTGAATACCCACTTCGTCGGATGCATGTAGTGGAAATTTCCAGGGGTAGGTATATATAAGCAAGCAAGAAGCAGGCTAGAGATAACGAGGTTAGTTCAATCAGGGAGGATGAGGCCCTCTTCTAGCAGCTTAGGTGTAAACACCAAGAGAGGAGAAACTGGTTTTGTAGTTAGCAAGCCATTAATTCATTAATTCTCAGCAACCCATATTGCTGAGCAAGGTTTATATTCCTACATGGGAACAGAACCTAAATCTCTAATGTAACAGATCCAGATAATTTCCATTAACTTCACTGCCTTTCAGAAGAAATGAACCAAATCTGTATGTTTGGCTATGCTGACTGGAAGAGAATCCACAAATTCTGGCACTCAGCATTCCATTGTTGTCTCACACACAGTTCAGGAATCCACTGGCAAAAGGTGAATCAAGGGGTTGGTCCACATAGAAGATAACAGCCAACTTCTGCTACCAGTTAATTACTCCTGAAGTTCAAATGATAAGAAGCCTGTGCTGTGGCTCTGAAGGGCACTGGCTGATGACCCAGGTGAAGAATTAATAGTATGTGATCATGCAGTGAAAGATTATTACAATGCATAAACGCAAAAGGGCAGAATTAAGATTTCATATATTATCTTACATCTAGTATTTTCTAACTGGAGCACTTAACTTTGCAACTTTAATGTTCTTTTAACAGTTTTGTTTTGTTGTGTGTCACACACACACACACACACACACACACACACACTTCTTAAATAAGCACTTATTGGGGCACTAGATGCTTCATGGCATTGCTCGCTGGATAGAGAGTTTTTCACCTGTTTGAATCCAGCACAGCTCAGCAGGGATTAAAAACTGTTCCCAGTTTATGGAAGTTTGGTGGCCCCTCTATTAGGACGGGAGTTTGCTGGACCTTAGTTCCAGGTCAACTATCAGAAATTCACCACCACACTTTGCACTAATTGAAAAACTCAGCAGAGAAGTCAAGAACTATATAGGCAGTGGAGAATGAACTATCCCTGATCCCCCTAAAGAAAATCCTCTCTCTCCACAGTCACGGTTGAGCACACTGCAGGGTATTGAGTGTGGGACGCTTGCCTGGATGTTGTCCTGTAGATAAAGAGGACTTAATTTTCCAGCCTTGTCAGTCCAATAGCTTTCACCAACACTAAACCAAACATGATTTTATATTAAGTCAAAGTTTATGGTTATGTTAAAATCATTTGCAAATGTGTAAACTCACTCATTAAATAAAGTGTATAAATTGTCACATGGAACCGAACTGACTTGGCTGTTATGTTACTTCCAAACTGACAATGTAATTTGTGAAAGCAGAGTATGCTTTTATTGCAAATATTCAGAAACAAATGTAAATATAAAAAAGAGCGCTAATCTTGTTAGAAACAACAGGTTTGAATAAATCCTTGCAAAATGAGTGCATTGAAACAAGGGTTTTATCATTTCAGTCAGATTAGTGATTGTTTCTACGTACTGAACATATTCGTGCAAGATCAATTTTAAAATACTTGTTATAACCAAATGTTGTATTATATGTTCAAAAATAAATTATTAAAAGTATGCTGGAGAGATGTCCAGCTCCTGTCAAATGTCTGCTGTTGTCAAAGCTGCAATTCTTAAATGGGAATAAAAATATATTCTGAGGTATGTTGGAAAATACACTATTAGGATTTTGTGTCATCTTGTTTCATAGTCTAATTGTCTATATTTTATTTTGTTCCTTTATTTTAATATTTTTTTAAAAACTACACTGACAGTTTCAACAATAATCTAAAAAGTTTATATTTATAGAGAGACTGTCAAAATGTCAAGGAAGCAAAATAAATATTGTTAGTGTGTATAGTTAAGATCAAAGGTAAGATAACCCAGACTTACCATTTTCTAAGGAGATTCCCTATCTTTATTATTATTTTTGATTCTGCTCATCTCTGCAAGTTACTGTCCCCCAAAAAATCTCTCCTTTACACGCATATTTAGAGGAAAATATGTGCAAGAATATGAGGTTAATCTTTGATGCAACCTGCAATTGTCATTATACTGTAAAAAGCAATAATGACATTTTTGTTTTATAAACCAAATCATGTATTAAACAGCACCATACCTTTTGCAACTATCTTATTGATGGAATGGAAGTAATAAAATTTAGAAATCTTGTCAATCAAAAATGCCTCAGTACATAGAATCCAAGATACATTTATGTCTGACAGAATGCAAGTCCTTACCCACACAAGTAAGTGTGTAAAGTGAGCAAAGCTTTGTACGCTTGTGTGTTGTAGGTCTAAACTTCAGACTGGTCTCTTCTTATTCCAGCCCAAAGGTATGTGTGTGTCTAGATTTAAAACCACCAAAAACTCTCTACCCCACTAAGTTTACCTAGCCACAAAACTGAACTAACCCTTCACAAAACCCAGTTAAGTCAAAGATCTGGAAGAGGATTTGAGGCTTTAATGTATATGAAAAATACTTCAGAAATATTCAGCTATATAAGAAGATTCAAGAATTGTCACGCTGTGTGTCACTCTGAAGCCTAAAATATCTGTTGAGTCAGAGTGAAGCAATTGAAACAGCTACAAGCATGATTAAGAGTTTTTTTTGTGTTGAAGGTATCTATCACCAGTCACATCAGTCATCACTGGGATTCTCTGTCTGTTACCATCCAATGTTTAAGTGCTCAAACCTTTGACTTTACATATTACACCCATACGGTGTATAGTTACAGGAAGGCATGTATCTATGCCATTCAAAGAGTCCTAGACCATTGTGATATCAGAGGTAACAACCAATCAACGCCCTTACAACAATTTCATTGGTTGTACAAGGAAGACTTCACAGATGGCAAGATTACTTGGCCCAACAGCCACATTGCCTTAAAAAAAACCCTCTAGAAATCTCCAGTTTTGTTATGGATTTAAAATGGGATCATAATTCTGAGACCTACATTCCATCTATCAATATGGCAGCTTCCTATGAATTATTTTTAAATGGTATTTAACATTACTTTTTGAAACTACTGCTGAGTTTTCTTCTGAATTTAGAGAACATGTATATCTTTTAAACAATTTCTATTTTTATAAATACATGAAAATTAAGAAACTAGTTTTCTATATCAGTTTCAAAATGAAAAAAGATCAGAGAGAGTTACTAACCTGGCCTTCCCTTTTACTATTATAAAGGTAAAAAAAAAAATACCCACAATATTTCCAATAGTACATTTTCCTTACATCCGTAGACACAGCCTATAAACAACTGCAGCAAAATCTATCTCAATCTACCACCCATCATGGAACTACAATGAAGTTACACTGTAAATCTTGGAGATCCCTTAAGTGGTTGCTTATGACACAGACTCACCTTTCCCTCTGAAGCACCCGGCATTGGCCACTGTCAGAAGACAGGATACAGGACTAGATGGACCATTGGTCTGACCCAGTATATGGCCATTCTTATGTTCTTAATAGGCCATCCTATGTGCCTATTTCACTCTGATTGAGCCAGGGTCCAAAACTTAATGAGAATGTTTGGTGACAACATCACTCATACTGTATTTAGATATTTCAAGATATGAAGCTTTTATTTTTATTTGTACTTTAATGTGACAGCTGAATTTATCCAGCTTGATAAGTTCTCTTCTTTTTCTAAAAAATAAGACTGACATATAATAAGGACTTTGAATGTGACTGAAAATCTAAAATCGACTCACACCAGATCACATGATATGAAATAGCCTGCTGTCACTCTATACTTCAACCAGTCAACTATTTACAACAGGTTCTGATTCCTGATGTTCCAAAAAACATTAATAATGTATTTACTCCACTTAACGAAGAGGAAAACACTAGACTTTCTTAATTCATTGTAGTGCTTATGAGCTTTGAAAGCCCGTTTTGTTTTCTGCCTTCCATTCACAAAGGATTGTAGGTTTCCTGGCTTAGTATTATTACTCCCATGCCATATGATACTTGCAGAGAAGGTGGAGCCTCCGAACCTCTTTTAACACCAGCTGACAATCTAAGCTAGCTAGCTAGACAGACAGACAGGAATGACTCCTGTATTGGCCAGTCCATACTTAATATCTTCTTTTAATAAAGATTTCAATGCAGTCTCAGTTTAAAACATTTGTCACTGTGCCTTTTTCAGTCCTTGTTTTCACTTACTTCTTAGTCATTGATAATTCTAAAATATATCATCTTATGTCAGTCACTTCCTTTTTGTCAGCTGTTTTCAAAAGTTTTAATACTTGAGAATAGAAGTTTTAGTTCACAGAGGAAAATTCTTTTGCCTACAATTTAAACTAATATCCAACTGTCTCTTTTTCAGTCAAAAGAAATTATAAGTCTAAACTATCATATATACGGATATTCACACACAGTATATTATAAACACAAAAACTTCTGTTGGTTACAATTAAAGTTGCATCAGGACACACTCAATGAACTCAAACACTTAAAAGCATGGGTATGAAAAGTTAAGGGAAATTGTCTTGCATTCTTTCCCACTGCCTACAACACAACACATTCATAGAATATTAGGGTTGGAAGGGACCTCAGGAGATCATCTAGTCCAACACCCCCTGCTCAAAGCAGGACCAATCCCCAACTAAATCCCCAAATCCCTAAATGGCCCCCTCAAGGATTGAACTCATAACTCTGGGTTTAGCAGGCCAATGCTCAAACCACTGAGCTATCCCTCCCCCACTATAAGGCTTTCACTTCCATCACTATTAAACACCAAAAAGCAATATATACCCCCACCTCCCTACAACAAAATCATACGCTAGTACAAAACCTTAGCAGTAACCTCTGATGCTCTTATCATCAGCAGTCAGGCACATCTGACTATATTACACATTTGGGAAGTTATTCTGGATTAACATTCCTGAGGTTGCCATTTGGCACTACAATGTGAGATTGATGTAGTTGGGGGTGCATACTGCTTTTGGGTATTTTCTGGAATGAAAGCCTCATGGAGGGTTGGAATATGTTATCAAGCACATTGTATGCAATGTGAAAATGGCAAAAAAAATTGCAGGATTTTTTTTATTTCCATGCTTTCAAGATTTTGAGTTGGTGAGGTGTGTCTTGACCTATATAGTCTGTCTTAGGTAGTCCTACAGCCCTCTCCACTCTAGTTATCACTTCATCACCCACATAATTAATGTATTTCCCCTCACAACATTTCTGTGAGGGAAGTACTATTATCCCTATTCTGCAGATAGGGAACTGAGGAAGACAGCGACTCAGTGACTTGCCCAAAAAACAAAGGATGTCTATGGCAAAGCAGGAATTGAATACAGTCTCCCGATTTGCAGTTCACAACCTTAACCACAAGGCCACTGAACCTTAACTGTCATTAAATGAAGTCGGTGTGTGTTTATTTCCTAGCTTTTTGTTATTCAGGGATGGTATACTTAGGGGGCAGGTCCCCAGAGTGAAGGAGAAGAAAGGAAGAAATAACAAATGTGAAGCAAAAAGTGCAAGTATGTGTGTTATGGGTGTTTTGCAGCATTGCTCAAACAGGACAGAGTTATGTATGGTTGCATGGATGTTTTCCTGTATTTTGGTTTTTCATGACATAAGTAACAGATAATAGTTCTTAAATTACAAATATCAAAGGGGATGTTTCTAGTGAGGTTACACAGAGATCAGTTCTAGGCCAGACACTATGCAATATTTCTATCAGTGATCTAGAAGTGAGAATAAAACAATGGCTCATAAAATCTGCAGATGACACAAAGACTGATGGATTGATAAATAATGAGGACAGGGTGAGTCAGAGTGAACCGGATTGGATAAACTGGACTCATTTAAACAAACTGCACTTTGATACAGCTAGATGCAAGCTCAGACATCTAGAGTTAAGGTTGCCCAATGACAGCTCGTGTCCTTCCAGAATGTCTAGTTCAGTAGACCTCCAACTTCTGAAAACCAGGAAATACAAAGTTAATTTAAACATCCATGCAATCTTAATTCTGCACCTCTGGAGCTGGCATGAGCTATGGGGATTTATCTGCATGCAGTCCAGTTGCAATCAGTGTGTTAGGTGGTGCAGCTGTACTGAGTAGTGGAGGCAGCATGTGAGGCAGTTTGATAGAGGTGTGTTTGTGATATGAGATTTGCATCTGAGTCACCTGTGTGTGATCAAAGGAAAGAGGTGCATGTGCACCCTGAAGTTCCAGTCTATATCATTTCAATACAGAATTGTGTAGGCTGTGTCAATAGCTGGGCACTGACAATATGTATAATCATACAGATTTTAGAGCACTTAGAGTCAAGCTCTAAACCTTAACTATACCCAACCTGGTAGCCTGATTTAATGTCATCATGAAACTAAAGACTATATTTTAATGCATACCCACAAAGTGGCAGAATTGTCATTGAACACGCTATCTTATTTCTGGCATTTTCTCACTTTCGAGAGCTTAACTTGGCAACCTAAATACATTTCTATCCATGCAATATTTTGTATGTAATTTCCTGAGGAGGTGGTGGGGATTTTTTTGTTTGTTTTCTTTGTTTTTTGTTAAAGAAAAACAATAAAAACAAATTCCATGATGTTCAACTGTAACAAACACCATCCCTCCCCTATCATGCAACACCACCAAAACCTTCAACAATGCAACACAGCCTTCTACCACTTGAGCTACAGGACTATCTACATTACCTGGCAGCACAAAAAGACTCAGGCCTGATCTATGCTACAAGTTAGGTCAACGTACGCCACCTTGAGCTGACCTAGTTGTGCACGTCTACACTTAAATTTGTCTCCTACCGATGCAGGTGCCCCTTTGTACAGACTTAGTAACACCACCTTCCAAAGCTACATTGTGCTACGGTCAATGTACGTAGGTCAATGCAGCACAAGTGTAGACATTGTATTACCTATGTCAACCCTAACAGCCCTCCAGCGGATGTCTCTCAATACCTGACAATGACCACTCTAGTTAACACTGTTAACTCCACTGCCTGGGGGTCACACAGACTGGAAACACCCCCTCAGCCTACCCCCAACACACACACACACACACACTTAAAACTCCTGCAGATTTTTTAAATGCCTTTTCCTGATTGCCCAGCTGAGCAAGCACACCTAGCAGCACTCCACTGTTGTGTGCAACTGCCCAGCAAACCATGCTGGCTACATGCTCTAGATACACTCCTGCCTGTAGTAGACAGGAGATATTGGATCTCTTGGGCCTGTGGGGAAAAGAGGCTGAGCAAGCACAGCTCTGAACCAGCCATAGAAATGTCAACATCTACAAGCAGATTGCTCGGCAGATGCAGGAGAAGGGCTACATCAAGGACTAGCAGCAGCGCTGTTTGAAAGCCAGGGAACTGCGGCAGGCATACCAGAAGGCCAGAAAGGCCAAAAACTGATCAGATGCCAAGCTGCATTCCACACTTGGCAGAGACTTCATCACAATTCTGCACACCCACCGTGGATACCTCCATGGAGCCTAAGTCAGAGGCCCCTGCCATGAACAGCAAGGAGGACGACGATCATGAGGAAGAGGAAGAATATGGGGGACACGCAATTGGAAGGTGCAACTGTGCCACGAGCCAGGACCTGTTTTTGACTCCACCACAGTCCAGAGTCCCTGAAGTTGAACACAGGCAAGCGTGAAGCAGGGGAAGGAACCTCAGGTAAGCATATAAATAAAATTCCCATGGAATAAGTACAATTCCCTGTGGAAAATGGTGCCAGTATTCAGTGCCATTGCCCTCTACTCTTAGTTTCATGCAACCGAGCAATTCTCTCCTCATTTCCCTCACCCCGGTGAGTCATACTCATCACAGCTGGTGCTGTTAGTGGTGCCATAAACAAGCAATCTGAAACAGAAATGGCAATAAGCATGTCTTGTTTAACACTTTTGGGGAACAAGGGAAGGGAGGATTTCTGAATCTTAAGTTTCACTTTCTGTACATACTATACTGACAATGGTCAGGAACAGTATCCCCAATAATGTCAAGGCAAACCTGGTGGCTGAACTTTGTGACTTTGTCCTTCCCCACAACCATTTCAGATTTGGGGACAATTTATACCTTCAAGTCAGTGGCACTGCTATGGGTACCCGCATGGCCTCACAGTATGCCAACATTTTTATTCCTGGGTTAGAACAACACTTCCTCAGCTCTCGTCCCCTAACGCCCCTACTTTACTTGCGCTACCATTGATAACATCTTCATCATCTGGACTCCTGGGAAAGAGGCCCCTGAAGAATTCCACCAGGATTTCAACAATTTCCACCCCACCATCAACCTCAGCCTGGACCAGTCCACACAAGAGATCCACTTCCTGGACACTACAGTGCTAATAAGCGATGGTCACATAACCAGAAACCTACTGACCGCTATACTTACCTACATGCCTCCAGCTTTCATCCAGACCACATCACACGATCCACTGTCTACAGCCAAGTTTTAAGATACAACCGCATTTGCTCCAATCCCTCAGACAGAGACAAACACCTACAGGATCTCTATCAAGCGTTCTTAAAACTACAATACCCACCTTGTGAAGTGAAGAAACAGATTGACAGACCCAGAAGGGTACCCAGAAGTCACCTTTCTTTGTTGGGCCTTTCCTGTAGTAACAGAATGCCACTAGCCGTCACCTTCAGCCCCCAACTAAAACCTCTCCAGCACATCATCAAGGATCAACAACCTACCTTCAAAAATCAGTAGGAGAAGACTTCAGTCTCCCTGGACACTCAATAACAGACATAAAAGTGGCAATTCTTCAACAAAAAAACTTCAAAAACAGACTCCAACGAGAAACTGCAGAACAGGAATTAATTTGCAAACTGGACACCATCAAATTAGGCCTGAATAAAGAATGGGAGTGGATAGGTAACTACAAAAACTAATTTCCCCATACTAATTTTCCCCTAGTGTTACTCACACCTTCTTGTCAACTGTTTGAAATGAGCCACCCTTACACTGGCCTCATTACCACTACAAAAGTGATTTTTCCTCCCTTGGTATTATTCTACTGTTGAGAATAGCCTAATTCTACTTTAATTGAATTGTCTCGTTAGCACTGACCCCCCACTTGGTAAGGCAACTCTCATCTGTGTATTTATACCTGCCTACTGTATTTTCCACTCCATGCATCTGATGAAGTGGGTTTTAGCCCATGAAAGCTTATGCCCAAATAAATTTGATAGTCTCTAAGGTGCCACAAGTACTCCTCATTGTTTTTGCTGATACAGACTAACACAGCTACCACTCTGAAATGGTACCTCTGTGTGTTTTATCTCTAGCTGCAGCCGCTGCAGCCTTGAGGGGTATCCCCTCCACACCAGCGGAATGACTGACACAGATATGGAGAAAAGAGAGGCCATGCTAGTGCTGCATCAGATCTTGAACAGAGAGCCTGGAGGATGAACACTGTGGACTGTATGGGGAAGGAAAGAGTATAGAGGAGAAAGGCCCAGGAAAAGAAGAAGATGATGCACCAGGACATAATGGACCTTCTCCATCAACAAACTCAGATCCTGCAGACTCTTGTGGACCTCCAGGTTCAACAATCCTGGGCTTGATTGCCACTGCAGTTGATGGAGAACTATGCCAGCACGTGTACCCCTACCACTGCACTCCGGGGAAAAGCATGGACAACCACAGCTTAATATACACCAGGGTGGATTTGATTTAAATCAAATTGATTTAAATTACAATTTAAATCACGAGTCAGGAAGACGCGATTTAATCATGGATTTCTACATAAAAGTGCATTCTTATTGGTTGTTATAACCTTAATACATATTCTTCACACTCAGAGATAGATATAGGTTTCATTTTTAGAAGGCACAAACTATACATTTTTAAAGTGATTTATTTTGAAAACTTTTCAGATTAGTTTTACAGCTATATCAGAAAATGAATGATTGTTTGTTTATTTCATTTACCAAAGGTAACTGAAGCAGATATTTATGAAGTCATTGGGAGGTGAACTATCTCCAATTCAACAGGTTAATCATGAATATTTGGAGGATTTTCTTGCCATGCTGTATTAGGAGGAGAACATCACCAGACAGATATTAAAATTGTTTTATTTATCTAAAACAACAATGTTATGTATTCTGGATGTTTTTCTTCAAAAGCAAACATATAATATTTTAACAAAACAAGTATATGAATTTTTGAGTTTAGTTAAACATTCATGTTTTTTAAAATCAGGTTTGTTTTTGTTAAAATTGTTTTTAACTAAAGTTAACTGGAATTTAAAAAAAAATAATTAAATTGACTATGTCAGCCAGGTCAACATAAGAAACTTAAAATATTGGCTTCTGCAGCTAACTCAGTCTTCTTCACCTTCATTTTCCTATTTGTTCATAATCTGGAAAAGAAAAACAAGCTTTCCTGTTTTTTCAGATCCCAAACGATTTCTCAGTTTGGAACGGATTAGTCCAAAGGAAGAAAATATTCTTTCTACACCAGCAGAAGAAGCTACTGCTGTTAAAAGTGAGATTATCACTTCAACAGTCTCTGAATCCAAGTGCTTAAGTGATGTCCCCCCAGTTCACTGGTGTGACTTTCTTTAAAACATCATCAGCAAACATATATTTCTGGAATGGTTCACCCTTAGCTCTGAAGTTTATTATAGTTGGCATTATGGAGGGATGATTGCTGGATGTCCATGTCATAGCCAACTCCTCTTCTTCAGCAGTTAAGGTTTGACCCCGGTACCAAGTATTGAGAATATTTGCAAGAAAATGAGCTGCAGATAGTGCTTGTCCCATTTGTTTTTTTAATGCTTGTAATTTAACTTTGTCATTGCATATTTCTCTTTTTAAGATCTCACTCAGTTCCTTCCAAATTTCAACAACATCAGCAATAAAACAGCTACTTCCCTGCATTTTGTTCAAGGCTACAGAAATAGGCTTCAGGGTACTCAGTATGTGTTCAACATTTCTCTTAAGCCCAATGTTGAGAACTTTAGCTGTGACAGTGCCATCTATTTTTTATGATTTTGTTCACAAACTGTCATCAGTTTAGGCCAGTTCTTGATATAGTGCTCAAAACAGTCCACTACTGCATTTCATCGCATGTCTTGTGGGAGAGTTAGCTTGGTTCCTCTCACTTTTTTCAGAACAGCTGCTGCAAAGTGGTTGTTACGGAAGTATTTGCAATTTCAACAACATTAGCCTTTATTTCTGGAACACTGAAGTTTTTGGCTAGGAGGTGCATCAAATGAGCACTGCAACTGTATGTTATTAGCTTAGGACTCTCTTCTAAATTTCTTCTCATCTTGGATACATTTGTAGCATTGTCTGTGACCAAGCTGCGTACTAGTCATTTGAATTTTTTTATCACAGTTTGTTATAGCTTTTACTTCTACTGAACAAGATTGGGTCCCTAATCCATGAACTATTGGAACTCATTTACAATTTTTGAACTTTTACTACTACTTCTTGTAAGTCTTCTGCTGTGTGTGCATTTCCTGATGTGTCAATTGTTTCTGTAAGGAAGATATTTCCTTCTTCTGTTGTCACATAAGCACATACAACAGGAATATTGTGGACATTGCTCCACCCATCAAGACTCAGGTTAACGATTTTACCCTCTAGTCTAGACCTTTTGCACATTGTTCAATTTCTCTTTCATACACTATATCCAGCAATTTGCATGTGACATCTGCTCTGTTGGGTGGACTGTATTCTGGTCTTAATGACTGTACCATGTTAATGAAGCGTGGGTTCTCAATCATACAGAAAGGAGAGTTTGTTGCATAAACAAACCGGGCAATTTTTTCATCAATTACCTCTTTTTGTAATCTGCTGGTTCTTATCACAAACTTATCTATGGTTGTTTCTAGACGATGAGGTTTTTTCTTTTTGCTACAGGTGATATACTGTGGCTATGTGACATACATGATGTGACTGAAACACTACCATTGGCAGATAACTCCGAAACTCTAGAAAATGATAGTGATCTTGAAGGTGGATAGTCTTCAGAATCCTGTATGTTGAGGATGGATTCTCCTAAACAAAATAAGTCAATGCAGTTATTTAATCATTATTACCATACTGCTCATTTAGTATTACTTATTGCACTCACTGACACTCAGTACTACTTTAAAGGTGAAATTGTAAAAGGAAGATCTGCCTATTTCAGCTATTTATTTTTTTATCACAACTGCCTCTAAATTGATAGTACCATAGAGTAACAACTATATTTTTGCTCAAACACCAGAATTCAAGAATAGTCCAGAAGGAAGACTGGCAGTCCTTAAGAAATAAATGTGAAATAAAAAAGTTTACCAACCTGAAGATCCTGCATGTTCAGACATGTTCCTTTCATCATCTTCAACGCAGCTTCCTCCTGAGAAGGAACACTTCTCATGCTGTTGTTTCATTCAGGCAACCAGGCCTTGCATTTCTTCGTTCCACTGTTTGCATTTTGCACACATGCCTGTCTTACCCACAGGTAGAGGAACTTCATTAAAATATTCCCAAATTGGGTCTCTTTTATGGCCTGCTGCCCTTACATGTTTTCACTTCTAGTGAGAGAATGGTATGGTAGATCTCAAATCAATGAAGGCTACATTCCGAAAGACCGAAAGACTTCTGGAATATGCTGCTCCAACAATTTCACTTTTGTTTCTACTCCCTGTCCCTCCCTTCTCGCATTTATCTCCAGATTTCTTCTCCTTGTCCAGATCTGTTCCACCCACAACAGTCTTCTATTCATTGAACTTTTTAAAACTTTGCACTTTTAGAGAGAGGTAAGGGATTGACTCTCTATACACAAATTTGCAGAGACACAATAGGGTTGAGGTCTGTTATTTCTCACCTCTAGACATTTATTTATTTAAAAACATTTTTGCTGTTAACAAGCGTGTTATCTCTAGAGCCACAAATCCACAGTTTAAGAACTGCAAAACTAAGCATCTCTAATGGTATCTTCTAGACTGAGCACTGAGTCCCTTTGGGTGGATAGAAAGATTAACCTAAATAATCTATACAGAAGCCCCTGGAACCCCATAAGATTGGGTCCCTAATCCATGAACTATTGGAACTCATTTACAATTTTTTCTTAAACATTACATGAATATATTGTCACATACTATAGAATTAGAATTTATAATCCCTATTCCATGATGAGCTATTCCATCTTTGAGCTATAATGTATCTTAATCAAAACTATCTTTAGATAGGTTTTTTCCCCTCAAAAAGCATTTTATCAAAAAATATGATTTAAATAAAAAAATCAATTTTTTTTATTTAAAAAAAAATAATCATTGATTTGTATCCACCCTGATTACACTGATCTCTGAGAGCCACAACTGATGTATGTGTAGCTACAATGGACATCAACATTCTTTTCCCTTGTTTATTTATTAAGGGTTCCCACATTTTTTTAAGTTAAGAAGTATTTGCTATTATGTTCTTTAGATATTTTGTTAGGTGCTATTTTCGTTAGTGAATAAAACTCTTTTCATTAGTTTACAACACATTGTGTGTAATGCCTGTGGGCAGTGAAAGTAGGGGTCTTGTAAACTCACAGCAACTTCAGTCTGCCCAGCCCCTTCCGGCCCCTCCTCTCTGCTCAGCCTCTTTCCCGGGCTAGAAGGTCACCTGACCCCTTTGTCTCCAACACCTTTAGATGCACCTTTGCAGGGAGGGGCCCGGCCATCAGTTGCTAGGAGACAGAGCTTCAGGCATTTGGCTGCATGGCCTTTTGCTGCTAGATACTTAGGATCTGTACCCAGCCCCCAGTACGAACAGTCCCACTTCGTCACAATGTGGCACAAAGGGGTTCATGGAGATTGATGCAAACACTGGGGCTGGAGCACTTATTGGTTTCAGCTGGAGGGGGGTATGAGTGAAACAGAGAACCAGAAAGTAAGAAGAAAGCCAGCAGACAGAGAAAGCAGCAGTGTCATGTGGTCCTCTGAGGAAGCTAAAAGACAGAGCTTCCTTTGGGCACAGCACTTGCTGAAATGACAGACTTTGATTTCTGAACAAGGCAAATGCCTCATATTGTCCGTTTCTACTGTGCTCAGGAAAAGAGGAGTTTACATACATTCTTTGTAAATAAACAGGCTTGCTCTGAAGTAATACCCAAATCATATCTTCAATTTCTCCTACTGGAAACAACCTGGCAAGACCCAAAATATTGGCTAACTGCTTGGACCAAAGGGCCACATTATTATTTATATTTGTCCTTGCTCTGGGGGTTCTCATCCCAGTCCAGAGAGGTCAGAAGCTCCTACATCATACAGTGGCCCCAGAGGAGAAAGGGACTGGCCGTTGGGGTGACATGCTCAGTCTAAGGGTTGGTTGGTGAGGGGAAGCCCAAACACTGCTGTCTCCCCACCCACTCCATAGTTGCCGCAAAAGTAGCGGAGCTCACTCTTCTCCCATAGGTTCCCGGTATAGTATGGTATGCTCTGCTGCTGTAGTGGCATATTCAAGGATTCTGATATGCAGCCACAAGAGAAAGTGCTTGGCAGCAACATCTGTAGTTAGGTTGCCTACTCCCCTTATATACTGTGTCTCTCAGAGTTCGGTACTCAGTCTCTCTTAGCTCTCTAAACTCTCATTCTGCAACTTTATCTCCTATCTTCAACCTACCCAAAGTGTACTGCAAACATAACCTTCCTGCTCTGAGCACTTCACTACCACTCCAAGAATCCTTGTACTACTTAAAATCAAGTGTTTTGTACCCTTAATTCCAACACAATCTTACACAACTTAGCTCTCTGCTCTCATTTTTCCCTACTCAACCCACCTTCCCTGCGCTATCAAGTCCTTTTGCCTTACTGCTCTTCATCTCCTATTACAACAACATGCAGCTGAGTGGGATCATGCTGTTCCTACGCCTGGAATAGCCGCCTCCCAGTTCTCACCCACCACCACCAATACTTTTCTTTTTACAAGCAATATCAAAGTGGCAGCAACTCTGTAAGCCACATGTTGTTTCTAATGTAGGTTGGCAGACATAACAATAGTCCTACTATATATTCTGAGATATAGAAACCAGAAATAGTGCATCTTGTTTGATAAAATTGTTCAGCATCATAAATTATGTTGTCTGCATTTAGCGACAAAGGATACAATAGGGCGAGAAATCAATCAATCACTTCTGGAGAAACCATCAATCTAGTTTGCTGTCACTGACATTAAACCACCCTCCATTATATGTCCTCCTTTCAGGGTTTCACATTGTGTAGATAAGCTCATTTCCCTTCCAATTAATCATTAATTATTCATTAGAAACTAACCATTTGTAAAAGTCATTCAACTGCAATTTTTATCAGACACCTCAGACAAGTTAACGTGGGCGTTTGCACCTCCTCTTGCATTTGTGCTTTGTTCTTCTCAGCCTTTGCCTGACTAAGTCTATTAGGTCTGTAGACAAAACATCCTGACTTTTCTCTATCTTTAAGCTGTTTCTCTGTGCCTTGCACTGCCTTTCATTTGTATTTGCATAGTAGCACTAGGATGCAGATAAAACAACAACAAACAGTACTGCTGAGAACTAAATCTACAGAGATTTAATGCCACAATTATAAAACTGAAAAGTGGATAAGAAAATATTTTTGGAAGAGCAGTAATGCATTATTGGTGGTGAGGGTGTTCATAGTTATTTGACATTCATTTCTTATTGGCATTTGTACAGTTTCAGACATCCATGGGTGAGGCTCCCTCAGTGACCTTTAAGTACTGCCTCTCATTAACAGGAATAATTTACTTCCCTTTTTATGGGCCACCTAGCCCACATAACACCACATCTCTCTCTTCTAGCACAATCTCTCCTCTCATTACAGACTTTTATCAAGATGAGGGAAATAAGAAAAAGCAAATGAGTTTTACAGAAAGTAAAAAATGCCTTGAGAGAGGTTCTTTCATGAAGGTATATAGATATAGATATCTCCCTGCAACAAAGAGTAATCCTCTCCACTTGCTTGCTCCATCTGTGACCTTTAGAGAGATTTACCAAAGCAAAAAAAGAAGTTTAATTAGAAAAAAGGGCAGCTGAAAGGACAGATACCAGGCAGAAAGCTTTTAATCTTGGTTATACAGTATGGGAATTTCTGAAAGCTGTATGAAGTCCAGGAGACTGCCTCATGAATTTTGGACATCAGGACTGATCATTTTAGGCTCACAAGAGCCAGAATGTGCTGAAGTGGAGAAAAGGTATCTTCTCTAAATAAGTATGTTCTAAGTCAGGGGTCGGCAACCTTCCAGAAACGGTGTGCCGAATCTTCAGTTATTCACTCTAAGTTAAGGTTTCGCGCGCCGGTAATACATTTGAACATTTTTAGAAGGTCTCTTTCTAGAAGTCTATAATATATAACTAAACTACTGTTGTATGTAAAGTAAATAAGGTTTTAAAAATGTTTAAGAAGCTTCATTTAAAATTAAATTAAAATGCAGAGCCCTCCTGGACCGGTGGCCAGGACCCGGGCAGGGTGAGTGCCACTGAAAATCAGCTCGCGTGCCGCCTTCGGCACCCATGCCATAGGTTGCCTACCCCTGTTCTAAGGGATTCTCTATATAAAGAAAGAGAAAGAGATACTTTGAAACAAGTCCCAACTTGATTGTTGAAAGAAAACAAAAAGTTCATCTTCCTGAAATCTTTTGCTCTATCAAAACATTAATGGTCTTCAACATTCACACACACACACTCAGCCTGACCCTAGAGTTTTTTCTTGTTTGAGACATCCCACTGACTTCAAGGGGGAGAGATTATTTTCCCACTCCCCTATTTTAAAAATGCCTGTAGTAGGTGAACTTAAATGGGACTAGTAATATGAATACGAACTGAAGGATGGGTTCCACTATAATGAATAGGTTTTAGAGCAATGGAAGCTCAGAGTTATGAACACCAGAATTACAAACTGACTGATCAACCACACACCTTATTTGGAACCAGAAGAATGCAAACAGCCAGCAGCAGAGACATTAAAAAAAAAAGGCAAACAATACACTACTATGTTAAATGTAAAGTACTAAAAAGGGGGAAAGTTTAAAAAAAGATTTGATAATGTAAATAAACTATTTCTGTGCTTGTTTCATTTCAATTAAGTGAAAAGCTGCATTTTTTCTTCTGCATAGTAAAGTTTCAACGCTCAATTAAATCAATGTTCAGCTGTAAACTTTTGAAAGAACAACATAACTTTTTGTTCAGAGTTATGAACATTTCAGAGTTATGAATGACCTCCATTCCCGAGGTGTTCCTAACTCTGAGGTTCTATTATACTTTCCCCCCAAGAAGAATCACTGCAGCTACAGAAAATATGACCTGAAATGACTGAAAAATAAGTTACTGGCAAGCTAGGCCAGTTCCCAAATCTGTTTAAATCAGGGGTTCTCAAACTGGGGGTCAGGACCCCTGAGGGGGTTGCAAGGTTATTACATTGGGAGTCGCTAACTGTCAGCCTCCACCCTAAACCCTGCTTTGCCTCCAGCATTTATAATGGGGTTAAATATATAAACAAGTGTTTTTAATGTATAAGGGGGGAATCGCACAAATTTCACTTGCTACATGAAAAGGGTCACCAGTACAGTAGTTTGAGAACCACTGGTTTAAATCTCTAGAGGATGATCTGGATGGTTCCCATCTATCTTGGGCATTTGTAAAAACACACATCACTATCTCTGGCTCAATGTATTCTACAGGAATATTTGCAATACTATTGTTATGGGGTGGTGTGAACAATTCCACTATACATCATAATATCTCCAGTGTTTATAAAACAGCTATACCATTGTTCTTAAACTAGATATGGTATATCAGGAATCAGCAAACCAGCATTTTAGTTCAGCGGTTTTTCAGCTATTCAAGGACAAAAAAAGTACAGAAGATGTATTCAAATGCCTTTCTATGTGCTCAAACAAAAAGTACCTCTGCTTTTAAAAAGAAGTTTGGTAACTTGAGTTAGTTAAAATTTAAAAAAAAAAACCAACATACATTTATCTTTGAGGAGTGGCTACTTCACATATGCTTTTTAAGACCACAGTTTCATCTGGCTCCCCGTTCATTTCAGCATAGTGTTCAAAACTGCATTCTTTGCAAGACTGACTTCATCACAAAGCTTTTTCCACCAAAAGAACCCTAAAGAGTGACTCAGCACCATTTCCCTGAAGTCAAAAAACTAAAAATATAATTAAAATACTTTTACAATCCACACACACTGACCTTGGGGTAAAATGAGGGAAAAGGTAGAGAATACATTCTTTATGTAAGCTTATTGGTGCTGTGATAAATTAGTGATGAATGTACTAGAAATGCCTTGACAAAACACCATTTTGCATTGCCATCTGTCCACAGAAAGTCTCACAATCCTATACTATCAAAGTTGTTGCACAATTAGGCCCTGATCCTGCAACTGACTCTGTACGAACAGCCTCTTGTAATCATTCGAAGAAGTCAACAGGGCATCGCTCACATGTAAGATGCTGCCCACATAGATCCATTTGAGGATCAGAGCCCCAAGCTGTAACTTTCTTTATGGACCACAGTTCTAACAATTGTACTTCTATGTATTCATTTTTAATCCACCTCTTAGGGGCCATTTATTTTTTGCACTCTTGCTAAAGATTGCTGTTAAGGAGAAAGAAAAAGGGAGTATAATATCACTTCAGTTTCAGTTACTTCCATGAGTTCCCATTGTTGCTATGAATTAATAGGGACAGGAATAAGTTGAAGAACCCAAAGCAGCAGTAACTGAGTGATACATCCCCAAAAGAGAATATGGGTAAAGCTACAATGTTCAGGCAGTAAGAATAAGCTTAAAGCAATGCAACATGTTGGCAACATAAGAGAAGTAGCCCAGGGACAGTTGTGACCCAGAATCTCAATCTCTCATCCCTGTGCAATCCTACAAATCAAAAAAGTCTGGCCACCCCAGGGTTAAAGAGAATCTTTCTATAGCTATCCTCTGGGGAAAGGCAGGAATAGAAGCAGAACTGCAGTAACCTTGAGGCAAGGTTCTCACACACTCCACTGAATGTACCGATTTCACTGGCAAGGTTCTGTTATTGAGGTCTACCAACAGAAACAGTGAAGCCTCATTCTTATACCAGGTGGCATTTTTAAAGCAATAAATAAGAAGACAGACGCACATACAAATGCAAAGGAATACCACACATAAAAGTGGAGGGGAAAAACTGGGAGCCCCTCATTCCATAAGATAGATTTATACAGGCATGAATTACTTTGCTGTTTTTAAAACAGTCAGAAATATTCATTCCAGTATTTCTCATGGGGTCCTACTAAGGACTACTAAAGAACAACATGATTAGATTATGTAGGGCTGAAAAGCAATAATACTGTTCCCATCACTCATTTACTTTTGTGAGGAAATGGGAAATGGAAGCAATCTCACATTAGCAGTCCATTTACACAGAACTATGAACCCACTTAAAATTCCCAGGATGAAAAATAAGACTGATTTTTAGCCAAATTAGAATATTCTGGGATAAAGATTTCTGAACCACAAGGAACGTACAACTTTTGATAACCATTTTACAAAGTTAGTTTTCTGTTCCCTTAGCAAGACTACTGACAAAATCCCATTTGGCTTACTTGAATAGTTCCATGGACTTCACTGGGGATGACTACACGTGAATAAGGCAAGCAAGTTTCCCCTGGTCCTTGTACAGGTAATATTCCTACTGAGTTTTTCCTGTGGTAAGGATTGCAGCTACAGTCCCTAAGAATCCAGCTGAAGATGAACATTCAAATTTTGGTCTGTTGCACACTATGGAAAATACCACAAAGTGAGATGAGAAATATATTCCCACATTGTTTTTATGTTTTGAAGCACTTACCTGTACACTATTTATTTTAAATGGTCAACTATCACCTATTTCTGAATAACTACGGCAGTCATACACACAAATACAGGATATGATCAGCATAAAACAGAAAGGTTAGACTACCTACCCCACCTGCTGTTCATGACTAATGCTGTTTTCTTGGCAGTCAGAATGCTGTATTTTAAGCTGAGTAGTACAGAAAAATGGTATAATGGAAAATTCTCTGACCTTTAATTCTATTCTCTCAACTTACACTTACTTTTTCTAATGAAATGTGCTGTTAAGTTCTTGTAAGAAGTCTTGGAATGAAGTTCTCTTAAATACTTAAAACAAGTATCAATATACAGTTTCTTCCAAATAATGCCCCCCTTTATAATATAAACTGAAGAGTGTTAATGGTTTATATAAAATCCTTCAAAATAATTTTCCCTCTTTTAGAGTTAAAAATATAGGCAACTTAAATGAGGACACCTTTAAAAGTTCCCAGAATTTCAGGATGCCCTCTAAGCATATCTGCTTATAAATTAAAGAAACTACCAGAGATACCCGGGGAGAAATACAGAGACAAAACTGTTCAGAACAGCAGAAGCAAGATAGTAGAAGTGCAAAGACAGAACCAAAGATGTAAAGGGGGGGGGAGGGAAATAACTTTTCTTACTTGGATTAGAAAAAGACTATGTGATGGACTTACAGCAGTTCTGTAATAATTTATTAATATTGTATGTTGACGTGTTATTGGGATCTTCACTGTATGACTATATTGGGTTAAAGGTTGTTCGGAAAAATAAGCAGAATGGGAAAACAATGACTTAAGATAAGCCACCTATGGTAAATGCTTGAGGGCTGTTACAGCACAATGGCAGAGCCACTCACTCTGAGGAGACTGGCTCAACTTCCTATGCAGCCTTCCAAATTGGTGTGGACAAGCAGGGAAAAAAACAGGAACAGACAAGGACAAGACATCTCTGGCTGGATAAAAAGAGATTCTCTTTCTGGAGGGAAGTTGTTTTGGGGGAGCCATTCAGACTGACAGAGGTAAGAACTTACACCTGCCTAGATTAGCGTCCCCTGAAGATAAGTCTATAGGTAAGATAGACGGTGCAGACTGCTGTTTAAAAATCCTTTATCTCTAAATGCTTTGTCCAACTGTTAACATTAAACAAAACTTTGCTTTAGAAGCTGTTTGGTCACAATATGACTGGTCATAGGCTCCCAAAAGAAAGAGCCATAGGTGCCAAAGCTAGTAGACTCATTTACTAAGAACATCTGTAGACAATGGCCCAATGTAAAGGCACAAGGCCTGACACCTGATGGAGTGCACTCAGAGACACCTAGCAAGGGGACAAAGGTGCAGTTAGCCCTGTAACTGTGACAGAGTAGTCATCTGATTAGTTGCAATGCTGCAGACAGAAATTAATATAAAAATCGATTTTATGATTTGTAAATTCTTTAATTAATATTGAAGGGAACTATTCAATATTTCTTACTCAGGCACAACTTCCACTGACTTCATGTATGTATATTTTATATTCCTATTGAGAGTTTTTGCTGAATAGAAGCATCACTTAATATGGGCCCAATTCTGCATTCCTATTTGTGTGAGCAGTCCTTCTGGCTATTACAAAGACTCTAAGAGCAAAATATACCATATGCCACCCTCCACCTCCTGTTTACAATGACTGCAAGGTTAGAGAAGCAAAAAGTATTGATCAAGCTACAAAAGGTTCAAGCCAAGTTTTATTGACTAGACAGAATTTACCTTAGGCTGATAACATTAGATATTAATTTAGACCAACGTTATATCTTTAAATAAAATACACAGAGATAATGAAGTTCCAGTTTGAGACTGAAGTGAATTTGATGCCATCAAGAGGCTAACCACAGGAAAGGGAGTAAGAAAGCAAGCAACTCATCTATCCATTCAGCTTCCACCATTCAGAACATAAAAAATGCACTCTGACCTCTCCCTAGCTGCCAGAAAAGCAAAGTCACAACAGACCAGGTACTTCCAGCTACACTGAATCAGCAGGCTTCACAAAACATGTCTGATGTGTCACTCAGCAGTGAGAAAAAGATATGGAAGTTAGAAAGCACACTCACTACATTATGTTACAAATGTAATGACAAAAAATATAGAATTAGAAGGCAAGCCCTAAAGCTTTTTGATGCTGCCTGAGGAGCATCCAGTCAAGATAATTATCAAAAGAAAACTATATATCATTTATTCAGAGTTTCAGAAAGGATTTGCTTTTTTCTGTATAGGCAGACTATGACAAAGATAAAAGTAGAAAAACTTCATGGTAGAACATGGAATAAAATACAAAACTGTCTAGAATATTAAGATAAAGGACTTATACAGGATACAAATGGAGACAAACATTATGCTGAGTTCATAGAAAAATTAGTACTTGATGTACTATAATTTCTAATTTACAGACAGAAAGGAAAAAGTAACTGCAAATGTGTTCCATTTATTTTTAACATAAATTAGATGGTTTAATAGAGCAAGCAACATAGAATTATCCAATATGACCCACACCTGCAATGAAATATGACATTAGGCAAACCAACTGCCCCAGAGCCTGTCTCAACCATTTGGTTGTCAGTCCCCATTTTTTCCCCCTCCCCAAGGAAGAATGTCAGACATTAGTCACACTGTTTCTCATGGTGTTCTAACTTGAGTGATTCTAGGCTTATTTTCTAAAAGAATGACACAGCAATTGTGTCAATTCCTTAATAAAGTGTCCAGATACTTCAGAGAGGTGCATTGATAATACATAAATCACATTTTTAAAAAAAGAAAAGAAAAACTGATCAAAATACTTTAAAAAAAAACACACAAAAATGGTTGAGATGTAAATCAGTAACACAAATATATATAGAGAGAGAGAGACAAAATTAACAAAATACATTTGTATTTTAAAACTAAATATTTTAAAGTTATTTTCTCCTTCACTATTCTAGAGTTCAAGTTGCAAGTTTCTCTTGCAAGCCTGGACAAAAAACATGCTTCTCTGATGCCTCTGATACCATCAAAGCTTCCAAGGGAAAAGCAGAATCCTGAACTCCAGATCTCAAAAGTTAAAATGTTTCCATTCTAATACCATGTCTACACATAGGAGACAATACCAGCATGACTGTGTCACGCTGTGTTGGCATAACCCTCTAGTATGGCTGAAGCCTACACGAATGGAAGGGGGTTTTCCATCAGTGTAGGAACACCACCTCCCCTAACAACAGTAGCTAGAGTGATCAAAGCATACTTCAACCAACTTAACTGCATCTACACTTGGGGTTAAGTTGGCACAGCTATATCGGTCAGGCTTGTGGATTTTTCACACTCCTGAGCAATGTAGCTATATCGATTTAAACTTTACGTCTAGACCAGGGGTAGACAACCTGCGGCACGTGAGCTGATTTTCAGTGGCACTCACACTGCCTGGGTCCTGGCCACCACCCCGGGGGGGCTCTGTATTTTAATTTAATTTTAAATGAGGATTCTTAAACAACATTTTAAAAACCTTATTTACTTTACACACAATTGTTTAGTTATATATTATAAACTTATAGAAAGAGACCTTCTAAAACTGTTAGAATGTATTACTGGCACGCGAAACCTTAAATTAGAGTGAATAAATGAAGACTCGGCACACCACTTCTGAAAGGTTGCCAACCTCTGGTCTAGACGAAGCCTCAGTTGCTTTTGGTACAGAGATTTACTAGAAACTAACACAAAACATCTGTTGCGGGTCAACCTACACTGAGACTTGATCTACATTTAAAAGTTACGTTGTGGCATGGCTGTGTTTGTCAGGGATGTGGAAAAAACACCCCACTCACTGACATAGCTATGCCAACAAAAAACCCAGAATAAACACTGCTATACTGACAGAGGACCGCTTCTGTCAATATAGGTATCATCATTTGTGGAAGTGGTGTTCCCACACCCAAAGAAAAACTCCTTCTGTTGATGTAGGTTGTGTCTACAATAGGGGGCTATATCAATTTGGCTATGCTGGTATAGGCTCTGTGACACAGACATACGCTGAGGGCTTCTCTACACAGGTCCATTCAGGAAAGTTAACTTTACAACTCGTTAATTCATCTTATTACACATAAATTAAAGTGCATTAAAATCCTGCGTGGATGCTCTCATTCAGAGGATTAAACTACAGCAAACTAAGGATTTGTCTTTAAAAAAAAAAAAAAAAAAACCCCAATCCTGAATAACTCCATGTGTAGATACTTATTCCAGAATAAGGGTATGTGGCAGCACTTTAACATGGCTGTGTAGTCACAGCTCCAGTGCTGTAATAAAACCCAGGTCTTCCAGCGCTGTAATAAAACGACCTCTGCGAGGGGAACAGCTTCCAGCACTGTAGCATTATCTACACTGCCACTTTATAGCGCTGAAACTTGCATCACTGAGGGGTGTTTTTTCACACCACAACAGCACTTTAATGTTGCTGTGTAGTTGTGGCACCAGCACTGGGAGAGAACATGCTGCAAAAGAAACAACCCACCCCCTTGAGGGGAGTAGCTACACTCGCTGGGAGCAGGGCTACCAGCACTGGTGCACTGTCTACACTGCCACTTTACAGCGCTGAAACTTGCAGCGCTCGAGGGGGTATTTTTTCACTCCCCAGAGCGAGAAAGTTGCAGTGCTGTAAAATGGCAATGTAAATAAGACCTAAGGGTATGTCTACACTGGAAACTTCAAAGCGCTGCCATGGGAATGCTCCCACAGCAGCGCTTTGAAATGCAAGTGTGGTCATGTGCGAGTGCTGGAAGAGAGCTCTCTCAGAGCTCCTCGTAATCCACCTCCATGAGGGGATTAGCTCCGAGAGCTGGGAGTGCGGCTCCCAGTGCTCACAGCCTGTCTACACTAACGCTTTAAAGCGCTCAGACTTGCTGTGCTCAGAGGGGTGATTTTTCACAACCCTGAGCCAGCAAGTTAAGAGTGCTATAAAATGTAAGTATAGACAAGCCCTAACTTTTAAGTGTAGACATGCCCTTTCGCCATTTTACTTCTCAATTAGAGCATCCACAGAGAGGTTTAATGTGCTTTATGTACATTAACTTCACACCATATGTTAACTGGACTTAAATTTCCTGAATGTCCCATGTAGACAAGCCCGGAGACTAACCATGCCTAATCAACGACTGACACAGTGTGGGGCATCGGTGTTTTAACATGGTTTTTGTTTGCATTTCAGACAGGAAAACATTATTACAAAACAGTGTTAGAGATTTACATTACAGTTTAAGGACCTGCTTACATGGGGAAATAGCCCAGAATCAGCTATTCCACAAAAGTTCCCCTTGTAGACGCTCCTTCTGAATAAAGAGAACCTTAAAGCCATGTCTACACAGGGACACTCAGGAAACTTAAGATGAATCTACTAATAGTGTGACATCAGTGCTCATAAGTTAAAGCATCTTAAACCTCCATGTGGCTGCTCTCATTCAGAAGTGAAGTGCTTTACATAGTTGCACTTTAACTTTATTGACGTCACTCCTTTACTTGATTCACCTTAAGTTTCCTGAGTGTCCCCTCATAAATAAGTAGAACAAGACTGTCCACATGGGGGATTAGTACAGAATAGCTGTTGCATTGAAATTCACATCCCTCCTTATTTTGCAAGCGCTTTCCCCTGTAGAAAAACCCTATCGTGCGGCAGTTACCTTTGTTATATTCTCTGCAGTAGATGTCAAAAAGCTTTAAGACTTTGCCTCCTATTTCATGTTTGTTGTCATTAGGCCTTCGCAGGTACAGCTTTCCAGCCATGCAGATCAGACTGTATGAATGGCTCCAATATTCATAACAATTAGCACTCTGTGAATGTTTGTTATCCCCTTCAATGCTAATATCCACAGAATGGGAAACTGAATTTTGGACCTTGACAGAATTAGTGGGCCTTTACAGAATTCAAAAGTGGCACAGCTGGTTATATAAACATTAAGTGAGGGCACGGACTCTAGCGGCTTAATGTTCTCCATCTTCTAATAATTAAGATGTTAAAAGCATATAACATTGTGACTAAATAACAGTTTTCAAGTCAATCCAGCTGACTAATGATATTACTGATAATATAGCAAATGATTAAATGCTGCATGCTAATTGCTAGAAAAGCAGATTTTACATGTTTCTCAGCATATAAAACAATTTTGTTCATAAAAGTGTGCTTTATTATAGGTTTACTGAATTGCTAGTCTCTGTTTGCCTGTAATTTTATTTGCATTTCATCTCTCATCTGCATGGAAGTAGGCTGAGCAGACCAAAAAATCTGACTTCAATTTAATTTGACATAATCTTAATAGATCTCATCTAGGTTTACCATAATTGCAGGCATAATACAACAGAGACTTCAGGGATTCAAATATTAAATAGCTTACCTTCAATAGTTTTCTAAGCAAGGGATTTATGTTCTGACTTTGTGATGTATTTTTAAACTCTGTGTAAGAATACAGGTCTGAAATTATTTTTAAGGAACATCAGGTAGTTCAGGTTCAAGATCTACTGTGTTAAAATGGTTCTAATCCTAACAGGAAAGCTCTCCCAAAATGCCTGACCAGGACCAGGATGGTTGGAATGGAGAGTATAGTCTTCTCTCCCCAGGGCTCCTCCATGGGTCCCAAGGAGCATCTAGAGTGACCTGGTAGGAGCAGAAGGGATTGGAGGAGGCAGATATTCCTAGTACTTCTGTGGATTCTAGCAAACTAAGAGCCAACAGGACAAGATCTTCCCTCCCCACAAGTCCCAGGGAGCTACAGGAGCTGGTTGAAGGATCAGGCCTGGTTCAAGGTCTTCAAAGTACCCAAAGGGGAACTGCCAGTTCCAAGCACATAGACAGGGAAATTATGGGATAGCTCTGGGAGCACTGTTTGCACTGTTGGTGCTATCACACGATCCATCTCAGTCCCACTGGCACTGATGTAACAGAATAACATAGAGGATACTGACAGTGGTTAGTCTTGCTGGAAGTAAGTCTAATCCAAACTACAGTTGGCACACACATACACCATTGGGAGTACTTCTGTGAGCAAATATAAGGTGTGTTAGGAGAGCGCACCATGGTTAACATCGAATTTCTCTACTGAAGACAAAGCCTTAGGCCACAGCTACGCTACAGTGGCACAGCTACAGTGCTGTAGTGGAGACGCTTCCTCCATTGACAGAAGGGTTTTTCCATCCATGTAGTTAGTTCACCTCTCCAAAAGGTGGTAGCTAGGTCAACGGAAGCTGTGTCTGCACCTGGGGTTCAGTCAACTTAACTATGGCACTCAAAGCATGAAATTTTTCACAGCCCTGAGTGACACAGCAAGGTCAATCTAATTTTTAAGTGCAGACCATGCCTTATTATTAAACACTCTCTTAAAGAGCCTGGGGAAGACACCGAGGACTACTGGGCTCTTAAAAGACACTGTTCATTATATTCTCAGCCATGGATAAAGGTGATGTCATCATGCTAGTGCACTTGATACAAAGTATAACTATCAATAAAATAGTGAAAATATTGTCAAATACACTAAGTAAACAATCTGAGAAAATAGAGAACTAAGAAACTCTCTCTGTTCTCTTAGTTATAGTAAACTTTCAGGGGCTACTTCCAAAAATATCAGGTTAAAAAATTCATACAGAAATGTGATTTTAGGTTGACTGTTCCCTTTTAAAGTTAGAAAAACTGTCTGTAAATAATCAACAATACTAGAATATATATATAAAAATATCCAGATACAAAAAGAAATAATACAAAGGTTGAAATTGTTATTTAAAGGCCACACACATGCATGCGCTCACACACCTCCCACACACAAATAGCTTCAACTAACTGAATTAAATAAATTTTGCAAGTGCTTTCCCCTGTAGACAAGGCCTATCATGGGGCAGTTACCTTTGTTATATTCTCTGCAGTAGACGTCAAAACGCTTTAGGACTTTACCTCCTATTTCATGTTGTCTGTACTCTTGCAAGATTCAGCACAAAATAAGCCAAAGCTATTGGTTTTCTCAATTATTGCAGGTACTGCACAGTGCTTTTATTCCACCTACATTTGTATGCCCCAGGGTTGAAAACAAAACTTAATATTCAAAAAAGAAAGTCCACTCATTTTTATGTATGTATCACCATGGAAGTTTATATTGTATACAAATGAAATTATTAGTGATTACATTTTAAGTAATGGCACCAACCAAGAATTTCATTTTATACTTTATGGCCCTCATTCTGCACAAAGATCCATTTGTGTGTTACATTGCAGGACTGGGGTTAAGGCCATATGCCAGCATAAGCAATGGTGGGTCCCTAACACAGGTGATACACCAACTGACACCAACATTTTAAATCATAACATCATCTAAGGGCTCAGAGTGTAATCAGAAACAATAGAAGCAGATGCTCTATCTACACCTGGCTCCCCATGGTACCAGAATACTAGTGTAGTCAGGGGCTCACTCACAATTTAACTAGGGGTATGGCTACACTTACGGTTTGCAGCGCTGGTAGTTTGCAGCGCTGGTCATCCAGCTGTGTAGGAGCAGCGCTGGTGTGTGGCCACACTCACAGCTACCAGCGCTGGTGTGTGGCCACATTTGGAGCATTTGCAGCGCTGTTGGGAGTGCTGCATTATGGGCAGCTATCCCAGCATTCAAGTGCACCAACGTGCTTTTCAAAAGAGGGGGGTGGAGGGTGGTGTACTGTGACAGGGAGCGGGGAAGATAGAGAGAGTGGATTTTTGGAGCCAACACTGAGTGTTAGCTTCCTGGATTGGAAAAATCACAAAATGTTCATGAGCCCTTAGTCTTAACTCTAATTGCAAACAGCCTGCCTGTTTGCTGTGATCAGTGTTTGTTTTTTTAGATAAGCAGTTCAACGGAGCGATCGGCTCCGTTCTGTTTCATTCACTCTTCCTGCCTGCCTCTCATTTGATCGTTCACAGCCAGGTATAGATAGCTCCTGTTTGCTGTGATCAGTGTTTGTTTTTTTAGATAAGCAGTTCAAACGGCTCCGTTCTGTTTCATTCACTCTCCCTCCCTGCCTGCCTCTCATTTGATTGTTTACAGCCAGGTACAGAACGGAGCTCCGATCGGAGCTCGTTCACAACAAAACAAAGAAAGGCTGCATAACAAAACAAAGAGAGTAATTTATAAAAGCATTCTGGGATACACCTTATTCCCTGGAGGCCAATCACAGCGCTGGTGTGTGGCCACACTTGATGACCAGCGCTGCAGCACCAGCGCTGGAATCCTTATTCCCCATGCTGAGTGAGGTGTACGGCCAGCGCTGCAGCCAGGGAGTTGCAGCGCTGGAAGTGCCCTGCAGGTGTGGCCACTTACTAATTGCAGCGCTGGTGGAGGCTTTCCAGCGCTGCAAATCGCCAGTGTAGCCATACCCTAGGAGATTAACCAGACAGCATGATGAAGAACCACAGTATAAGAACCAGAAATACTGAACCATTGATCCCAAAATTACAGCACAACGTCATAAGCAGAATTTACGTCAAAGGGGTGGGTGACGTGTGATATGACGGAGAGGGCACAACGTCCTCGCAGCTAATCACTGGTGCCAGTATAGTCGGTGCCTCCCTCCTCCCACTCTGCCAAACCAACGTGTTCTTGAAAGCGGCATTTTCCAGCGTCACACTACAGATGGATTCACGCCACGAAATCCAAATCTGCATTTCAAGCGGTGCACAGTGTGTCCCCTCCCCGGAGTCTCCCAGTCACAAAACACGCTCGGGGGAGTCCAGCCCCGGGGTAATTTGCAGACCCAGCACTGCTGGGGAGAGGGGGGTGCTACGCCTCCCCTTCTGCAAGGGGCCCCTCGCAGCCCAGCCTGCAGCTGGGGGCGCAGCGGCGCCTAGTCAGCGAGGAGGGCGCGTCCTGGGAAGGGAGCAGCAGGCAGGGGCCGAGCGGGGCCTTTGCCTGCTGTGGTAGCTGCAGCAGCCCGTTCCCGGGGCGGACTAGGCCGCGGTATCTGCTCCCTCTTACCCGCCTGTGGTAGCGAGCAGGGAGGGGAGACGCTGCCCCCCTGCCCCGAGGGTCTCGCCTGCCTCGGCCCCCGCCTCCTCCGTGCCCATGAGCGCCGCCTCTTCCGCGGCCCCCGCCTCCTCGCCTGGGTCCGTCCCCGCCGCCTTCCGCTGCTCTGTCCCCGCCGCCGGGCCTCCTCCTGCCCTGCCTGCAGCCTCCCCGCCGGGGCCGGCCGCCGCCTCCTCCTCCGCGCTCCGCCTGCATGGCCCGGCAGCTGCTCTCCTCCCGCCGCGTGTGCGGCCGAGAGCCGGCCTGGCCCGTGCCGCGCCGGTCCCCGCCTCCGGAAACAGCCACCGGGCAGGCCCGAAAGAGAGGCGCCTGGTCCGCTCCCAGCGGGACGGGGCAACGCTCCGGCCCCCTCAAATCCTTCCCAACAACAGCAACACGTGCGCAACACCGCATAGCACAAGCGGCCTTCACAGCCACGGTGACCCCCGCACGACACAATCACGCCAAGCCCACCACCACACAACCACCCCGAGCCCCTCGCAACCAGTGACACCCCCCAAAAATAACCACCCTGAACCCAGCCCTGCACAACACAACCACCCAAACCCCTCACAACCACAGTGATTCCTGCACAACACATCCATACCAAGCCCCTCGCAACCACAGTGACCCCTACACAACATAATCACAGACGTATTGGAGCATGAGCTTTCATGGGTGAATACCCACTTCGTCGGATGCATGCATTCACCCACGAAAGCTCATGCTCCAATACATATGGAGTGAGGTTGGGGCTATGGATGCACCTTTTCCCTCTCCACCACCACACTTTGCAGCATTATGTGCCCTTAGGGATGCACAAAAGGAGCAGCCCCAGTGCTTGTTGAGCACAGACACTACAATTACGAATGGCCATTGTGTAGACTGTGCAAGGTGAGAAGGTTCCTTGTAGTTCAAAACCAGAACAATTTTACTAGTGTCCTAAATACAAGCAACCAAATTCATCCCTGGAATAACACCATTAACTACAATGAGCATTATTTCATGAATTAATATTACCCACGGAGTTTTATTTCAAAAGTATAAAATAGATTTTTTTAAAATAGTGGTCACAACATTTTTATTTATCCCCTCCTCAAAATACACTTTAACACCACCCCAGGCTATTGATGGGCAGTATTGGTGCTAAATTGCTCAAAGTAATGCAAATATTAAGGGCATTTCAACATTACAACAGACTGTTATTTCATGGAACATATGTATGCAACACCTGTGCCCCACTTTGAAAATGTGTATTTCATCTGAGAATTATGCTGTTGAATATCAAGTATCAGAGGGGTAGCCGTGTTAATCTGGATCTGTAAAAGCAGCAAAGAGTCCAGTGGCACCTTATAGACTTACAGATGTATTGGAGCATGAGCTTTCATGGGTGAATATCCACTTCATCAGATGCATGTGGTATTCACCCACAAAAGCTCATGCTCCAATACATCTGCAAATCTATAAGGTGCCACAGGACTCTTTGCTGCTGTTGAATATAAAACACATGGCAATGTGTAATAGTTTGCTGTGTATTTTTGCAGCGTGCCCCAAACCTACTAGTACAAGTTATTTATTTGTTATGATTAAATCCACCAGTATAAAGTCTGAGTATTTGAACTATATGCAGATAGAGTGCAGAGTGGCTGGGGACCCACAAGCCAGTGCCATGGTGCAAGGCAGTTGTTTAGCCCTTCCCTGCAGCCACTATTCCAGCCAGCCCATAGTATTCTGTACTATTTCTCCCATATTTGGCTTGAGTTGCTAGTCTTTTAAATAGAGGGAAGGAGGAGGCAGGGAGTGAAATATCTCGAACCACTAACTGTTTACTTAGAGCAGAGAAGTTGCTATACAGAGCAACTCCTCTTTTAGTCTTCCCTTGCCCAGACCAGAACCAGTTGTCCTCCTGACTCCCCTCCAAACTAGCCATCTCCTTTCTATGTGCAGTCTAACCCTCTTCCCATCTCTACCAAAATCTAGTGACTGCTCTCCTCTCTCTCACCAAATCTCTCAACCACACAACCTCCCTTCTATCTAGCTCTTTAATCTAAGCCCTGGCACCCCCAAACCTCTTTTCACCAATACTCCCCTTGTGTCTCCCCAAGCTCCTCTAACTACATCTTCCCCTCCTGCCTCCTCCAGATACCCTCAACTCACCAACCCCACTCCTACTCTCAGTTCTCCTGATGGTTCCCCAAACACTGGCTTCTTCACGGAATCTTCCTAATTTGTTTTTAAAATGTTGGCAATTATGATGCATAGTGCACTACATTCAAAAAGGAACACTGTGAATCCCCATTCTCATTGTTTTGTGAATCTTTAAATGTCTGTGCATCGAAGAACATGTCCTGTACTCTACTGAAATATTCAGCAGATAAGGGGTGACAAAACTGAATACTTTATGAAACAGTAGTTATTTTGGCTGCACTTAGCATTGTTTCAGAATGCTACCAAAGCAAAGTTCCCTAAAATGTGTGTTTAATTTATGAGTAGAATGATGGAAATAGCAATCAAAATGCAAAGAAAGCATGAAAATAATCTGATTATAATGTTCCATTTGCAGCAAAAACAGTCATTTGAACCAATTTGTGTCATTTAAAACATTAAAATAACATTTTTATTGTTTCTAACATTCTATATAAATATACAATGGCTTAAAATGTCGATATTTTGTGCTAAATAAGTCTGTTGAAAGTCCAGTGCTGTTTAATGAACTGCACTCTCTTTTTCCCCTTTATTCTTTACAGGTGTCTTCAAAAAATATTATCAAGTACAGAAAACATTCTGCAATGACCTTAATATCCTGGTGATAATACACTACGAACAAGAATGGAAGTAAATTCAACTATTGTAAACAGTAGTTCTGTTAACCATAAACAGTTAGAAGGGCATAGCCTTTTGGAAGTAATCGCAATTGCCAGTGTCACAGCGATTGTAAGCCTAATAACCATAGTGGGAAACATTCTTGTAATGATATCATTCAAAGTCAACAGTCAACTCAAAACTGTTAACAATTATTACTTGCTCAGCCTTGCTTGTGCAGACCTCATCATTGGAATATTTTCTATGAATCTTTACACATCTTATATACTAATAGGTCATTGGTCTCTTGGAAGTCTGGCATGTGATCTGTGGCTAGCATTGGACTATGTAGCTAGCAATGCCTCAGTAATGAACTTGCTAGTTATCAGTTTTGATCGATACTTTTCCATCACAAGACCTCTAACCTACAGGGCTAAGCGCACACCCAAAAGGGCTGGCATTATGATTGGTCTAGCTTGGTTAATTTCCTTTATTCTGTGGGCACCACCAATCTTATGCTGGCAGTATTTTGTGGGGGAACGAACTGTCCCATCTGAAGAATGCCAGATACAATTTTTGTATGAACCCATTATCACCTTCGGTACTGCAATTGCTGCTTTCTACATCCCAGTGTCAGTGATGACTATTTTATATTGCCGTATTTATAAAGAGACTGAGAAACGTACCAAGGACCTTGCTGAACTTCAAGGCTCTGAGTCTGTGACAGAGCTTGAGATGATAAAACCCCAGAAAGCTCTTCTGAAGTCCTGTTTTAGTTGCAAGCAACAAAATTTAGCCAAAAGGGAGAGATGTCAGGCTTCATGGTCTTCATCCAGTCGAAGCACGTCAGCCACTACAAAAGTACCCCAAACACCAAATACTTGTAATGATTGGTCTAAGGTAGACCAGCTAACCACCTGCAGCAGCTACGCATCCTCAGAAGAAGAGGACAAACCTGCCAATGATTCAGTTTTTCAAGTAACTTACAAGAGTCCAGCCAAAGATAAGAAAGAAGAGTTTAATGAGGAGGAGAATAAGGAAGTTTTTATCAAAGACCACCCTATGGAAAATGATTTTGAGACCCAGAAATACTTTCTATCTCCAGCCAAAAGCCAAGTGCAAAAAAGTCCAAAATGTGTGGCCTACAAATTCCACTTGGTGGTTAAGGCTGATGGCACCCAGGAAACCAACAATGGTTGCCGAAAAGTAAAAATAACTACTTGTTCTGCTGCTTTATCAAAGGACCCTTCCATCAAAGACATGGATCCAAATTTAACTAACCAAATCACTAAAAGGAAAAGAATGGTCCTTATAAAGGAGCGCAAAGCTGCCCAGACTTTAAGTGCCATTCTTCTAGCTTTTATCATCACTTGGACTCCCTACAATATAATGGTTTTGGTCTCCACATTTTGCGCAGACTGCATTCCCCTAACACTGTGGCATCTTGGATATTGGCTGTGCTATGTGAATAGCACTGTTAACCCTATCTGTTATGCTCTCTGTAACAAAACGTTCAGAAAAACTTTTAAGATGCTACTCTTCTGTCAATGGAAAAAGAAAAAAATGGAAGAGAAGTTGTACTGGCAGGGTAATACCAAACTGCTATAATTGTAGTAGATGATGAGAGGAAAACATAAAAAGTACGTAGTGACATTGTCCATGCATCGTAAATTGGCAGCAGTTCTTTCTTTTCAAAGTTGTTGCTTTACATCTCTGGGGACAAAAATTCCTGCACAGAAAAGCCACATTTTGCATAATGACAGTCTTGTGCATGGGTTCAAGAGGAAAGCAGCAGCTGCTATGATTGTCTATGAGTGTCTGCAGTCACTCAATGGAGCTGCATTACTGTCAACATCTTAGGGGCCTGTGGTGTTCCCTTTCAGCCAGAGAATAAGTAGAGTGAATCACAGACCCCTGGAAATTAGAGATGGATAGACCTGTTAGGTCATCGAGTCCATCTCCCTGCAGTTGCAAGACTGTTTTCCTGTGTATTTTCTAGTGTTTTGTCTATTCTAGTTTTATATATCCCTAACAATGGACCTTGCATTAATTCCCTTGTGACACTATTCCATAGCCTGATGAAATGGCACAAGGACCTTTAAAGGTGAAAACAGCAGTGCCCTAAATAAAGCATTGGGGGATCCTTTGGATCCCAAACGGGCAAATCTGTTGAGGGCAAGTGTAATGCTAAGAAAATGTTCTATTGTAGGATAACTTTTCTGAGTGAAGGGAGGGCTCATAGTTGGTGTAAAATACAATGTCGTATATTAAGAACCCAATGCCCATACCAAGGCTGTCATACAAGGTAGTATCACCTGGAAACTAATTAGCAGAAATTTCTGAATTTGTATTTCTTCATATACCAGAAGGTTGTTGTTTTTTTAAAGTCACTATACCAGTACAAAGTGATGGTGCAAAACAGAATCTCTTCTTTAACTCCACTACTCCCCACCAGAAAATCTACCTTTAGTTTAATGATATACAGAACACAGGAAAAATATAAACTGATATCATGCAGTCATCAATATATCATAAAGTTATTAAAAATACTGAGAAAATTGGTATTGCTGTTAGATGAAAACAGGATTTTTTGTGACTCAACTCTGATTGTTTCTATATTAATCTTGACATTATTTAGCACTTATGCAGCACTTTTGATCTTCAAAGAACTTTACAAATATTGCCTAACTAATTTGTTTATATGTTCTCTTTGGCCAGATCTTCTGGGCCAGTCAAACTGCTGGGCTGGGGGAAAGGTGACTGTTAACCATATTTGTGGCTCCTGGGTTCCGGGGCCAGCATGTGCAGGCCCTGAGCCCAAGAACAAGTTAGTGCAGGCCCCAAGGGGCTGTTCCAGACACTGAGGTTTGCTGGGGCCTAAGGATCCCCCAGTAATGCCTCTCCTGAAAGGAGGGGTGGGGTATTCAAGATGGTATTGTGGTTCTGGGCTGCATGGAGGATTCTGTTTGGCAGGAGTCCTCATGTAGATGGAGTCACTGTCATGAAGGCCACTTGCAGCACAAAGCTGCTGAAATGGGGTAATGATCTGGCTCACTACAGTGTAATAAAATCAAGTATCAAAAAAATCAGGAGGAAACAAAGGAAATGGCAACAGAAATCAGAGGGTATAAGAAAAGACTGAGAATAAACAAATGTTTATAAAAAGATGACAAAATACAGGTCCTGTAAGGAATTACAAATACTGCACTAGAGATGAGCCCAAGTCACAGGGTTCAGATCCAGATCTATCTAGCCTTTATCAAACTTCAGGGGTATTTGGATCTAGAGTTTTGATTTGGGCCTATCTCCATATTTCATCTCACAAAATACTGAATATTATAATACAGTGTGACATGAAATACTTGCACAGTGCAGAGAGAATGCAGCAGATTTCGTGCTAGTTATCCTGAATTTGTCATTGTTTTCAGTAAAGTTTGTTTTTAGTGGAGTTGGCATATAATTTAGTTAATGGTAATTATCATGAAAGACATGTTTTTTTCCATAACTATCCAATTAATTCATGTAAATGACCACTGTGTAAGTAATTTTTTTAATATTCCTAATTTTCAGAGGGAAAATATATGTCAATGAAAGGCTAGCAATATGTGAAAAAATGTATTTTGAATTCAACATGATTGATTTTGAAGTACATTGTATTGTCCCAGTTATTTCTGGTACTTTAGCATATGATTATTAAAGGGAAGTATGGGTTTTTATAAAGACCGTTTTATTGATTTACCTCTGTCACCATCCAGAGCTTTTTCTGTGTATAGTGAGTGGCTATTATAGTGGGTTCATCTTATTTTGCATTGGATCAAACACATAAGTAGTGTGTTTGATTCAACACAATATTAATGCACACATCTGTGACAAAAGCTATAGTAAAGGCAAAATGTATAAGTCTGTACGAATTCTTGCTAGCTGCAATGTTGTTGCTAAAGTAAAGCATTGGCTTCTACTTCTGAAGTTAAATGAGATATTTTTGTTGTCCCTTTTTGGCTTCTGTTAAACAAGAGTGTTTTGTAAATGTTTATGGACTCTGTGCTGAATAGATGTATAAGGTAGATTGTACAGCGATGGATGCAACTATGTCAGTTCAATGTAATTGTGAAATATGTGCTCAAACTATGCTGCTAGCATCTGAGACATTACACTACCAAACTGCGAGGTACGTTGTAAATACCTGGAATTATATAAAAGAAATCTAGGATGTTTATGCTTTCCTGTTATGTAGTATGGTACCATGAACCTCAACAAAACATAATTTATTAGCTAAGTATACCTTGTTTTCAAGTTCTGTAAAGCTCCATTTTAAACTTAACATAGACTAAGTTACATTATCTGGATTCCTGTTCTTTTAATGATTTTTTACACCAGGGGTTCTCAAACTGGGGGGGTCGTGACCCCTTAAGGGGTCGCAAGGTTATTACATGGAGCATCGTGAGCTGTCAGCCTCCACCCCAAACCCCGCTTCACCTCCAGCATTTATAATAGTGCTAACTATAACAAAAGTGTTTTTAATTTATAAGGTGGGGTCACATTCAGAGGCTTGCTGTGCGAAAGGGGTCATCCGTACAAAAGTTTGAGAACCACTGCTTTACACAACCATTAATTTTAATAATTGGTTATGAACTAGGGATCTTGTGAAGAGGTCTTTTTTGGTTAAACTTCTATATCTTTAAGTAAGAGTTCCCCAGTCCAATCGCACATGAATATTTTTGAGGATCTAATCCTTGCTCAAAATAAATGTCATAATTTCTTCTCTCTTTCCATATACTCTCAATCCCTTTCCGCTAAAAAGTATCAAATAAAGTAGTCATTACTCTTCTGTAGATTTAATTCTGTTTGAAGACGCAGACTTGAAAGATGTTCAGAGTTCTAGCATAGAATATCTAATTAAAATGGACATATATTCACCTTTTTGTGGGAGGCACTCAGGATACAGCAGGGCCTAGATTGGGCTCAAAAATCCTTCTTTTGTGGAAAAATCCTGTTGAATTTAAGAAGGATGAAACCAAAAGAGATCTACAGACATTATTCTAACTAACCTATAGAATTTGATAGAGAATTATCTTTTCATTAGAATTTTTAAATCAACCTATAGGATTCAATAGAGAATCATACCCGTGCTTTAGGAATCCACAGATTGGTTTAAACATTTTGTAGAAGAAAGATCAATCTCTCTTATATTTTTTAAGATTATTCCATGGGGTCAATTTTGTTTCTCATTTCTTTTATTCAGAGGTAGGTCCAAACTGAGACCTGGATCAGAATGCTGTGAATTTAAGGGGCACATGGTTCTGGATCCAGATGTGAATATATACTTCAAAAAAAATTCCTACTCCAAACACTTCCATCTCCATCCTCAACTTGGGGGAAAATTCAGATTCTGATCATATAATAGAACTCAGCATCATGAAAAGGCCTCATTGCTACTTTTAATTACATTTAATCTCAGTATTACTTATTCTGGTCACTTTCCAGAAAATTGGCATATTTGGTACATAACAATTTAAAATTAATTGTACAGGTCAAACTTATTTAATATGTCTAAGAACAAATGTCCCTAAGGATAGTCACACTTGAAGAAGCTTTCTACCTAATACACGCAAAAAGTAAAAACATCAATGAGACATGGTAAGTGGCTTAAATCTGATAAATGAGAACCCATGATAACAATTAAAGAATCCCATGTAATTCTGGAAAATGCTGTTATTGTCCTAGAGAAAAGTCACTACAAAATTGGGTGCTTTTATTGTGGGAAAGTAGAGCTGAACCAAAAACCCATACCCCCAAACCCTCAAACTTCAGCAAAGTTTGATGTTTGAACCCAGATTCTGATTTGAACTTTGCAAAAGGCTCCTATCTATATTATGGGCCAGCCAAAACTCTAAATCCAAAATATCTTCCAATCCATTTGTTCCAGGAGAATATGGAGTTGATGTAACCTGTTTGATACAATTTCTTTGTTAAACAGCTGAAATTCTTCTGAGGTGAATTGAGTTCTGTTCATACTGATAATCTATTCAGAAACTTCTGTCCATGAAAACAATTATCTTAACACTTCCATTGTGTGCAGTGAGTTAGTTGAATTCATACAGAATACTTCAGGCCATTTAGAATGAGCATCTACTGCAATTAAAAAAAGTGTATTTCCCATAAGTGGTCCAGTATAATCTATGTGGATTCATTACCACGGTGACTCCCAAGAATTCAAAGGAGCATATTTAAGCATGTGATACATTTGATGACAAATTTGACATTGTTTTGCCATTTCCTTCACATGTGTATCAATCTGTGGACACCACACAAAATTCCTGGTAAGGACTTTCATTTTTACAATTCCCAAATGGCCTTCATCAAATTCTTGGAATACATATGTCCTGGGGTTTGTAGGAATAACCACTCTAGTACTACACATTAGGCAACCTTAATATATACGTATTTAACTGTTCTTTTCAAGCAAAGAAAGCTGGAAGTTGTTTGTGTGCATAAGCCATCCATTCATTATATATTATACATTTTAGCCAGTACTGGATCACTTTCAGTTTTGTGTTTTACCGTGGCATTTGTCACTGGCAATGGTTCAATTTGTGCCAGTTTGTGTGTCTATTGATACTGCAGTTTCTAGCGCACATTTTAGAGTTAAATCAGTCTCAGTAAATTACTGGGTTTGGATTGCTTCATTCTGCATACCGCACTCTACCGATCCCTTAATTCATCATTTAAACTCCCTCCAAACTGGCAATACTCTTTTAATTTCCAGACTTCAGGTACGTATTCAGAAATTGTTACATTTTCTTTTTGATTCCATTTATAAAAGCAGAAACACTCTTCAATCACCAGTAGTTTTGAGGAGAGATGATTTTGTAGAATTTCAACAATCTCAGCAAATATTTTGTCTGAGGATTTAATAGGTGGTGTTAGGCTACATAGCGGGTTATACATTTTAATACTCATCACACTCAGTAAAACCACCATCTTTTTTCATCAGTTATACTATTAGTAATTATATACTGTTCCAGTCTCTTAATACTACTAGGCTAGTTCTCTACTAAGCTATTAAAGAAGTCTATTTTCCCCAACCAGACATTTTTAACCTTTAAAATATTATGCAAATGTGCAGTTAAATCTGAATCCCAAGGGCTGTAGGCTCCAGTTTCCTTTGTACTTTTACTGAATTTCTGCAATCACTCTCTGCTTCAATGTATTCCTGGATTAGAATCCCATCCTCACTACCAAGTGTTGTGTCTTTTATTCTTTATACAATAAATGTAATATGAAGGAACCACATCAATACAATGGGATTCAGATAACTGGTTTTACTAACTAAATACTTACTAGCATATAAATATTTGGGGTTGGGAGGGAATTCCCCCCCGGGTCAGATTGGCAAAGACTTTATGGGAGTTGGGGTTGCCTTCCTTTGCAGCATAGGGAACAGGTCACTTGCAGGTTTAAACTAGTATAAATGGTTGATTCTCTGTAACTTGAAGTCTTTATATCATGATTTGAGGAATTCAGTAACTCAGCCAGAGGCAACAGGTCTATTACTGGACTGGGTGGGTGAGGTTCTGTGGCCTGCATTGTGCAGGAGATTAGACTAGATGATCATGAAGGTCCCTTCTGGCCTTAAAGTCTACATAAGGCCTACTTACATATAAACACTGCTGCTTTGGCAGGATTCTGGTTGCTCATATTCCTCTTTATAATGCCATGGTGTGACATCTCACATTATTGTCACTCTCAGATTTTAATTGAAGTCTAGTGTCTCTTATTAGTCCTTAGGTGACTTCATATTGCACATTTCCACCTACAAAGAGATGAGCAGGAAGTTATCAAAAACTCAGAAAGGCTGGATTCTCTAATCCACTAAATTCAATCTGTGGCCACTGCTAGATTGAACATAGTGGAGAATTAGGGACAGAAGCTATCCCTGGCAAAGGCTTCAACCTCAAACAAGTATTGTAAATATTAGATTACCCGGGAACTTTGAATGGAAGACAAATGGGCTCACACAAGGTAGCATCTTTGAGGTCATACCATTTGGCATCAAGGAGATGTAGTGGGATAAATCTCATGATTGAAATATTGGTATAGAGAGGTATAGTTTGCAGGGGGAAAAAAGCAGGTATTGCATTATACATCAAGAATATATACACTTGTTCTGCTGTCCAGAAGGAGGTGAAAGCCACACCAAATTAAACTCTCTGGGTGAAGATAAAAGGGCAAAATAACAGGGGTGATGTCATGGTAGAGGTCCACTATAGACCACCAAATCAGGAGGAAGAGGTAGATGAGGCATTTCACATGACATTCTCATAAGTAAACAAAGGAAATGTGGTCTAGATGAAGTTACTATAAGGTGGGTGCAAAACTGGTTGAAAGACCACCCTTAAAGAGTAGTTATCAATGTTCACGGTGAAACTGGGCTGCTGTATCTAGTGTGGTCATGCAGGGGTCTATCCTGGGTCTGGCACTATTCGTTATTTTCATTAATCACTTGAATAATGGAGTGGAGAGTATGCTTATAAAATTTGTGCATGACACCAAGCTCAGAGGGGCTGCAAGCACATTGGAGGACAGGATTAGAATTCAAAATAAACTTGACAACTTGGAGAATTGGTATGAAATCAACAAGATGAAATTCAGTAGAGACATGTGAAAAGTACTGCATATAGGAAGGAAAGAGCAAATGCACAACTGCAAAATGGGGAATAACTGGCTAGGCAGTAATACCGCTTAAAAGGATCTGGGAGTATAGTGGATCACTAAGTGAATATCAGCTAACATGATGCAGTTCCTAAAAAGGCTAATATCATTCTGGAGTGAATTAACAGGAGTATTGTATGTAAGAGATGAGAAATAATTGTCCCATTTTACTAAGAATTAGTGAGGCCTCAGCTGGAATACTGTGTCCACTTCTGGATACCATACTTAAAAAAAAAAAAAAGATGTAGACAGAGTGGAGAGAGTCCAGAGGAGAACAACAAAAATGATAAAAGGTTTAGAAAAGCTGACCTATGAGAAAAGGATAGAAAAACTGGGCATGTTTAGTCTTGTGAAAAGAAGTTATCATGTTCCCCCTCAGTTTATCTTTAAATATATTAAATGCTTTTATAATGAGGACCGTGATCAATTATTTTCCATGTCCACTGAAGGAAGGACAAGCAATAATGGGCTTAATCTGCAGCAAGGGAGATTTAGGTTAGATATTAGAAAAAAGCTTTCTAAATATAAGGGTAGTTAAACTCTGAAATAGGCTTCCAATGGAGGTTTGTAAGAAGACATTTGACAAAACACCTAGACATACTTGATTAAGCACATGGGGCTGGACTTGATGACCTCTGGAGATCCCTTCCAGACCTACATTTCTATGATTCTATTTTCTATGATTTCTATGAAAATTATTAGGCAGTAAATCTCTTGTTCCTTATGCAGACTTCCCCACTTTGTTGCTGTTACATACACTTAATTGTATGATTTTGACAAAACATATTCACTTTTATACTTTGGTGCACAAATACAGGTGCCCACTAATCTTCTCAGAGATGATTTCTCAGTCTCTATAATCTGGCCTCAAAAACATGTGTGTATGTGTCACTTGGATTCTCTAGAGCCAGAGGAGAATGGCAACCTCATAGTTCCCCACCAAACATTTCAGACTCTTTTCAGCAAAACAATAATACAGAGATCCTTACAGGCAGCAGGAATTCTAGTCCCTGAGCGAAAAGCTGACTGTTTCCTCAGTTTCTAGCAAGCTAGGGAATCTGTAGCCTATTCCAAAGCAGTACAGGTACTGAGAGCCAGCCCTCATAGCAGACACATCTCTTGGTCCTACATCAATCAGCCACTGAGTTCACAGTGCTGTCTCTAATGCCCATACTTGTAACCTTTTGTTCGTTTGAGCTCCAGTTCACAAATGGTGAATGTGTGGAACCTATGAGAATGCTTGCCCTTAATTGAAACTGTATGTACAGCTTTGGAAACAGCCACTGAGCATATCTAATAGCTACCACCAGGGGCGGCTCTAGGTATTTTGCTGCCCCAAGCACGGCAGGCAGGCTGCCCTCGGCAGCTTGCCTGCGGGAGGTCCCCGGTCCCACGGATTCGGCAGCACGCCTGCGGGAGGTCCACCGAAGCCATGGGACCAACCGACCCTCCGCAGGCAAGCCGCCGAAAGCAAACTGCCTGCCGCCCTCGCGGCGACTGGCAGAGCGCCCCCCGTGGCTTGCCGCCCCAGGCACATGCTTGGCGTGCTGGTGCCTGGAGCCGCCCCTGCTACCACACCCTTCCTGTCCTTCCTAAATTGCCCTGGCCCATTCTGCATGTGTATATGCACATAGGACTCAACTATAATCCATCTTTCCTCCCCTTACTTCTCTTCCTTTATTTGAACATCAGATACTGCAATATAAGCATGTGAATTACATTAACCTATCTCCTGCAGACCCCACCTGTGTTTTTAATTCCTGGTCTCCTTTGCAGTACATGGTGAAAAATAATTCTTACTGCTTAGCTACTTCATTTCACAGTCTATTTCTCATCTCTCTAACTATACCCTATGGATCCCCCCCCGAAAGGTGCTGTAATTTCTTTGCTTTAAGTTAATATGCATGGAAATTATGATCACACTTCTAATATTTTAAAGAAATTCCATTTTAAGATTCCATTTTAAATTGAAAAGCAGAAGGTTGCCAACCTCTAATGAGTAAGCATCTTTAATGGAAAACTCTAAAGTAATACAAAAGATCTTTTAATTATTACACTGATTTTGTGCATAAAATAACAATAAAAACTAACAAAGGAAGCTGTAGATGCCATATAGATATTTTGGTGATGCAGAGTAGGATTGAGTGAAGACAAATCTATTCATATGCACAAGAAAGGAACTTTTCAGAATGTTGTTGTTAGATAAATCCTTTTCTTTATACTTTTTAAAGTGATTAATTTAAAAATAGTTTAATAACTGTTAAAGAACAAATGTCTATAGATAAGAACATCGTATTTCATATTCATTCAGTAACATTATATTTCAGGTATCAGAGGGGTAGCCGTGGATCTGACTTGCATCCGACTAAGTGGGTATTCACCCACGAAAGCGCATGCTGCAAAATGTCTGTTAGTCTATAAGGTGCCACAGGATTCTTTGCTGATATTATATTTCATATTCATAACAAGAGAAATGCCTGTGTTTAAATAAAGTCAAAGTTGAGTAACAACATCCAAAGCTAGCAAATGTGAAATAAGGCTAATATTTAGAGCTCTGCGTAGATAAAAAAATTGTATCCACATCTGATCTGCGATCTGCAAAAAGATCTGCAGATATCCACAGATTTTCAGGACTTTAGATATAAAATTTGCATCCATATCCATCTGTGATCCACAAAAATGGTCTCCAGATATCCGCATATTATTACAATACATTAACTCCTCTCTTAATGTTGTAGTTATGTTCCTGAAAAATGCTACTTTAAGCGAAATGATGTTAAGCCAATCCAATTTCCCCATAAGAATTAATGTAAATAAGGGGGTTAGGTTCTAGGAAATTTTTTTCGCCAAATTCTATATATATATACTTTTTAAACAAACAATTTAATACCGTACTCAGCAATGATGATTGTGAAGCTTGGCTTAGGTGGTGAAGTCAGAGGATGGAAGAGGGTGGGATATTTCCCAGGGAATGCCTTACTGCTAAATGATGAACTAGCACTTGGCTAAGGCCTCAAGGGTTCACACATTGTTGTTAATGAAGCCTCACACTCTACAAGGCAGCACGAATGGAGGGAGGGGAGACAGCATGGCAGAGAGAGACAGAGACACGCACCGTGTGTGTGAGAGAGAAATGCGCATTACCCCATTAAGTACGCTGACCCCACTCTAAGTACATTGCCTTTTTAAGTAGATCAGCAAGTTGAGACAGCAGCTGCTGCCAGCAAGCTTCCTCTGTCCTGAGCCCTGTCATGTCCTCCCCCTGCTCTGTGGAGATGAGGTAAAGGAGCGGGGTGGAGCAGGGGGGAAGGGGGACATCTTGTCATTATCACCCCTCATTCCCCCACCTCTGCACAGCAAGCAGGAGGCTCCCAGGAGCAGCTCCAAGGCAGAGGGCAGGAGCAGCACACAGCAGTGGGGGGAGGGACAGCTGAACTGCCCGGCAATTGATAGCCTGCTGGGCGGCTGCCGCACAGGGAACTTAGGGGGGTGGGGAGCTGATAGGGGGACTGCCGGTCCACCCTGGTTCCAAGCCCCTACCAGTTAGCTCCAACAGGCTGCTCTTCCTGCAAGCAGTAGACAAAGCAGGCTGCTGCCAAACAACGTTATAAGGGAGCATTGCACAACTTTAAACAAGCATGTTTTCTAATTGATCAGCAATGTAACAACGAAACAACGTTAACTGGGATGACTTTAAGTGAGGCATTACTGTAATGTGAAGAAAAGGCTAGAAATATATCATGAATTAGGGGAGAAGCAACACCCTTAACATTGTCTCTATAATGGAATAATATCCTGCAAAATTTCATTTTAAAAATCAAGCAAGACTACAACACAGAAATAAACAGAGAAATATAGGTAACAGTGTAAAGATTTTTTTTTGCATTGTATTGCAACAACTCAAAAATTACCATTTTGTTTTCAATTTTTTAAAACTGATCACCAAGTTTCATCCTGGAGAGAATTTTATAGGTGTTGTAAACCCAGAATATAGGACTTTCTAATGGAAAGGCTGATAAGATCATAAACTCGGGCTAGTTTAATAAAAATAAAAGAATACTCTTTGTTGGATATTTAGTCCTATTTGGGCTCATAAAAAAGGGAATGGGGAGAGAACTAACAGGGGAGAGAAGCCATGTGAGGTAAGATTTAGGAAGACACAATTTTAAGTATTGAAATATCTCTTTCTACAGATGAAAAGCAAAGGCTTGATGCTGCCCTCTGGTATGCAGTGATCACCGATATGCAACCTTTAAACACAGCAACTGCATACACACACACACCCCTAGGGTGACCAGATGTCCTGATTTTATAGGGACAGTCCCGATTTATGGGATTTTTTCTCATATAGGCTCCTATTACCCCCTACCCCCGTCCCGATTTTTCACACTTACTGTCTAGTCGCCCTAACACACACACACAGACACACACACGGTGACTTTGTAAGACACATGAAAATGAGCAATCATGTATATGTCAAATGCAAATATGAATACTCACATAAGAAGAAAATATTCTGACTCACATATATGTACGCTGCCGCCCTCTACTGGATACAGTATGTCAGATCTGCACATTTCCATATCAGTCCTCTCTTATGGCCAAGGCAGTTGAGCTGTTTCTTTAAATAACTTGGTAGAGGCCTGTATTTCTGCCTGGTTCTAGTCCCATTACTGGATGTACTATATGTGGTCGGTAGATGAGAGTCATGACTATAGTCCCAATCTTGCAAGCTTTTTGAGCACGAAACTTGTACAGTGGCAGGACTGAATTCTGAATATTTAGGAAGATCTATAGTAGATTCATGTCATAATTAGGGCTGTCAAGTGATTACAAAAATTAATCATGCGATTAATTGCGCTGTTAAACAACAATAGAATACCATTTATTTTAAATATTTTTGGATGTTTACTACATTTTAAAATATATTAATTTCAATTACAACACAGAATACAAAGTGTACAGTGCTCACTTTATTTTTGATTACAAATAATTGCACTATAAAAAAATGTTTTTTTCAATTCACCTACTATAAGTACTGTAGTGCAATCTCTTCAGCATGAAAATTGAATTTATGTACAAAAAAACTGCATTCAGAAACAAACCATGTAAAACTTTAGAGTCTACAAGTTCACTCAGTCCTATTTCTTGGTCAGCCAATCACTCAAACAAATAAGGTTGGTTACAATTTGCAGGAGATAATGCTGCCTGCTTCTTGTTTACAATGTCACGTGAAAGTGAGAACAGGCGTTCACATGGCACTGTTGTAGCTGGCATTGCAAGATATTTACGTGCCAGATGCGCTAAAGATTCATATGTCCCTTCATGCTTCAACCACCATTCCAGAGGACCTGCTTCCATGCTGGTGATGAGTTCTGCTTGATAACAATCCAAAGCAGTGTGGACTGGCACATGTTCATTTTCATCATCTGAGTCAGATGCCACCAGCAGAAGGTTGATTTTCTTTTTTGGTGGCTTGGGTTCTGTAGTTTCCGCATCAGTGTGTTGCTCTTTTAAGACTTCTGAAAGCATGCTGCACACCTCGTCACTCTCAGATTTTGGAAGGCACTTCAGATTCTTAAACCATGGGTCGAGTGCTGTAGCTATCTTTAGAAATCTCACATTGGAATCATCTTTGCGTTTTGTCAAATCAATTTTTTATCAAGCAGAACCCATCATCAGCATGTCCTCTGGAATGGTGGCCAAAGCATGAAGGCACATACGAATGTTTAGCATATCTTGCACATAAATACCTTGCAACGCCGGCTACAAAAGTGCCATGCAAATGCCTGTTCTCACTTTCAGGTGACATTGTAACTAAGGGTACGTCTACACTACGGGATTATTCCGATTTTACATAAACCGGTTTTGTAAAACAGATTGTATAAAGTCGAGTGCACGTGGCCACACTAAGCACATTAATTCGGCGGTGTGCGTCCATGGTCCGAGGCTAGCGTCGATTTCTGGAGCGTTGCACTGTGGGTAGCTATTCCGTAGCTATCCCATAGTTCCCGGAGTCCCCCCCTCCTTGGAATTCTGGGTTGAGATCCCAGTGCCTGATGGGGCAAAAATCATTGTCGCGGGTGGTTCTGGGTAAATGTCGTCAGTCATTCCTTCCTCCGGGAAAGCAACAGCAGACAATCATTTCACGCCCTTTTTCCCTGGATTGCCCTGGCAGACGCCATAGCTGAGGTTGGCCGGGGGCGCAAAGACAAAAATGGGAATGACTCCCCGAGTCAATCCCTCCTTTATGGTATCTAAAAATAGAATCAGTCCTGCCTAGAATATGGGGCTAGTGTACTAGAGAACCAGTGTATCAGAGAACCAGAGAGTACAGCTGCTCCGTGTCAGACCCTGCAGAAATGATGAGCTGCATGCCATTCACGGGGGGTGGCCCTGCAACAACCCCACCCGTTGCTTCCCTCCTTCCCCAACCTTCCTGGGCTAGCGTGGCAGTGTCCCCCCCATTTGTGTCATGAAGTAATAAAGAATGCAGGAATAAGAAACAGTGACTTGTTAGTGAGATAAAATGAGGGGAAGGCAGCCTCCAGCTGCTATGATAATCCAGGGAGGACATTAAGCTGTGTGGGGGAGAGGAGCCCAGCATCCCGCTGCTATGAGAGTACAGGCAGTACAGAAGCTTTTTTTTACACATGAAAGGGAGGGGGCTGATGAAGCTCAGCCCCCAGTTGCTATGATGAGGACGGTTATCAGCCGTTCTGTACCATCTACTGGGAATGACCGGGAATCATTCCTATTTTTACCCAGGCGCCCCCGGCCAGCCTCACCTGAGGCCAGCCAGGAGCACTCACGGGCTGATGACGAGAACGGATACCAGTCCTACTGTACCGTCTGCCACCGGGGAGAGGGGAGAGGATGCTGCTGTTTAGCTTTCCAGCACCCTGTCTACCAGCAGCATGCAGTAGACATAGGGTGACATTGAAAAAAGGCGAGAAACAATTTTTTTCCCCTTTTCTTTCGGGGGGCGGGGGGTGAAGGGTGTAAATTGATGACATACACCCTGAAACACCCGGGAAAATGTTTTTGACCCTTCAGGCACTTGGAGCCCAGCCAAGAATGCAAATGCTTTCCGGAGACTGCGGGGACTGTGGGATAGCTGGAGTCCTCAGTACCCCCTCCCTCCCTCCATGAGCGTCCATTTGATTCTTTGGCTTTCCGTATTACGCTTCTCACGCAGCACTGTGCTGAGTCCCTGCTGTGACCTCTGTCTATCATAGCCTGGAGATTTTTTCAAATGCTTTGTCATTTCGTCTTCTGTAACGGAGCTGTGATAGAACAGATTTGCTTCCCCATACAGCGATCAGATCCAGTATCTCCCGTACAGTCCATGCTGGAGCTCTTTTTGGATTTGGGACTATATCGCCACCTGTGCTGATCAGAGCTCCACGCTGGGCAAACAGGAAATGAAATTCAAAAGTTTGCGGGGCTTTTCCTGTCTACCTGGCCAGTGCATCCGAGTTCAGATTGCTGTCCAGAGAGGTCACAATGGTGCACTGTGGGATACTGCCTGGAGGCCAATACCGTCGATTTGCGGCCACACTAACCCTAATCCGATATGGTAATACCGATTTCAGCGCTACTCCTCTCGTCGGGGAGGAGTACAGAAACCGGTTTAAAGAGCCCTTTATATCGATATAAAGGTCCTCGTTGTGTGGACGGGTGCAGCATTAAATCAGTTTAATGCTGCTAAAATCGGTTTAAATGCGTAGTGTAGACCAGGCCTAAGAAGCAGACAGCATTATCTCCTGTAAATTGTAACCAACCTTGTTTGTCTGAGTGACTGGCAGAATAAGAAGTAGGACTGAGTGGACTCGTAGGCTATGCTTTCACAATAAAGAGACTGCACTTCAGTACTTCTATGAGGTGAACTGAAAGATACTAGTTCTTTTGTTTATCATTTTTACAGTGCATATATTTGTAATAAAAATAATAATATAAAGTGAGCACTGTGCACTTTGTATTCTGTGTCATAATTGAAATCAATATTGAAAATGTAGAAAAACATCCAAAAATATTTAATAAATTTCAATTGGTATTCTATTGTTATAAGTGTGATTAATCATAATTAATTTTTAACCGTGATTAATTTTTTGAGTTAATTGCATGAGTTAACTACGATTAATTGACAGTCCTAGTCATAATGAATCTAGGATTCACATAGGCTATCTGTGAATTAATGAATTTGCTTGTTTACTTTTCTCCTCAAGATCATTAACAAAATGAACAAGACACTAAATAAACCTGAGTCTTTGTCTTCAGGCAGGATATCACACAGATCTATCATTTATTCTTCCCTGTCTATGCCCTGAATGGTGATAATTGAAATAGTTGCTCATACTTATTAGTGCATTTATTATTTGGTACCAGAAGAGTCCAAAATGAGTACATCTAATCAGCTGATGTCTAAATTAGAGAGGAATGTACCAACCCTCCCAGCTCTAAATGTCCCTGAACATTGGGAGAGATTCAGAATCTGAATCCAGATCTGAAATTTTCACCTGACTTTAACACTGTTATAAGTGGAACCAAAACCATGGAAAAAACTTTGGAATGTTCAAAGTCTGTCCCTGAATTTTGTAGTGTGAGCTCATCTTTACTTTGAAATTAGAAGAAATAATCACAGAAAGTAATTATGCTATAGACTAGAAAAAAATTGAACGGATGGAATCCACTCAGGAGATCAAGAAAACACTTGAAGAGAGATTTTTAGAAGCTGATTTTATTGTCTCACCTCATAATGTAGTAATATTATCTACAATTCATCTTTTTCACAATGACAAGCCTTGTTAGGACACTGGCCATGGTAAGTGGGCTTAATCATCATCCAGGCAAACTTGCATAAATGTTCCTTATTGCAGTCTTTTTGCCAGTATATAACATTCCTGCGGTTTAGATTTGCTCCGGCACAAGAATCATACCACCACCCTCCACCTGGAATGCCATTGTACTCTAGTTTGGCACAATTCTGAAAATAATTATCATTATCTCTGTCTTTTGTAGTGAACTTCTGATTATCATGGAGATAAGCTTCTGTGTCCTGGGTCAGGGCATCAGCAGCATTGCCTTTGTATAGGCCAAGCCTGATCCTGTATTGAGACTCTTCATCTTCAATTTTGAACGGTTCATACTCTCCCCATTTGATTTCGGCATTTAAGTCTACGAGTTTGACCCTAAGTGTATATGGCCTTGAGGTGTTAGTTAACTGATACACATATTCATTCCCTAACCAGTAGTTGTCATGAACTGACCCAAATCCATACTTGTAGTCATGCCATATCCTATCAAAGTCCACAGTGCTATTGGCTGTAATATGTTGAATTACCGTCCACCCACCATCCTGCATATTACAGTAAACAACAATAGGATCTTTCATTGGCTGAATGACATAAAGACCATCCTTGGCGCTTCCTTCAGAGTGCTGAAAAATCTCAAAACAATCTCTTGCATGTTCTATGGGGGGAAAAAGAAAAGTATGTTTAACATTTTACTCTGCTCAACTTGTAAACCTCTCAAAATTCTGTCCTTTTAACTTCAGAATGAATGAATGATTGTCCTATCAGTATTTGACAAGGACATAGTATGGTCACATACTGACTTCAGTCCATACATGGGACACCCACTAAAATCAATGGAAGTCGCACAGCAGATGGTCAGGGCAGAATATGCCCGTAAGATGGTGAGGGAGATTTTCAAAGGCAAAAAAATAAATTACTTGCTCAACTCCCATTGTCTTTCAATGACTGTATGGTACTTAGCTACCCTTTGTGTCTCTGAAAATCTCTCCTGTATAATATAATCAGTACCCAAACTCTATAGCAGGAATGCAATCCTATTTTACTGACAAGAATACAGGTAGAATTGGCAAAAAAGAGCATTTATATTAAATTCTAATGATTATGTCCAGTGTTGGTTTATGAAGGGAGTATTTGCACAACTTTCACAAATGCAGAAGTATAGAACAAAGTAGCAAACCTAGAAATTCACTTTAGAAACAGATTTTTTTCATTTATAAATGGCTAGATCTTGACACTGATTTTGGTTAATTGATTTTAGTTGGTGTTGTATTCATGGAACTACGTCAAGGTGTGGTCATTTGTTCCCAGTATTTTATAGATACAGATCAGAGGGGAGCTAACAAAATATTTAACACCAATAACAGGAAAACAGATGAAAAAATCTTTCTTTTCACTTCACTGTGAATTTATGAGCTGAAGCGGGACTTGTATGCTGCCAAGGGCTTAGGTGGGATAAAAGTGGCACATAGATCTTGGGCTGGCCTGCTGCAGCGGGGTGAATTTCATCCTTTGTGAATAAGTCTTAAGTAAATCACTGATAAGGCTCTGTTAAGGCAACAAAGGAACCTTTGGTTACACTCAGGCTGATTGCAAGCAGTTCTGAAACTAAGCCATAATGTCTGTTTTTTTAGCTAAAAAGCATGCACATACATCTCAGCAATTGCTTTTTTGTAGGGAAGGATATTATTTTATATCTATTCCATTAACCAGTGACTCAGACATGAACTAAAATAGACAGTACTTCACAGATATACTATTATTCTATGAATAAAGTTGAAAGGAACTCAGTTACATTATATACTATTTATATTATATTCAGTGAGATACGTTGACAATGTTTGTGAAAAATACCTACAGAACACCAGTAATGGACTACTACAGAACTGGGTTTTTCAGTCCTTAGTTGGTGCTTAGTGTAGAGTTTTGACAGACTAATTGAAAGGAAATAGGGTGTGGTGTATAGAACTTAATTGGTTATTATGTAAAGGAGAACTGTATTCCTGAGATGCTGAGATAGTTCTGGCAAGCCATGTTTTCCAAAGACTTATCAAACACCAAACAGGAGAAATCTGCCCACAGCTAAATATTCAAAGTGAGAGATCAGAAAAGACCCCCTTTTGCCCAACTCTCTAGAACAAAACAAAAGGATGGCTTTGGGCACCCAAAATATGAGTACTTCACAAAGATGGCTTTTCCCAGAAAGAATTTCCTTTTTCCCACAAGGAGAATCTGGCTTCCAGTAAACTCTAGCTCCAGATTATCAGAGTCCTCCACCTGCTGTTGCATAGTGTTCTGAGGGGATGACATAATTCCCAGAATCTGGGCCCCATGTTTCTGTCCACATAGAAGTTCCTAACAGTCCTTGCACTGGCCATACATCTATGGTCTTTCCTTTCCTCAGAGAAAGATCAATTAATATACTGAAGCCTGTCAGGGTTGAGACCATCAACAGACCAGAGGGACACTAAAGAACTGAACACCAAGAAGGCGTCTGGAAGAAAACACATTCTGGGAAAAGATAGGGATTAAAACCCTTTGTAAGTAAAGTGGTTTTAGACTTTTAATATATTTGGAGATCTGTGAATAAGAGGCATTATAGAAGTTCTAACTAGTATTATGAACATTTATTACTAAGTACAGTCTTTGACCTTCAGATGCCTATTAATGTTTGTGAAGTACGCAAAGACTATGGTAGTGAGTGTCATAGAAAAAAAAGATAGTAAAGGCTATAAGGTAAAATAGTGCATACACCCCCGCCATTCCCTCTCTTGATGAGTACCTTTCTCATTGTTGTTACTCAATCTCTGGTAGCCTCCTGGAGGGAGAAGGTGGGCATTAGCAAGCACCACAGCTTCTTCAGCACTTGTCCACACCGCACATTTAAAGAGTAACAGCAGAATAAATCCCACTGAACTTTTCAAATTCATCTTTCTTCTGAGTCAATCCCTCTGCAGAGATGCACACTAAAAACATAACACAGACTGACATTTAAAATTAAATGATTTTTTACTTGCAGAAAAAAAATCTTGAAGGCGAAACAGAAACACCTGCTTTCAACAGAGCCAGTCTGTGCCAAAACAGGCTTTTCACCTCTCACACTCCCTGCTTTCTCAATGTGTCCCATTGCATTTCTGGCAGATCATTTTTATGATGTGTAGTACTGTATCCTATCACTTAGAATACAGCTCATCTTGTTCTTTTACACCATATCAGTCAATGTGACATAACACAATTTTGCATGTGATAAAAACAGATAGAAAATAATGTAATGACAAAGTTTAAATTTAAAAAGCACGTCTCACATTTATCAGATCTGATGCTCGGTATTCCCTGAACCTGATCTGTACTGGTACTAGGGGACAGAAGGAAGAGCTAGCACATGCAATACACCAGCTCCACTTGCTGTCTATGCATAAAGCAGTATTAGATAGCATGGTGTACTAACTGCTGAGAATATTTTCAGGCACCAGAGCTCACTTAAGCACATTTGGACTATAATTTGTATAAAATCCCACCTGTGGCTTCAAGGGACATGTCAGGTAGGCTGAGGTCAGGTGAAGAAAAGCAACCTGTGGATTTGGGGTTTGAATAAACAAAGCAAAAAGGGCTCCCCTTCAACCAGGCTTTCCCTAAATAAAACCACAAGGTGTTTCTTGCAGTCAGAATTCAATAGGTTAAATAAAGACTTTCATAGTCACATTTTCCCCTCCTCCCTGGGTTATCTGACTCCTACATTAGTAACTGTTACTGGCCCTAGTCAAATCTAAAAGAAAACTCTGCATTATAAACTATTCAGAAAACAACTAAAGAAAAGAGCACCAGGCAGACAGCTTACCTCTCGTTTCAAGTGAAGCCTGAGAAAGAAATAGCTGAGCACCAATCAGTGAGCTAATTCTTTGGAACTGTACTTTGCCTGCTGCTGAAGTCCAGGTGAACAGCTTGGCCCTATCTCAAAATCAGAAAGCCAGCAAAAGTGCATCTTCATGATTTCATTGTGTGTTCTTGGACTAGTGGACTTTACTCTGACACATTGCATTTGCAAGCAAGCACATCTGAACTAAAAACCTACAAAGTTCCATCAAGCTTAAAATGCCACCATTAAAACTGAAACCTCTGTGATTAGGGAGTGTACACGGTGCTGGAGAACAGTGTACATTTAGGACCCAATGCAACAAAGCGCTTAAGTTCATTCCTATTCAGCATAGCACTTAAACACCTGTTTCATTTTGAACAGATGCTTAAGTCTCACTCACTTCCATGATGAGTAAAGTGTATACTGAAAGTTAAGCATACACTTTGCTGTATCAGTAATGTTCCACATTTTCAGTTTTTATTTGTAAAAATAAATAAATTCTGGGAATTTTTCAGTGGTTATTTTCCAAACATTAAAACCGGGATGAAATCAGGTTAAAAAAATGGGAAAATCAGGGGAAAAAATTAATAATAAACATTTTACTACAGTATAACTGAGACTTTTTTTATGTACAAAGATATTTTTTGTCTCTCGCAGAGCTGTTAGTTTTTCCAGAAATCCTGGTTTGCATACACCCACATAATTTTCTTCAAAGTATCTTCACTCATGTTGACCCTCTTGCAGTCCTGGAGGTGGTCCAACTTTGAAATAGATCCAGGAGGTACAGTCAAAGCTCGCCGTGCCACTTTGCTGAAGTTAGGAAATGTGTCTTGCTGACTATTCCAAAAAACCAGCTCATCCAGTTTCACATTGTCAGGATTAGGCATGTTCATGTAAATAGTAAATTCCCATTTCAGATTTGAAATTTCATCTTTAGTGGCAAAGAGTTGAAACACTGGCATAACACTAGTAATCTACTGCCAAATTCACCTGGAGGAAGGGGTGCAACACTCGGATTACATTCCAAAAAGAATCTTTGGCACCAAACACTTCAGGGTTCAGATTACTGGCCATGGTTGTCTCTCATTTCTTGCTGAGCATTGTGCTGAAGGTTTTGAATATTTTTGAGGGTTTTCTCATGTTCCAAGGTCAGAAGGATTCTGGAAACAGCTGGGTTTTTTCGTCATACGTTTCCCCTCCAGATTTTGGTAACTGGCAGTCAGCTCTGCACTCATTTTGCCTTAAAAATGCAAATGCTTAAAAATGGCTCTGAATCCAGCGATGCAAGATTTCATGTCTTTAATTTCTTCTGTAGCAGTATTACTGACAGCACAATGTTAATCACATGAGAAGGACAGGTAATATATAGCAGCTCTGGTTTCTGATTTGAATTTAATCTCTCGTGCAAACTTAGTCATGTAGGAAGTAGAATCAATGTTAGTTGTGACCACATTTTCCCAAGTTAGTAGGTACATATCAAACATGTCAGTTATTGCTGCATCGACAAAACATCTGTCAGCTGAGGGGATGAATGTCACGTCAGCACAAAACAATGCGGGTTTATTTGCATTGAAATAAAAACATGAAAACAAAAAGCCAATAATTGAATGGTCCAAAGCATCAGGAGACTTCTCAAAAATCAGACTAGACACCACATTTCTGTGGTAGAAAGGGAGAGCCTGAGACATGAGGCCTGGTATAAGAGGCCCTGTATGAGGCCTGAGCCCTGAACTAAAGTAGGGTCAGATCCAGGGCCGGCTCCAGGCACCAGCTCAGCAAGCAGTGCTTGGGGTGGCCAAGGGGAAGAGGCGGCACATCTGGCTTTTCGGCGGCAATTCGGTGGCTGGTCCCTTGGTCCCTCTCAGAGGGAAGGACCTGCTGCCGAATTGCCGCAGAAGAAGAAAGCGGTGCGGTGGAGCTGCTGCTGATCACGATCACGGCTTTTTTTTTTTTTTCCTGCCGCTTGGGGCAGCAAAAACCCTGGAGCTGGCCCTGGTCAGATCCTGCTAATATAAAGCAAAGTTAGCAAAAGTCAGGCTGTGAGCAGAAGTCAGGCTCTGCCTGCGTGCAAACTCACAGAACCTGGCAAGAACAGGGCTGGTATTGCAAAAACACACACATTCTTGAGAAATACTAGGCACAGGACACTCACTCAAACACATTCCAAACACATTTCTACCATTTAAAATACATTGTCTTTCTCTCACACACTTATACTAATCTTTTGAGTTTCAGAGAAAATGCATGTGCTGCCTTCTTTTCATTCCTTCTATATTTTAGGACTTGTATGGGGCATTGTGACTGCTTGCATGAGACAGAAGAACAGAAAAAATGTTCCACTCACAGCAATGATTACTCAGCCTTGAACTTCTGAGATGACAGTGGTGTGTGAAGAACTTGCTTTGGTTGACACTATAAGGAAGTGGTTATTAAACTGCTGGAGCATGTTATCCATATATCTAGTTTCATTGAAAAAAAAGAAGTCTTTCACATGCATTAATGATTTGTAAGATGAACCCTAGCTACATATTTTACACTAAATTAGAAAACTCAAACCCTTCTCTCTTGGAAACATTTGAAATTTCAAATGTTAAGAAATCAACTTTTTTCTATCTTAATTCTGAAATGTTCCAAAACTTGCAATGGGAACTAAAAACATGTTTCCCAACCTAAAATATTACAATTATTTTCTTTGGTTCTTCAGCAGTTCAGCCCCGGAGTAGTTCTAATGCAGTGGGAACTCTCATATAGTTGTAAAGACCTCAATTCAGCAAAAAGCATTTAAGCAAGCATTTAACATGAAGTATGTGCTTAAGTCCATCCTTATTCAGCTAAAACACTTAAATACATGTTTAAGCCTCAATGAAGTCAATGGAACTTAAGCACATGCTTAAAATTAAGCATGTGACATGCTTTGCTGAATGAGGGCCAGCATGCTTCACTATTAATTATCAAGTATATTTTTATTATTATTGATAACGTTTAGTGCTGACAAATGTTCAGCACCATACAACACACACAAATTAAGACAATCCCTGAACCTGAAGATCTTATAAGCTAATGGGCCTCATCCTCTAACGCTTTTTCATGTGCACAGTCCTACTGAGATTCATGATGACCATAAGTACAATCAGCATTTCCAATACACTGAAAGAGTTTGGGACTTTCATTCCACTTCCCTATGAACTAGAGATGGACTCCAGCTGGATAATTTGTATCTGGATTTCAAAGATATCCAAGTCTGAGGTTGTTAAATATTAATTTTTTGTTGGAGCCTTTATAAAATCGGAATCCTATTTGGAAGATTTGGTCCAGATTTGGAGTTGTAACTTGAACATCCCAAAGGAATGGGAGTGTCCAGCTCTGAGTTCTGTCTCTTTTCCACTGCAAACAGAGTTTCACTATGTTTGAGCTCAGTATGAGTGCGTTTCACCATATACTGAACGAGATGAAAAACATATTCCTTCCATTTCATAACAGCAGTTTTGCACTGGACGTTCAGAAGAACTGATAAAAAGACCAAAAACAATTAGCCAAATAAATTATTTGATAAATCATTGCATTATTCATTGATTATTTTATTTGGTAGGTAAGTATGTAGGTAGCTCTGGCTGAATACCTCAAAACAGTATTTATTAAATATATTATTAGTAGAAAAGCAGTCCATTAATTGAATCCTATTTAATCAGCTCTGATGGTCAATTTAAAAAGTTCTACTCCGGGAAAGCCACACAGAGCTAAGTGTGAGTCTTTCATCCCATACCAGCAGTGGCTGGGAGCTCTCTTGCACAATCTGGTTAACATCAGAAGGAGCAGTGTGGAGAGCATCTGGAAGAAACTCAGTGTAGCCTTCCTCACAGAGGACACACTGTCACAGGAAGGTCTTCCAAGGAGGTTGGAAGAGTAAGGTTCCCTAAACATGAGGGAGGTTTTAGAATCTGGTGCATTAATGTTTGTGAGGTGCTCAGATCCTATGGAGATGAGCCCCTCAGAAAAATTGCATTATGCATAAATCAATAAATGCTCTTCGTTGCCAGTCACTATAGCAGAATCAACCAAAACTGCGTACCCAAACAACTTGGAACTTTAGGAAAGTTCATATCTGGATCTGACTGTTGTGGCTCAAGCTCTCATTTATCAGAATCACTTCAGCTGGGTCAGCCTAATAGTTGGGCAGTAGTAATCCTACCTCACTACTGGAGTTCATGCCATACTTGGGGCCTTGGGTGATGATCACTTGGAGGAGACTGCAAGTTGACCATTCTTAATGCAGAAAAAGTGCTGTAAATGCAGCTACCTGAAAGACAGGACATAAGGATATGGAGAGAATAGTGCTTTTCTATAACAAAAGGGTATGAATTTTTCACAATCCAATTTCTGCAAGCTTCATTTGGATTGGACATTAGGAAACTGGATATTAGGAAACATTATTTCACTAGGAGGGTGGTGAAGCACTGGAATGGGGTTACCTAGGGAGGTGGTGGAATCGCCATGCTTAGAGGTTTTTAAGGTCAGGCTTGACAAAGCCCTGGCTGGGATGATTTAGTTGGGGGTTGGTCCTGCTTTGAGCAGGGGGTTAGACTAGATGACCTCCTGGGGTCTCTTCCAATCCTAATCTTCTATGATTCTATGACATAACCCTGTGTTCAATGGCTGAGATGATGATTACCATTGAAGCCAGAAGAAAAATATCTGCTTGGGAAGCAGCATTGTGTAGCATCACACTGATCTCCTCAGATAGAAGATACTATAAAAATATGAAATATTAATACACTTCTAGTAATAAATTAATATTGTTTGTTCTCTGCCAAATCAGGACAAAGAATTTTTTGACACAATCCAACACAGCTGTACTTTTGTTGCACTGGCATTTGGGGCCACAGTGTATAACTGTAAAGAAGTTAAATGAAATGTGCACACACACACACACACACAAAATCTAGCATTAATTTAAGTTTCTGGTTAAAAACAAGTACTCATAAGAATAAAGAAAGCAGGTAGTTACTTTCACAGCTTACAGGAACATAGGTTATAGCAGAAACAGAGATCATTTCATATGCAAACTTCTGAGGATAAACTGTTTTAATATTCTCAGTAAAACACCCTATTATTGTAGCAATATACCTGTCTTTATATAGCTTATTTGAACTCCTGACTTGGAACATGAAAGAAATATTAGGCAGTATAAGGATGCAGACACAAACTATAGGCAAGGTATTAAATATACATGAAGAAGCAGGTAATATGAACTCTATTTAAAGAAAAAAACAGTGCTTAAATCATGCTAGCAATTAGTCTTTGAAACTATAATTGTTTCCTAACAAGAGTGCAACTGAGAAAAGACAAAGATCATCTGGGAAAAACGAATGATGCATCTATTAACAATTTATTGCATGAAAATAGTAATATAGCAAATGAGTTCCAACGGGTATATTTGGCCTATCATAAAATACTCATAACAAACTAAGTAGGAAAGATAGTGTACATTTTCTACACAATTAGCCTTTTTTCTAATAATATTGAGTTCAAAGGAGAAAGAGACAGAATTCCTCGTTGTTTTTCTCTTTTGTTGTGTGTGCTACTAAAGAGGGTGTTTCATGTATCCAGGGCTGGAGGTGGGGTGAGAACAGAATATGACCTTCAGTATCATGTACTGGTACATAGGATAAAATTTTGCATAAAGAGCTTTAAAAGCTCTATAGACATTTTATTCCATTTTTTAAAAGCAGAAAATGTAAACACTGAATTTTTTTATACTGTGTATTTTCAGTGAAATTTGGCTGATTCTGTAAAATCCTGCTGTATTTTTCTTATTGTACCTAGATCAATAGGGCTTTGGAGAAAGTAACTTCTATCATAACATAAATTTCAAAGGCTAATAAGAAAGCACAGAAATCTGGCCAGTCCCATTCAGGCCAGATGACCTCTTATCAGTAGGGAGGTGCCTGGTGATAAAAATAGTTGGTTGATGCAATGAAAGAGTTGAAAGTGCTAGTAATACATACACTTACTTTTTGCCAGCACTATCTCAACAATATGTTTGTCAGAGTAAGTCAAATGAGGCCCTTGTAATCTGTGTAAAGTGCAGGGCAAATCAAAGTGGAAAAGAAAGCCATGTACACATTATGAGTATGCAATCAGTAGGAAAAATTAAAAATATCAATTGAGTAGTAGCTTCTGCAGTAGAATCTCAGTGCTAACATGGAACTACCATATGAAGTTTCCAAAGGGGCCTAAGGGAATTATACATCTAATTCCCACTGACTTTCAATGGGATTTGGGTGCCTAACTCCACTGGGCCCCTTTAAAAATCTCAGTCATGGATATTACATTTAGGAAAGGATCTTTTGGCTCAGTTAGCCCAATATACTACATCTAGTAAGGAGCCTGGATTCCTCTGTGTGTGTGGCCAGCCTTTCTCTGAGCACCTTTGGTAAATATGGTAACCAATGCAGCTCACTAGGCAGTATTCCTCTTTCCGTAATGTTCCACCTGATGGAGCTCAGCTGTCAACCCTCTACTTTCTTGTAGTCTTAAGGGGCTGTGGAAAAGGGCTTGTCTACTCACTGTACCAGGCATTAGGAGTCCCAACCCTGTTCCCCAGGTTCTGTAAGGGCTATCTGCCACCTTATTCCACCTCCAGTTATGGTTTACTTGGGAACTGGCCTCACCACTGATTGAGTACCTGCACTGGACACCTCCCAGGTTGAACTTTTCTTCCTAATCTACTGCACCAGCTTCCTGGGCTGCTATGAAGCCAAAAAACCAAAAACCCTACCTCATGCCAGCCAATCTAGCCGTGAGGGGAAAATTCCTTCCTAGTACCTAAAAGGTGACTGTCACAAAAGCCACAGCAGACCCCAAATCCAGTCCTACTCTAATCCTATGGGTGGAACCTGATCTGGGCATGTAACAGTGCCTGAACTGGGGGAAAGGACTTATTTGAGCTCTCTTTGTGTGTGTAGAGCCAATGAGCTTGCACTGCACCCCTCAAACCAGCCAGTCAACTAGAATGCCCAGCCTCTAACTACTGTCCCTCATCCCACACCCACAAGGAATCAGAGCTCCCATAAGGCGTGTTTGTGGAGGGGAAGACCTTGAAAGCTACAGAGCTCTCTTTTCCCTTCTAGCTCAGACACCCCCCCCAGGCTGCAGGAGGTAAATGTATTCTAATACAGACATCCCCTGGATTATGCAAACCCGACTTATGCAAATCTGCACTTATGGAAAAAGTTCCATAAGCTAGAAATAGGGATGGATTTTTTGGCACGTAAGGCGGGGAGCGTCTGTATCTAGGTGAAGTGTGTGCCTTTAAATATTCTCCCGTTACTTGTTTTCATAGTAGCATTCAATATAAACAATTTCACCCACCTTTTATATTGTTGCTCTTCTGATACCTGTAGTCACCTATCTTCTCTACACTCATCTTTAAAGTTTCAGTTCAAAGTGCAGTTATGATAAGAAAAAATGACATTTGAAATCTATTCCTTTTGTGTAGCCTTCAGTGTTATCTGGGCTTACGTGGCAAAGTAAGTTTTTATTGATTTTTACTGTTAGCTGTGCACAGGCAACACATTTAAGAGGGATGAGCTGGGTTGGATTCTATTTTGTGCATCTATAACAGAATTAAGTATGTTCCAACTGCATGGAAAAATTCTGTCATTGCAGCTTCACAACCACATTGAAAACAAAGGATTGTGCAAGTGTCACTCGGGGCATAATTTGAAGAGAAAGGTGTTACAAGAGTTTAAAGGTGGGCAGAATTTGGCCTGCAGAATCAGTAACACTGATGATGAAATAGGACTTTGGATCCCAGATTAATTTTGCAGCATTGGAAGTTAACCGCCTCCTCCCTCTTTTTACCTGGAAACTCAGCATACCTGTGATGGAGTCACAAGGACAGAATAAACATGGAATACTACAATGCCATTTTTACAATCACTTTTCTGAATAGAACTGCACTTTAAGTGTCATTTTTTAAAGCTCAATAGATTTAAAATATGACAGGTTACAAAAATATTTATTAAAATCAAATATCCTTACCGAGATCCCTATAAACATCTTAGATGATTAAAGCAAAACATTTAAAAATCTAATTAACTTTTCACCATTTATGCTGTTTACTTACATTCTGCATTGCTCTTGGCTTTGACAATGTAAAAAGGCTTGCGGGTTTTTCATTGGTTAAGTGCATTTCTAAACAGTCACATTCAGATTAGCATGCACTAGCATGACGATGCAGGGATGGTTGCAAACACTGGGCTAAATTGTGCCATGTAGACAGAGCCTTGCATTGAGGCACAATCTTTTTCTGAGTGACAGGTGCAGAGACTGTCTCAACCTTTTAGGATGGTATAACAATACCTAGCTCGTATACAGTGCATTGCACCAGCAGATCTTAAAATGCTTTCCAAAAGGTGGTGAGTAGTGTTATCCCCTTTACAGATGAAGAAACTGAGGCAACAGGAGGGAAGCAATTTGCCCAAGATCACTCAGTAGCCACGCTGGAAATTGAACCCAGATCTCCTGAGTCCTACCCATGTCCTACCCACAGTCCACTTAACCTTCACCCCATACAAAAAGGGAAGGCATGGCCACTGCCTCCCCCTTGTCCCATCTGGGTGTTTTGCACCACCAGGCACACAAAGAGGTAACAGTGCATGTGCTTTCCGAGGTGCAGGAACTATGATTGTGACAAGGTCATGCATGGGACTTGCCCACACATACTTGCACAATGGCCAGACACAGTGTAACCAACTGTCAATGAATATTGTTAAAACAAAACTAGTTCCTGCAGGAATTAATGTTTCTTTAATCATGAGAATACTTTATTGTTCTAAGGTTTTTTAATCCCCAAATTTGAGCCAAATCTGACTTATCAGTGACCCTTTATATTCTTTCAGTCTTCCTTAAATCCTTATATCATCTTGGTGTCCTCAGTCTGAATTTTCTTGCCTTTCAATAGAGTAAAGAGCAGCCTCAAGAATCAAAATTTCCCCTAAAAATATAATTTTTGAATAACTTAAAAAAAATTAAATCTCCTCACATTAGTATGCCTGAAGCTCAAAAACACATTGTTCTTTCTGTATTTACTATGCTCCCTACACCTGTCAGTTATGGATTTAATCATTTCCAGATCCATGCTCTCCTTCACTTCATTGACAAGTATACTTAACAGTGCTAGTCACAGTACAAGTCCTTTTGGGACCACCTAGATACATGAGAATGGAAGGAGAGAGGCAACATCATTGATGTTTTATTGCTATCTATCTTTCAGGCAGGGTTTTTTTACCTGTTAGAATCACAAAATACTTGGGACATTGCTGAGGATGATAAATATCACACCACATGTTAAGGAATCTCATTTATCATTTCAAAATCCTTTGCACATTAGGCTTCAAAGTGTCCACAGCAATAAGATCAAGGTCAGGCAAGACATTCACTTGCTCGCTGAAATCTCCTTTTTAGTACCTTAAAAATGCTGATACTGCCTTTAATTTCTAGTGAATATACTGAGTTCCAGTTCTTTTCCATCAAGTCACAAGCAACTCTAGCACTACTGCAGCCTGTATGCAATTTAGTTCATTTTAACTCAAGGCTCCCACCTGACTGCACACCAGATTCAATAACAAACAAACACACACTCCAAAAAACACTTTCCTGGCTTGCACACAGAGGCCCATTGAAGACTATTAATTAACCCAAAAATATATTGTGTGTGTGTGTATGTATGTGTAGAGTGACATTATTTACTAACCTTCTGAAAAAAAATCAGACCTCGGAGACTTATAAAATACACTGAAGTTATATATACATATTCTTAAAAGTGGAGGATACATATTTTATAAATGATTCATACATTATATATAATTTGTAGAAGATAATTAAAAGGACATAATCAACTTGAAATCCAGTCCACTAAGACAAAATGAATTAAAAGCAATCTTGGGTATTATGTATGGGCCAGACATCCTCAGTCTATTTTTGTGGTTTTACAATCACATTTGCTGGTTTTTTATACACTTTTCTCTGATCTCTTGATGTTTAAAAAATTCCACAAAAACAGAAGAGGAAACTGACTGTACAAGGGAATCAGGACTTTTTATAGTTGGGTTTCACTCACATGCATAAACAGAAGAATTTTCTCAATATTTCAGTTATAGTAACTGAAGGTGTTACTTCTGATAAAAAATTGTTAAATAATTTTCAGACAAAACCGTAACTTGTTTTTTTTAAGTTGATAGTGTCCCAGTATGCAAGCACACACAAAAACACCACAGAAAGCGGCAGCTGCGAATGATTCAATCTTTAAAAACTAGAGCTGTCAAGTCATTAAAAAAATTGATTGAGATTAATCACACTGTTAAACAATAATAGAATACCATTTATTTAAACATTTGTGGATGTTTTCTACATTTTCAAATATATTGATTTCAATTACAGCACAGAATACAAAATGTACAGGGCACACTTTATTTTTGATCCCAAGTATTTGCACTGTAAAAACACAAATGAAATAGTATTTTTCAATTCACCTAATACAAATACTGTAGTGCTTTCTCTTTATCATGAAAGTTGAACTTACAAATGTAGAATTATGTACAAAAAAACCTGAATTAAAAAATAAAACATTGTAAAATTTTAAAGCCTACAAGTCCACTCAGTCCTACTTCTTGTTCAGCCAATCACTCAGACCAGGGGTTCTCAAACTTCCTTGAACCATGACCCCATTCTGACAACAAAAATTACTGTGCGACCCTTGGTGGGGGTAGTAGGGGAGGGGGCCCAGTCCAAACCCTGTTGCCCCAGGTTAAAGCACTCGGGCTTTGGCTTCAGCCCCGAGTCCCAGTGAGTCTAATACTGGCCCTGGCGACCCCATTAAAATGGGGTCCCAACCCACAGTTTGAGTACCCCTGGCTCAAACAAGTTTGTTATTTGCAGGAGATATTGCTGCCTGCTTCTTGTTTATAATGTCACCTGAAAGTGAGAACAGGCATTCTCATGGCACTGTCCTCGCCGGCATCGCAAGATATTTACATGCCAGATGCACTAAAGATTCATATGTCCCTTCATGCTTCAACCACCATTCCAGGGGACGTGTGTCCATGCTGATGACGGGTTTTGCTCAAGAACAATCCAAAAGCAGTGTGGACTGACGCATGTTCATTTTCATTATCTGAGTCAGATGCCACCAGCAGGTTGATTTTCTTTTTTGGTGGTTTGAGTTCTGCAGTTTCCGCATCTGAGTGTTGCTCTTCTAAGACTTCTGAAAGCATGCTCCACACCTCGTCCCTCTCAGATTTTGGAAGGCACTTCAGATTCTTAAACCTTAGGTTGAGTGCTGTAGCTATCTTTCAAAATGTCACATTGGTATCTTCTTTGCATTTTGTCAAATCTGCAGTGAAAGTGTTCTTAAAATGAACAACATTTGCTGGGTCATCATCCGAGACTGCTATAACATGAAATACATGGCAAAATGCAGATAAAACAGAGCAGGGGACATACAATTTTCCTCCAAGGTGTTCAGTCACAAATTTAATTAACAGTTTTTTTTTAAAACGAGCGTCATCAGCATGGAAGTATGTCCTCTGGAATGGTGGCTGAAGCATGAAGGGACATAAGAATGTTTAGCATCTCTGGCATGTAAATAACTTGCAAAATGCCATGCAAATACCTATTCTCACTTTCTGGTGACATTGTAAAGAAGAGGGCAGCATTATATCCTGTAGATGTAAACAAATTTGTCTTAGGGATTGGCTGAATAAGAAGCAGGACTTCTAACTTCACTTACAACACAGAATACAATATATGAAAATGTAGAAAAACATCCAAAATATTTAATAAATTTCAATTGGTATTCTATCGTTTAACTGTGATTAAAACTGCGATTAATCGTGATTTTTAAATTGTGATTAAATTATTTTAATCACGCGAGTTAATGGCAATTAATCGGCAGCCCTATTAAAAACATATTTTGGCTTCTGCTTACTAATCTCTCTCTTCACTCTTGGAAAACCACTTCTAAATTAAGCATGCTCCAGCAACAATTTACGCATTAAATTTTTACACAAATTTAAGAAAACCCCCATTTTCCTTCTTAAAAGGTCCTACTCAACATGAAATAACTGGATATTGAGTTCACAGTAGCTTTTAAGAGCAGTCTGCTACATGTAATCCTTATGCAATCACAGGCCCAGTAGCCATTGAGGTTGAGATTTTCAAAGCATCTTCCTTCAGTTAAATATCAGAGGGGTGGCCATGTTAGTCTGGATCTGTAAAAGCGGCAAAGAGTTCTGTGGCACCTTATAGACTAAGGTGCCACAGAACTCTTTGTTCCTTCAGTTAATGGAGGCTGTGTTTAAATTGGCTAGACTGCTTTAGAAATCTCAACCTGAGACTATGTAAAGGGCTGATTTAGTTAATGTTTGTACAGTACTTGGTATGTGTAAAGTGCTACATAAATGTTTAATATAAATGTTGTCTGATTATATATATATTTTTTTCCATTGAGAACTTCATATTAATTAATGAATTTATCCTCACAATACTTCTGACAAGGAAAAAAATATCTATATTTTACAGGTGTGGATCTGAAACACAGAAATATTAAGAGGCTGGCCCAAAGACAGCAAAAGTCTGTAGCAATGTCAAGAACCCCTATCTCCTGAATATCAGTCCTCTTCTCACCACTGTCTTAATTTCAGCCTGCCCTTCCTCTACTAAAATTGGTAATTAATCTTCGGAACACCCTTGGGAGGTAGGTATGCATTATCATCCACATTTTACAAATCAGGTAGGAGACAATTACAAATTGTTTAACACACAAATGTAAAACTCAGTTTTGAAAATAAAATTTCTCCCCCACATCTAGATAACAGAAAGATCACCAGTGACATCTTTGGCAAAATTATTTTATCGGTGCCTAAATCACCCATCACAGTAATATCCAGATTTTCCTTCATGCATGTCCAGTAGATGGAATGAGCCCTAACAGCTCTCCCTTCTCTCCTTCCATCCAACTTTTCAAAAGGGTCATTGAGAATATCCATAAATGAGATGGTGGAATTGTTCTGAAGAATGTCAGAATAATCTCCAGTAGAAAAACGTACCATATCCACTAACTCTCTACCCCAACAGTCCTGCTATTGCCAGGTGGTTACCCTGTTTTCTGTTAGTTCAAATAGCCTCACTGAAGGTAGCTATTTTTCTGGGGTATGGAGTGAGAAACAGTCCCTGGCTATGAAATGAGCTTCTGTCAGATCACCTTTATGGCCAGCTCCAAGTAAAACATGAGGTAAACAGTAAACAATGCTATCTCCAGATCAACTGGAGACAGAAAAAAGGCATTATTTGCTACTTCTGTGTTTGGGACTAGCTCAGCAGCAACCCAAAGATGGCTCTGCATATCACCATCAGAACTGGGGACAGATGCCCTCACTTATGAGGAGGAAACCATGCCAAATAGCATTATTGTCTTTTTATATTGAGCCTGAAACAGTGCAACTAACAGGAGTCTGGTGCCTTTGTCTCTGAGAAGGTGGAAGTGGCATAGGCCAAGGGATGTGCTGGCTGCCACTTCCCACAGCCCCCATTGGCCTGGAACGGCGAACGGCAACCAGTGGGAGCTGCGATCGGCCAAACCTGCGGATGACAAACTGTCCCGGCCCGCCAGCGGATTTCCCTGACGGGCTGTGTGCCAAAGGTTGCCAATCTCTGATGCAGGTCAAAATATACAGATTGAACAAGTATTTATTAGTTTCTAGCTTTTATGTTTCCTAGACTATAAAGGTCTACCACAATAAGATAATTGATGTTTTCGCTTTATGCTGCCTTGCAGCTGCTTAAGTTTCAAATTTATTAAAATCTAACTTTAATGTATGTGTGGACAGATGGAAAGAGTGAACTTAATGTTTAATCACTCCTCTTATTCCAAGTACGGTTGAAAAGAGTGATTTTCAGTTACCCAGTACTTTAAGCCTTAGTTTGGCTATGTTAAAGCCCCTGTCAAGGTATATAGTATGTTATAAAACATTAATTGGCCTAGCAGTTTGGAAAATGGTGATTAAAGCTCAGAAGAGATATTTGACTACTATACAACTGAAGTAAAATTAATCCTGAAAGGATTAATTTTACTTCAGTTGTATAGTAGTCAAATTTTAAATAATCATTTTAGATACCAAACAACCATAACCATTGTATATGGGTCCTACTGCTTATGACATTAGTCGGCAATGAGAAACAAATGAATTATAAAAGCAACTGAAATAAGCAACTGAAACTGATATTTTAAGGAAAGAAATTGTTGAGCTCTTTCATTAAATTAAAATATTTGGGACATGACATAAGTCCCTGCAAATGTTTGCTTCACCTTGAAACAATTATTCCTTATAAAGCTTAAAAGTGATTTACAGATAGAGCCACTAATGGAAGTAAGCAGGTATTCCAATCATTTTAATTCTACAAAATGTTCGTAGAGTGGAGAATAGTCAACTGTTTACTGCATCTGAATTTAAATCACTTAAAATTTGCTTAACACTAAGCAGCTTGAGAAGATTCTCTTATTTCATTCATACCAAATGAATGAGTGATTCTAGAACAGCTTAGCAAGTCAGGATGAAGAAAAGGAGAGTGTTGCCAATAAATGACCACATGCAGTTCCATTTACCTTGTAATGCAATCATGTTCTATTATGGAGTTTGATATAAACCATTTTAAAAGTTGATGTAAGTGGGAGTCAACCTAGCTACAGACCTTGTAAAATTATTTGTCCTGTGTTTGGCTTCAAGTCTGCCTCCTAGACAAACTAGTAGCAAATACAGTCAGAGAACTGGTAAGAATCAAGTATGTTTCAGAGATGAGGCATTCAGTGTGGTCAGTGTAAGCGGAAGGACCTGAGCTGCATTCTTCTTACTGTATGGCTATTGTGAGATCCATAAGTAACTTGACAGAGGTCATGAGCAGTTTTGGAAAAGGATGCTTGCCTGCTCTTGTGTTTAAGTTTTATAGCAGTTGCTAGATAAGTAAAATGAAATGGAAAAACCCATGAACTACTATTCCACTCAAACAAATCTTATTAAATGTACATACAAAATAAAGTAACTAAAATACATAGTATATTCATTTCAAATACTTCTAGCTGGCAGAGCCAGTTCTTTCCTCGGTAAACTCAAATGACTCAATTTCATTAAAGGGAGAAACTTTATGCACTTGAGAACTGGATAGAAAACTGTTAAGCTCATTTTTAAAAATAGAACTCTTTCTTTGAAACCAAAATTTGTTGTTACATATAGTGAGATTTTGTCTAGGGATTAAAACGTATTCATTAATGTGTAGCACATCATATAATTTAATTACTTTAATGTCATTTTCTACAGAGCAATATAGTTAATTCAGTATCATCAATATTGACCTTATACACATACAAGATTGAAGCCATGTCCTCCTCTGCTTACTGCCACGTACAAAACAGCTTAAATAGGCTAAAAAGCTACATCACACACAACAGTTGTCGCAGATCAATTTTCATGTTGGATCAAGTTTACAGTAGTGGTGTTTTGAACTTCCAAGACCCATACAGATGATATCACACAAAAACAGTTGTGCAAACTCAGGCGCAGGAGGAAGAAACAACTACCTCCTTTTTCCAGCACCACTTTTCCCTGTTTTACTGCTCCCACTGCCAGACTTGCTGGAAGATTTTGAAGAGAAAAGTCTTGTCATGAATTCAGAGACATCGGGCAGTTCATGGTTGGAATTTAGCATATTCATTGACTGCTCCATTTCCTGCACACAAAAATCAGACAATCTAAGTGTAAACTATTGACTATTTAAGGCTGTTGCTGTAACATCAGTTGAGCAGGCACATTAAGTAGCTTTGCAATTTCCTCGATTGTGTTGCTATGCACTAGTTCTCTAGTGAGCACATCACTATAAAGATAACTTATTTGTGCAACCACAGCCAAACCCCAAACTACACAAAGAAACTTAAAAAAAACAAAACAAAACAAAACTAAAAGCACTCAGTATAGCCAAGGGAACCATGTCTCAAGTAGCCTTACAGGGCAGATACTTATTATATAAAAACTATCAATTTTTCAAAGCTAACTGTAGCTAAGATACACTGATCCTCTGCACAATACTATTTTGACTTTACATATTTTTAAGTTTTGCGATTTGGCCCAAATGTTTCGTAAACTAGTATTTACTGCACATCAGGAAAAATTTTTAGAATTTCTTACATAGCTACCAATTACTGAACAGCTAGTTTACAGCTCTAATCCACTGCCTTAATGTCTTCCTTTTCTATGTGCAGAAAAGGATCTTAATGTGAGGACATCTATCCATCTATGCTTACCATAGCTTTAGACAGGATATTTATGCTAAACTTTTATTTTGAAAGACAAACAAGTTATCTTCTTTTACAAAAGGAAATGAAGTATTTTATTAATATAAGTTAAATTACTTTTCCAAAGTTCTATAACTTTTTAGTTATATTTTTATTATACCCTTAACATTAGGGAGAGGAAGACAATGCAAACATTCAGAATTGTTTTATAATTCCATGTAAGAGCTAGCCAAAAGTTAGCTGGGTAGCCTGTTGATATTATACCTATCTTTAAGACTTATACATGAGCACAACTATTAGCTCAGCGCTACATATTAAGTATCACCCAAAGAAAACAAAACAAGCTGTCGAAGAGTGTAATAAAAGCTCCTTTTTCATAAGTGAATGAGTTTTATATTTATACTGCAGGGTTTAATACATAGACACCTAAGGCAAATGTCATTTTCCATTTTATTCTAGCTCTTAGATTTTAACTCTTTCCCATTCCTCCAAGATCATCTCAATGCCAATCAAGATTCTTTCAACTTTGATTTTTTTATTAACAAGCCAAATTACCAAGTGAATAAAAACTAAAAGATGAGAGTAGCTTGTCTGTCCACAGCAGTGGATGAGTGCATGCACTTCATAAAGAACAACAGGGGTATTTTTTTTTTGGGCTGTTTTGGCTTTTTTCTAAAACAGCTTCTAGGATTTAACCTACTTCAACAGCATTTCATAGGTAGTTGGTCTACTTTCAAGTTTTAGCTTCTATCAAAGTTAAACCAGAGGCATTAAACACCTTCTGATTTTTGCTTTTAATAGGTATCACTTTAAAGAGGTCTGGACACCTGCAAAATACTACTAAAGACAGTGGTTTCTGAGAAAGAGAAGTTGGAACCAACTGAATCTCAAAAGAAGCAGCCACCCAAAGACAGACAATTAACATTTCTAGATAGTAGAAAAGATTTAGTAAACACCTTGAATCTCCATTTTGTCCTAGCTTTCCGCTATTTGGCATGGTAAAAGGACAATAAATTAGGATCATTTAAAAATAAGTGGCTACATTAAGGCTCCATACCATAACATCACTGTGACACTAGGAGTAGTTAATAGCCCAGTAAACCATACATTTTTGGTGGTGGCACAGGAGGGTAAGAGAACACTAAGTCTTATGCCTCACAACACACCTAGAGGATTCTATAAATAGTATAAAAAAGCAAGCCCTGTTGGGTCTTTAATACTTCATTTTAACAGTGAAGAGTAAAAACTAGGAGATTTTCAAGAGAACTAGGTGGAGAGAGATTAGGGCATTAATTGCTTTTTGCAGAAGCTCTGGAAAATATCAGACCATAATACAATTCATAACTGTACATAATTAAATTAAACTCTGTGTTCTGACCCAAGTGCAGGCTTATAGAACTTATACTAGAACCCAATAATGATATTTGCAACTCAGGCCTCATCTACACTACTGGGGTAAGTCGAGCTACGTTACGCTACTCCAACTATATGAATAATGTAGCTGGAGTCAACGTAGCTTAGGCTGACTTACTGCGGTGTCTACACCGTGCTGCGTCAATGGGAAATGCTCTCCCATCAGCTTACCTTACTTGACCGGAGAGTGTTCTGATTGACAATTTTGCGGGTCTTCACTAGACCTCATAGACTCATAGACTTTAAGGTCAGAAGGGACCATTATGAACATCTAGTCTGACCTCCTGCACAATGCAGGCCACAGAATCTCACCCACCCACTCCTGTAACAAGCCCCTAACCTATGTCTGAGTTACTGAAGTCCTCAAATCGTGGTTTAAAGACCTCAAGGTGCAGAGGAGCCTCCAGCAAGTGACCCGTGCCCTGCACTGCAGAGGAAGGCAAAAAACCTCTGCCAATCTGCCCTGGAGGAAAATTCCTTCCCGACCCCAAATATGGCGATCAGTTAAACCCTGAGCATGTGGGCAAGACTCACCAGCCAGCACCAAGGAAAGAATTCTCTGTAGTAACTCAGATCCCACCCCATCACAGACCACTGGGCATACTTACCTGCTAATAATCAAAGATCAATTAATTGCCAAAAAAAGGCTATCCCATCATACCATCCCCTCCATAAACTTATCAAGCTTAGTCTTGAAGCTAGATGCGTCTTTTGCCCCCATTACTCCCCTTGCAAGGCTGTTCCAGAACTTCACTCCTCTAATGGTTAAAAACCTTTAGACTTGAAATTAGATGAACTTCCTAATGTCCATCGCAGCTGCATTGATCTCCGGTAAGTGTACACATGGCCTCAGTTTTCACTGAATGAAGACAGCTGTCTATTAGTGCGCCCCATAAGACAACTTTCAGTTTGTCTTTCTTTTTTGTAACTTAATATCTTGATATCCACTCGTACTGAGCATACTTACCCGTCTCATGTCAGGATCACTGGTGTTGACAACTTTAGGCAGCAATACAAATATCAGTAATGGAAGAACCATCATCATAACCTAAAAATGAGAGAGAAATTCAAAGAACATTTCCTTAGTTTGAGTCATTGCTCAAAATATTTTAAGAAAGCCTTCAGTAAGCAGGAAGGCATCTGACACTGAACACCTGAGAGTGAAGATTCAGTCTTAGTTGGAAATCCATATTCCAAAACTACTGAAGATTTGGCTCAGTAATCTAGTAGTTCTATAAGGGGCCAAGTAGGAGAGTTCAGTTTAAATTCTGGACTTGGTGATTCATTGGCAGAGAATGGAATATTTCAAATGGAATATTGTTAAAGCCTTCAACCCTGACTGCTACAATAAAGCATTGCACTCTAGGAGCATGGAGGTCAACAAAAACCTTCATGAATTTTAAAGACAACTGACCATGGGGAAGTTCCAGTGGATATAGCCCAGGGATTGGCAACCTTTGGCACCCAGCTCGCCAAGGTAAGCACCCTGACGGGCTGGGATGGTTTGTTTACTGCCATGTCCACAAGTTGGGCCAGTTGCGGCTCCCACTCCTTGTCCCACACTGCTTTCCTCAGCCCCCAGTGGGAGCCGCCATAGGCCGAACCTGCGGACGCGGCAGGTAAAGAAATCTGAAGGGATGGGTGTGTGGGGAAAAGGAGACTACAAAAAACCCTGTCATTTATTGAAAAGGCAAAACCTGAAATGAAATTATAGTTTTTTTCCCAAAATTCCATCAGATTACTCTTTCGGGTACACTTGAACAGGAAGCCCAAGAGATGGATGTATGTCAACTTGGATCCTACCTACACCTTTTTTGGGGTGTGTTCACATTTGGCGTGAAGTTTTTAACGTAAGTGAAAAGTTGGCTAATAAACGGACTGTAGTTGGGAGACTGTAAAAAGGTAAGAAATAAACAAGTGAGAGAGAAACCATTTTTAGGGTTTTTAGAACTCATCACCTCCTAGAAAAAGTGTCATTAGGATCATGACCTGTTCTATGGTAGAGAAACCCAACAAAATGGAGTTTCAGGGAATCACAGCTCATTCCCATCAGCAGTTCTATAGCAAATAAAAGACTTCATTTTCCTGAAAAGTTACTTCAGTGTTTTAGGATAGTAACAGAATCGGATGTACTGATATGTACACTGCCACATTATAGGTCACTAGGGAGGTACATAATTAAGGATTCTCAGCAGGACTGCAAAGAATTTAAATAAACTTTAGAGAGCAAGGTTAGAGTGCATGCCAAGTACATCAAAGTGGTTGAGATCTCAGATTCTTTAGAGACTGAATTTAAAATAGAAGTGGATTCCTGAAACACGGGAAGCACATCTTTTGCCCAGTTCTGTTTGTCATAATTCAGAAAGAACTTTGCCTATGAAAAGATCTGCAGGCCTAAAAGTAATCCAGACAGTACTAATTAGCTTAAATTTAAATCTACAGTCAACATCCCTTGAGGAGCAAAAGCAGCAACGTGTGTGTGATGATGGGCGTGTCTTGTATTTCCCTTAGTACCCTCCTATTCTGCTAAAGCATGGAAACTCTCTGGGATATTAAAAATATCTAAAAGGATTTTGGTTGGGATTTGTCCTTTTTCCTGCTAGACTAATAATGATTAACCCAGGATATAACACAATACCCTAAAGATGTATTTATTTATACATAAGACAGTATATATCTATAGTATGTGTGTTTTGAAACTTGAAGACACTATTTAGTCATCAAATTAGTTGTACAAAATTTAATATTGCAGTTACACGTGCTTTGCAATGGATGCAGATACTTAAGCTATGGATTTTCCCATCTTAGACTGTTCCGAGTCTTAATTCTTTTAAAACTCTACGTAGAACTTAAGCATCCTGAGCATAGTGCACATACACAGCTTTGTTTATATTTGGGACTGACATTAAGAGGAATAGTGTGCATTTTGGTTCTTCTGATTTGAAGACTCTTTAAAAAACAAGGCTATCAAATTAAAATAATTACATTTACAACTATAACATTGTCCAAGACAAGAAAAGATTAGTACCTAGAGAGCCACATCATTCCTTTAACCTATTTTAATACAAAAATGAATGCTTCAGTGTTTAGGATCCATCATATTTTCATATATTTGCCTATAATCTCCCCCTAGATTGTGATTTTGTTCTCTGCATGTTAGATTTTAATATGTTCTCTTATATTCTAATTTAAAAAGTGTAAAGAAAAGAAATAATGCTTTCATGATTTGAAGTGGGAAAACAGCAGACCGCTTGATCCAACAGGAGATTAATATTTTACTGAGAAAACTCATCATCTGTATTGGTTATTTGCAATTACAGTTATGCTTAATGCTGCAATACCTGTTCTTATTAATGAAAAGAGCCGCAAAAGAATCTTGCTGCTGGCTGAGAAGGTGACACTTGAAGTCAATATTGCATCACCACCCCACTGGCTTCATCCAATTATCAGTAATAAGCATTTTTCAACAACCATAAGCCTGCAATTGCTGTTTGGCTGGTGTAACCATTCATCTCTAGAGATGCCTCTTTTCCTATCGACAATATATCTGAAAACAAGATTGTTTTACTGAGATTTGCAAATTGATTATGTATTTTCTCTATTTCCACAAGTACCAAGAATTAATTTTTTCTTTGCTTGGCGTTCCAACTGCCATGGATGGATCCTACCCTAAATCCACTCTTAAAAAGCTTTCAGGTAAAATCAGCAGCAAATAGATTTGTGTGCGGCATCTATACATACCATAGGGTTCATTAGAAAGTCTGTCCATCCCCAAGACTCTCTCTTTATGAAGTAAGAAGGGGGTCCAGAAGATTTCATCTGAAGCGGGTATGGCAGCCTGACTACTTCTGAAGTTTTGATGTAATTCACATATCTTGCTCTAGTGAAAAAATAAGTATTTTTAAAACCCTCCCCTCTAACTTGACAAATCCTTATTTATTATTCTCTCTAGTCAAAGCTTATAACAAGCCTACAAACTTAACAAGCTGCTACATGAAAGTGTGAACCATAGAAGACATTTGTCCAGATGTTACTCTCTGAGCTATACTCATCATCCCATCCACTAATAATATCCCCTCTAATCAATTATGGTAGAATGTAAAATTTAAAGTAGACAGGTAAGAGGAAGGAAGGGGAAAAAAAATCAGAAACAGTAGAAGCATTTGTTGGGAAGTGGTTGATGAAGAACTATTTGTGTTAACTTATTAGTGCTGGTCAGAAAAGAGTAGTCAGCTAACTTTACCATGAGACAATTTGATTAAAGCTTCAGAAAAAATTCCGCTGTGACTCCAAGGTCTTCTTCAATACAGTTATGGAGATCTCAGTAACCAGCTAACTGGTAAACTTGGCTTGTTAAGTATAACTGGAAGAACACATTCTTCTGGGTACTCATTATCATAATCAGGTCAAATATGGATTACAATGTTAACAATTTCTGAAGTGTTTGCTTAACCCCCCCATGCCAGGAAACAAGTGCATTACATTCACCAAAGCTCATTTTCAAGTCTGGCATTCGACAGGAACAAATATTGGAACAATCTAATTCAGTGATACTCAGACCTCAGTGGTTCAGGAGCCAAATTAGCAATCAACATTACCCAAAAGAGCCATAGTAGGGTGAATTCATTGTTTAAATATAAATGTATAGTACTATAGTAAAAGAAACAGTATGACAGGGGAAATATTTATATTATATCATATGTATTTTATTCTCATAGCAAAATGATTGACCGAGTATGATTTTACTAACTACAATTGATTACTAACATAATAAAAGCATCCTGATTGGATTAAATCACAGTGTTTTAGTATCATGTAATGCAAAGAGCTACAGGAGACACATTAAAAGAGCCACTTGCACCCGAGCCTCTGTCTGAGTACCACAGATTCTAATTACTTCTAAAACAAATAGCCCCACCTCAACTCGGGATTCCTTTTTTAAAATACTTTAAATTTTTAGAAGTAAAATATGTCATGGTTGTTAATAGGATGAGACATCTAATGAGATTGTAGGTTTAAGTTTTCAAAGTTTGGTAACAAAATCTTGAACTATTATGGGGTGTTATTCCAGTAAGACAGACAACATTATAGTATAAGTAATTGAATGCAAAAACTCAGTTAATGCAATATTCAATTTGAAATGTTAATCTTTCAGAACCAGAAAAATAAGCATTACAGTTCCCATAGGCACTTTTACTACACCTCTTGTGTTTATCACTTATAACAGAATTTTCCATCACTTAACACGTGAAGTTAAAGATGCTACATATGCATACAAATGAAAGAAAAAGTGCAATTTAAACACGTTTATTTCATCTTATTAGTTCAAATAAATCCCTCTTATTGGACAGGCCAGCTATTTCTTTGTACTATTTGCCAAATAGCCTAATACACAGCTGTACATTATTGTACACTATGTCTACACTACACAGCGTTTAGCAACACAGCCGTGCTGCTAAAAGGTGTGCAGTGTAGCCGCTGTTTGTCGGCAGGAGCAAGCTGTTCACACCAGGGCTTGTCATCACCAACTTTTGTCTTTTGGGGGGTTATTTTTTCAACACCTCTGAATGACAAAAGTTTTGTCTTTTACTTGCCAGTGTGTACTAAGATGCCCTACTGCAGGGGTGGCCAACCTGTGGCTCCGAAACCACAAGCGGCTCTTCAGAAGTTAATATATGGCTCCTTGTATAGGCACTGACTCCAGGGCTGGAGCTACAGGTGCCAACTTTTCAATGTGCTGGGGGGTGCTCACTGCTCAACCCCTGGTTCTGCCATGGGCCCCACCCCCACTCCACCCCTTCCTGCCCCATCCCCTGAGCCTGCTATGCCTTCAGTCCTTCCTCTCCCCCCACCCACAGCATGCCTTGAAACAGCTGATCGGGAGGTATGGGTAGGGAGGGGGAGGGGCTGATCACTGGGAGTGGGGAAGCTGATGAGGGGCTGCTGACATATTACTGTGGCTCTTTGGCAATGTACATTGGTAAATTCTGGCTCCTTCTCAGGCTGGCCACTCCCGCCCTACTGTAATGCACACAAACAAAGGACACAGCTAAAGTTGCTGTGGATGAGGCAAGCACAGAAAAACAGTACAGGGATCTGCACCATGGTCTAGTAAGAGCACTTCAGAATTTAGGAACAAGTATGGCCCTTCATTCTCCATACTAACACAGCAACCTGCTCCACTCCTGGAATAAGGATGTGCATTCTTCAAATAACTACGTTAGGCTGACTAAAGGAGAATGAACAAAACAGCACAGAGAGATTCCAGGGACAGAGAGATGGAGACCATTTTACTGACTGACAGAAAGTAACCAAGCAAGACAGAAAGGGGATACAGACTAAAAATGGAAAGAAAAGAATCTCAGGAGACCTCTGGAAGCCTCTCAAAAAAGAAAGGAGGTAGAGGTTTTAGGGGCAGATTTTATTTCACGTTTCCTGCTATCAACCCAATAAATTATTGAAGTGGTGAAAGGAAATAAAACTCTTCCAAATCTTTTCTGTTCACTCATATTGAAGTTGTGAGAATAGGGAGGAAAAAAAAAACAAAGACAAAATAAAGCTAAGCCTTTGAAGCTAAATTTCCATCTATAAATAACTTTTGAAAAAAGATATAAACAACTGAAACTTAAGATCTAAAATGGAAGTACCAACCCTGTCCTAACTACAGTGAGTTCACACAACACTCAGGCTTTGGCTACACTTGCATTTCAAAGCGCTGCCGCGGCAGTGCTTTGAAGCGCTAAGTGTAGTCAAAGCGCCAGCGCTGGGAGAAAGCTCTCCCAGCGCTGTCCGTACTCCACCTCCCTGTGGGGAATAATGGACAGCGCTGGGAGCGCGGCTCCCAGCGCTGGGGCTTTGACTACACTGGCGCTTTGTAGCGCCGCAATTTGCAGCGCTGCAGAGGGTGTGTTTTCACACCCTGCTGCAGCGCTGCAAATTTGTAAGTGTAGCCAAGCCCTAATACTGCACTATCAGCCAGATTAAATGTGTTTAAATGGATCGATGCAGAAATAATCTGAAGGGCTCACCTCATTTTGCCTTTTGAAGTTATGTCCACTCGAACAGGTTCAAACCTATAAGCTGGGGATATAACTTCTACTACATAAGATCCAGAAGGTATATCATGAACCACAAAACTTCCATCTGTCCTGAGGAAAGAAAATATTCATCATGTTTCAATATACAAGAGAGTATTACAATTGACTGTTTTTTAAAGTGATGTCACCTGATCGTTGTCATTCAGGGACATTAAGGAGCAGACTATAAATTTCAATAGATACTATAAGACTTTAGAAAAACCAAGTAATGATGCAATCACTGATGACATCACAATCAGGTTGCCAGAAATAAATTGGTGGAAGCTTTGCAACTGTGACCGACTACTTGTACTACCCTGTTTTTGACAGCTACATTACAACATCTGTGGAACACCAGAAGGCAGCTCCCTTGTCCCTTGCCTGCACAGCCTATCTGACCTCGTGGGGCACTGGGAAGGCTGGACAAGCGAGAAATGCGCTCTGGCTCTGCCCATACTTCTGTACGTTTTTCCTGCCCCAGGGGGTGGGGGTGGAGACTAAGAATACCGGCCAGCCAACGCTCACGACGAACCCTACACCATCAACCGGGGGCGGGGGGGAGCATGACTTGAGTGAGGGGCGCAGCCACGGGCCAGGCCGCCAAAGCATCAACAGGGCCAGCCGGGAGTGACGGGAGGGCGGCCCGGCAGGGCGCGCTCAGCCTGCGGAGGCCGGCCAAGTGTAAGGCGTGCGGAGGTGTAAGGCGACCCGTGACGGGGAGGGGTGTTTGCGGCAGCAGCCGGGCGAGCGTCAGCCCAGCCCCTGCTCCTCAGATCGCCCCCTCCCCGCGAAGGGGTGCGACGCCGCTGTGTGCACCGGGGGGCTCCCGTCAGTCACCCGCTGCCAGCCCAGGGAGAAGGCAGCAGAGACCGCGGGAGGGGCGATCCGCCCGGCGGGGACTAACGGCCCTGCTGGCCCCGGCCCGGCCTCTCCCGGCGCCCCTCCGCCGCTCACTTGAGGAAGCCGACGTGCTCCTCCCCGTCCACCAGCACCCGGGCCGCCGCGATCCAGTCCTGCGGCTTCACCCCGGGCACCACCGCCCGGCCCTCGATTTTAAACCGCTCCCCGGGGCCCGGCCCGCCAGGAGACTCCCCCGCCCCGGCCGCCTCTGAGCCCCACGAGCCGCCGGGCAGCACCGACGCCACCAGCAACAGCAGCACCGAGTGGAGCGGGCCCGGCCCGGCCGCCATCGCAGCCGCCGCTCCCGGTAGTAACGAGGGCGGAGCTAGAGCAAGTGGGAGCGCAGCGGCCGCCTCCCTCAGCGCATGCACCAAACAGGGCGATGGCGGTCAACGCATGCGCAAAAGAGTGCGGAGAGGGAAGAGGGCGGCCGCGCAGAGCATGCGCAGACAAAAAGGCAGCCGATTCACCGGCTGCCAGAGACTGAAACTTATGGCGCATGCGCCAGAGGAACGCCGTTGAGAACGAAGCCGGCCTGCGAGTCACGTGGCGGAGGATAGTCTCTGGAGGGGTGAAACGATTGGCCGTGGGGGCCATGTTGACGTTGCTTTACTGGCGCGAGGTGGGTTTATGGTGGGTGGGGTTCCTGTACCACACAGGGATGGTCAGAGAGCGTGGATGTGACCCTTCGTGTGTCGTCATCAGGCCCTTTTAAAGCTCGGCCGGGCATGCTGAGGGTGGCTCAAATAGGGTCCTTCGCGGACAGCGCCACCTAGCGGCTGAAGCTCGCAATAGCCGCCGGCTTTTCACACCCCACTAGCTAGTACCTCGCCCCCGCAAGGTCTGTGCTGCGTCCCAGCCGCTGACAGTGTCTGCACTGTCAGGCTGTCGCTGAAGTTCGGTACATAACACGCGGTCTCTGCATCGCGCTGCTTGCGCGATTACACAGCGGTACTGCATCACGCTTGGTCGCCTGGCTGGGGTCAGGCTGGACCCCCTGACTTCTCTCCTTCAGCATCTGCCCTCTTCCTGGCTGAACACGCCGCGGATGTCGGTGGTTTCTGGTGAACTCTCCTCCATCATGGCTGATCTGGGCACTGAATTCCTTTTCTTTCTGTCAGCTGGAGAAGTGGCCCATCCTCCGTCTCCATTGAGTTTGACATGAACACAGTGACCGGTTTCTAGACCTGGCAGTTGTCTAACTGAGTGACGTCTCTTGTAAGAGTGTCATAACGGAGTCACTTAAACATTTTCTTTAGCTAATGGAATTTGCCAGTATCTGCTTGAGGCGGCCAGTCTGGAGCATACTGTAGCTTCTTTCATTTTGGGGAGGAAGTTTTCAGGTGTTGGGAGGATATATTTTTCTCTCACAACTGCTTCATTATGTCTTTTAAGATCCACACAGATTCATATTTTCCATTGTTCTTTATAAGTGGTACCACTGGGGCACACCATGTTGTTGGCTCAGAGATTTTCTTGATTATGGGAATCCACTCCAGTCTCCTTAACTAAGGTTCCACTTGATGAAGTAATGGGATAGGAATCCTGCAAAGTGTATGTACACTATATGGTTTAGCATTCTCTCTTAAGGTTATTTGTACTGGATCTCCTTTCAAAAGTTCAATATCACCAAATAGTCAATCGAGTTCTTTTACTTTTCTTACTAGGCCTATCACGGCTGTCATGCTGCATCAGAGAAAGATGTTGGTCTGTGGTCCTTTCATCACATATACTCTGAATGCATAGCTTTTGTCTTTACATTGTTTCTGTGGTGAACTGGCCAATGCACATCAGAATAACTCCAGGGCTAGTCAGAGCTGCATCAGGTGACTTCAGCTCTGGGAGGGGTTGAAGATGGTTGTAAGTCCCTTCTGAGATGACTGTGACATCAGCTCCTGACTCAGTTTTAAAGTAAATAGTCTTGCCATGAATATTCAGTCTCTCTCCCCAGGTAAGCTCTGTCATCACAAATGATAGATCCCAGAAAGAATGGCTCCTGATTGTCTGTAATATGAATCAACTACCTGACTACTTTGATGAGGTAAACAACTGCAAAATGTCCATATTTTGAGCATTTATTACACCATGTGCCTCTGGCTAGACATGCATTATCTCTTGGGATATAATTTTTTTCTTCAAACCTGAAGAAGAGCTCTGTGTAAGCTAAAAAGCTTGTCTCTGTCATCAATCGAAGTTGGTCCAATAAAATATATTACCTCACTCACCTTGTCTCTCTAATATCTTGTAACCATCACAGCTACAACAACACTGCATACAAGTATTATGTCATTCAAAGAGGATTAACCTGTCAATGACAAAATCTGACATTACGAAAACACCATGTTTCATTAAAGCATCATTTTGAAATCTGATGACACAGTGTGGTCAATGCAACTGATTTTGGGACTCCCAGAATTGTCCTACAGGCAGTGTTTATGAGATGTGGGTTCTATAAACTTAGCACACTTAGACAAAAGTGAGAAGAACTAGTAATCCCAGTGACTGACAACTTTGTTCCATCAGATAAACTCTTAAAAGATAGCTCTCCAGCACTTCAGTGCTGACCAAACCTGGGAAATAAGGGCTGATCATTTTAGCCAGTTATAACTGTCAAGCAAGCACTGGGCTGAGGGAATAAAGGCCAAGATAAAGAAGGGCCTTATAAAGTACTACTGATAACTTTAATTTGTATCCTTTAGTGTATTGGGAGGCAGTGTAGTTTGATGAGAACTGTCACAAATTTACACCCATCCTTCTCTCCAAAGGAGAAAGTGTGCAGCTGCATTTTTCATTAGTCATAGCCCATGAATCAGTTTAAAGAGAAACCCACTTAAGAGTGCATTGTTACATCCTAGGCCACTGCAAAGACATTAATGACCATGTTGGAGTTTCCATATGAGAAAAATTATCAAATTTTCCTGATTAAACTGGAAATGTTTGTAACTCCTCTTGATCACTGTTTTCTGGGCCTTTATGTTGAGATCAGTCAAGAGCGACCTCCAAATTCTACCCTGGTCTTATCAGTGAGGGATGCGCTCTCTGGATAACAGACACACAAACTGCCAACAAGCTGCTCAAAAGGCTTCTCCAACTCACCAGTATATCCTGAGTCTTGTCTGACTGAGTCTTTTCAACCAGCTGTTGCTCATTCAGTAAACTGTCAGTTAGACAGTCTGATAATCATCTGACAGTTTATAATCAGGAGGCTTAGAATAATGTAATATTAGCATTCTGACAATACTGCAACCCGAATCTCCATATTTTTGCCTCTAGCAGTCTAATGCACAGATTGAACAGCAGAGGGGACTAATGAAATATAAAAACGTAAGAATGGCTATACTGAGTCAGACCAATGGTCCATCTAGCCCAGTATCCTGTTTTCTGACAGTGGCTGGTGCCGGATGCTTATGAAGGAATGAACAGAACAGGGTCCTTTATCGATTGATCCACCCAATCACTCAGTCTCAGCTTCTGGCAGGTACAGGTTTAGGGACACCTGGAGAATGGGGTTGCATCTCTGACCATTTTGGTTAATAGTCACTGGTGGACCTTTCTTCAATGAACTTATCTGATTCCTTTTTAATTATACCTTTGGCCTTCACAACATCCCCTGGCAATGAGTTCCACAGGTTGATTGTGTGTTGTGTAAAGAAATAGTTCCTTAAATTTGTTTTAAACCTGCCTATTAATTTCATTGGATGACCCCTGGTTCTTGTATTATATGAAGGGGTAAATAACACTTTCTTATTTATTTTCTCTACACCACTCATGATTTTATAGACCTCTATCATATCTCCCCTCAATTGTCTCTTTTCTAAGATTATTAGTCCCAGACTTTTTAAACTCTCCTCATAGGAAAGCTGTTCCATACCCCTAATCACTTGGACATCCCAGAATGCAACATCAAAATAGTCTTTATAGTTCATGAAATCCATATTATTTATAATAGAATGATATATTTTGGGATACTGTTAATGAACCAAGAAGTCCGAAGAGTCCTTCACAGGGGGAAAAATAGTATAGAAAAAACCTTAGTTAAAATTTATTTCTGTGCTGAATGTTCTTTGCAACCTGGTTATTAGTAACATTTGCCACTTAAATATGGACTTAATTTTCATTTGTCGCTTGCAATTCATCTTTAATAAAGCAGCTATTTTTTAAATTCACTTCCAGACTTTTAAGTGCAATAATACCAAATACCTCTTTATGAAAGGGTAAGCAGCCAACAGCCTAACCCTCCTTGAGTTGACTCCCAAATACCGAGAAACAGCATCTAAGTTGTTTGACACAGAAATCCAAGTAACCACTTTTGGGTCATGAATATTCATGAGAAATGAAGACCCAGGACTGATAAACCAGATCAGACATACTTTTGCATAGAAATTCGTGTACAGTCACTCTAGAAATATGAAGAAAAACGAAAACGTTAACTATTGGCTCTTAATTGAAAGTAAAAGTGGCAGTCCATTAAATGCTCAAATCCTACCACAGGAAAAGTTACTGTGATTTTTTTGATAATTAAAATACAGTTCTGAGTCCATGTCATCTCATACTTCTTGTGGTAAAAAAACACTTCACCTGAAAACAAAAATATGTATACCTATCCTATCCCCTCTCCCCAGGCCTCTTGACTGGAAACAAGAGACATTCCAGGTTAGACGGATATTGTTGGGTCTCTACAATTTGTTTCCATTATTTCACAAGTATTGATTGTTGATGTGTAATGAGATAACATAATCTTTTGCCCATGGAGAAAGATACCATCAGATGATGTTTCTCCTCTGAAAATCTACTTCCTCATTTGTTATTTGTTGAAGAAGCTAGAGACTGTAGAGGGCATTTGGCCAAAGAATTCTGTCTTGCAGGTATTCTTTTAGCAGGTTTTCTTTTAGCAGTATTCTTGCCAGCAAGTTAAAAAAGTATGGATTCGATGAATGGACTATAAGGTGGATAGAAAGCTGGCTAGATCGTCGGGCTCAATGGGTAATAATCAATGGCTTAATGTCTAGTTGGCAGCTGATATCAAGTGGAGTGTCCCAGGGATCTGTCCTGGGGCTGGTTTTGTTCAACATCTTCATTAATGATCTGAATGATGGGATGGATTGCACCCCCGCAAGTTTGCGGATGACACTAAGCTGATGGGAGAGGTAGATATACTGGAGGGTAGGGATCGGGTCCAGAGTGACCTAGACAAATTGGAGGATTGGGCTAAAAGAAATCTGATGAGTTTCAACAAGGACAAGTGCAAAGTCCTGCACTTAGGACAGAAGAATTTCATGCACTGTTACAGACTGGGGACCAACTGGCTAAGCGGCCGTTCTGCAGAAAAGGACCTGCGAATTACAGTGGATGAGAAGCTGGATATGAGTCAGCAGTGTGCTCTTGTTGCCAAGAAGCCTGTCAAGTTTCCTTCCCCACTCTGAACTCTAGGGTACAGATGTAGGGACCTGCATGAGAACCTCTAAGCTTAATTACCAGCTTAGATCTGGTTTTACTGGCACCACCTAAATCCTTTAAGAGTTATTTGGGAAACTCTGTCTACCTTCCCCCCAGACTATCTCCCTCCCAGTAGCCTTAAGAGACTTCTCCACCAAGTTCTTGGTGAACACAGATCCAAACTCTTGGATCTTAAAACAAGGAGAAATTAACCATTCCCCCTTCTTTCCCCCCACCAGTTCCTGGTGAGTGCAGATCCAACCCCCTTGGATCTTAAAACAAGGAAAAATCAATCAGGTTCTTAAAAAGAAGGCTTTTAATTAAAGAAAGAAAGGTAAAAATCATCTCTGTAAAATCAGGATGGAAAATAACTTTACAGGGTAATCAGATTCATGGAACCCCCTCTAGCCTTAAGTTCAAAGTTACAGCAAACAGAGGTAAATCCTCTTAGCAAAAAGGAACATTTACAAGTTGAGAAAACAAAGATAAAACTAACATGCCTTGCCTGGCTGTTACTTACAAGTTTGAAATATGAGAGACTGATTCAGAAAGATTTGGAGAGCATGGATTGATGTCTGGTCCCTCTTAGTCCCAAGAGCGAACAACCCCAAAACAAAGAGCACACAAACAAAAGCCTTCCCCACACCAAGATTTGAAAGTATCTTGTCTCCTTATTGGTCCTTTGGGATCAGGTGTCAGCCAGGTTACCTGAGCTTCTTAACCCTTTACAGGTAAAAGGATTTTGGTTTCTCTGGCCAGGAGGGATTTTATAGTATTGTACACAGGAGGGCTGTTCCCTTCCCTTTATAGTTATGACAAAGCCTAACAGCATATTGGACTGCATTAGTATGAGCATTGCCAGCAGATTGAGGGAAGTGATTATTCCCCTCTATTCGACACTGGGTAGGCCACATCTGGAGTATTGTGTCCAGTTTTGGGCCCCCCACTACAGAAAGAATGTGGCCAAATTGGAGAAAGTCTAGTGGAGGACAGTGAAAATGATTAGGAGGCTGGGGCACATGACTTACGAGGAGAGGCTGAAGGAACTGGGCTTATTTAGTCTGCAGAAGAGAAGATTGAGGGGTGATTTGATAGCAGTCTTCAGCTACCTGAAGGGGAGTTCCAAAGACAATGGAGCTCTGCTGTTCTCAGTGGTGACAGATGACAGGACAAGGAGTAATGGTCTCAAGTTGCAGTGGGGGAGGTCTAGGTTGGATATTAGGAAAAACTATTTCACTAGGAGGGTGGTGAACCACTGGAATGGATTACCTAGGGAGGTGGTGGAATCTCCATCCTTAGAGGTTTTTAAGGCCCAGCTTGACACAGCCCTGGCTGGGATGATTTAGTTGGGGTTGGTCCTGCTTTGAGCAGGGGGTTGGACTAGATGACCTCCTGAGGTCTCTTCCAATCCTAATCGTTTATGATTCTATGATTCTGATTCCTCAGCAAAATTATTTACAATCAGTATATACAACCAGTGAGAGGAGTTTTATAGTATCTACCTCTTATAGTTTCCTGATACAGTTTTTTCTTTTGAATTACCATCCTCAATGAGACAGCTACTGACTGTTAAAGTTGCAGTCATCCCCACTAACCTTGGGGAAGTGTTGTTCTTATCTCCTATTCTACTGCTGGATTTCCCTGAAAGAGTCGCAGATTTTTTTATATATAGGAGATAAAAACTTTTGCATGCAGGCAAATCTGTCATGTAGAAAATCTAATTTCTTGAGCAGCTCACGTACAGCTATTTCCAAAGGTAGAGGACTAGATTGTGAAGGAAACAGTTCACAGTAAACATCAATTATTGATTATTTCAAAAAGGAAACTTTCAGCAATGGTTGGTTACTTTGATAAGAAGGGAATCGGGAAATCGTTGAGTAGGAGAAGGAAAGAAGTCTTTTATTAAAAATATATTACAGTATATTACAATAACAGCCCAAATATTGTAATAATAGCAATGTACACTGTACATTATACTGTACATTGTTTTGGACCAGGAAATTTTTTACTACAGAAAATACGTAATTTCTTTTGTGGAACTAATCAGATGTGTGAAGACATCAAATCACCAACTCTCTTTCCCCCGCTCCAAGCAGGCAATTTTAAAAGAACATGTAAAGTCTGAAATGGAGAATAGAGGTATGAGTCCAGAATTAGACACTGAAGTACAAAAGGTATGGTGTTCATTTACATCAGTTCTCACACCCAAACAGCTTTACTAGAAGTAGATCTGGTCTTTACACAGATACACCTCTACCCCGATATAATGCTGTCCTCAGGAGCCAAAAAATCTTAATGTGTTATAGGTGAAACTGCGTTATATCAAATTTGCTTTGATCTGCTGGAGTGCGGAGCTCTGCCCCCCCCTCCGGAGCACTGCTTTACCATGTTATATCTGAATTCGTGTTATATCAGGTCGCGTTATATTGGGGTAGTGGTATAGTGGAAAAGAAATAATAAAAGTTGCCTACTAATAGTATTTCTCTAAACTTATTATTAAGAGAAATCATTGTGCCATCTACTGGCAGCTATATGTGTGTTCATTTAACACTAACATTCTTTTAAATTAAGAGCAGGAGCAGATCAGCAAGTTAATATCAGAGTCTAGACACAGTTATAGTCTTTTGACTCTTCTGAACACCAGATTCCTCCAGCTAGTTTTATTTCTGCCAGGGTGCACAGGGGTGCTGAGAGAGCCATTGAACCAAACCCTAGACCCTGTGTATAATGGAAAGCACTTCAAGTGTGGCAGCACCTCCAGAATCCATAGTTCCAGCACCTATGTAGGTGCAGAGTGAGTGCATGCTTCATCTTTGCAAAGGCTGCACAGGGCTGTGCTCCTGTTTGCTCCTGTAGGTGTACCAGTTTCAGATACTATACAAAGCCTGTTGGAGCTCTTCACTGGGGATGTGAAAATACACCTACTTCCAGTGCTTTGCTATGCCTAAAAGGTACATTAGAGTCCTAAACTCTTTGTAAATTCTGTATCAGTCAAACAAATTTTTGCATTTCTAATGCATCAATCACCATAGTACACAGGCACCACATAAAAAAATTTCAGAGTGGAGTAATTTCTCTCTGAAAGGACTATTCTTTATCCCTCCCGTGTCTGATGCCACTTTCCGAAGTGGGATCGTTCTTCATTCTTGTCTTCTACATTTACCCTTCCCTCAGCAGCTCCCATTTTTTCCTCTAACTTCATCTCTGTTTTTGAGGAAGGGAAGTGTTTCCCCTCTTCTGACTGGACACACTTGGGAAACAAACAACTATATTTAACCAGAAAAGAGAATATTTTAATATTTTCTTCATAACAAATAGCAATTGCTATAGATAAGATTGCAAAATGCTTTCTATTCTAAGACTGTTCTGAGGTGGTCACAATTTTCTGAAATATTCAACTTCAAAATACCTTTAGCAGTTTTTGAGTTATGGGTGAGGGAAAGGAAAAATAGATTCCTTCTGTTTAAAAAAAAACCCAACCCCATATCACATACTAACCACACTATAGCCAAAATGGATAGATTTTGAAACATGGCATGGAAATAGTATTGTGTGTCTTGCTACGTTTGAAAAAAGGATTTAAACATTTTTTTTACTTTAGTGAGAAGCCCATGTGCCTGTACCTACTGTAGAATTATCTCTGTTAGAGACAGTGATTGTACATGCAGCAATTTAATAAATACATCATGCATCATGCATCAGTTATGAAGCAAAAAAATCATAGTGTGTGGAAGTGCATGTGCACTGCACATGTAAACGCATTGCTCTGTTGTTGCTCATACAGACACAGCATATGATGATTCACATAATGCTAGACTGATATATTCACTATTAAAATTTGGATTTCCTAAAATATAAAAAATCTGACACTTTCATCTGATCATATGTATGTTAAATGATATGTTAATTTTATGTTCCATTCAAGTTCAAAGTACATAACACACATCTTTTGTGTCTTTAGCCACAAGGTGGCCTTACCATAATACTATATATTACATCCTAACAGGATGATTAAAATGCAATCCTTTCTGCTTTATTATGGTGTGTTGCATGTGCTACCTCTTAGTAAAAGATTTGTCTGTGTTTCAATTATAAACCCTGGGTGAGGGTCTCAAACCACTTACAGATCTTGTATGCTACATAATAGGACAGACCAGCCTACAGAGGCTCTAAAAGCCTCAGTTTCAGCCAGGGGAGAATTTTCCGGCAAAGGAACTGAGGAAAACAGGCCCAGTCACTCTTCTGAAAATCCTTTTGCAAGCCCTGGATTAGGAGGCATGTCCGGGCTGTGGCTGGCAGAGGTATCTTGAATATGGGACTGTAGTACTATACATTGCATAGAGTCAGGTCAGCATCAAGTAGGCACCCAGTCACAGGCTGCTGTAATTTGGAGCGTCCCATTAAGGTTGTCTAAATCAGCAGTTCTCAACCAGGGGCCTGGGGCCCCCTAGGGGGCTGTGAGCAGGTTTCAGGGGGGCCACCAAGCATGGCCAGTGTTAGACTTGCTGGGATCCAGGGCAGAAAGCTGAAGCCCACAATGTGGGGCTAAAGCCCAGGGCTCCCAGCACTCCTACTTGGGGCTGAAGCCTGAGCAACTTGGCTTTGTAGGGACCCCTGTAGTATGGGGCCCTGGGCAATTGCCCTGCTTGCTACACCCTAATGCTGGTCCTGGCTTTTATATGCAGAAAAACAGTTGTTGCACTGGCAGGCCATGGAGTTTTTATAGCATGGGAGAGGGGCAGAGACACAGGGACAGACTCAGAAAGAAAAAGGTTGAGAACCCCTAGGCTAAATTATGCCAAGGGCTGCTTCTGTCCTAGGAGCAGTTTAGAACTGGGAAGTACACAAGTGGCTTAAAGCCACATTAACTCCACCCCTCTCTGGATTGCAAATTTTGTGCTGCACCTCTCTTCTAGCAGCACAAAATCTCATCCTGTTTTCTAAGGTAAATTAAGGCTCAATCCAAAAGCTATTAAAATCAATGGGAGTCAGTGGAATTGTGCCATCTACAAGTTAGACTGTGACTCCTACTGTTTAATTCTTTACTTGGTCAGTACTTTGGTTTAGTCAGAAATACAATAATAGAATTATGGATCAGTCACTTTCCTGAGAAGCAGCAAGGGCTATTTATTGGACTAAATTACATTGTTACAGTAACCATCAGAGTCGGAAACTAATTTCTGCCATGTGAAAGACGTGTCACCTTATGTAATTCTGGTTCATGTCATATGACTGGGGAGAAGAAATAAAGTTCAGGCTCTTACCAGGATGCCAGTGTGTCACTTTTATCACATGCTGTCAGATGAAAACTTAATCTCTGGCAAAAACAGAGCAAATGAAGCCACTTCAATAGCTCTCTGATCACGTTACTCTTTCTTGTTTGCAAAACAGTACTTTTTTCAGTATTCGGTTTGTCCACTGAATAATCTACCACCTAGAGCCTATGGTCGCTGCTTCTAGAGCTTTTCAGTATCAATGACTGGGTGGGCATGAGTTACTTCGGTCCCTGCACAAGCATTGTCAGTAACATTCTGGATGTCCTCAAGAACTATAGACCCATTGTTCTCCTTGGCTTTGTTTAGATGTCTTCTGTTCCTCCTGTAGGACAGGTTCTTAGACATGTGAGATATACAACCTAGCTTCTAATGGTGAGAATTTATCAGCCACTTTCTGCTTGGAATCTAACCCTTGCAATAGGACTAATTGACAGTCTCCGTGTTATATTTTGTGTCCCAGTTTCCTGATGTATAGTTCTTTTGCAGCTACTGTGAAGTGAATTATTTTTGGCTAAAGAAGCTTGTTAGATTTTGGCCCTAAGGTTTTGTTAATCGTTCTGGCCATAAAGTCTTTGAACCGTTGATCTCAATGTGGCATTGTGAAGTGTGTTGTGACAGTCTAACAATGCTAAGTATGGATCGCCAGGGTTTTGTAAAAATCAATTTATCATGTGGACTTTTCTGCTAACCAATTTGTCTGTGAATAGTAAGGGCTTGATTTGGTGTGCCTGAACTGGTAGGTTGAAGACAATTGCTGAAATGAGCTACTGTTGCGTATTATGGGCCATTATCTATTATTAATACATCTGGAATCCAATGGCAAATTAACTAATTTACTGTGTGTTATTATTACATTACTCAATGTGTTGTGTTGGGGAACAGCTTAATTTAAAGTGTGACTAGTAATCTATTAACTGGCCCATGAAATTGCAAGCCCATTAGCAAGAATTTTTAATGAATCTGTAAACTCAGGGGTTGTACCGTATGACTGGAGAATTGCTACCATAGTTCCTATCTTTAAGAGAGGGGAAAAAGGTGATCCAGGCCTGTCAGTTCGACATATGTAGTATGCAATGTCTTGGAAAAATTTTTGAAGGAAAAAGTAGTCAAGGACATTGAGGTCAATGGTAATTGGGACAAAATACAACATGGTTTTACAAAAGGTAGATCGTGCCAAACCAGCCTGATCTCCTTCTTTGAGAAGGCAACAGATTTTTTAGACAAAGGAAATGCAGTAGATCTAATTTACCTCGATTTCAGTTAGGCATTTGATACGGTTCCACATGGGGAATTATTAGCTAAATTGGAAAAGATGGAGATCAATATGAAAATTGAAAGGTGGATAAGGAACTGGTTAAAGGGGAGACTACAATGGGTCATACTGAAAGGTGAATTGTCAGGCTGGAGGGAGGTTACTAGTGGAGTTCCTCAGGGATTGGTTTTGGGACCAATCTTTTTATTACTGACCTTGGCACAAAAAGTGGGAGTGTGCTAATAAAGTTTGCAGATGACACAAAACTGGGAGGTATTGCCAATACAGAGAAGAACTGGGATATCATACAGGAAGATCTGGATGACCTTGTAAATTGGAGTAATAGTAATAGGATGAAATTTAAAAGTGAAAAGTGCAAGGTCATGCATTTAGGGATTAATAACAAGAACTATTGTTATAAGATGGGGAGGCATCAGTTGGAAGTAACAGAGGAGGAGAAGGACCTCAGAGTATTGGTTGATAACAGGATGACTATGAGCCGCCAATGTGATATGGCCATGAAAAAAGCTAATGCGGTCTTGGGATGCATCAGGCGAGGTATTTCCAGTAGAGATAAGGAGGTGTTAGTACTGTTATACAAGGCACTGGTGAGACCTCATCTGGAATACTGCGTGCAGTTCTGATCTCCCATGTTTAAGAAGGATGAATTCAAACTGGAACAGGTTCAGAGAAGGGCTAGTAGGATGATCCGAGGAATGGAAAACCTGTCTTATGAAAGGAGACTCAAAGAGCTTGGCTTGTTTAGCCTAACCAAAAGAAGGCTGAGGGGAGATATGATTGCTCTCTGTAAATATATCAGAGGAATAAATACCAGGAAGGGAGAGGAATTATTTAAGCTCAGTACCAATGTGAACACAAGAATAAATGGATATAAACTGGCTATCAGGAAGTTTAGACTTTAAATTAGATGAAGGTTTCTATCCATCAGAGGAGTGAAATTCTGGAACAGCCTTCCAAGGGGAGTTGTGGGGGCAAAAGACATATCTTGCTTCAAGACTAAGCTTGATAAGTTTATGGAGAGGATGGTATAATGGGCTAGCCTAATTTTGGCAATTAATTAGTCTTTGACTACTAGCAGTAAATATGCCCAATGGCTTTTGATGGGATGTTAGATGGGGTGGGATCTGAGTTACTACAGAGAATTCTTTCCAGGGTGTCTGGCTGGTGAGTATTGCCCACATGCTCAGGGTTTAGCTGATCGCCATATTTGGGGTTGGGAAGGAATTTTCCTCCAGGGGAGATTGGCAGAAGCCCTGGGGGTTTTTCGCCTTCCTCTGCAGCGTGAGGCACAGGTCACTTGCTGGAAGATTCTCTGTACTCTGAAGTCTTTAAACCATGATTTGAGGACTTCAATGGCTCAGACACAGGTTTGATACAGGAGTGGGTGGGTGAGATTCTGTGGCCTGCGTTGTTAAGGAGGTCAGACTAGATGATCATAATGGTCCCTTCTGACCTTAAAGTCTATGATCTATGATTCTAATAAGAAGTAATCTGTCTTGTTTAATTCAGATAGACATCTGTGACAAACTTGGACCAAGGGTTCCTTCTGCATTCTGTTCCTTCTAATTTATTGCAGATTTTGCACTTGAATACTTTATCTGTGGTTGACGTGTACTACCTGGCCAGAATTGTTCATCTTGTGATGTGTTCTCATATTTCTCAATATCCAGATGGGCACTGTGGATTAATCTTAGCATTTCTGATTTTATGTTGGGTGGTATTAAGATACAGTGTTCCAGGATCCCATCATATGCACCAGTTTCATTTCCAGAGCCCCAATAACATTTTATGCTTGGAGATACCTGGACTTTTTCAATTGGCCATCCATCTAGAATTATTCTTTCAAGCTGTTGTAAAGTTGGGTCACTCTATATTTTTAATAGGAGCTTGTCAAATTTTGTTTTAGAAATGAGTAGTGCTTGAGTCATGTTCAAACTCCTCTTTTTTCAGCTGCTTGTTTCCACTATATATAAATGTACTTGAAAGCTGGTTCACCATAAGAAATTCTTTCTGGTCCTCTGGTAAAATCCTGGTTCCATTAAAGTCAGTGAGAGTTTTACCATTGACTTCAATAGGGACAGGATTTCACTCCTGTATTTCACATTTAACTTTTGCAATTTCATAATAATTTTCCAGATGGTTGGTAGTCCTGAGAGCTGTAACATCTGTTTGATCATCTGCATTTGGAGACTTCAGCCCAAGAGCCTTCCTGTTCACTATTTCAAACTTTATTAAATGGTATCTGACTTTATACAGACATACCAATGTAGCTTTCCCCTGAGGGCTCATTTTGTGGCGACTGTACAAAATGAGCAGTTTTCAATTTTAACTCTGGGTAGTTACTACTAACTTTGTATTTGCACTCAGCTTCAGTGTCTTTTTTGGAATTTAAGTTTTGTTAATGTATTTCCAGTGTCACAAACCAGTCTGTTGTAAAGTCTTGCTTTGTAAATTTATGGTGCAGCCTAATTACATATAGGACAGGAATTCATGAGTTTTAATTCTGGTTCTGCCACAGACTTTCTATGAGACCTTCATTTGAATTCTCTTTGTTTCGGTTTCCCCAGCTGTTAAATTAATTAGTCTAATAATACTTATCTGTTGTTCAAGAGTGTTGTGAGAATTAATTTTTAGTTTGTACAGTAGTTTAAAAAAATCTAAAGTGCTAAGAGTTATTATTCAAACAGGATAAGGACATTGCAGAGAAGCTAAAAGATAACTTTGTATCAGTCTTCACCACAGAAGGATGGGGAGATAACTACTTCAGAGATATTCTTTGCAAGTAAAAAAGATGAGGCACTGTCAGAGACTGTGGTATCAAAAGAAGAGATGTTGGAACAAACTGACAATTTCAGTTACAGTAATCAGGACTGGATGGTGTTTATGCAAAAGTTCTGAAAAAAATAAAAATAAAGTGGCTGTACTGCTAATTAAAATATATAATCTATCATTAAAACCAGCTACTATACTGGAGGGCTGGAGAGTAACCAATACTGTATCTCTTTTTTAAAGAAAGGTTTCTATAGGTTGTACTGGGAAATACAGACCAGACTTTACTTCAGTATCAAATAAAGCAGTTGAAAAAAAATTAAAGATAGATTTGTAATTCATCTAGGTGAATATAATATGACAAGGACAAATTAGCACAGCTTCTGTGAAGGAAAATCATGTGTGCAACCTATTATAGTTGTTTGAAGGTATCAGCAAAATTGTAGATAAAGAAAAACTGGTAAAAACAGTTTACATGGACTTTCAAAAAAGTCTTTTATAAAGACCCTCAAAAGAAGTTAAAAGGACATTGAGTATTCCCAGAGTGAAAGGGAAAGTTCTATCTTGGCTTAGAAACAGAAAGAGTGGAAAGCAAAGACTAGAAATAAATGGTCAGTTTCCATAATAGAAGGTGGTTATTAGTGGATTGCCTCAAGGCTCTTTATTGGACTGGTGTTATTACCTGGAAGATGGTGGTGGTGTGTGTTTGTGAATGAACTGGCAAATTTCGTGAATGATACAAAATTACTTTATTTAGTCAAATCAAGATAATCTTTTGATAATCTTCAGATGCATCTAAAAAAGGTAGACAGGCAATACAACAGCTGACATTCATCACAGACAAATGCTTAGTAATGCATATGGGAAAGAACAATCTGAAGTACTCAGATAACTTATCTTCACTGCTATAGTTTCAGAGCCATATGTTACCAAAGTACCAGACCTAGCTATGGTGACTGCATCAGTGGAAATTCATGATTGCTAGAGTCTCAGGCATGGTCTCCTGATGGACACTGGCACTAGGTTGCTTGACCAGATGGTTGAGAGAAGACAAGAACATGTGAAGGGAATGATTGGAGATGCAGGGAGTAAAAAGATAGGAATGAGATGAGGGAAGTCTGGGCTGAAAACGTCCTCAAAAAGTCAAAAAACACCCAATGAACCCCAAAATGTGACATTATCAGCACAGCGAGCTAAGTAACTAGGGGAAAAATAGATAGTTGAAAGTAGTATTCAAAATTCTGGGCATTATTTTTAGTTAATAATTAAAAATATTGTGCAACAACTATATTGTTGAAGAGTATCTCACACACCCCTTTTTCTTCAGTTAAGCCAATTTATAAAAAAACAAAACAACCTAAGTAAACATCCAGGAATAACATTCATCCTGTCAGTATGCTGTATTCATGCCTATAGATTAGTGTTGATGCATGAGGAATACATGTCAGGAGAACGTAAAATGACTAATGAACACACACCACTGCCTTGTGTTATTTACATTTTTAGAACAAGATATCAACATGATAGAGTTTTGATTTGTAGCCATATGGTGAGAATTCTGAGATATTAAGGCGTCATTCTGGACACCAGGAATGCCACTTCTGAAAGTATTTTCTTATTTGGGTGAATGACAAGGTTTGGTTGGAAGTTTGGAACTGAGCTGAGCAGGTGTTCTCCAGCTCAGAGTGGTGGAAGAATATGGAGTGGGAGGAATTTGGGCTGCCTTGTAAGCCTGGAGGAAAGGAAGACTGGCGTCTTATGTTGCACAATTCTTACCAAATATCACATGAACTACATCCACCCTTCTCATTTACATCCGATCCCAGTCCTGTCTTGTGAGGGTAACTGGATTACTTGCATGAGCTAGTATATAAGGATTGTAAGGCAGTATGTAGAATTTTTGCTGTGATAACGGAGAACCTGAGGCACATAGCTAAAAATCCTAAAGTGAGATGAGGTGGTGACAGCAGCAAAGGGTAAGAGTGAATGAAAATTGGTGATGGAATCATAACTGATATAGTTTTTGGGTTCCAGGTTTTTGAGTTAACCTCCATATTTCCTGATTTGCATATATGTGTGTGTTTTAAAGTAACTACAACAGTCTAATAATGTTTTTGGAAAATAGTAGGTATCAATTTACAACCTTAACTTTATCTTACTAAAGGTAGTGTGTGTGTCTGATAGACAATATATAGTGTATATGAAATAGACAAACATGTAAGTGATGGAAGAAGTATAGGCCAGATTGTCAAAAGGGCTGAACATCTCCAATTCTTATTTAAGTAAGGTGACCAGATGTCCCATTTTTAATGGGACAATCCCGTTTCTGGGGACTTTTTCTTACATAGGTGCCTATTACCACCCACCCCCTGTCCTGTTTTTTCACAGTTGCTATCTGATAACCCTACATTTAAGTGAATGAATGCTGTGGGTGCTTAGCATTTCTTTAAAAAAAAATCAGCTCATACATATGACTTACTCGCATAGCTGTGGTAGAGGTTAAGATACTGTAAGAACAAAACAACATTGTCAAAAGTATAGTATTCTAAATACTGGCCTGGTTAATTGTATGGAATCCTGAAAAGTCACTGTGGAGAATAAAGGAGTGCTCTGTATTACTTTTTATGAACATGATGTGCACATCATTTTAGCTGCTTGATATTATCTTGTTTGACTGCAAGGAGTTAAATCAAAGGATGTGACTGGGGGAGATAAAATAGGAAACAAAACAATGGCAAAGCTATGGTACCAGAAAGAATACCAAGATTCCTTCATGAAACAATAGGGTATTAAGTGGAGAATGTGCACCTACCTGGCCCAAATCTAGGCTCAAAGGAGATACTCTCTAGCCTAGGGAGAAAGTGGGGAATTGAGTAGGCAGTAGTAGCTGGAGATGAGTCTCTGACCATTCACAGAGGCTGCTGTGGGGGTTGTCTCACTCCCAGCCTAAAAGTAGGGATGTTTGGGGTGAGCACAATTTACCCAACGTGTGCAATGAAAGGATAAAAGTGTAGGTAAGAAACAGATGTATAGGCCTTTTAAAAAAACCCTGTCCCACCTTGCTATATACCGTTGGGTAAACAAACAATACATTCGTTTTGATAAAACTGTTTTGAGTCTCTTTAATCTGGCTGCTGGGTATAGATTCCCAAAGAGAAATTTTCTTGCAGGTGTCAAATAGTGTTGGGCCTTTTATGTTTACATGATGGTGGAGAAATATGGGGGCTGCAGCCCACAGATCCAATCCCAGAGAGATTGAACTACAGGGTGCCACTACGGAGAGGTGGAGGAAGCCAGGCTGATTACCCGAAGAATGTATTCAAGAGAGACTAAAAGGGGTCTAAAGTGCAGCCCACCTGGTAACTCCCTGAGTTACATTTTGTTTATTCTACAGAATTCAATGCATGTTTTAACAGCCATAATGGATGCTTGCCATTCCTAACAGTGTTGATATGAAGTCTCCTCTCCATTTCTGGGTGAATCTAACATATCTACAGTACTTATTAACTCACAATGGCTCAAGCTATAAATGTGAAACCTGAATTTCTTCTCTGTTTAGGGTAAGTCAGAGCTTTATCTTTTAACAAATGTGTGTAAGAGTAGCTCAGACCTGAGTTAACAGTAACTAAGCTTGTTAATGCCTTGGCATGAATTTTATTACCAGCAGACATGCAAAGAACTGATTAAGGTTTTTCTTGGTCTCCATACCCTCTTCACATTTAGATATTCAGAGTGCAGTGAATATCTGACAAAGTAACACTCATTTTTTTTTCATTCATTGGAGCAGTCCAACAGCTCACAGGGTTTCATTACCCCTCTCCCACCTCATTCGTGATGGAGTCCCTTATCATTCCCCTTTTTAACCCATACCATCTACCTTCTAGGAAGTTGAGACTGTAGCTAACATTCTCTTATGAGCAGAGGCAGTGACATCTGCTGAAGTAGGCATCAGTGTTGCTCGTTTAGTAGGCTGATAGGTAGTACTAGGCAATCGTTATTGCTCTAGTAGTCCACTTGCATTCAAGCACATCACCTCCAGCAGTCAGATTGACACCTTTTGCACCCCCTAGGCACAGCATCTTCAGTGCCCCCTCTGCCTACAGCTGACCTTTGTGTTTTCTATAAACAATGAAACTAAAGGAAATATAAATGATAATTTAAATACAGTAGAACCTCAAAGATGCAAACACCAGAGTTATGGACTTACTGGTCAGTTGGCCCCCTGTGGAACCAGAAGTCCCCAATCAGGTAGTAGCATAGACCAAACATTAAAAAAAAAAAAGGCAACTACTGCACTGGCCTTCAGCCATTGGTGGCTAGGGCTGCAGATGCAGAGTGGGGGTGGGAGTCAGGACTCTGGCCTTCAGACCCTCAGGAGCACTGGGGCTCAGGGCTTTAGACAGTGGGGGAGCGCTGGGGCTTGGCGCTTCAGCCCCACGGCTCTGTTCCCTTCAGCCCCATGTAGGGGACCAGGGTTCGGGGCTTTAGCTATGAGGGGAATGCCAGTTTCAGCCCCAGTGCTTGCTCTGTAGTTAAAACCCCAAGCAGAGAGCAGAGCTCAAGCCCTGACCCTAGTGCTCCCCCTGATATAAAGTGCTGAGCCCTAGGGCTCCCATAGGGCAGAAGACCTAAGCCCTCCACCTGGAGCCCTAGCACCCAGAGTCAGAAGCCCCAACCTCCCCCCATGGCTGCAACCCCAACCTCCCATGTGGCTGAAGTCTGTAACCTCTTCTGCAGCCTTACGGAACATTTCAGTTATGGACAACCTCCATTCCCAAGGTGTCCGTAACTGAGGTTCTACTGTATTCACTTTTAACTCACTTTTAGGAACCCCTAGAACACCGGCGCCCCTAGGCACGTGCCTACTGTGCCTAATTGGAAATCCAGCCCTGCTACAGCATGCATATAAATCCCATTGACTTCGGAAAGGCTGCTGACCCTTTAAGCGATTACAGCAACCCTTTCTAAAACTATGTTTCACTTTTGCTGGTTATGTTTTTGTAATAAACTTTATACATACACATTTAAAGGGGAATTATCAACTTAAAAATCACATCTACCAGTTGTTAAAGCCTATTACAATTCCTACAATTCTCTGTTCGATTTTTTTTGAAAGTGGATTACTTTGCACATTTGACAACTCTTTGTTGGATTCCTCAGTTGGTTATATGGGTCTTTCAGACAGCAATACAAAAGAACAACACATTTTAAAACCCACAAAAATTGGCCAGGGTATTCAGGAGCAGATCTAGTACTAGCAACCAATTTAAACTTTTTAAAAAGAGTAAATGTCAAGATTTTTAAGTTACATGATACTTTAAAATGACTTGTAAGCAATTAAAAAAAAGATAGTAGGGTGTGCGCTTAGTCTAATAGTCACACACCTACAGTGGAAGACTTAAAACATAGCATTAGCTTGAGTTTTGGACTCACTTTAATTATTGCACAATACCCATGCAGCTTATATCTCATTGCTTAAATTATACTACTCAGCTTTAAAGAACAGGGTGTTTGGATTGTACTGAAATTACTTTTTTTGCTAATGCATCACACTTACATGTAGAAATCAACAACTCGCCCTCCCACTTCCCAAAATAGACAATTAAAAGACTGTGTTAAAGAAACAAAGTACTAGGAAAATGTAAAGCAGGCCTATTGCAAAAAAACAACCAACCAAAAAAAACCAAACCCAGTTAAGACAGAATTGCTGGAAAGAAAAAGTACATGAAAGCCCTGCTTACTATGCAGGAAAAAAAAAAAAGTGTTTTAAAATGGTAATAACAGCCAGTGGTCCATCTGCCCTACAGCTGCCTAAAGTGTTAGCAGTTGAGCTGAGCCAGTGCACTGTAAGAAATCTTTAAAATATTTCTTCCAAGTAGACAACCCAAAATTGCACAGATTAGAACAGTCGCGTGATCTGCATGGTATCTGCATAAAGAGGTGTTACTAAAAACACAAAAGCTACAAAAACACTGCTGCTAGTGCAACAAAAAAAATTCTGTCACATTAAAAAATACAATTTAAAACTAGAATTACTGTGAATAAAATGCTAATCCCCTTTTCATCTGGATAATTAGAAATTTTCATCTTCAGAATGCTTTGCAAATATTACCTACTTAAATCTTTGCAAACACCCCATGCTATTAGCAAGCAGTACTTATTGTTTTACACGGGAGGAAAATGAGGCAGAGGTTAAAAGTGACGTTACCCAAAGCTACAAAGCAAGTCAGTGTCAGAAACTGGTTTAGAACTCCCGAATTTCTCGTGTGCAGAGGTATTCCCAAAACACAGGAACACTCCTCCCTGTTTCAAATGTTCAAGTCCTGTGCGCAGAAGTAGATCTGAATAACCACTGCAAGGTTAATTAACATTTGAATATTTTACAAATATATTTGTGGGTTTATAGGAATTAATTTCTAAATTACGAATGTAGTTGGTCTCTAACTACTGTTTCTAGTATTTTTTTTTCTCTGTAAGATTTTCATTTCCTCACTTTTTAGCCACTCAAATCACACAAATGCAATATCCTTACAGACTGCACAAACTAACTTCTTTAAATGGGTGCTGAATGTTGCATGTATGGATTGTGTGGTGTCACAGAACTTGCATCCTATGGTTAAGGCTTCTGATGGAGGAGACGAGACACTCAAATTAACAGCAGTTATTCTTGTATAATTGTTTAAAATAAACATCTTGTAGAATATCGGATGTAGATTTTTTGGGGAGGGATTTAATAGTGGTAAGTACTATGGCAAAAACTTCTCAAATGTATATTTAAAAGATCCATGTTAATTTAAAATGAGAAATTCTGGTGGAGCAGGGACCATCTTTTTTCTGTGTCTGTATAGTGCCTAGCACAATAGAGTTGTAGGCCATGACTAGGTCTCCTAGGCATTATGGTAATATAGAGAATGGAATAGAACAAGGATCTTTCTAATCCAAAAAGCAGGGACCATATGAGCTTTGCCAGTCCAAGTATTCCTATGGTACTCTGCTAATGTACCCTCAGCTGTTATTCTAGAACAACTTCTAAGTTTGAGAGATAATTTAGTCTCCATGTCCATTCAGTCCTTGTTCTTTGCCAAGGCTGCCAAAAAAGGTGCAATTTGTGAAGTAGTTTTTATGATGTGGGTAGCTGTTCACTAGGAAGCTGACCAAGACATCTCACATCTGTTAAAGCTTCCCCCCACCATGGTAAAGAACCTAAGCTAGATTTGAAGAAATCTTATACAGAAGTTGGAGCAGTTTTACAATGGTGGTCTAATTTGTATGTTTCTGTATTCTCTTGTCAATTTTTGACAAGAATATTTAGTCTGTGTATTTATTAATAACTGGATATAAAAAATACAGAAACAAATGTACCATAGCTACTACACTCCCAACTTTCTACCTTTGATATTAGAGTTGAGAGTTTGGACACCCTCTCACGTTGTCAGAATAAAATGTAGGCCTCTTAGATACATATGGTGTGAAGCAAAGCTGCAGTCCTGGGCTGTAAATGACTACACAACAGAGCAATTGACTCTTTTCTGGTCATTACTCCTTTGTTCTTTCTGAATAGTGCAATACCAAATCAATAGGAATGCAGCTTATAGAATGGAAAAGAGCCATCAGAAGAGGGGATCAGTCTAGTTAAAACACTCAACTTCGTAAACACACTCCTGGAGAAATCAGTCTTATGTTTTGGGATACCAAAACCGCAGAAAAAATATTTACCTATAATATTAGGAAGATGTAAGCTACAGAATCTACTCTTTGAGGTAAGGGTTTTCCACTTCTAGATGTTTATTATTTTAATAGCTATTTAGGAACAGATATGTTCCCTTGGCTCCTTCAAAATGAGTTATACAGTAAAGCTCTCTTTTGTGCCCACTTTGTTAGCTTGGGAAAAGCCAAAACGTTCAGTCCTCAGCAAAGTATTAGTAGAGCTTAGACATGAATTCATACACAAAGTTTAAATTGGTTCTTTGAGAGGTTGCTTTTGCATAGTTCTAAGTTTGCCCGAGGGCTTCTCCATCGTCAGTTTAGGGAATGAGCAAGCTGTTTTGCAATTCATGTCAAAACTCTTCCTAGGATAGCCTCAAGCCCTTTCTGTGAACATTGGAGAATGTTCTTTCACTCCAATGTGAGGTCTTGTTTTTCAGACCTCATTAATTTCATATCAAGGGATGTAATATAAAGAACACATCTGTGTGAGAGCCTCAGTCCTCAAGTAGGTACATGCTTTTGTCACATGCTCTAAAACATTAATCCAACACTTGCACGTTTTCTCCTCAGTGAATCTGGTATGTAAAGCAAGTATATGAAGGCCTAAAACATTAAAGAAGTGAAAGGGAAAAAGCTATTTCTTTTTGCCAGCTGCAGCGCACCTTGAGTAACTACTATGAGGAGGTCAGACTAGATGATCATAAATGGTCCCTTCTGACCTTAAGTCTATGAGTAAAAAGATGGCGGGGGAAAAGAAATGGCACAATAATGCAGTTGACCAATAAGTATCAACTGAGGGCAACAGAGTAGAGGGAAGTTTATTTTTTCACTGAATTATTCATTGGTCCAGTAAGGACTCTTGAATAGATAAATTAAGACAGTCACTACACAAGGATTTTATAAGTTTATACAAATGCTGACATTTTTACCCATTGTATCACTTTTTTGATTTGACATTACACACAATACATTCCATTATAACACAACTCATTCCCAGCCAGTTGTGAAAAGCAAATAGCAGGCAGCAGACTAATCCTGATAACTTGCAACTAAGCTGCACCCTCCTCCCCCACCGCCTTTTTTTTTTTTTAAACATTTAACTAGTTCTGAAGCAGTCAAAATATATATTGCTGGGTTGATAAATGAAGCTTTGGTTAGAATTATTTTGATACCAGTGACCAAGAATTTTGCTCATTTCACAGTCTAGTAGCTCCCTAACAGTCACAAATTAAGAGATGCACTCATTCAGATAAGGCACGGATGTGAAAGACACTGCATTTTTAATACTGTACTCCCTTATAAATGCTGCGGAAGCAGAACTTTTGGTGGAAAGGTATACATTGTTTACAAGTCATTTGCCCAAGTTGGTTCTCTAGACAACTCTTATCTTTACTGCTGGCACGGGATACAAGAGACAACCACTGTCCTCTTAATTAATCTGGTGAGAGATCAATGACCACCTGCAACATTCACTTGGAACCAATGCCTTTGTTACTATAGTCAAGCTGGATACTGACTAAAAGATGTGCATTTTACTTATAGTTATTCCAGTCAGCCTCTGAAAGGTTTCTATTCATGGAGGTTATGGATGATTTTCTTTCTTGCCACCAAATCTAGGAGAAAACCTGACAGTTTTCATCTCTTTTAGAGCTCACTACCCTTGCAGAGTGATTCAAAACTCTAGCAATTGCACATAAAAACAAATCAAAAGAAAGGAATTTAAAGATCTTTATGCATAATAGAGGAGCAGTAAAGTGCACGAGAACATCTTTACTTTACAGTTTCTCTAAGTATTCGTTCTATAATCCCGGTTAACACACTGGAAAGTGACTAGTTTTAGCAGGAAATTCGGTTTCAAAATTACATGAGCATGAATTACAGTTCTTGATAAACCTCTAAAGATAGATGGCACTCAATTCTTCCAGTAAAAGGAGAACTTTGGTTCAAATTAACTTTTTAAATTCTATTAGTTACAGTAATCTGAATAAATTACAAAAGCTCATTAGTGAAGAAAATCCAATTAAGGTCTACTTCAGAAATAACATCTCATAAGAACAAGATCATTGGATGATGTCAACAGGTAAATTTAACTTTCCACAATTATATCTGAAGTTGTCCTAGAGCAATTTCAAGTTTGGGAGCTGTTCTAAGTCTCTTGTTCCTTAGGATGATAGTGTTGTTGAGATGTTCAGAGCCTTTGGAGGGTTAAAGGGTATTTACCTATACAAAAGATAAACATCAGATTGAGAAGACACTTTTATCCTCTCAGAAGTTAGCGACCATGATCATGCAAGTTAAACTCAAAATGAAGTAATACTCTAGAGCCTTACGCTTCCCACAATGAAAATTTATACTCTAGTTGTTTCATTTGCAAAGCAGAGGAGCCTCTACGCATGTAGGGGAAGAAAAAAAAAGTCTGGCAATAGACCCTTCTGTGCTAAGTTGCAAAAACACACCTATGAAGCTACAGTAATTATAATTGCTGATTTAAACACGAAGACAACTTCCATAATATTTTTAATTCAAAAACAAATGTCATTGGCTGGGTACATGCTACAGATCTACATTTCAGCTTCTCTTTTAAGTGCACAGTTGGCACTTCATAGAATTTCATTTGGACAAGCATGGTCGCTAGTCACAAAATACAAGAGAAAGTTGCCAGTCTAAAAACCCCAAGATTTTCCATAGTGTTAAGTTAGAGCAGTTAAACTAAAATATCACAATCAGTAAGAGAAAATATAGCTGTAAACTGTGCTACTGAATTTGTTTCACTGTGGATCCATTTAGATTTAAGGTAGCTTGAATTTATCAGGAAAAAAAACAGACTTTTAACAACTAATTTTATAAAAGCCATGTGTTAACTTTTGTTAGAGGAGGTAGCCTACAAGTTGTTAGATCTGAAAAAATACAGGTCTATTCTGGCTGTAAACACTGCTAAAGCAGTAGATATAAATATCCATAATAAAAAAGTAGTGTGGAAGAAGTTGTTCTAGGGGGAAAAAACCAGGTAAAATGATCTGAGCTTCAAAAAGAAAAACAGTAGAAACATTTAGTACATTTACTCATCTGTGTAGTTTAAATGATATAGAACTAAAGATTAATATATTACAAATCCACATACAATAAAAAAGTGTTAGCTGTATAAATTCACCAGTCTGACATTTGCAATACGCATTTATCCAAACAAATTCAGTTATTTTTATATGCTAGTTATGTCATATACATCTGACGATTCTCCAAAAAACAGATATAGTGGAAATATTGACTTGATTTTTTAAAAAAATGTGCAAATGCATCACAAATGAGTTTTACACAATGTGAACCCCTGATTTTTATAGCAGTTTTTCATCATGTCTTGATTTGTTGATTCTAATAGATATATTTTGTATCTTAATAAATTGGCTTTTCAAACATTAGTAATTAAGGCATCTTGCTGTATACAGTTTCTCAATAGTGCAAACAAAAACCATCTTTAATATTTTGATTAAAACAAGATACTAAAACATTTCAAAGTTTTTTCAACATAACTGGAAAATAGCTGCACATTTTAACTTTTCTTGTGAAACAGTTTAAAACCCTCTTATGGCGGCGACTGGCCTTGTTGGTTCCTTATAACTGGTTCTGCAGTTTTGTCTTCACGATGGTAGAATTTATATTCCTTTATGCAATATCGCAGTGAAACACAGCAGCACTTAAAATGACTTTACCAAGTAACTGAACAAATCCCAAATACAGCAAAAGGCATATAGTTTTCATAGTACACTTTCACCTCACTGAAGTAAAAGCTGCTCCTATTAGGCATTTTTCCACTTCAATGTGAAGTAGATTGTTAGGATTTTGTTAGTGGTTTCATTAAACAGTTTTTGAAAGTCCTCTTCTGCCAACAGTTCTTAGAAGAGAGATATTTTGGAAATAGTGTATAAATCCACAGATATTTAAAAGGATTATTTAGCCAAATATGCACTCAGTTCTCCAAGCATCTCAGTGTAGCTGTAATAAATAAGCACCTACATCCTGAAAAGGAGAAAGAAGAAAAAAAGTTTGTCACATTAATTCAGTGCTGGAATAAAGAATGCATAAGGTAGGATGCATATTGTAATAATTTCAAAGTATACTACAAAGATATTGTAATTTGCACTGCAGTAGTGCCTAAGAGCTCTAGTCATGGACCAGGAGCCCTTTGTGTAAGGTGCTGTACAAACACAGAACAAGTAAAAGTAAGGCCCCAGTTTATGACTACACCTCTACCTCGATAGAACGCTGTCCTTGGGAGCCCAAAAATCTTACCACGTTATAGGTGAAACCGCGTTATATCAAACTTGCTTTGATCTGCCGGAGCGCTGCTTTACCGCGTTATATCTGAATTCGTGTTATATCGGGGTAGAAGTGTATATCAAAGTAAAGTACAGGCAGGACCCTGTCTGCTGAAAAGCACATTGGACCAAATTCCACAGGAACATCAATGTGGTTTATTTCCCTTCTCCCCCATGCACACTCACATCTATGGCACATAGCTGAAAATACTCATTATGTAAAATTACTAGACTATTTTCAACAATATTTTTCTATATGTTCTCCAGGCATATTGGCTCCACTCCCTAGGTGTCTGCTCCCCAGTGTTGTACAGGTGGGCTAAGAACTTCCTTCTCTCCGCACGTGGCACAGAAAGGGGGCGTGTTTGTAGCCAGCTTCAATGGCTCATCTCTGGACTTCGGTTACTGAACTGCTCTTCTGGTAGCTCAACTGACCAGCTTAAATTTATTTTTGCCTCCCACCACTCCAGGGCTGCTATCTGGACTCCAGTTCTGCTTCCTTGACCCCCTACTGCCTGGCTACATGGAACACTGCAGGGAGGATGCACTCCTTGTGGGGAAAGCTGGAGTGCAGCTACAGGCAGGTCCCAGCAGGGCAGGAAGACATAAGATATCAGGAGTCTGGATGCAGCAGAACGGCAAATTCCCTAATCATGAAATTGTAGAGTTCACAAGGCTCCAACTCATAGCCTAACACAATAGCTTTAGGGGTATCTGCAGACTCATGAAGACAACACTGAACTGATTTACGCTCTGGTTCTTTATGGTTGCCAAGATAATTGTGAAAACATTGAGTACGTTTAAAAAAAATATGAGCTTCTGGAACATAGTTTTATGACAGATGAATTCTACAAAGGGTCCTGACTACAAGCAAACACCAACACTGCTACCTCACAATAAAAACGCATATTCTTTTGTAAAAAGTCACTGCATCTCCATTTTTTCCACTCCAATGAACAGGCAGCTAGTGAAAAGTTGTTTGGTGGGTGGGGTAGGTACTATATGAAAAGCTCACAGCTATGCATTTCTAAATATTAGTCAGTGCAAACATACTCCCCTCGCAGGTTTGTCCTCTTACCCTCTTTCTTGGGCTCAGGAACCTCTCCTTCACTTCATTGCTCAAATCATGCAGCTGAGCCTACCCTCCCTCCTTTCCCATACTGGATCCATGTCAGAGCTCTCCTGGGAAGAGGACTTTGGCTAAGTGCAGCCCTGTGAGTCCCAAATTGGTTTGTGTGAGGAGTACATAGTCTTACAGCTCTGACTGCCAAGAGCAGCACCCGCAGAATTGGCTGCGCAGGCACTTGTCCCCTCAGTGGGCCTGTCACTGCACTAGGGTGAAGAGTTGCAATGAACAAGCAGTAGGGGAAGGCAGATATTTAGCTTGCTTTAGAAAGCTGTGGGCTGCTTTCCCCAGCCCTGAAACATTTTAACTATCAAGCTTGTTACCCTCTCTCTTTGTCCAAACCCAAAGATGCAGCAGGTATTTAAGATTCACTACCTTGCAGTACACATATATTGGTATGTCAATATTTAGAAGCATCTCTCTCCTTTCCTGTTCTACCTACTTATCTAGGTTTTTCTACTGCACTCATAATATCCAAGTGCCTTACTAGTATCAGATAAAAAAATCCAACATATCTTTCTCTCCCCAATTGGGAGGCATTTTTTTCCCCTTTGTTAATAAAATGTTTATGGGAAAGCCAAACTAGATCCCCATGTCACTGCTAATAGATGAAACTGTAAAGCAGACATTTGAGATGTCTCCAAACAAACTTTTCTGATTTATATGAACGTTAAATTAAAAATATTTCAAGATTCTACATCCAGTAACACTTGTGGGATGCATACAAATTTGATGTCAAGTTAGATGGATATTCAGTGTTACACTGATTACTGAATATCACTGGAAACAAATTACCTTAGCTATATTACCAGTATATCCTGGAACCAGAGTCAGATGATTTTCTTGTTCCCACAATCCACTTAGTTGTTGTTTTAAAATCTGAATATTTCTGGAAGAGAAATATAGACACTCAGTCACAAGTGCACTTTGTATTTATCTGAATATCACTCTGGTAACAAGTGTTTTACGGTAGATATGCCCTTAGAAGCCTCGGTATTAGAGAATGTTATTCTACATCACATTAGTGGCAATAATCAAGGCAGAACGTAGACTTCTGAACTTACTGTTTAAAGTGAAGTTCACCAGTTTTTGTATTACTTTCATTTTTTGTATGAGTTTTGCATTTATTGACTCCAATATAAAATCACTGAGAACATTTACAAAGGAAAGTTTTGAAGAACACTGCTTGCTTCACAAAAATAAATCAACTTATTTTTAAAAAAGTCAGACAAAGTAATTAGAACATGCAATATTGTGCAGGAGTAAAATTCACAACACACATAAGAGGAGGTTACTTACTGTAACTGGATGTTCAAGATGTATGGCCCCTATCTGCATTCTACATGTGGATGCGCATGTGCGCCATGCGCCTGAGTCCAAAAGTTTTCTCCAAGCAGTGTCCATTGACCCGCACATAAGCGGTATGTCTCCTCGTGTTCCTGACCAAGGGCATAAGGGGCACCGCCACTCCAGTTCCTCCTTTCACCGCAGTGCAGTCAAGTCCGAAGCAGAGGGGAAGGAGGAAGGCAGGTAGTGGAATACAGGTAGGGACCACACATCACAAAGAACTTCCACTTACAAGAAGTAACCTCCTTCTCTTTGAGTGATGGTCCCTATGTGTATTCCACATGCGGGTGACTTGTGAGCAATGATCATAGCTACCATGTGATCTAGGGCATAGTGTGTTGTAGACGTGTATACAGACCACCACGTTGTGGCTTTGCCACGGAACGACAGCTAACGAAGCCAAGGAAGTGGCCTGTGCCCATATAGTATGAGCTGTAACATCTCCGGAGGGTCACTTTTGAAAGGGTTTAGTACTTTGTAGGTAGAACATCAGGGCCTGCCTGACATTGAGGGAGTGTAATCTCTTGTTTGTGGGGAGCCATGTGGTTTTGGGCAGAATACAGGGAAGTGGATAAACTGGTTGAGATGGAATTCTGACACAACCTTGGGGAGAAGTTTGGGGTGTAGTCAGAATGAAAGTTTGTCTTTGTGGAAGACCATTTAGGGAGGATCTGCCATCATGGCTGCTAGTTCATTGACCTTTCTGGCTCAAGTGATGGCAACCAACCAGGAATGCCACTTCCATGGAAAGGTGAGTCATGGTACAGGTTGCCCAAGGTTTGAAAGGTGGTCTTGTGAAAGCTGAGAGGACGAGGTTAAGGTTGCCAAATCCACACCTCAGTGGGACCAATGAAATTTTGAGCAGGCCTTTCATGAATCAAACCATCATAGGGTGTGTAAAGACGGAGTATCTGTCCACTGGGGGAAAAGGGAGAGGAAGGTGCTAGGTTCCTCCAGGTGTACATGGATCAACCTGAGAGCTAAGCCCAATGTTTCCAGGGCAAGGAGGTAATCTAGAATGATCAGGATGGTCACCATTACTGGGGAATGGTGGTTATCAGTGGGCTAACTCCAGAAAGTGACACCACTTCGCCTGATATCACATTCTGGTGGATAATTTTCTGCTCTGGCTAAGGATCTGCTGGATCCGGGCAGAATATGCACAGTCTATGTCAGATGCTCATCCAAACACCAGACTGTGAGATGATCTTTGAGCCTGCCCCGGTCTTGTGTGAGAAGATCCAGGAACAACCGGAGCGTGAATGATGGTTGGGTAGATCTTCAGGAAGTCTGTGAACCAGAACTGTAAGGGACAGTAGAGTGTTATGGGGATGATGGTGGCTTTGTCCCGACACACCTTCCTGAGAACTTGAGGTAACAGGGGAAAAGGAGGGAAAGCATATGTGAGGTCGCCTGTCTCAAGGCAATGCTCTCTTTCTCCCACAGAGTCTCTTCCCATGGTGCCCCTGAAGCAATACTTAGGGAGCTTCAGATTCACATATGACACAAAGAGGTCCTAGGTGGAGAGGGTGGTCAGTGTAGTTCCCATTGTGGAGAGTCCTGCTCAGTGCTTCTGCCAGGGAATTCTGGGTACCTGGAAGATACACAGCCTGTATGGTCACCTGGTTTCTGATGCACCAATTCCACAGTCTGACCGATTCTGAGCAGAGGGAATGAGACTTGGCCTCCTCCTGCCCCCTGCTTGTTGATTCAGACCACGGTGGCAATGTTGTCTGAAAGGATTTGTATGTGGAGATCGCATATGAGGGAAAGGAAGGCTTTGCAGAAGAGATGGACTGCCCTTAGTAGCCTGGCTTCCCTCAGTGTCCACGTGACCTGCACCATGTGGTGGTCCAGTTGGGCACCCCATCCTGGAAGGGAGGCATCCGTCACGATGGTGGCCTTCGGAGTGGGAGGGTTGAAGGGGATCCCGATCATGACCTTGATGGATTGGACCATCAAACAAGAGAGGTCAGAACATCCAACGGAACAGTGACTCTGGAATCGATGTGGTCCCTGGTCACTTGTAGGTCAGGTGGAGCCAGGTCTGTAGACACCACAGGTGGAGTCTTGCGAGGGGCCTCACGTAGGTGCAGGCTGCCATGTGCCCCAAGAGAGAGGCATTAGCGGACTATTGTGTGGGGTTTGCTGCAAATGTAGGCAATCAGGGTGCTCATCCTTGTAAAGCAATTTGCCAGGACAAAGGCCCATGCAGCAACTAAGTCCAGTCTCCAATAAAATTTATTGTCTGCATGGGTGACAAAACGGACTTGTCTTCATTCACACAGATCCCTAGGGAAGCCAAGAGTCTTTGAAGAGATTGGCTCATGGAGAAAAATTGTTGTCACAAATGTCCCACTAGGAGCTAATCATCCAGGGAAGGGAACAGCACGTGACACTAGCATCTCATCTGAGCCGCTATGACCGCAAATACCTTCGTAAAGACCCATGGGTGCTGTCACTATTCCGAAGGGAAGGATGCAGAACTGACTGTGTTGATGTCCCACATGAAACGAAGGAATTTCATGTCAGACAGAAGGATGTCTATATGAAAGTGTGCATCTCATGTAGAGAGCTGTGAACCAAGCTCCCTCCTGAAGGGAGAAGATTATTGAAGACAATGTAATCATGCGGAATTTCAGCTTTCTGATTAATGTATTTAGCTGATGAAGGTCCAGGATTGATCTCTGCCCTCTGCCTTTTTTTTTTTTTCAGGATGAAGAAATACAGTGCATAGAATCACCTTTCTTGGCATTAAGTGGGACAACTCTCTATCACACCCTGTTTCCTGCTGAAGAATCAATTAGTGGGAGTGATCCCTTGAAGGGATGGGTGGGAACAAAAGAAACTCTATGGAGCAGCTGTGATGGATGGGGGGGAAAAAAAAAAAGGGGCAAAAAGGGAAGATGGCTCCTGAAGATGACTGGCAATGAGGTGGTTAGTATCAGAGACTGAAGCCACGAATCTCTGCGCAGCACTAGTCCGGTGGCCAAGAAATGGGAAGCAGTGTTGGCTGGCATCCACTGCTGTCTGGAGGGTCACCTTTGCCACCTGTCTCCCCATATCCACTAGGGCCTGGAACTGGGCCTGGTCCCACACAGGGAACTTCTCCCTAAACTCTGCCAGCCTGCCATACGTGTTGAAGTTGTACTTAGCTAGCACAGCCTGGTAGTTCACTATGCGGAATTGCAGACCTGCCAATGAAAAGGCCTTCCTGCCCAGGAGGAATAAATCTTTTTGACCCTTTGTCCAGTGGAGCGTGCTGATGGGCTCATTCTGCAACCGTATGAACTAGTGAGTTAGGGGCTGGGTGTGTGAAGAGGAAGTCAGCTGCTTTAGCTGGCACAAAGTAGCATCCCCCGTTTCTTTTCGTGGTGGAGGCACATAATACTGGAGTGTGTCACACTGTCCGGGCCAGTTCCAGAATAGCCTCATTTATAGGGAGGACCACTCTGGAGAGTTCCTGTGGCTGGCGGATGTCCAGGAGATGATGTTGAGGGTCCTGGACTTCCTCCAGCAGAATCTGCAAGTTGGTAGCCACCCGCTGCAGGTGTTCATAATACTGCTGATCATCTGGTAGAGAGTGTGACAGAGGGATGACTGCCTCAACTAGTAACGAGGCGGCTCTGGTTGGAACCAGCGATACCGGTTCCACGTCTTCCTCCTCAAACTGACAGAGCCAGCTGATGTGTGTGACAGGAATGACAAGAAACTTGAAATGTGCTGGGAATATGTAGTACAGGTCCCAGGGGCTCCCATAGGGCCAGAACAAGCCATTGGTCTGGGTGGGCCCATGGGGAAGTGATACCAGGCTTCCCTCGGGGGTCCTAGCCAGGTAGGTAGGAGTGCCTCAGATGCCTGTTCAGGCTCCTGTGAGGCAAAGGCAAAACTACCTGGGCTATGTCCTGGAATTCCTCAGAGTTGGATGACAGTTCCATTGGAAATGGCAAGATCGTTGGTACTGGAAGGTCCCAGTCTGATGAACATGGAAGGGGCCTTTCCTGCATCAGGAGCAGCCATTTGTCCTCTGGTGTGGAGATGTCCTGGAGAATGGATGGGCCTGAGAGGAGTGGGGACTGCAGGTATGGCAGGAACACTGCCTCTGGAGATAAGAACATCTCTGAGTCTGCGGAGTGCCCATGGAGACTCCGGAGGGAACCCGATTCCATAGTCAGGCCTGTTCTGTGCGTGTGGTGGCGAAGTGGCACTGATGGAGTATCCAGAGCTGCAATAATAGATGGGCATGCTAAGTGTCCTGGTACTGAGGCCACTGGTGGTACTGAGAGATCCTGCTTCTTCTTAGTCTTACCCTCCAGCCGGGTCGAGGGTGGTCTTTGGCTTTGGTTCTGCAGGGTCTGCTTGTGACATCTCACCTGACCTGTAACAGCTCAAGGAGGGAATGCGTCTCTTATGAGCTGTCTGCTGTGGTGATCTGCTGTTGTGCCCTTAAGAGTGTTTCTTGTCCTTGTGGTGGAACTTGTCCTTACTCATCAGTGTTGGTAGTTCTGCACCATGGCTTGTGCTCAGTGGGGCACTGCTGGGCTGTGGAGGCTGCTGGTCTGGAGGGTCTCCTTGGCCAGGATCTGAGTGCATCTGTGGCCTCATTGCCTCTTCCAGCAGGAACTTGCCGAGACAGAGATCAAAAGCCTCAAGTTCTGTGCAGGAAGGACTTACAGATGTGTGCTTCTCCAGACAGTATAGGCACTGTTGATGCTCGTCACTGATGGAGAAAGAACAAAGACAGGAGACGTAGTTCTTGAAGCCTGGGATCCTAGGCATAGTCTCTGGGTGAGAAGGGGTTGAGTCCCCCGACTGGGGAGGGGTTATATTAAACTATTCGCTATATTACAACCATAAATAACTATATTAAACTATCCTAAGTATAAAAACTATTTAAAACAGCGAAAGACAACTCTCTTATCTGGATAAGAGCAAAAGGAGGAATACAGGTTTCGACTCAGGTCATGCAGCAGTAAAAGCGAACTGGAGTGATGTTGACTTGCACTGCTCCTTATACTTTTGATCAGGAGCACGAGGAGATGTGCCGCACATGTGCGGGTCAATGGACACTGCTTGGAGAAAGCTTCCGGACACAGGCACATGGTGTTCACGCATACCCATGTACGGAATACACATAGGGATCATCACTTGAAGAGGTGAAGTTTTTACTTTCAGGTTATCATATGTTGCCTGAAGCTTTTTCATTTTGGGAAAGCATGTATCTGAGCCCTTGTGATCATGGGACAAAACAGTCTAAATAAATTTAATGCAGCTTATGAATAACTACACAACTACAGTAATGAATGACAATACATGATATCATACTCACCCATCTTTTACTTTTTCCATGTGTGCAGACAGTTCTGACCACCATCTCTTAATGACAGCTAGGAGCCAGTTTAGACCAACTATCACATATCTGTAACAACATATTTAGTTATTATGTACCTACCCCCCCCTTTGGTGCAGATGGATGCCATATCCACCAACTGAAAGGAAAGGTAAACAGACTCCCTTTTACTTGAGGGTTAACTAAAAGATTATATAGGATAATGCTCGAAGGTGGCACAACACAATTGGAAAATCATGAAGGAAAATAATTTCACATTTTAATTCACTGATGTATTTTCTATTCTAAAATGATGAGGCAAGCTCACATAATAAAAGGATGTTAAGATGTTCTGCATCAGATTGTTCTGTCAGTGAGTCTCATACCTTGGAATCAAGACTTTGGTGCTGGGTCTACAAGATTTTAGTGTTTGTGAATAAATTTTGAAACAGGGACAAAGACAGCTTCCTCCTCTACAACTGTGGAGAACCCTTGGCTAAAACAAAAACAAATAAAAAACTGTATTTTTTGCACCACTTGGTGACTGGGCCTGGAGGAAATGCGGATAGGGATTTACACCAGAAGAGGAATCCCTGCAGAGAGCTTCCTGCATGGAAGCAGTGGGGAAGTGAACAGAAGGAGGGTCCACTACTATGCAGGGATACTTCTGTGGGGGAGCTGATGGGAAGAAAAAAGTGTTATCAGTGCCCATGAAGACTACTTTACTCACTTTGGATTGGAGTAGGAGTTCATGACCAAGAGCCTGGAGGGGAATGATTCTTTTGAACCATTCTGAGGGTTCTGATATAAAGAATTAAGATGGTGATTCATTTTGATACTTACTCTTCATATTTGCTTTTAAGCAGTGATTTTACTAAAGGAAACAGATCTACACAGCAGCCAACTGAAATATATGGTTTTTCTTCCTGTAAACTAAAATAAAGTAGTGTTAAAGAAAATGAACTTGGATCAATTCATTTGAACCCTGTTCAAACTCCCTCCTCCTGAAAGTTTTTTTTTTTTTTTTTTTTTACCTGCTGGTAAGTACAGGAAGGCAATCTACTACTACTCCAGGATCCTGTATCCTAGAGATATTAAGGAAAAATAGGTTAGATTACTAGTTGATTATGTTACACTGTGTAATTCCACTAGGATTAATTTTTTAAAACATCAGGAATTGTAGCTAAATTACAAGTTGTTTCAAGTTAAGAAAGTTTACAGTGCTGCAGCAGCCTTGGGATGGCTACTGCATTGGAGAGGAATTTAAAAAAATAAACTTAAAAAACAGAACACTCAGTTTACCTCACTAAATAGGCTATGAGTTCACTTATACTTCTTCTTCTCCAGAAGGTTAAAGCTACATTCAGTCTCAGGTTTCTACTAAAAAGAACTTGTGCCATAGTATCATGGTCCTGAGAAACCTGTATTTAAGAAACAAAAAGGTTTTCAAACTTAACTATTGGTTAGTTATTGCACAATGAATTCCTGCAATACAATAAAAGCTATTACACTGACAGTTTTTCTAAACAAATGGTGACAAATCTTATAAGGAATTTAAAATTTTTGTAATACAGGTAAATTAAATAATCTTCAGATGCAGAGGCCCAAAACACTAAGCATTATTTTTTTAAAACCAACAGCTCAAAAGCGTCCCTTTAATAAAAAATATGCAACACAAATAGATTTATTACTCTGGTCCATAATTTTAAAAAATGGGTGCCTAAAGTTAGGTATCTAAGTGACCTGACATTCAGAGGTGTCAAGCACCTGCAAATCTCCCAGACTTCCATGGGAGCTGCTTGATGTCCAGCAATTTTGAAAAAAGTCATTGTACTTATTTAGGTGTCTAAACAAGGATTTAGGAACCTATTTAAGAACTCATTACAGAAAATCTTGTCCCTGTACTGTAATTTAAGCGTATACATTATTTTATGTACCTAGTTACAATACATCTTTGACATTAACAAGAGAAAAAGACTTTGGAAGATATTTACTGCATTACATCACCCACATCTCTCAATACATGGTCACCGAGGAAGTAGTGCAGAGAATCTACACAAATATAAAAGGGCAGCATTCAAGTGATTATAATTATGGTTTTCTTTCAGGTCACTCATGAAAATTTATTATGGCATACATGTTATCTGGCCTTCTGAGCCAATTACAAGAAGTAACACTGCATGCCTTCACAGGGCTTGGTCAAATACTCCTGTGAAGGATACTGTTTTCATCTGCTTCCCACCCACTCATTCCCTGGCAGAAATATACTTCCAAAACACTGTCTTTAACATTCACTTCTTTTATTGGTCCAAGAGTTAAGAATAATTACAGTCTCCTTAAAAACATCTGCAGCTAACTTAAAACCAAAATGAAAATAATGGACTGAGGTGATTAGCATCAACTGTATTCAAAGAAAAACTTTTGCAAAACTTGACTTACCTCTGAAAAAAATCCACTGTATTTTGATGAGGGACCTTGTGTTTGAGAGGAGCCAGAATCACTGGTATTTAATAAAAACATATGACTGTCGTGTAGTTTTGCCGGCAGATTACCTGCACAAGCCAGTTCATTTTCCTTATTTGCCATGTCACGGCCCCTGACTTTAGGGAACTGTTTTTTTCTGTAACAAGGTTTTGAAGTATAACAGTGAACTTTTTTTTTACAATATACTACTTTGAAAAGAAAAGGGGAGCTCGTCACAGTTTGTCCAACTGTTGTTCTGCAATGAGAAAATATTCATGAGAAATCAAGTAAATATTGTGTATAATTCAGTCATTAAACACTAAGATATTTTAATGGATTTAAGCCTTAAACCTAGAGATTATTTTAATCAAATGATTTTATTTTCCAAAAACAGTAATTTGCTCTCTTTCTGAAGCTTTAAGACTTTAATTAGGTCATTAGCATAGTGACAACTTCTGTTAATATCCCTCCCTGTATTTATCTGAAGGCTCATCTCTATTCCAGGAATGAGAATAATTCAGGCAACAAAATTGAAGGGTTGATTTATGCCCTCAAAGCAGAGTTCCTATTTTGGAACTAATCTGATGGCTTTCCCTTTGGAGTGGCAGAAAGCTCCCAGGAAAGAACTTAAAATCCACCCCAACAATGGAGTTGTTGACCACTACTATTCCTATAAGCTTTTGAAGGACCTTATATAGATGTACAAGGATCCCAAATAATTTCTTGTTTTTATTAGTATTTTTAAAACATTAAAACACAAAGATCCAAGAGACAGTTCTAAAAAGTGATAGTTTTGCCCCCTTTTCCCCTCAGATTCTATCCCCCAGATTCTAAACAGTAGCTCTCCTACCTGTTTGTGTAAGAAGCCAACTGTTTTGGAGATTTCTTACCCTATGGAAAAAACAGTATTATAAAAAGGCTTAAAAAACAATTCCACGGTTTAACAGAATACCCCCAGTTTTATTGCTTTACTAATTTTTTCACCCCCCAACTGAGTACAGCAGTGGCCTTTGTTAACTTTTTTCCACTGGCTTGTATCTGTGAAAAATGCATAGGTTTGAAAAGGTGTAACTGTGGAGGGGCAGCTATCATATGAGCATCTTATTCAGAGATTGGATTGTGATGTCTTTGGTGAGTAGTAGAATTGTGACATCAGAGATAATTTCCCTTTTTACAAGTGTGGTGGTGGATTGTGATCAATATAAATTCTCTAAATTTGCTAGTGAGTCACCTATATCAAATTAATTTACGAGCCACAAACCTTTTCAATATATTGGTTGCCAGGATTGGGTAAGGATGGAGGCATCAAGACAACACATACCAGTTTATAGCTAGTTGTACACAATATAATCTTGATTATTCCAGCTTCACGTACCAACATTCATACATTAAATAAGTATAGATAATCAAAGGATTTAGTGTTGAAGGATATTTGCAGTTCAAGATTTTGCTGTATAGATTAGACAATTTTTAGATTTTAAAAATTAGGCATATAAATGTTTAGAGATAACTAATCTTAATTACAAAAACCTTTAAAATGAAAATCACATTCTTGACAATAATTTTCCTCATTTAAAAATTAAACTTGTGACCTCCCACTTTATTTTAGTATTTGGAATCTCAATCCTCTTTAAAAATCTCTACTGGCTAAAGGTTCCAGAGTGATAAAGATTAATATTTTCATATGAACAGGTATTGTGTTCATAAGACTTGCAAACTATATAAAGATTGTCCAATTGCTTTAATATTCTATTTAAACCTATTGCTCATGTTAAGTCTTCAGGAATGTTATGGATATATTCAATTTAAATTTAAAAAAATTATGTTAACATCCACTTAGGGTTTGTCTACATGAACGATTAGTTTGCAGCAAGCTGGGGTGTCAATATACCATACACTAGCCTGCTATGGACGAACAGTCCCTGTGGATCCTGGTGACATGCATTACCAGTTTCAAGAGTGTGCTCTGAACTAGGACTGTTGATTAACTGCAGTTAACTTGTGCGAATAACTAAAAAAAAATAGTTGCAATTAAAAAAAAGTAGTCAGTTTTAATGGCACTGTTAAACAACAGAATACCAATTGAAATGTATTAAATATTTTTGGATGTTTTTCAACATTTTCAAATATATTGATTTAAATTACAACACAGAATACGAAGTGTACAGTACTCACTTTATATTTTTTATTACAAATATTTGCACTATAAAATGATAAAACAGTATTTTTCAATTCACCTCATACAAGTACTATAGTGCAATATCTTTATCGCAAAAGTGTAACTTACAAATGTAGATTTTTTTGTTACATAACTGCACTTAAACAAAACAATGTAAAACTTCAGAGCCTACAAGTCCACTCAGTCCTACTTCTTATTCAGCCAATTGCTAAGACAAACAAGTTTGTTTACATTTATGGGAAATACTGCTGCCCGCTTCTTATTTACAATGTCACCTGAAAGTGAGAACAGGTATTCACACAGCAGTTTTGTAGCCGGTATTTACGAGCCAAATATGCTAAACATTCGTATGCCCCTTCATGCTTCCAGAGGACATACTTCCATGCTGATGACACTTGTTTAAAAAAAAAAAAAAAAAGTTACCCTTTCCATAACTGGTGTTCTTCGAGATGTGTTGCTCATGTCCATTCCATATTAGGTGTGTGTGCTCGCCACATGCACTGGTGCCGCAAGTTTTTCCCATAGCAGTATCTGTAGGTGACTGGCTCTGGCGCCCTCTGCAGTGGCACCCTCATGGCACGGTATAAGGGGTGCTGCTGGCTCCCCCCATCCTCAGTTCCTTCTTGACAGAAACTCCGATAGCAGGGAAGGAGGTTCAAGGATGAGAGGGTGTGGAACAGCCATAAGCAACACATCTTGAAGAACATCAGTTACAGAAAAGGTAACTGTCTTTTCTTCTTCAAGTGCTTGCTTATGTCCATTCCATATTAGGTGAATCCCAAGCAGTACCCCTGGAGGCAGGTAGGACTTTATGGACATGTAGATTGCAAAACAGCTCTGCTGAACCCGTCGTCGTCTCTGGTCTGCTGAGTGATGGCATAATGTGCCATGAGCATGTGGACAGAGGACCATGTCACGGCTCTACAAATGTCCTGGATAGGGATGTGTGCCAGGAAGGCGGCTGAGCTCTCTAGTCGAGTGGGCTCCGATAATCAGCAGTGGCGGGACCCCTACCAGATCGTAACAGGTCCGTATGCAAGAGGCGATCCAGTTGGAAATCCTCTGTGAGGACACCGGAAGGCCCTTCATCCTATCCGCTGTGGCAATGAAGAGCTGAGTCAATTTATGTAAAGGCTTGGTATGCTCTAAGCAAAAAGCCAGGGCCCTTCAGACATTCAGGGCATGCAGCCACCTCTCCTCACTGGTCTTGTGTGGCTTAGGACAAAACACCGCAAGGAAGATGTCCTGGTTCATATGGAAAGTAGATACCATCCTTCACAGGAAGGCCATGTGGGGCCTCAACTGGACCTTGTCCTTGTAGAAGACTGTGTATGGCGGTTCTGAGGTCAAGGCTTTAATCTCAGAGACTCGTCTTGCCGATGTCACTGCCACCAGGAAAGTGACCTTCCATGACAGGTGGGAAAGGGAGCAGGATCCCTGTGGCTCAAAGGGTGGGCCTGTGAGCCTGGAGAGGACCAAGATCAGATCGACACGAGGTTGGGGTGCAAGAGCCGACTGTGGTCCTGTGACAGCAGGTCCGGTCGCTTGGGTAGGGGCTTCTGCCAGGTTCATGAGTGCGCTGAACCAGTATTGGCAAGGCCAGGCCGGGGCGATCCTCCGCCTTGTTCTCATAGTAACATACTTCCACTGGCCACTTTCCTCATCCAGCAGTCTACCCTCATAGTTCTATGGTCCAGCATGCATCTGCAAGTGTTGTGTTTTCCCTTCAGCCTCTTCTCTCCTTCCCTTCATCATCTGCTCTAATCCTTTTCATTTGCTCAGATCCCCTTAAAAACTCAACCATAGTTTCTAGCTGCATCTCCAACCCTTAGATATTCTCTTCCATTGCGTCTATCAGGTGGCACTTCATATGAATGAAGCACCTTTAGGTACTCTCTCCAGAATAATGTACATCCTGCAACTTCCATGTAGTCATCTTCATAGTCTCTTCATTTCAGTATAGTTGATATTCCCCTTTTGTGTCCAGCCTGAAGAGCGTGGTGGAACATCTCTCAGTGTTTGGGTGAGATGATGTCAGGAAACTGGTTGAGACTCAATCCAGATGAGGCTACAAAGGATTATGGTGGTTTGCAAAAAAACTGCCAGATGATGTCTAAGGTGATGCCCACTCTCCTAGTTGAAGGCTTATGTCTGTAATTTGTTAAAAAAGTTTTTGACACGGGGTCGGTTCAGATTCCCAGCTGCTTTTAGATTATCAAATTGCAGCAGTAATCAGAGGACTGCTTTCTTCCAGGCAGGTCCAGATGCTGACTTTGCTGTCAGTGCCTCTCATCTCTAGATCGAACTACTGCAGAACCCTAGATAGTGCTGCATCTTAGAACTATTCAGAAGCTGAAGCTACTGTACAATGTGGTGTCAAACTTGTTTAAGCTCCATGGTTTGCACTGGTACCTTTTGGCTTCTAGGTTTTATTTAAGGTGTTTTGGACCTATAAAGTCCTATCTAAGAGACTGGTTCTCTTTCCACGTAATACTACCTTGATCAGTGGATGTGTTTAAGCTGGAGCTTTCTTGGTTTTATAAGAGTCTCCAGTGGTAGGAATCTCCACAAGACCCCTCAGGTTTGGACTCACTCCCCCATCTTGGTGGGAAGAGCACAAATTTGTTGACCTTAATTTAATGTTGCAAAACCCATCTTTTTATACAGACATCTGGAGAGGGCTGAGGTCATTGGGGCTTGGTTTCTTTTTACTTTCTCAGCATAGGGAGATTTTGATTTTGTAATGGCGTCTTGTTGGCTAGCTGTTTTGTATTTGCTGCTTTTTTTGTTATGACTATGTATTATAATCTTGGGGAAAAAAAAATCTCTGCATCGATTTAAAGTTACAGCTAAATTAACCACCATCAAATTTATAGTTTTAGGTAAATAAGTTTACCTGAGGAAACAGTAACAAAGTAAATAAACTTACCTCCTTCATGTTCTTATTAGTGGAATGAGAGATCCTTTTTCTGAGATCAATGTGACGACCCTTGGTATGCAACAGGTTCCATTTTCTAACATTGTGGGCTTCAGATGCCATAATCTCCTAAATCCCTAGTTTTCAAGACAATTTACAAATTAGGGAATTGAATTTTTAAATGTCAATGAATTTTAAAAATTCAGTTTTTACCTACAGATCTTAGAGATTGTTACGACAATTAAAAATAACTACACAAATCCACAAAACATTCTAGGTAATTTACAAAATTTAGGGGTGCCATCATTTAGCAGACATTAAAATGAGGTCTTATCACTGGTGGCAGTCATGGAGAACATATGAAGTTTCACCCTTTGTCTACTTTATTTGTAAGCATTTAGTGGGAGGAACCTTATCTAAGGCACTTGGGAGACTGGTGCTGCCATACAAAACAACAAACTTTGGATAAACACCTTGCAACAATACTGCATGGCTAATATTTTATGAAAAAAGTGTTAATTTGATTTCAAACTTCATCTCAAGTTAATCATTTCTGCTACTAGCTCACAGGGCTATCATCTAGAAGAAAATCTAAACAATTCTACTAGGAAAGAAAACACAGACAGCAATTGGATGCACAAGATTCAGAAGGAAAGGAAGAACATCTAAGCTCTATGCAAGAGGGAAGATAAAATGCAGGGGTGGGGAGTGGGTGGGAAGGGTGAGTGGAAGGGAAGGAGGAAGTTAAGTAGGGTCAAAATGTAAGTCACCCATAACAAAGACCTACCTACATTTGGTAGGTAGGTGCCAGTTTCAAGTTAACTGATCTTTAAAATCTTTTCACTACTAGTTTTTAGCATGCAACATTAAGTTATAGACAGACACCGGGTAATGCATTTCATTTAAAAACTATAGCTTCTCCCCTGCCCCCCGATACATTGCCTAGAAGAACATGCCAACTGTAGAGAGATACAAGTATTTGTCAGTAATAAGTACAATAGCCAAACAGTTCTGTAGAAAGTGCTTACCAGGGATGTTTACATTTTTACTTGCTGCATACAATATTACAGAAAAACGACAAGTTTATTATGAATAGGACACCACATCAAAGAAATCCATGAACCAGAGAATGTGGTATTTATCTACACACGGAAAATCCACTGCAGAAGAATGCATTCATAAGGTTACAATATCTTACAGTATGTTAGATACCAGCCCATAAGGAGAACTTTACTGTTTAAACAAACTGAAGTCCTAATGATTAAACAAACAAGTATTAAAAATATGATGGGAAATTAGTTTGTTATTTGTTCATAAAACATTAGAATCAATATCTTTGTTAGCAGCTTCAACAGAGAAAGCTCATGGAGGCTACTCTCCCCCTTCACCCTTAGAAGGCAGTCTGTAGATCAGGGGGTGGCAAACTACGGACCAGGCTCACCAGCCGTTTTAATCCGGCCCTTGAGCTCCTGCTGGGGAGCAAGGTCAGGGACCGCTCCGCGTGGCTCCTGGAAGCAGCGGCATGTCCCTCCCTCTGGCTCCTACGCCTAGGGGCAGCCAGGGGGCACTGCTCCGCACGCTGCCCCTGCCCCAAGTGCCGCCCCAGGAACTGTGACCAATGGGAGCTGCAGGGGAGGCACCTGCAGACGGGTCAGTGCGCAGCAGAAATGTCTGGCCTCGCCTCCATGTAGGAGGCAGAGGGAGATGTGGCATGCTGCTGCTTCCAGGAGCCGCTTCAGATAAGTGCTGCCTAAAGCCTTCACCTCTGAACAACTCCACCACGCCCCAACTCCATGCTCTGGCCCTGATCCCCATGCTGCCCTCTGAACCCCTTGTCCCAGCCCAAAGCACCCTCCTACACCCCAAACCCCTTATCCCCAGCACCACCGCAGAGCCTGCAGCCCCCACTGCAACCTGAACTCCTCATTTCTGGCCCCACCCCAGAGTCTGCACCCCCAGCCAGAGCCCTCATCCCCTCTCACACCCAACCCCAATTTCGTGAGCATTCATGGTCTGCCATACAATTTCTATACCCAGATGTGGCGCTCGGGCCAAAAAGTTTGCCCACCCCTGCTGTAGATGAAGGTTGAAATGCTGTGGCAAGGTAGGATGGTGAAATTTGGACTTCTACTATTTGCACTGTACTCATTCTAGAGATAAATTGAGATCTGTGTCTGGCACCTTTCACTAGCATTAAATTAAGGCTAGCCTCTACTGTGAGGCCTACAAACCCATGACAGCTGACAATATGTGGGCAGGAGGTAAGGTGTGACTACTGCTTACTGTGGAAAAACTTGCTTGTTTCACTGTTAGATGTGAACGTAAGCATCTTTGTTCCGTATGTAATCTATTCCTGACAGTACTCTTTCACACAAATGGTGTAATAAAAATGAGCAATAATTAGATACTGCATTTAAATATACTGTTTAATAGTAGTGCCTTTTACATTACCTGCTATGTAAATGTATATGTAATATGAAAAAATTAAAGATATAAGAAAGCTACCAGTGGCACAGTTAGAAATTAATGCCCTACAGCATAAACCTAATTAAGTAGTCTTAAATCAATCATAAGTATATTAAATGCTGATCACTAAAATAATAAAAACAAACAAAAACAAACAACACACAAGCTATTGTTGATGCAATAGCATATCAGTTTGGTCAATGACATCACAGTGTCATTGAAGTAGGAAGATAATCTGGGGATATCCAGGAAAACTAATCTGAAATAACTAAGGGTGTGAATCTGAAGTGGATCAGTTAGACCACATTAAATCACTATGGGAACACTCTCACTCAGAATTAAAGTGGCTTTAATGCAATTTAGCTTCATTCACTTTGTTATTCACTTCATACCCCTAGTTATTTCGCTTTCCTGGGTGTTCCCATGTAGGCAAGCCCTGTAATAACCAATGCCAAATCTCTGGGTTAGGGAATGCAGTTCAGCAGTCACATTCCATGAAAAAGTCAAAAAGAAAAAACTGATCATCTCGTAGTAATAATCGATCAACTTTCCATACTGAAAGATTTGCTGAAGATTAATATTTAAAAGAAAAAACGTAAGCAAAAATAAAAAAACATTCATCCAATAAAAACTGTCACTTTTAATAGTGTTACAAAGAGAATGAGCTTCACTAACACTTGTAATGAACGGAACATTTCTCAGTTGCCAGACTTTAGACATTGTTTTTGAATTGCATTTATTGGGAATTTTATTTAATTATAATTCTGTATCTTCCTTTTGAGATGATCATATATTTATAAGTGATCTCTTGCTATCATAAATCTACTTTCTGGACCTTTTAACAGTTAAAAAACTGCTCCAATGTGAAGTTTGGAATACAATGTCTGTGCAGAGAATCATGTTTTTTGAAGCTATATGTTTAAAAAAAAATGCAACTTAGAAACAAAAGTTAAGTCAGGATTTTTAAGGGACTTTAGCTTTAATAATAGTTTGTTATGAGCACCAATCAATTTTCAGGACACTCATCTGATAAGAATTGAAGATTTTACAATAATATCTGTACAAAGACAAGTATGTTGATGCTCCAAACATCTAACTTTTCACCATACCTACTTGCAGGTCCTGCTCAGGTGCTATATTACCCAAGTGGACTACTCACATTTCAGTTATTCCAAAACTAAGAAGTATTTACATAACTACAGCCATTCTTAAGAACTATTAGTACCAAATGGATAATAAGAAAACTAAACAAGTAAATATAAACTGAAATACTTTTATAATACATAAAAAATGTTAATGACCCTAATTATTAAGATACATGAATAGACAAATTATGAATACATACATTTTAGAACAAAATATTTGAAGAATCCATTTCCCTTTTACTTACATGCTAAAATCCAAGTTCAAAGTTCTGTTCTCCCGTAAAATCTGACAGCCTCAAAAACAAGCATAAGAAATGCAGGCTCTCTTCTGTTTATGCTGCCATTAATTTTTACAAGAAAGGCACACAACTGTACATGTAGGCCATGGCAATCTTCTCCATTAAAGTATATTTATTGTAACTTTAAGATTATGGTTTGGATTAAGATAGTAAGCCATTTTTTGCAACTATGCTTTTAAAAGAAGAAATTCAGTTCACCTTTAATCTGAGAACATGTTTACCTGGGTTGAAGTTCGACAGTGCAATTGTTCCAATAGACCAAATGATGTCTTAATTCTATGATGAACAACTCATTCATTAAATAGAAAAAAAACAAAACAAAAAACAAACAAACTCAAAACAAACCCACATAACCCCTGCTTTGCCCTCCTCCCTCCCCACCTTCAGTGTGGATCTTTGGAATGTTTAAAATTTAAATCTAAAGTGACCAAATACCATACTTTTACCCCTTCTAGTTAATGCTTACTGTTCCATTACCCTTCAGGAGGTAGCTAGTTCGATGCTCAAGTCACTGCTACTATAGTTATCTTGTACAGAATTATAAGTTTTATGTTTTGATACATCGTTTAGAAGGGTCACAGACAACAGTTTGGAATCTAGACACTTGGATTATTTTTAAATATTCTCTGTAACAAGAGAGCAGCCCAGTCTTATTAGTTCAAAACAGTAACATCAATTAAAATTGATGAAAGTTACATGCAAGTGTCAGGGAGAGAGCACACTTAAATCTGAAAGCTTTATCTTATTTCATCTATGCAAACCTTTCATAATAAAAGCGGAAACCCACCTAAAGTTGTTGAGTTTTATTAACAATGCAGAACTAAACCCAGGTGCACAAACCTATTGAGGCCATGGCTACACTTGCAAATTTGCAGCGCTGCAGCAGGGTGTGAAAACACACCCTCTCCAGCGCTGCAAATTGCGGCGCTGCAAAGCACCAGTGTGGTCAAAGCCCCAGCACTGGAAGCTCGGCTCCCAGCGCTGTACGTTATTCCCCACAGGGAGGTGGAGTACGGACAGCGTTGGGAGAGGCGCTTTGACTACACTTAGTGCTTCAAAGCGCTGCCGTGGCAGTGCTGCTGCGGTAGCGCTTTGAAGTGCAAGTATAGCCATAGCCTGAGTGTTGCATGACGTGTCAACCTCTCTTTCCTCATGTGGGACCTAAGTTTTTTGCTATCATGAACAGAGAGAAGGGGTAATGGGCAGCAGCCTGAAGCCATACTTTAATGTTTGATGTCTTTGGAAGATAGTTGCTCAGGGATCTGCCACATCTTCCCTCTCCCCAACTGCCATTTAACCACCAGCTGGTTTCATTGCTGTACACTACACTGTACTCAGATTTTCTCTTGGTGCAATGCATTCTGGGGCATAAGAACTCAGAATAAGGTACTGGAAGCCCGCAGCAGGGTTTCACTCCCATTGCTGTCAAATGGGGGCATCAGCAGGAAATCTATTCTTAGAAAAATCTTTTCAATTTGGGGTAGGGAGGGTACAGGAGTGGAAAGAGGAATGAGTGGCTTTACCTTGCAGGTTACTGGAAGTCCACATTTTGGGGGCAGGAGGTAGTCAGATCCCAGCCATGGTTTTGGTTCTGAAGCATATAAGAAATTAAGCAGCTTGGGCAGAGTTTCACATACTTAGTCTATTCAGTAAAACTCTAAGGAAGTGATCTTAAACAGAGATGGTATCCACTAAACTAATCAAACTGCCAAGTTCTACATAGTTGAATTTATCAAACATTGCCTCTCTCTGGCCTGGTCTACACTATGAGTTTAGGTCGAATTTAGCAGCATTAAATCGAATTAACCCTGTACCCATCCACACGACAAAGCCATTTTTGTCGACATAAAGGGCTCTTAAAATCAATTTCTGTGCTCCTCCCCGACGAGGGGAGTAGCGCTGAAATCGACATTGCCAGTCCGAATTAGGGTTAGTGTGGATGCAATTTGATGGTATTGGCCTCCGGGAGCTATCCCACAGTGCACCATTGTGACCGCTCTGGACAGCAATGTGAACTCGGATGTACTGGACAGGTAGTCAGGAAAAGCCCCGGGATCTTTTGAACTTCATTTTCTGTTTGCCCAGCGTGGAGAGCTGATCAGCACAGGTGACCATGCAGTCCCAGAATCGAAAAAGAGCTCCAGCATGGACCATATGGGAGATACTGGATCTGATCACTGTATGGGGAGACAAATCCGTGCTATCAGAACTCCGTTCCAAAAGATGGAATGCCAAAACATTTGAAAAAAATCTCCAAGGCCATGATGGACAGAGGCCACAACAGGGACTCAACACAGTGTTGCGTGAAACTTAAGGAGCTGAGACAAGCGTATCAGAAAGCCAAAAAATCAAACGGACGCTCTGGGACAGAGCCGCAGACATGCCGGTTCTATGCTGAGCTGCAGGCCACCACTACCCCACCCCTGTCCGTGGACACTGATGATGGGGTATTCTCAGTCACCATGCCTGAGGATTTTGTGGACGGGGAAGATGAGGAGAGGGAGGAGGAGGATGACAACAAGGTTGAGGAGCCACACAGCACACCGTTCTTCCCAACAGCCAGGATCTTTTTCTCAGCCTGACTGAAATACCCTCCCAACCCTCCCAAGACGGTATCCCGGACCATGAAGCCGTAGAAGGGACCTCTGGTGAGTGTACCTTTGTAAATATAAAACATGGTTTAAAAGCAAGTGTTTTTTAATGATTAATTTGCCCTGAGGACTTGGGATGCATTTGTGACCAGTACAGCTACTGGAAAAGTCTGTTAATGTGTCTGGGAATGGAGCGGAAATCCTCCAGGGACATCTCCATGAAGTTCTCCTGGAGGTACTCTAAAAGCCTTTGCAGAAGATTTCTGGGGAGAGCAGCCTTATTCCATCCTCCATGGTAGGACACTTTACCACGCCATGCTAGTAGCAAGTAATCTGGTATCATTGCATGACAAAGCCTGGCAGCATATGGTCCCGGTGTTTGCTGGCATTCAAGCAACATCCGTTCTGTGATATCCTCCGGAGAGTGATATCGTTCATGGTAACCTGGTTGAAATACGTTAATTTAATTAAGGGGACATTGATAGGTGGCTGTTCTTACTGGGCTGTTTGCCTGCGGCTGAAAAGAAATCCTCCCTGCAGTTAGCCAAGCAGTTCGGGGGGGCATCGGCACTGAGCTGTTCACGTTTGGCTAGCAGGGATCTTCTCTGATATCAGACATGCGGTGCGGTGGGGGGAGGGTTAAAGCGTCATCCCAGATGAAAAGGGAGAGGGGTAGTTTGGTTTCTGCTACTGCATGTTAACACGAAAACCGCAGCCCTAAATGGACAATTCAACGGGCTTTGCTTGGTATGGGAAAGGAGGGCGCTGCTGTTATGAAGGTTGCAGAAGCCAAAAGACTATGACTTCCCATGGCCGCCTGCAAGCCGAATTCTGTTGCCCGGCGTGTTTGATGTCTAACACCAAAGCCGCAGCAACTCAATATAAGATGCAAAAAATCACCTTGTACCGAAATCACATGTGCTACGTAATGTGAATAGTGTTCACCGTGAAACAGTATACCCGTTGTTCTGTAAAATGTATCTTTTTAAATACTTCTCTCCAGTTATTTTCTGGTCTGGGAAGTAAATCCCTTCCTGCAGCCATTTAAACAGACCAGAGTTCCTGAAGATGCGAGCATCATGAACCTTTCCCGGCTATCCCACGTTGATGTTGGTGAAACATCCCTTGTGATCCACCAGTGCTTGCAGCACCATTGAAAAGTACCCCTTGTGGTTTATGTACTGGCTGCTTGGTGGTCCGGTCCCAAGATATGGATATGGGTTCCATCTATCATCCCACCACAGTTAGGGAATCCCATTGCAGCAAAGCCATCCACTATGACCTGCACATTTCCCAGAGTCACTACCTTTGATAGCAGCAGTTCAGTGATTGCATTGGCTACTTGCATGAAACCAACCCCCACAGTAGATTTGCCCACTCCCAATTGATTCCTGACTGACCGGTAGCTGTCTGGTGTCGCAAGCTTCCAGAAGGCTATCGCCACTCGCTTGTGAACTGTGAGGGCTGCTCTCATCTTGGTATTCTTACGCTTCAGGGCAGGGGAAAGCAAGTCACAACGTTCCATGAAAGTGCCCTTACGCATGCGAAAGTTTCACAGCCACTGGGAATCATCCCAGACCTGCAACACTATTTGATCCCACCAGTCTGTGCTTGTTTCCTGGGCCCAGAATCGGTGTTCCACTGCATGAACCTGCCTCATTAACACCATGATGTCCACATTGCTGGGGCCTGTGCTTTGAGAGAAGTCTGTGTCCATGTCCTCATCACTCTCGTCGCTGCGCTGCCATTGCCTCCTCGCCTGTTTTTTCAGCTTCTGGTTCTGCATAAATTGCATGATAATGTGCGAGGTGTTTACAATGCTCATAACTGCTGCGGTGAGCTGAACGGTGAATGCTTGCCATGCTACGGCATCTGCTCGGGCAATCCAGGGAAAAGGGCGCGAAAGGATTGTCTGCCGTTGCTTTCACGGAGGGAGGGTTGACTGACATTTACCCATAACCACCTAACACAATTTTTTGGCCCCATCAGGCATTGGGAGCTCAACCCAGAATTCCAATGGGCAGCGGGAACTGTGGGATAGCTACCACAGTGCACCGCTCCGAAAGTCGATGCTTGCCACACACACCGGACACACACTGCCGAATTAATGTGCATGCGTGCACTCGACTTTATACAATCTGTTCCCAAAAATCGACTTCTGTAAAATCTGAGTAATTTGGTAGTGTAGACATACCCTCCTTCAGTGAGTGCTTTTGATCTAAAACTTTGCCTTGTCATTTTACCCAAATTGGTAACTGTCTGTGATCTAGTCAAAATTATCTGATATGTAAAGAAATAAAATATATTTATTATTTTCCCTCCTTTTTTATAATTAGATTTCAGGTACTGTCTATTCTGCTTTACATAAAAGACTATGGATAACTGGAAAGCTAGTAGGTTTAAATATTGAAAAATGAATGAGTTTATGACAATATGCAAATGAAACCTGATTAACTGAATGGGGAGTGATTTTTATTCTCACTGTTATTTTCAATTTTGTTTTCTGGCAACACCAACATCTGACAAACAGCTGTAAGAAAGCCTCTTTTGTTAAAGACTCAAAACCCTCACCCCTTCAGTTAAGGGCTAGGAAAGCTCACAAACCCACCTGAAATCAAAGAGGAGTTCTCCAGCAAAACTAAGACTGCCAGCCAATACATGTCAGATATTTCTAGGGTTAAAAACCAGAGAGTTTTTTATTGTGATGTGGGCAACAAGTCATTTGGGGCCTTCTTTATACATCACGTCCTCTTTCAGGGGCAACGGATTCTTCCTCAAAATGGGGTGGGGGCACGAGGCACCACCCCCTCTGTGGTCCCAGTCTCTTCCCATCTTCTCCCCAAGACCCTGCCCAAGCCGGGCCAGGGAACCTGGGCCCACCACCTGGCCGGGGGGCCTCGAGCAGCTGCTGGCCCGTGTCCCCCACCGAGGGCAGGTGGAGGTCTGCGGCTCGTGACAGCTGACCACATATCTCTTACCATGGCCCAGCTGTGGCTTCCAGCCTGCCTAGAGGGGTGTGTGTGTGTACGCACATCTTGGGGGGTGAGGGGGGAGAGGAGGGGCAAGGGGCCAGCCCGTGGCAAAAAGTAGGAGGGCCATGGCCCTTGGCCTCTCCTGTTCTAGCACCTCTGTGCTCTTAACTACTCTGCAGGTCACCTTGAAAATCCATATGAGACTTGGTCACTTCAGATATTGGCATACTAGTAATTTATTATAGAACACAAGCCTCTAAGAGCACATAACATGGCTTTTTTGTATTTTACATTGTTTAGCGTCATTGCACTTAATATATTAAACCTTCATCCCTAGTTTATTTTAAATCAGACATTTCTTCTATTTCTCAGCTTCCACTCCACTATAACATTCATAGTATCTGTTCGCAAACACAGATGTTCTTGTTGATTCCCCCATATTAAATCAAGTGCCAGATTCCTCTGACGACCACATTAATCTTTATAAGAGTTAGATGAAAAAGTGTCATTGACTGTCACTCCCTAAGGAGAGCACAGTTCATGGTTTAAAAGCAACTGAAAATTGTCACAGATCAGAATTCCAGTCGAGGGCATCTGGTCTTATTATTCACTTTCCAATTTACCAAAAAAAAGCACAAGGAGGCTTTAAGTAAGCTTAGAATGACTATTTTTAATTTATTGCCAAAAGGGTAACTGGTCCAGCAACCTAATTTAGCACTGCTGAATCATGTGTGTGTGTGTTGCACTAATGCTCAACAAACTCCTTTAATAATAAAAGTTACTTATCTTTCACTGACAAAATTCATAATGTTAGAGCCCAACTGCATTTTGATTTGACAGGTATTGATTATTGGAGATTTCTTGGTTCTTTGGATGCACACCTACAGCTTTTAGGCCTTTTGCAAAGACTCGGGCCATGAAAATTTGTCAGCTGTGCTCAATTACTTCACACTTATGAGTCAGCTTCCTTTACTGTCTTAAGAGTATTTGGGACACCATTGGCCTATTAAGTGCTAACAATATTTTTTAAGGTGTTGCAGAAAATGCCTTTTGAATTAATGTTCATTTCTAACAGGATAGATCATAAATGTGTGTGTGTGTCTAAATCTGAAAAAAAATCACCACTCTGTCCACACAGCAGGCAGTAGTAGTAGCACTTGAGCTTCAAGCCGTACCCCATGACAGGCCAGCTAGCTTGTTTAAAGCAACACACTTGAGCTTCAGATTTTTGCGTGGATGGAGTCAGACTCAGAGCTACATGAGTTATAACTTGAGTTAACTTCGCAGCAAAGACAAACCCTCTATCAGACTGCTCACAACAGGAATAGTGCTCTGGTTCGGGTGTTAGCGTGTGCGCTAGTCAGCTGAGTTTTATACTAACTACTTATTTAACATTTGTCCAAGTCACTTGATACAGAGCATGACATTCCTAGAGGAAAGAGTTTCATACTTAAGGTACAGGACTCTGGCTTGGTCACCCTGACAAAAATGGGACTTACAATTATCTACTGGTAGAAGATGCAGTGTAGCCAGGATTCAGGCATCTCTGGTAAAAAAAAAAAAAAAGTATCCATTGTGAATTATGGGTTCCCATTTTTTGTCAGTGTAGACCACTTCAGAGTCCAAAAACATCTCTTACAGAAACCTTCAAAGGTATACAGACAGCAGTATTGTATATTCAGCAGAATACACTGTAAATCAAGCCTTGCTAAATCTTATAACTAAAACAATTCACATTGGGGTTTCAGGCCCTCAACATTCCTCTAAACTCCTTAACTGATACAATACAAGATCCTGTCTCTTACTTAATAAACCATAAAACAAAGAAATGTATATTTAACTAGAGTGCCTAATTTGTAATACATATAGGAAACCATAGTAGACATTATAACTCATCCTAAAACAAAAGGGTGACCATAATCAGTCATAAGGATTGTTCTGGTCTGTCATTCCTTTCTGCTATTAAAAAGGGTGGCTGACAGGATGAACTCAAATCATACATTAAGGGTATGGCTACACTGGCGATTTGCAGCGCTGGAAAGCCTCTACCAGCGCTGCAATTAGTAAGTGGCCACACCTGCAGGGCACTTCCAGCGCTGCAACTCCCTGGCTGCAGCGCTGGCCGTATACCTCACTCGGCATGGGGAATAAGGATTCCAGCGCTGGTGCTGCAGCGCTGGTCATCAAGTGTGGCCACACACCAGCGCTGTGATTGGCCTCCAGGGTATAAGGTGTATCCCAGAATGCTTTTATAAATTACTCTCTTTGTTTGGTTATGCAGCCTCTCTTTGTTTTGTTGTGAACGAGCTCCGATCGGAGCTCCGAACAGAGCTCCTGTTTGCTGTGATCATCTGTACCTGGCTGTAAACAATCAAATGAGAGGCAGGGAGAGTGAATGAAACAGAACCGATCGGAGCTCCGAACAGAGCTCCTGTTTGCTGTGATCATCTGTACCTGGCTGTAAACAATCAAATGAGAGGCAGGGAGAGTGAATGAAACAGAACCGATCGGAGCTCCATTGAACTGCTAATCTAAAACAAATAGATCACAGCAAACTGGAGCTATCTGTACCTGGCTGTGAACGATCAAATGAGAGGCAGGGGAAACAGCGTTGGATGCAGGGTTCACAAACATTTTGTGATTTTTCCAATCTCTCTCTTCCCCGCTCCCTGTCACAGTACACCACAGGGAGTGAGTGAAACAGCGGGGAGTCCGTGTTGGAGGCAGGCTGTATGCAATTAAGAGTTAAGACTAAGGGCTCATGAACATTTTGTGATTTTTCCAATCCAGGAAGCTAACACACAACAGTGTTGGCTCCAAAAATCCACTCTATCTTCCCCGCTCCCTGTCACAGTACACCACCCTCCACCCCCCTCTTTTGAAAAGCACGTTGTTGCACTTGAATGCTGGGATAGCTGCCCATAATGCAGCACTCCCAACAGCGCTGCTAATACTGCAAATGTGGCCACACACCAGCGCTGGTAGCTGTGAGTGTGGCCACACACCAGCGCTGCTCCTACACAGCTGGATGACCAGCGCTGCAAACTACCAGCGCTGCAAACCGTAAGTGTAGCCATAGCCTAATTCTCATGGGACATTATAAAATCCTGCTCTTACACTGACACAAATCATGTGCAAAAAGTACTCCCTGCCAGAGAACACGTGAGCAGAGCTGTGATAGCAGGACTGCAGAGAGTTCCCTGTGCAGCTGTGGGGCTGGTGACATTGGATTCCTGCAAATGCAAGGTGCAGAGAAGGTTGTGGTTGCCAACTGTTACTGATGGATTATTTTTTCGCTAATTTCAATGTGTCAAGTAAAATTGACATTTACCAACCATTTAAATCAAATCCTGTCAAGCCTATTTATAAGCCAGCAATTATTTTTGTGATCTATCAAATGATTATTTTGTGTGTAAAACTAAACAGAATTCTTCCAAGACTTCTACCAACCTTTTGTGGCTATGCCACTTATGAGTCAGAGAATTACTCAATGTTCTGGATCTGTTTATAATCTGGGACTAGCTCGATATATTAAGTCATGAATCTCACCACATGCTCATATACGGAAGGTGACCCAGGTGGATGACTGAACTAAGTATGTGCAAAGAGCTTTGCTGAGGCTATAAAGGGGAGGCAAAGACTCAAAGGCTGACAAATGACAATCCACACACTAGCCAATTGCCTTTAAAGGGAAATGGGTTTATGTTAATACTTGCCAGCACTCTGACTGCTAGATCCAGGCTCTCTCATAGATCAGACTGCAGTTATTTTGATATTACTTATCTCTGACCAGGATGAAAAGGAGCACTTTTCTGTAATATTACTTTCACCTGTAATTATGTCACAGAAACAGGTACGGTTGTGTCCTTTTTCTCCTCACGCAAATGAGTTTGGGTTATGGGCTGTCAATTGCCTACTTCAGTTAGCATGTACTAAGTGCTTTTAAAAAGGGATGCTCAACTTGAAGTTATATTTGTCTGAAAGTGTTGCTCTTATTACTGTTACAAACAAGATTATTAAAACAGAGGTTAGTGAAAAAAAACTATTTGTTTACTTTGTGCAATTGACAGCACTTTGTATAATAAGTTAACAAGGCAGAAAGACTGAGGAGATCCCACTATAAATAGAGGAGCAAAAAGTATTTTTTTTTGTTTTTTAAATGCCAAAAAAAGTTAAGTTGATAGTACACCTTTCAGCTTCCTGATTTGAAGGCAAACTTCCTCCTAGGACCACTGTCTGCTACAGACTATGCCTGCAAGTAACACTAGTGCAATATTTTTACATGCTTTCTTGCTTTTCCTCCCCCTGCTGCCCCTTTTTAAAGTTACTTGATGCCTGCCTGTGAGTAGAATTCCCTGCCAGTCCATGTCTTTTATTTTCTAGTTGTTTGAAGTACCTTAAAAAAAGACAACAGTACACTCCATGCCATTATTTAATTACAATATCAATGTGAATATTTGTCCTTTGTTATTAATGATCTATGTTTAACATTCCAATTTAGTAACTGCTTCATAATAGATAGGGCCCTACCAAATTCACGGCCATGAAAAATGCGTCAAGGACTGTGAAATCTGGTCTCCCCCCGTGTGCTTTTATCCTACACTATACAGATTTTATGGGGGATCCAGCAATTCTCAAATTGGGGGACCTGACCCAAAAGTTGCAGGGAGGACTGCAAGGTTATTTGTTGTGTGTGTGTGGGGGGGGGGGGGGGGGGAAGGTATCACTTTTGCGCTGCTTTCAGAGCTGGGTTGCCGGAGAGCGGTGGCTGTTGGCCGGGTGCCCAGCTCTGAAGGCAGCACCGTACCAGCAGCAGTGCAGAAGTAAGGGTGGCAATACCATATATACAATGCCACCCTTGCTCCTGCGCTGCTGCCTTCAGAGCTGGGTTGCTGGAGAGTGGTGGCTGCTTACTGAGGGCCCAGCTCTGCAGGCAGCAGCACAGAAGTAAGGGTGGCATGGTATGGTAATACTATACCATGCCATCCTTACTTCTGTGCTGCTGCTGGCGGGGGTCTGCCTGCAGAGCTGGGCTCCCGCTCTCCAGCTGCCCAGCTCTGAAGGCAGGCCCTTCCCCCCGCCCCCCCAACTCCTTTTTGGGTCACAACCCCTACAATTACAGCACCGTTAAATTCCAGATTTAAATAGCTGAAATCATAAAATTTATGATTTTTAAATTCCTATGACCATGAAATTGACCAAAATGGACCATGAATTTGGTAGGGCCCTACTAATAGAAGTTTATTTACACAAGGAAGTGAAGACTCCCCACTGGTTTTAATTCACAGTTCCTACCTCACTCTTTTACTAGGGGCAAAGATTTACGCACATCCCAATGTGGAAGAAGCTGGGAGTTCAGTCCCTTAAACTAACAGATTGCTTATAATTTACTAGTGGCAAAGGCCACAAAAAGAGGCTCAGTGCTTGCACACTGCTGCCCATTTGCCTGCAAAATCTTAGTATCATGGTTTCTCTATGAGGGGCTCCTCCAATCACCAAACCACAGCCATCTCCCCAGGAGTGAGACCAAAGTTTAGACAGGAAATCTACACAAGTTTCTGCAGATATTTGCACTGTTCTGTCTTATGGGCCAGAGGGTGGAGGGCAGGGATATGGCACAGCCAACAGTCATTCTTGGATCTAGATTCCCACAGAACACTATCAGAGGGCCCTACAGGAAGGATGAGCCTTGTTACAGAGGTAGTATTCCTTCCCTTTGATGCCTCTACTGACATAGATTTTGGCTTCTTCAACTTGAGAAAGATACCTCCTTCTAGGCCAGTAGAGCTAGCAATGCAGAAACACAATCCACATTTCAACAACGCTGCATTTTGCCACTGCAATTATGTGATGAACACATGCAAAATTTTGTCTTTATGAGATTACATAAAAATCTGTCTAAAAGTAAACAGTGTGAAAGAAGGAGAAATTGAACATACCCGGAATGATATCTGCATGGGCCTCCGCCATTCTAGTTTCCTCCTGTGGCATTATTACTTTTTTCCTTTCTAGGCCCAAAGACCAGTGTAAACTTTTATTCATCTGTGGATCTGATGGTCAGTATAACACAGAATTCAAAAAAATTACACACTTGTTATGAGAGCTCAGGCTCTGTCTTGATGGCACACCGGGGATGTTTTGCAACAGAGTTTATTTAGTATGACTAAAAAGGCCTCTTAACGCTTTTAAAGATGCAGGCTAACACAGCTGACCATACTGTATGGTTTCAGACAACACATGCTTTGTCTACACACAAAAGTTGTACTACTTGGGTGTAGTTAAAGTGGTACCACCCGATTGGTAATGTAGTAATAATACTCGTTCAGTCTATGCAGGAAGGAGAATAAGCTATTCTGATATAAAGCATCTTTATACCAGCACAATTATGCCCACACTACATGTACAAATATAACTATATCAGTTAAAGAGTCACATGCCTAGCTGACAGTAATACTGATACAGAAACTGTACAGGCCAAGACAACTTCAAATACATTAGCCTGAGTCTTCAGGAGCATTCAGGGTCTGTTACACAGTAATAAAACCCCACAGCACTGAAACTTGGTCTTATCTGCGGGGATAAAAACAGCGGTATAGAAGATGTTCAGGTCCAGGCCTAAATATCTACACTGATATTTTTAGTCCCGCTGCCTGAGTTCCGTAAGCCTGAGTCAGTTGACCAGGGCCAGCTGCAGGTCTTCTACTGCACTGAAGACATATCCTAAAAGCTTTTTAGTCACATTAAGCCAACTCAATTGAAATATACCAAACCAACACTTTTTGCATGTCACTGATTTTAACTGCTACATATTTCTACATCTTTCAGTTTGACCCCAATTAAACACATTCCAGCTCCAAGTATGTATCACTAATTAAGCAAGATCTTACTTAGTGTCAATGCATTGCCATTTAACCATTTAAGTGTCTGTGCACTTTTTATAAGTTAGTTAGGTTTAGCTGGAGGTTGGGGTGATGGATGCCTCCTGCAATATGAAAGTATACTGGTAAAAGCCCTGCCTTGTCAGGCAAAGTGTGTATTTTTCAATTGTGTTAGCTTAATACAATTGAAAAGCTCTGTTAAATAGAAGCCAACACATTTGAAGCAGCATTAGCTGGCCATGTTGTAGCCTCGATTCCCTCACTGTGATCCTGGCCCACCTTGGCACTGAGCCATTCCCCCAGTGCAACTTAAGGAGCCTAATGGCCCCTCTGAATGCATCTGGCTGCCCACTGCCACAAGGGACATTCCAGCAGCCAGGAAGTTAACTGTACTTTATGTCCCATTCCCTTGACGTGCCTCCAACAGGGGCCAGCTCAGAGCCAATAAACCACGGTTTCGCAAACTGGGGGGTTGGGATCCCTGAGGGGGTCGTGAGGTTATTACATAGGGGGAGGGGTCGCAAGCTGTCAGCCTCCATTCCAAACCCCGCTTTGTTTCCAGCATTTATAATAGTGTTAAATATATATTTTAAAAGTTTTTCTAATTTATAATGGGGGGGGGTTACAAGCAGTGGCTTGCTATGTGAAAGGGGTCACTAGTACAAAAGTTTGAGAACCACTGCAATAAACCATCTTTATACCACCCAAGTGTTCTCTTTTTTGCAAATCCTCAATGATGAGGTTAAGAACATAACATAAGAACAGCCATACTGGTTCAGACCAAAGGTCCATCTAGCCCAGTATCCTGTTTACTGACAGTGGCCAATGCCAGGTGCCCCAGAGGGAGTGAACCTAACAGGTAATGATCAAGTGGAAGCAGCAAAGAATCTTGTGGCACCTTATAGACTAACAGACGTTTTGCAGCATGAGCTTTCGTGGGTGAATACCCACTTCTTCAGATGCAAGTGGTGGAAATTTCCTGGGGCAGGTATATATAAGCCAGCAAGAAGCAAGCTAGAGATAACGAGGTTAAATCAATCAGGGTGGATGAGGCCCTGTTCTAGCAGTTGAGGTGTGAAAACCAAGGGAGGAGAAACTGGTTCTGTAATTGGCAAGCCATTCACAGTCTTTGTTTAGTCCTGAGCTGATGGTGTCAAATTTGCAGATGAACTGGAGCTCAGCAGTTTCTCTTTGAAGTCTGGTCCTAAAGTTTTTTTGCTGTAGGATGGCCACCTTAAGATCTGCTATAGTGTGGCCAGGGAGGTTGAAGTGTTCTCCTACAGGTTTTTGTATATTGCCATTCCTAATGTCTGATTTGTGTCCATTTATCCTTTTCCTTAGAGACTGTCCAGTTTGGCCGATGTACATAGCAGAGGGGCATTGCTAGCATATGATGGCATATATTACATTGGTGGAAGTGCAGGTGAATGAACCGGTGATGTTGTGGCTGATCTGGTTAGGTCCTGTGACGGTGTCGCTGGTGTAGATATGTGGGCAGAGTTGGCATCGAGGTTTGTTGCATGGATTGGTTCCTGAGCTAGAGTTACTATGGTATCAAGTGATCTCTCCTCCATCCATCTCCACCCTCTGACAAACAGAGGCTAGGGACACCATTTCTTACCCATTCTGGCTAATAGCCATTAACGGACTTAACCTCCATGAATTTATCTAGTTCTCTTTTAAACGCTGTTATAGTCCTACCCTTCACAACCTCCTCAGGTAAGGAGTTCCACAAATTGACTGTGCAAAGAAGAACTTCCTTTTATTTGTTTTAAACTTGATGCCCATTAATTTCATTTGGTGGCCCCTAGTTCTTGTATTATAGGAACAAGTAAATAACTTTTCCTTATTTACTTTCCCCACATCACTCATGATTTTATATACCTCTATCATATCCCCCCTTAGTCTCCTCTTTTCCAAGCTGAAAAGTCCTAGCTTCTTTAATCTCTCCTCACATGGGACCCGTTCCAAACCCCTAGCAGCAGTAGTGTAGTGGTTCTTAGCCAGGGGTACACAGAGGTCTTCCAGGCAGTACATCAGCTCATCTAGATATTTAACTAGTTTTACAACAGGCTACATAAAAAGCACTGGCAAAGTCAGTACAAACTAAAATTTCATAGACAATGATTTGTTTACACTGCTCTGTATAAGCACAATATTTATATTCCAATTGATTTATTTTATAATTATATGGTAAAAATGAGAAAGTAAGCAATTTTTCAGTAATAATGTGTTGTGACACTTTTGTATTTTTCTGTCTGATTTTGTAAGTTTTTAAGTGAGGTGAAACTTGGGGTACACAATACAAATCAGACTCTTGAAAGGGGTACAGTAGTCTGGAAAGGCTGAGAACCATTGGCGTAGTGGAGAACCAGAGCCACAGAGTTAATAAATTAACCACATTAATGAACTTAGAAAGTAGCCTGTACCACATTTTTTTTTGCTACAATTTGGAAACGACAATTCTATTCAGTGTGAAACATTACATTCCTGGCATAGAAAGTCTAAAAACAAGCTTTCTCCAGCCAGCACTCAAGGCTTTTTAGGCTTCCATGTTCACCCAACTTCACATAAAAAGCTTTGTGCGCCACCAAAGAAAGCTGGCACATAGGTTGAATCTTTCTCTGTCTGGTGCACAGTTTTAAATGGAAGAGATCTGATTACTTTCCTAGCTCCACAGACAGCTCCTCTGTCCCCACATATACATGTAACATTAAGAAAAGTATAAATGGTCACAGAAAGCTTTGTTAACTTTGAGTTAAGGTTATTTGAGATTATTTCCTCACAACACAAAACACTAAAAAAAAAAAAAATCAAGAATATCATAAGTTAAGGGAACAGTCCCATCCAACCCAGCAATCTCCAAGCATTACCCTGCTACCACAATGACACTAAGTTCACACTAAGTCTTTTTGGCAATATCATCACCCTCAGCGCACACATCAAGAAAGTGAAAAAGGAAAAAAAAATATCCCACCACAGCGCATCACTTACGATATTATGAATGTACATAGACATTTAAGCATAAATTTGTTTAGTAGTCTGATTTTACTAAGGTAATAAATTGAATATGTAATCCACTTTGCCTTCTTCCCCTACCTAGTGCAATATTGTATTTTAACAGTATAATTGGTATTACTTTAAATGGTGTGTTCCAAGGCTGTGCACTGTAATGTTATTTTCAAATTGTTTGATGTGCATACACTGACTGCAGTAGTATTCCTGAATTAAAATTCAGCATTTTAAAAAGGGCATTCAGTACAATGGAGTACTGTAGACCGATACTGTATTAGATATCACTGCAGCTGTAATTCCTTGCTTTTTAGTGTTTGCATTGCAAGGAAAGATATTTGAGTGACTGGATGATTCCACATTGGGGGAAGATGAGGAAGATGTCTTTTCACCACATGGTAACCAACAAGGGGTAAAATTCTAGAAGACTAGCAATCTGTAGTTTTCAGTGTTTTAGGAAAC